>NC_139030.1:11054139-11654139 GCF_964662115.1 Mustela nivalis | reverse complement strand
GGTCTAGTCAGCCTGGCCACTCAGTAATAGAATTTGTTGCTGAAAAAAAAAAGAACTCAGAAAAATAATATTCTGGATTGGGTGGAAACTTTTGCCTTAAGCATCCCATTTTGGATTTGCTCATGTATTTCTCCATCCTGCCCCTGGCAGGGCTGACACTCAGGAGGGAATAGATAATGAAGAAACAAACTAATAATTCCATATGGGGTTAAGCATCAAAAAGGAAATACACAGAGTGGTGAGTGTGGAGGAACGAAGAGGGAAAGCTCCCTGCCTATGGGTGATCAGGAGGGCCCCCTCAGAATAGGTGACAGGACAGAGTCTCCTAGAGGGACAGAGCTCAGTGACTCTCGGCACAACTGCTCCTGAATTTCAGAATCACACCTGTGGAGCCCGAGATCCTCTACTCAGAAGGGGACTCCAGGTGGACCCCACAGCGCAGGGTCCAGCAAGACCCCAGTACTTTCCGGTCTGTGCCCACAGCACCTCCCCCACAAGGACCACCGCCTACCCCTCACACCTCCCCTTTGTTTCTTTCTTTATTTTACCACATCTGAGGGGTTTTTAATGGGAGAAAAGGCCTAGGAATGGGGTTGTTTGAGGACAAGGAATGGTGCCACTTGCTGTGATGAATGTTCTTGAAAAGCAATTTCTTTTTTCACAGGTAGTTCACTGGGCTTGGGAACAAAAGTGCTTTGGCTGCCTATCAAATACTAACAGAGGCTAACTGTTTTCTTGCCACTTCTCTCTCTCCGTACCACACACGCTCACTCGCGCCTCTCCTGACACATGACAGAAACAACATCAAGTTCAAGGACTCTGGGGAGGGGTGGAAGGGGTCTCTTCCCAGGATAAAGTGCTGGCTGTTTTTCTGGTGCCCAAGGACCTTCTTCCTGCCCTCCACCTTCTCCCTTCTGTGCTCATTTGTTTCTAAGCAGCGATCACACTGCAAGGACATCTTCTTTGTCCTGCTGGGAGGGGAAGGAGGGGGTCCCCTGGAAATCAGAGGTCAGGTAGGAATCCCGAAAATGCAGCCAGGAGCTCACAGGGGGTCTCCCTGAAGTTTAGCAAGAGGGGAAATAATCCTGCACCTTTGCCCCTGGGCTCCAACCCTATCCATGCCCCCGCCAGAGTTGCCATATTCACGTTGTGAGTCTTCATTTCTCAGTTGTCCTCAGTTTACCCAGGCAAGATCTTTTCCCCCTAAGGATGGACTCTCAGGCCTCATAGCACATCTGCGGGGAACACCTCTCAGATGGTGCCCGCATAGAGGCCACTGAAGTTCCTAAGTCGCCGGAACCCTGCTTTGGTCAAGCAACGGTTGTGCCTGGCTATCTGAGAGAGTATTTTAAATCCTTGGGAAATAGGACAGCTAAAGGAAAACAAGGGATTAGGTTTCCAGCTGGGCCCACGCAGAACTAGTGAAAAATTACAGTGTCTGAAACTGAATGTTATACGAATCTGAGTTTCAGCAATAATTCCAGGAAGCCGGAAGTCTCCTGCTAGCGCACATCCTGTAAGGAAGATGGGACAAAACTCTACCTCTCTCTCCTTCTCCCCTTTGAGTTGACTCTTGCTTTTAGATTTGCCAGAGGGACAGTCGTCAGAAACAAGAGGTCAGCTTGAGGTTAGGGGGGTGACTCAGCCTGGACAGGCAAATAGACATCACTGTCTAATCATATTACAGAAGTGTCTGGAAACACGACTTCACTTCCACAACAGAGTGCTGGAATTAGGGATTTGGGTTTGTTCTCCTGAAGAGGGAGTACCATTTCTCATCTCAGTCATAGGGCAGAGAGGCCTGTATCCCCTCCAAAAAGAACTTGGGACCAAGAGCAGGGTGTGGGCTTCCTTTTGCCCGCTCTGCCAGCCCCACTTGCGGAACTTGGCAGGTCTCCAGGCTAAGGCCCCCAACTCCAAATTCTGACAGTGGCTGCAGAGGGAGGCCAGCCTCTTCTCCAATGAGCTTCATCTTCTTGCGACTAGCTTTTGCCTAGTGGAATGTAAGAGAAGCAATGCTTGTGCTTCTGGGTTACGTCATAAAAAGCCTTGCAGTTTGCCAGGGTCTCCTGGGTCATGCATCTGGAAGTATCCAGGCTCCATGTAAGAAGTCTGACTACCCCGAGACTGCCATGCCGTAAGGAAGTCTACATGGCAGGGACATGTGGAAAGAGAGCTGCCCAGCTTATCCCCATTCTCTCAGCCGCCCAACTCGGGTACACACAGGCCATGCAGGGGACCCATCCAACTGAGCTTCAGCCTGCCAACTCTGCCCACCATCCAACTGCAGCCACAAGAGAGACCCCAGTGGTGGAAAACGGCCCAACTGAGCCCAGTCAACTCATGAAAGAAAACAAATGCTATAGTAAGTCAGTAAGTCTCAGAGTGCTTTGTGATGCAACAAGGGAAAGCCAGAACAGAGATCGTGGCATGGAAAAAGAAGAGGTTTGCAAAGAATTTCCCAGTCTAGCTGACCAATGGTTTCAAACGCTGGTTTTCACACCAGCTCAGCTAAGGAATCTTCTATCCATTGAAACCATAATCAAAACATGTGATATGCAGCAGAATAAAAGCACAGTGGTTCTCTTTTTGAAAAGGAAGGAGGTCCTGACCAATCTCTCCTTGTCCCACATGCCCCTGCAGCTGCCCCTGGGAAATGAACGAGACTGCCAACTAATCCCCCAGGACTCTCCCTCTTGTTCTCCTTTCTTTCTTTCTTTCCTGAAAACCAAACAAAAACAAAACAAAACACAAAAACAAAGGATAAAAAACAAGCCACTACAGACTCTCTTTATCCACACTCCCCTGGTCCAGAGGGGATCCTGGCCACACCCATGAGCCCACAATGGTCTTGATGGGCCTCCCGTACATCTGAAGGTTACACGCTCTGAGGAACTTCCCTTTCTCAGCAGGTGGGAGATGCCCCCAGTGGCTCCAGCCTCCATGTTCTCCAGTGACACGCTGCCTTCCTTCACCAAAAGACACCAGGGTCATGGTCTGGCTGGCCCTCCTGAGATGCTAGGACACCGCTTCTGCCAAAAGACATGGTTCTCCAGAGACATTGTTATCAACCTCTGCTTCCAGCCCACCATTTAGGTAGAAAAGAGATAAGTACATACAATCTCTATGGTCCTAATGGAGAAACTGAGGCCCAGAGAGGTTCACACTCTCTGCAAAGCAAGGCTAGAGATCTCTCCAGCCCCATCCCACCCTCTCTTCCCAAGCATTAGCTGTTCCACTATCCTTGTGTGCATGAAGGCAGTGGCCATAGGCCTGAAGGGAGGGTACACTTCTCCTCCAAAGCCAAGCCAAGGGGCACCCTGGCTCTTCCTGCAGACCTCCCCAGTCACAGTGATGGGCATGGGCCCCTCCCCACCTGGGTTGTCCTGGTGGAAGCTGGAGCCTGTGAGTCCTTCCAGGACCAGGCAATCACCCAATAACCATGCCTCCCCTCCCACGAGACGGTATGTACTGCATAGATCTTGTGCCCTTTTCATCCTTATCACCGGTCCCCCCAAACTCTGTCTGTTCATCTTCTCAGGGAGAGCGAACCCTTGCCTAATAAGCACTTGACTCGTCTCCAAAGCCAAGGTTTGTTCCAATGGGTTTGACTTTCAACCTTCCCACGTCTCCTTGAAAAGATGAACCGCGCTTTTGTACCACAGGACATGCCAGGAATAGCTCACATAGACTGCTTCGGGAGGGGGTTTCATGAGGAAGAGGCCACGAAGAAGCCAGACATCTGAAAGGTGCCATTAAGATGATGAACGCCTTTTTCCATGGTGCTTTGGGCAAGCCGTTGAGCTTTATTATTCATCTCTTCCCCCCAGGAGGTCACGAGGGGAGGGTGTCCTGTGCTCCTTTGGCCAGGACACAAGCTCTGGGACCACACTCGCATCCTTGGGAATGAAGAATGCAGAGCACAGCCTCAGAATGTTCTGCCTCTGGTGAGGTCAAGTTCATCCCTGCCTGAAAGCAGGACTTGGGCAAAACAGACAAGGGTCCCTTCCAGGCAATGTCCGAGCCACCATCCCCCCTCCCCACCATCACATTTCCCCCCAAACCAGCAGATCCCCATGCTCCCTTTGGCAGCACATACACTAAAATTGGAGAGATACAGTGATTAGCGTGGCCCCTGGGCAAGGGCGACTGTCAGCCCAGCAGATTCTCCCCCACGGTCTGCAACTTCCCATCAACAGAAAAATCCCAGCAGATAAGGCAGATTTCTGACCAATTTAGAAAGGTCTGAACACACTACACTAACAACAATAACTACCAATGACCCATCGCCATGATGACCAAGGGCTGTGTCAGGTGCTCGATACAGCCTGCAGAGCTGTGTTGGCCATCTTGCTTGCCTAGAGGCAAAGAGAAGTTAGGAAGCTTGCTGTTTCATGAGTAATAGCAGAGCCGGGATTGGAAACCTTGTCAGTCTGGCTCGAAATCTCACCATGCCCTTTCCATTAGTGACACTGCTCATGTGATCGAGAAGGGGAGACTTTGCTGTGACAGAAACAGGAGGCTGGATTCAAGGCCTGGGAGGAACTGGGTCAGTCTGAACCAAGTAACAGCGGGTAGCAGGCTCCACCTTCCAACCAGCGTTCACTGGCAGACCCCTGGCAGATGTGGAGGGGGCAGAGCCTGGGCGGTCCTTGGGGAGCTTCCAGTCCCCACTTCGGGGACCAGTGGGGTCAGGGAATTAGGAGCTGAGGCCCTACTCTGTGACAGGACCATTGAGGTAGAAACTTGGTGATCCTTAGAAAAAGCCCATGAGCTGGATGTTGCTTCACCCATTTCACAGGCAGGGAAATAGAGGGTCAGCAGGGTCAGAGAACCCAAAAGACTGCCAGAGTCCATGCCTGACCTGTTCACTGCAAGGACTGTGTTTTCCCACTCCTACCCCACATTCCCTCTACGTAGAAAGAGGCTGACTTTGACCCCAGCGGGACCCAACTTGCTGTTAACCAGTGCTGGGTATCAACCTCTTGAGGCATTGACCAAACAAGACCATGTGATAGTTCTCTGGCACCTGAATCACCTTCAGGATTGTATAGACTCCCATGGGTATGATTTTATGATTGAAAAGAACGATTTTTAATTCTCTCAGTGTCCAGAGATGAGTTCTGCCACTGTGCTTAGAAATTCCTTTTTCCTCTTTTGGTATGTTAAACCTCTCCTGAAATATTATAATTATCCATGTTTACACTACCGGCTGGCTTCTTAAGGTCTTTCTGTGTAAATACAGCAAAGATAAATTTCAGGCGAACTCCCGTCTGAATTTTTCCAAGCCTGAAATGCTGCAGGGTCCATGTGAATGGGCTTCCACAATACCTCGAGTCTCGAGAGGAAGAATACATTACCCCTGACCTTTCCAAAAGGAGCTCCATGGCAAGTCCGATCTGCTGGGAAGCTGTCTGATTGGACGAGGCTCTCCACGTTGCCCACCCGGCCCTGTGATCCCAGGCTCGTTCCCAGAGCCCGGACATGAGCGCGTGTTCCAAAAAGGGCAGGCACATGCCAGAACTTGCCCCCAAATCTGTGCTAGATGTCTTTAGTTTGCAGCCTGGGGCCACGCCTCACCCACCCTGCTCTCTGCCCTGGAACAGAACTCTGTTTGGTTGGGACCAATGGGTTGGGTTTGGCCATGGGACGCTCCAGCGGGAGGTGAGAGGGAGGGCATTAAGATGGGGGTATTTCTTTCTCATGGCTTCTCTCCCAGCAGATTCCCCAGGCTAGCAATGCTTTCAACGCCATCTCATTGACTCCCTCCCCTCACCTTCAGCTTCTGGGTGGTCAAGACCCCACTGACCAGCCTCAGGCTGTAGCTCTAATCCTTGTGGTTTCCCTAGACCCTGCCCAGGCCTCTGCGGTGCTTCTGGTAGACCCTCCTTATGGGGCATTTGCCATCTGTTTTCTGACCCAGGAGGCTCTTTGCCAAGGAGCTCTGTTAATAGTAATAAAAGCTACCATCTCCAGAGAGATTTCGGTGGGCATTTTCCCGTGTGCCTCAGAACCATTCTTACAGCAACTCTGAGAGGAAGTATCCCTGCTCTAAAGATGAGGAAACCGAAGTGGCAGAAGCTAAGTAACTTACCCATGTGCTGGCTGGTGAGTGAGGAAGCAGAGTCAGAGACAAGCATGGACTTTCCGCTGAGCGGCACGTCCTGGTGGAGCCATGGTCCCAGGTGGTACGTAACCTCACAGGGTCCAGTCACAGCCCCCACCCCTGTTGTCAACCATTCTCATCCCAACCCCAAAGCAACACTCCTTTAGGCACTCCTACTTCAGCTCAAGACGCCTGAGCACCTTGATCTTCTCAGAAGACCATAGCCACCCTTGTGCCCCAACAACGCCACAGTCAGGGCCCCTCACTTGACCAAAACTGCTGTCCAACTGGGAAGCAGAACATTCTGAACCAACCGTCTTGGGCTCTTCCCCACTTGTGTTTCTGGGCCTCCCTCTCATTTGATCTTCTGATCTTTTCCTTTCCTCACGAGCCTCACATTTTTCTCTCTTTCCCCATGATTCCTCATATCACAAAACTGTTTGTGAATTTCTGCTAAATGAACAAAAATAAAGATATAACTATTTATACTTTTTAGAGAAGTAATAAAGACTATCAGCCAGTAGAAATAATCAGCACAAAGTGCATCAACATAATCAGCAATTGAGGAAAAAGTGTAATTGACTGATAACTTATGAAAGAATTAACCTTCCTTATGAAGTTTGGATCTGCATTGTTTCCAAGAGAAATTGGAGTTGGTAGAAATAATGGCTACACACACACACATGCACGACAGCAGAAGAAAAATTATAAATGGACAAAAACTTATCTGTCAATTAGTTGCAAATTTTGTTATAAAAATTAACCAGAAAAGAACTTATTTTGGGGCACCAAGGTGGCTCAGTTGGTTAAGTGTCTGACTTCTGATTTCGGCTCAGGTCATGATCTCAGGGTCCTGGGATTGGTCCCTGCATGTTGGGCATGGAGCCTGCTTAAGATGCTCTCTCTTCCTCTTCCTCTGCCCATCCCCCACCACCACCACTCACATGCTCTCTCACTATCTCCCTCAAAAAAAAAAAAAAACCAAAGCCAAACAAACAAACAAACAAACAAAAGACAGAAAAGAACTTATTTGACCTAATATAATCTCAATAAAATAAGAAAAAATAACAGGAACGATAATTATACTATATAAAAACCTACAATTAAATTGGCATGGTATTTGGTCTGAAAAATAGTTTCACAATAAGATTGCATCAGTGTTTTGCATAATCCTATTAAAATGTAAATATCCAAACAGTGTATGGGTCAAAAGATCCTCAGGATTAAAGAGTCAAAATGTCAGAGCCAAAAGGCTAAGGACATAATGCCTCATCTCATCCCTAAAGGGCCCCACGTACCCTGCAAGGCACAGCTTCAGCCTGAATCACTACCCCAGCCCATTTCCTGCATCCTAGACTGTTCCCCAGTTACGCTCCGTCCAGTGTCTGACCTCCAGACCATTTCCGCTTCGCAGCCTCCTCTCATCCTCTCCCTCCCAATATCTCCCAGTTTTCCTGGCCTGGACTGTTCTTCTCCTCTCTAATCCTGATTGGAGCACTCTCTTGGCCTCTTACCACCACCTGCTCAGGCCCAGGCAAGCCCCAGTGACCTCTGAGAGATGTTAGCCCAGAAAGCATGGTTCCCACCAGCTTTCCTCCCAGCCCGACCACCCATCACTGCCCCCAGAAGCCTCCTGGATGTCATGCACACAAAATCCCACAGGCGCACCCAGGGCATCAGAGCTGCAACGAGGAACCCATGAAGAGTCTTTGAGAACATCAACAAAACTAAGCTATGTGTCTTGAGTACCTACCACATGTTGGACATTCTTAAGTATGTTACATGGGTTACTTCTAAGCTTCAAAGAAATCCCGCAAGGTGGTTATTAACCCCTTCTTTAAGAGAGATAACTGGGGCTCAGAAAGACTGAACAATTGCCTAAGACCACCCAGTTATTAAAAGATGGAGGTGAAGGTGAACTCACACATAACCGGATTCTGAAGTCCCTCATCACCTTTACGCTGGTGATGGCAGACTCCTTGGGAGAACAACCAGCAAAGTGGAGAGACAGAAAGTAAATATCTGTCAGAAGGCTTGAGAGACCTTCCAGGCAGTGAGGACCTGGGGTGCCGAGACTAAGGATGGAGGGGAGCCCCGAGTGGTAACCCCACCGTGGGTCCATTCCCCTCCAGGGGCTCCTGAAGACACTGAGAGCATGAGTGAGATGGAGGGTCAGACCTCATGGGGATCTGGGACATATATTGGAATTCTGGGCCCACTAAGGATGTCCTGACAAACATCCCAGTCATCCCAGGCTTTGCAACCTGAAGGACAACACCCTAAGGATAAGTGTGACCAGCTGTATTTCCCACTCCCACTGAGTCTGAAGCCCAACGTTTGGTTGGGTTAAGGTGATCTGGGATTGTGGGGCCCTAGCCTCAGAGGCTGCCACAACCAAATATAAATCTTTTCCCAAAATTATAACATTATCCATGATGAATAAGCTCTAGAGATCTGCTCCACAGCATTGCACCTGTAGTCAAAAACACTGTATTGTACACTTACAAATTTGTTAAGTGTGTGGATCTGATGTTGTGTGTTGTTACCACAATATAATAATTTTTTTGAAAAAATTGTAACATCATCCTGGGTGGCTCAGTTAAGCAGCTGCCTTCAGCTCAGGTTATGACCCCAGGGTGCTGGGATCGAGCCCTACATCAGGCTCTCTGCTTGGTGGGGAGCCTGCTTCTCCCTCTCCAGCTCCCCCTGCTTCTGCTTTTTCTGTCAAATAAAGAAACAAAATATTTAAAAATAAATAAATAAGTATATTAAATAAAATACTGTGTCTGGCATGGAATAAAAAATAATGAGGTATTTGAATAGGTCAGATGACACAATCAAAAGCTAGGAGAAACAATAAAGACAACAGACTCACAGTAGTTCCAAATGGTAGTATGATCAGGCACAAACCTTATATTTCTGTTTAATATGCTTCAGGAAATGAAAGATGACATTTAATTTTCAGCAGAGAATGCAAACTATTAAAAGTTGAAATTCTAAAAGTGAAAAAGAAAAGGAAATTAAGAGCACACTGGGTGGATTTCAGAGCTAATTGGGCATAGTTGCAGAGAGGATTAGTGAGCTGGAAAATATAATAGAAGAAAATATCCAGAGGAAGGGTCAATGAAACAACAGGATGGAACAAATGGAAAAGAGCATAAGAGATGGGACATGGTAAAGAAATCAGGCCTCTAACTGGAATCTAAGAAGGAGAGAGGAAGGAGAATGGAGCAGAGAGCCATGGGAAAAGAGAATAGCTGACAATTGTCCCATTTGTGTGCTCTTCCCATTTAATCCATTCCAAATAATTCAAGTTTCTGAGTTCTTTTGTCTTTGCTTTCCCCATCCTATTTCTCTTTTGTTCCTAACTGCTACTTCTTGAGAATAACTATGGCTCAGATATTGGCCATATGCAACATTAATAAATCAAAAGGCAACATTTTCTGGGAACCTTGGGAAGAGATGATATCTCTAGAGTGTGAAAGCCAGAATGGCAGCAGCTACTTTGTAAGCATTAAAGAGTAGTCTTGGAAGAAAGGTGATGCCATAGCAGAGAAAGTGGATCTTCTTTCATTAGATCACACAATTAAGGCATGCCTAAAACCAATAGTGTGTGCACACACACACACACACAATTCCCTGTGTGATTATTTGAGGCAATAAATTCCCTTTTAAACCAGTTGAATCATGGGGTCCCTGGGTGGCCCAGTTAGTTAAGTCTCTGACTCTTGGTTTCAGCTCAAGTCATGATGTCAGAATCCCAGGACTGAGCCCTGTGTCAGGCTCTACTCTCTGCACGGAGTCTCCTGGAGGTTGTGTCCCTCTCCCTCTGCCACTCCCCTGTCTGCTCTACCTTGCTCTTTAAAATAAATTTTAAAATCTTATATAAATAAATACACAGACAAATAAACTAGTTGTATCAGTGTGTAGACACTTGCAACTAGAGCTACCCTAATTGAATTAAAATTTTGGAAGTAAAACTACTTTCCAGAAAGTGTGAAATCATATTTATCCTGATGTGTACGCAAGAGCTTCTGTGCCTGCCCCAACATTTAGTATTGTCATTTTGAAACCTGCTTCTGATAGGCAAAACATCCAAACTTTATCTTTAGTTTTCATTTGCATATCTCGGATGTCCAGTGCAGGTGAATATGTTTATTAGCATTTTAATTCTTCCTCTTACATATTCTTTCTTTATGGCTATGACTTACTAGACCTTAGATGTCTGCCTTTCCCCCTTCCTTCCATTGTTCAATTTAATTAAAATAAACAAATGCTTTTTCACAAGCTTCACCAGACTGAGGCCAAACATTGTGCTGCATGGGGCATGAATCATGGAATCAAATGAGATAGGCTTCTGTGCTGGGGAACTACTCCTCCGGTAATAGTGAAAAGACATGGGTGCAAACATCTGGACCAAAGGCTATTGGCAGGCATACAGGAAGAGGTATGAGACTGCATTCACTAGAAGTCTCTTACATTTTATGACAACTGAGTTATTTGTTTCTTGGAATTATTTCCACCATGTAATTTTGGTCTTTTCTTTGTATTTTCTTTTTTTCTTTCTCTTTCTTTCTTCTCCTCCTCCTCCTCCTCTTATTCTTCCTCTTCTTCTTCTTTCTCTCTCTCTCTCTCTTTTTTTTTTTTTTGTTTATTTTTTCTCTTTTCCTATCTTCATTATGTTGACTGACTTCTCTTTGTTCCCCTCTGGTCTACTATCCCACTGGTTTGAAAGTTATACATTCTATATCTATTCTTCCAGTGCCAACCTACTATGGTTAACATGTGTATCTGAGACTGATCAGGGTCTCTATCCTTCAGCCAAATGATGCATAGAGTTCATAATCATTAAACTTCAATCAACCATTTAACATGTATCACAGTATTGCTGTATACTTTTTCATTTCCACCTGATTTTAAACCCTTTTGACAAATTAGGGCATTTTTGTTTTTGTTTTTGTTCTAGTAATGAATGCTTTTTTTTTTTTTTTGACTTACCAACATGCTTACTAATTTCTTTGTTAGTTTGCTACCCCTTGCTCTGGATTCCATGTCTTTGCTCCTCAAAATAATCCTTTATTAATTCTCAAATTGACACTGTGAGTAATAAACTCATTCCATCTTTGTTTGAAGACTGTCTCCCTCATCCCTATTCATGAATTATTGTTTAGCTGGACATTGGTGATCGGGTTGACAGAATTTATTTTTCTTCAGTTCTGTGATGATTTTATCCCATCGTCTCCTGGCATCAGGTATTGCTGCTGAGAAGTCTGTTGTCAGCCTAATTATCATTCTGCTTTCATTACTCTGTCTCTTGACTCGGTCTATTGTGTCTGTTGTTTTATAATGACGTGTCTAGGCATTGATTTACTTCTATTTCACCTATTTGGAACTTGATGTGCTTCTTCAGTCTTTCATAACTATTTCCTCTTTCTGGAGAGAATATGTACCTGGACCACTTCTTTCTGTTCACCAGTCTCTTAAAATCACTGTCACATCTCCTTCTCTCTTTTGTTGAAGATTTTTCTATCTACCAACACCCCACTTCTCTCTGCTTAAATGTTCCATTGAGCTGTTCATGTTAATGACTACATATATTTTTTCATGAGATGTGTTTGGCTGTTGTTCAAATCTGTCTCATTTTATTGTGTCATTATTTTTTTCTCATTTTCTCTTTTTAAATGTTTTAATCATATTTCTTTTAGTCCATTTTTGTTCATGTCTAGATTATTTTATTATTTCTCACTCTCAGAATAGGAATCTTCTTTTCATTGATTTTGTTCAGGATGACTTTTAATCATAAGGACAGAAAATCCCACATAAAACAGACCTGAGCAAAAGTAAGTCCATTGGTTCATATAACTGAAGAGTCTAGGGTTTTATTGGCTTTAGTCACAATGTGGTTCAGGACTAAAACCCAAGGCCTAATTTCTCTCTTTTTCTATCCTTTGGATGCACCTCACCTGGGTTGACTCTATTCTCAAACTTATGACTTTCATGGTGTCAGACTCTGCCATCCTCTCAGCTTCAAACTGAGCCATCAAGAGAAGAATCTCTTCTGCCAAAGCTTCTACAAAACCCTGAGACTGTCTCTGGTTGGTCTAGCTTAGGCCATGTTCCCACCTCTGTGCCAATGATGTGGCCATGGGAATGAGATACGCTGATTGGCTTGGACTGGGATGGAGCCCCACCAACTGACCTCATCCAGAGGAAAGGAGATCACCAAATGGGCCATGAAGGAAGAAAGGACAATGGATGTTGGGAGGCATAGTGTGTGGAGAGTAGTAAGTTTCATTAAATGTTGAAAGACTAAATGAATTTAATCTTTTATCTCATTCATTGGCCTCCCTTTTACATGTTTCCCCCTATGCACATAGAATGCTCATACATATACATGTGTACTTACATGAACATATCAAGATAGCTTCCCCCTCCCATGCACACACAGCTCCATCTCTTTTCTGACAGATGAGCAAGCCCAGCTCAGCTCCTTTCCCAGTGGTCCCCCACAGTGCAGGGGAGGATCCTCTGGCTGGATTAGACTCTAAGCCTTTTCTTGGTGCAACATGGTCATTCTGCCTGGCCATGCCTGAGTCATATCCCTCCTAGGCAGTCAGAGTAGGGAAAACCCCACAGAGACACACAGTCTGAGAGTGTAGGAGGGTTGGTCCCTAAGGGATGTGGGGTGCTCAGATCAGAAAAAGGGGACATATATGCAGACAGAGACAGAAATAGCAACTGTCATCTTCAAAGAAGAGCCCACTAATTCCCCAGGGACAACTCAGACTACCAAGTCCAGATCAGCTTCACTTTGTCCCCCACCCACAATGTCACCATGCTACAGATACTCATAGTTTCTCTGGTATCTCCCATCCATAGATTATTTTTAAACTTTTCTCTGATTTTAACCTATGACATCTTTTAATATGAGCAAAAATGTCACCTAAATGTGTCCCCCCCTCTCTAAAGTAGGACTTTGTTAGTTATTGGTGTCATTATTGCTCACTGAGGCCTCTTTGGAGATCCCTGGTCTAGAATATGATGGATTTCACTTTCCCCTGATCTAATGCCTCTACAATTCTGGACCTCAGACATAGGCCTCCTTTCTAGAGATGAGCCATCACCATTCGAGTCTGTTCTCAGGGTACGAACCATCCTCACTTTGGTGACCTGGCCCCTCACTGTTGCCAGACAGACTGCTTCAGATGCAGAAGTGATGAGACTTTTGGTGATTCACTCAAATTCTGTGAGCCTCAGTTCCTCACCTGCAAGATGAGTATACGGACGTTTACCTCCCAAGTTTAGGGGAGGAGCCATTGGCAGACAGCCCAGCCACATGGCCAAGCTCAGCGTTAGCCCCCTGAATGGGAGCACTGCCTTCTCTCCTCATTGACCATGGCTCCTTTTTCAAGGCCTTCCTCTTCTTCGACCATGGACTGCTCCAGACACACACTAACTGGTCAGTCCTTGGCCTCTAGGTATTAACAGTCGCATGTCTTTGCCTTGGTATGACTGCCCATCTGACCTTAGATCCCTGACATATGACACCTGCTCTTCCCTCCCCGCCTCAAGATTTCACCAATGGCCCATCCTTTCCTGTGACCCCTGACCCATGTACTCCAGGTATGGTTACGGCCCCACTGGAGTGGGGTTGGGGGAAGCAGGAAACAGTGGACAGGGGACGGGGAGGAGGTGCTGGAGGTCACAACAAGAGAGGTCCCTGGTAGTTCTTCTCTTTCATCTTGAGAGAACATCTGTGGCTTCCGCGTTGTCACAAAACAAACAGAAGTGAGTCTTATGTTTCACAATCCACGCAGCTAGTTTCATGGATCTTTGACAGTTCTTTCATGTTCCTGACAGTGGCAAGCTTTTTCCCCTGGGAAGTCAGGGGGCCTGTGCCACACCCCCCACCCTGGCCCCCCTCGCTCTAGTGACGTCATGCTGGCACTCCCAGGCTGATGACACTCTGCAGCCACCTTTCATGTGTGAGCAGATGTCACTGCATGGGTTTCCGGGTGGCCACAGTGTCCCCGCCTCCTCCCCTGCTGCGTCTGGAGGACCCCTCTGACTCATGGGTCCTCCCCCCACAATCACAGGGGGCTTCCCGCTCTGCCTCTCTTGGGCAATCTTCCCAGTGTTGAACTTGTGCCTTTGTGCCTACAGCCTTTCCTAGGGCCGAGGTGGGGGTAGGGCTGTTGGGGGGCTGGTGGGATTGTCACACTCTTGCTCTGGTTTGAACCACTGCTCACATGTTCCCAGGTCCGCCAGGCAGGTTCTCACACTACCCCTTGACTCAGGGCTTACGTTTGTATCTAACGATCACTTCTGGCTCTGCACTGCCCCATCCCTTCCCACAGCCCCTCCTCCTGGAGGGACTGCTTCTGGTGACAGTCCCTTTGACAAAGCTGTGACAGCCACATGAGGTGGGGGTACGGTGACAGGAGCTGGGCCCACGTCTGCCCCACCTGTCCCCTCGCCCACTTCAGCGACATTTCCCGCCCTCCTGATTACAAAGTGTAGTGGAATCAGTGATAATTTGGAGCCAGACAGAGCCCCTTCAAAGGGGATACAGACCTTAGCTGGGAAGCCCTACGCTGTTACTCCTCTCTCTGAGCCCTATTTCCCTCATTTGGAGAATAAGGACATTAAGACCCGCCCCCAGGTGGCAGTGAGGGTTAAATGAGAAAAGCTGTACAAATCGATGGCTTACAATACATCCTTACGATACTACAAGATAATGACGGCTAGCATTTATGACATGCCCACAATGTGCTAGGCACACAGCACACCCGTGAACTTCATCTTCAGTGTAAGCCACAAGGACAATCCCACAAGATCCCCATCCTACACCTGAGGAAACCACTACACAGAGAGATCAAGTACCTTTCACGAGGTCACACAGCGGGGAGCAAGAAGAACTGGCTGTGAACCCACGCGTCACCCCTTTCCCTCCAGGAGGAGGTCATCCTCATTTCTCTGAGAACATTCCTTTCCTTCTTAAGGGAACAGGAGGTGCTCTGGTCTCCAGAGGCTCATTATCTGCTCCTGACCAGTCTCCCCGGTCCCCGTCACCGTCCCAGTTCCGACAGTCACCCTGACCTGGAGTTGGCCTGGAACAGACACACACTCCCTACTGACAAGGTGGGTGGCTCAGGTCCTCAGGCCCCCGCGGAACAGATAAGGGACTGAGTTTCTGAGGTGTCCCAGTCAGAAGTGGGACAAAGGCCAAACAGTGGCTCTTGGCTTCCGCCTCCCCCTGACAGGTGGCTTCGGGCTGGGACACTGCCCCGGAGCCATCGGGAGGAGGCCGTGTGGGTCCCTGGGCTGGCCCCCTGCCCACAGGTGCTCTCGGGGGCCACCAAGGAGGGGCAGCGAGCCGTGTGAGGGGCGCCTGCAGGCAGAGCCCGTGAAGAAGGTGTCTGCTGTTTCCTCCTTCATCTCCGGGAACAATTCCCCTTTTGAGCTTCTTGGCTGAGACAGTTGAGAGATTCTTTCTCCAAGGGCTTTTTCTTGACAGATCAATTTATCTGTTTTGGTAACTTGGCCTTCCTGCAAAAGGGAGGCTCTGTGCCAAGCCTGGCTTGGGGACCAACCTGGGGGTGAATGAGGGGCCCCATTCCCCCATCCCTGCAGACAGCTGAAGTGCAGAGCCCAGGGCCATGACCACGGGAATGAGGGCAGCCGGCAGCCAGGAAGGCCACGGAACCCACTGACGGGCCATTCTTCCTGCTGCCCTCCCAAACTTGGCTTCCCACCGTAGGGCTTCTCAGACCCATTTTATGGCTGGGCAAGTAGAGTAACAGATAACCAACTGCCCAAGGGTGCAGCAAGCAAGAGGCTGAGACCAGATGTGAAGGCAGAATTCTGCCTCCTTCACAGTGGACCTCTTGCCCATAAAGAAAGACCCTGAGCAGCAAAACACTGGGATACTGGGGGCTGGGATGCTGAGGCCTTCCCAGATGCAGCAAGGTTCTCCCTCACTGGTTCCTGCCTCTGCTGAGATTGCCCCCCACCGATGCCCACAGCCCCACACTTTGACCTCTGTCTAGCACAAACCCCTACTCACTTGCCCGGCTCCCCATTAGATTGCCCCTTCCTCCAGGCGGGGACCCCAGGGCTGTCCCTAAGCAGGATCTCCAGAAGTGTTTGAAGAAGCAGGGGAGGGAGGGAGGAGGGCAGGGAAGAGATTAGGATGGGAGGAAGGAAGTGGGAAGGCTCTGGGAGAGAGGGAAGCCTGAACTCCCCATGGGGATGCTTGAGGTCCCCAGGCCCATCATGAAATCCCTACACTGGCTGTGCCTGCAAAACCCAATTGAAAGAAAGAACAAACTGGGCTGCTGTGAGAAGTTTCTTTCCTGAGCAAGGACACCAGAGCCGGGAGGCTGATCCTCAGCCAAATGGCCCAAGGCTGGTCTGGACCTGTAGGGGGAGGAAGGGCAGCCCCCGAGGCTGAAGCTACCGATGGCGGGTGACAGCCTGAGCCCCGCAGGCTCTGTCCGGCAGTGTGCCCTTGGCCTTGTCTCTTCTCCCCACTGAGCCCCATTTCCCATCTGTGCGGGCAGTGTGGTGGGGAGCCCTAGCGGTGCAACCGAAGTATCGCTTGGGATTACACCTCCTGCCTTGTTCTGCTCGATCACAAAACAAAATGACTGCAAATCACAGAAGGTCTTTTCGGGAGCAAGACAGGAATGCCTGAGTAGAGAAATAAAATCCTGTTGGATCAGCGGCATTTGCGGGTCGGGTTGGGGTTTCCCTTTGGGTACTATTTCAGTTGCTACTTCAGGAACCACATGCTTTCTTCCTGGGAGAGGCTTCCCGCCCACTCCCGTGCCGTCCGGGGCGAGCCAGGCCTCCTGACACGAACTGTGTCCTCCTGGAGCAGGAGGTTGCTCAGGTGGCCGCTGGAGCTTCCAGGTTCTGAGCCGTCTGTCCCTGGGCGACGGGTCTCCCAGGCCTGGGCTCCACCCCTGGTGCAGTTCTCCCTTGTCCCACTGCAAGGCCCGGGAGCCTCACAGCAGCCTCGTGAAGAAGGCTTGCTGGTTGTTTCGAGCCATGTCCCAGAGGGGAAGGTGGACGTCCACAGCGGTGGGGACCTGCCCTTGGTCACACGCCTAGAACCAGCTCCTTGGGGCTCCCACGGATCATTCCACTTGGCCCCTTGCCCTGTGCCTTTGGGATTTTCTCTTTGCACTCTTGTGGCTTCCCTCAACACTGTTTTTTTGTGGTTGTTCGAGCATATTTTTAACTTTTTTTAAAAATTGTGGTAAAATACACAGCATTAAATCTACCATTGAGCCGTGTTTAAGTGTCTGTGCAACCATCCCAACCATCTCTCTCCAGAATCTTCTCACCTTCTCCAACTGCAATTGTCCCTAACTCCCCGTGGCCCCCACCCCCAGCCCTGGCCACCACCATTGCACCCTCCGTGTACGGATTTGACAGCTCACCAGCAGACGCCTACAGCATTGAATGTCCTGAGACTGGCTCGTTTCTTGTAGAATAAAGTCCTCAGGGGGCTCCCAGGTGGCTCAGTTGGTTGGGCATCTGCCTTCAGCTCAGGGCATGATCCCAGAGTCCCGGAGTCCTGGGGTCAAGCCCCATGCGGGGCTCCCCCCTCAGCAGGGAGTCTGCTTCTCCCTCTGCCCCCCACCCTGCTCTTGCTCTCTCTCCTCTCAAACAAGCAAAATCTTAAAAAAAAAAAAAAAAAAGGAGAAGAAGAAGGTCCTCAAGCTTCGTCCATGTTACCAGCCTATGTTTGAATTCAGTTTCTTATTAAGAATGAATGACATTCCATTGTATGGACGTACCCCACTGGGCGTATCCACTCATCTGTCCGTGACCTTCTGTGCTTTAGAGCTGGGCTGCAAGCTGGACCCTGCCGGCTGCCTGGAGCCCTCCCAGGGGCCAGCCTGCCCAGCCCTGTCCCCGTGCCCCTCCCCACCTGCCAGGCCCCAGCCCGGCACTCCTCCTCCCTGGTCTTTCCCAGCAAAGGGAGATGGCTGGGGTCAAGGCCCCTCCTGTGTCCCTGGCCCTATAGGAAGTCCCTGCTGGGGGTTACTGACAAGCCATCCTCTGCCTGCTTTCCTCTTCTCCACTGTGCCCCAACCCACCCAGATTCCTCCAGATTCCTCCTGCTACTTTCTCCTTCCAAGAACCCCGAGTAGGATGTTGGTGCTCTGACAATTTTGTTGTCTCAGTAACACATGTGGGAGAGGACACAAAGAAAGGGCCATGCACCCATGGAGGAATTCTAGAACTGGCCAGAGTAGCCGGCAGGGCTCCACACCCCAGGGGCCCAAACCAGCATGGCGACCTCCCATTGGGCCTCCCCCTAGTGCTGCTCCAGTGGCCAGAGGCCCAGGGCAGTGTGCTGGGACACACTGACCTTGAGTCCAGCAGAATGTGCTGGAATCCTGGCCTGCCACGTACTGATTGCAGGCTCTGGTAATCTCCCGCTCTCAGAACTTCACTCTCCCAGCGGTGGCTTGCAGAGCAGATGCACAGATGAGCCAGCTGGGGCCTGTCCTGGCCAGGGCTCAGCCAACATGTGTCTGTTGCAGCCACCGCCTCGGGCCACACCCAGAACCCAGGACTAGCCAGAGTGGCCTCAGACGAGCAGGGGCCTTTGAGCCTCAGCAGAAAAGAGGGAGAAGGCAGAACAGGACCTGCACACCACACCCCTGCAGGAGAAGTTCCCCAGAGCCAGGGACAGAGAGCAGTGGGGGGTGCCCTAACCATCTGCCCGCTCAGCTCAGGAAGGCAGGTGTGTGCACAGGGGGGCCCTGGCCAGGCGTGCAGAAGGCACCTGCTGGTGGTGTGCGGGGAAATTCCAATGACCAACTTCCAGGGAGAAAAGCCCTGATCTGTGGCATTGGTCATTTCAAGCTACTTCACTTCACAGTTGCACGCATCAAACAGTCTTTCCGCCGCCCAGTAAACAGGTGTTCAGCTGCTCCTAGAGCCTAGACCCAAAGCACAGTGTGGCTGGGTGACCAGGATGCCTTGAGTCTGGAGTATTGATGGCCTTTGTTTTTCATGTTTATTTAATCTGTTAGTACAGTTTAATTTATAAGGACAACTCTCAGCATTCCTGCATATTTAATGACCAGTCGGTACTAGCCACGCCCAGCACACCACTGTCCACCCCCCAGGTTGTCAAACCTCCCAACCAGGGGTTTCCAGCCAGGCCTACTTCCCCTGCGGGCGCAGGAGGAAGCTGCTGTCCAGAGCGGCCCCCGATTCCCAACGTGGGTGGTGAGTCAGGCCCAGGATCTTGAACGGTTCAGACTTGCTCTCACGTCAGCCTCCCACAGCCCTGTCTGCTGGGCACTGCCTCTGTCCCCATTGCCCAGATGGGACCCGGAGAGTCAGCACTCAGCCTCACACACTGGGTACTCTGGAAGGACCATGCTATCCTGGTTGCAGTCCCTGGGTCTGACTGGTGTCAGGGAGAGGAGAACTACGTCTCCTGAGAGGGTTCGAGGGGCCTTCTGGGAGGTCAGCCCGAAAAGGGTCCAGCTGGCTCTAGCTGACAGAGGGCAGCCCAGGCCCCAGAGCCCCACACCCAGGAGAATGGGGGTCTTGGAGCCATGGCACTTTGATCTTTCCACCCGCTAAGACCTCGCTCACCAAACAGTCTTGGAGTGTCACTTTCTCACACTAATTTCCTTACAGGGAGAGACTGGGCCAGCCAAATTCAAATCCAGATCCTTTGCAGAAGCTGTAAGTTATTAAGGTGGGGGCTGGGGGAAGGGCGTCAAACCAGTTGATCCCAGATACGCCCCCAAGCCCTCGTGTTCTAGAAACCCACAGAGCCAGTAGGTGAAATGAGTGCCTCCTTCTGGGGTGCCCTGGACACCCTCACTTTGGCTTATGTTTCCCATTTCAGACCTTCCCAGTGTCGCCCTCATGGAGCTTCGCCTCTGAGGGGGGAAAAAAAAAACAAGGCTGGAAATGGGGTCCGGAGACTGGGGGGCTGCCAGATCAAATGCATGTGATCAAAGAAAACACACGTGTCCACTTAAAAGGGGGAAGCTAATCTTGATGAAACTTAAGGCTGTTTAGAAATTTTTGTTCTTATTTATAAATATATTTGACTTTTTTTTAAATATAAAAAACCATTGTCTCACAGAGGCATCTGCAAAATAAACATCTACTCTATTTGGATTTTTTAAAATGTTAGACAATCCACTCATTCTTTATTAGAAGTAATAAATTGGGGCACCTGTTGACTCAGCCGGTTAAGCATCTGCCATGATCTCGGGGTCCCGGGATCAAGCCCCACATCGAGTTCCCTGCTCCACAGCGAGCCGGCTTCTAACGCTCCTTCTGCCCCTCCTCCCCCCGCTCCTGCTTTCACGCACTTGCTGATGCTCTCTCTCTCAAATAAATAAAAACTCTTAAAAAGAGGCAATAAGTTTATGCTCCTGACATAAGCCAATCCCTTCACATGCCAAGCCCAGTCTGCATCAGATCAGATTCAGGAAAAACAGGAAAGCACAGGGGAGTGGAAAGAAGGATTGGCCCAGGAATACCAGGAATCTGCTGGCCACCTGCATCACTGTCCTCTCTCTCCCCGGGCCTTCGTGAGCACTCGCCACAGGTGAGATGCAGGCCCCGCTGACGTGCATGCAGGCAGGTCCTTGGAGAACATGGAGGAAACCTTGTTGCCAGGCCCAGGTAAACAGAGACAAGCGCAGGCAGAGCGGAGAGTGGCCTGGCGGAGGACAACCAGGCCAAGAGGGAGTTTTCTTGAGGTAACATCCCCCTCTACTGGCCGTTTGTGATATTGCAGGGACGAATGCTGAACCCGTTGCGATTTTACAACAATAACTAATAGGTTAAAGAATGCTTTCGCCCTATGGGTTGGGAAGGATAAAAACAAGAAAACAAACTTGAATTGGACCAAATCTCTAGACATAATTATAAACTGAAAAAAAGACAGGGACATAGGAACCTATTTAACACCGTGATGGGGATGCAACTGGCAAAATACAGACTATGGGAAACAAGACAAACTTCTCTGACATACACGTTGTACAGGAAAAGTAAAAAGGTGGAGAGAAGCAGTGGATTAAAAAGAGCTTGAGAAAGAAGCCATTTCTAGGCGACAGTGTTGAGTAAAAAGAGCCGAGTGTTGAAGAGTGTCTGTAGCACACTTCCTTCCACGGAGAGAACATCAACATGGACCTGCTCATTTGTGCAAAGGAAACTCAGGAAGGATAAACCTGATCCTGGGGCGCCTGGGTGGCTCAGTCGGTTAAGTGTCTGCCTTTGGCTCAGATCACAATCCTGGGGTCCCAGGATCGAGTCCTGTATTAGGCTCCCTACTCAGTGGGGAGCCTGCTTCTCCCTCTCCCTCTACCCCTTTACCCACTTGTGTTCTCTCTCTCGCTTTATCTCAAATAAATAAATAAAAATTTTTAAAAAGGATAAACCTGACCCTGATGAGATTGGATATGGAGCAGGTGGAGGGGAACCAGGGTGAAAACGGCAGACAGTGGAGACAGGGTAGAGAGAACCAGGGATTTCTGCCTGAGTCTACCTTCTTTTTTTTTTTTTTTTTTTAAGATTTATTTATTTATTTGACAGAGATCACAAATAGGCAGAGAGGCAGGCAGAGAGAGAGGAGGAAGCAGGTTCCCTCTGAGCAGAGAGCCCAATGTGGGACTTGATCCCAGGACCCTGGGATCATGACCTGAGCCGAAGGCAGAAGCTTAACCCACTGAGCCACCCAGGTGCCCCGAGTGTACCTATTTGAATAGTTCTTTTAGAATCATGTTAACATTGCATGCAGTCAAAACATTTTTTAAATGGGCAAGGATGGGAGGAAGCCCCAAAGGCAATACAGCCAGAAATAAGTGAAACTAAGACTTTCACACATGAGCTATATACCTATGCTGAATGCGAGGGAGAGGAGAAGCTAATGTAAGAAACTTTGGGAAACAGTATTTTTTTTGTCTTTTTTGTAATGTATTTATTTATTTGGGAGCGAGAGAGCATGAATAGTGGGGAGACAGAGGGAGAAGCAGGCTTCCCGCTGAGCTGGGAGCCTGACATGGGACTTGATCCCAGGACCCTGAAATCATGACCTGAGCCAAAACCAAGAGTCAGAAGATCAACTGGCTGAGCCATCCAGGCACCCCAACAGTATTTTTATTATATCCTGTATGGCTGAAGACGGAAAGACCAGCCTACATCTATTACACCCTGGTTAGCAGGTGTCTTTTTCACCAGGATACGGGAGAGCAACTGTGGCACTAGTTTATGTGCATCATAGAACTGAGCAAATGAGTAAATGAACACAACCAGCACCCCAAGCTTGCTTTCTACAAACCATTCCCAATAAAAGAAACCAGGGCTCCTTAGAGAAACAGCTCATTCCAGGGCTGGGTCAGCACAAGTACAAGATGAGCCCGGAACAGAGTGTGATGGCAAAGAGCAAGGAAATGCTCAAAAGATAACAAGGACATGTCAAAAAGGACATTGAAGCCAAATTGAAGGTGTTCCCAATGGTCGAATCTGGAACAATTTCAATAACAAAATAAACAATGATGGGAGTGGCTGATAAACCATAGATTAAAATAAGAATCCCTGAGCTACACAGATAATAGATAAATGAATAAATACGTCAGTGGGGGGCAAAAAGGAAACCTTTCTTCACCAAAGAAATTTCAAGTGTTAAATGCAGAAGAAAGTCACTATTTAGTAAACAGTTTAGTAACAATTGTTTCAAACAACAATCAACAATGAATGCTAAAACTATAGGCAAAAATACTGTGAGAAATAAGACATGGACAGAGTCTCAAATTATCTCTCCATGGACACTTAATTACAAAAGGAAGACACAGTAACTTATTGATAGAGCAATCAGACCTCCTATGCCACCAGAATGATGCACTGAAGCTTGCAACATCCCCTTGGTGGCCTCCCTGCCTAAAATACGTCACCCAGATTTAATCATGGGGGAACAGCACACAAACCCAAATTCTGCAAAATAACCAGCCCATGCTCTTCCAAAAAAAAGATAAAGCAAAACTGAGCAAGGCTCTCAGATTAAAGGAGACGAATGAATCGGCAAAATTTAAAGATCTGTGCATTGGAAAACAGCACTGTTTGTAAGCAGGTTAATTTCCTGATTTTGATGATTGGCCTGTGGTTATGTAAGACGAGGCTGTGAGTGACTCTTAGGGGTTCATTATACTCCTCTGTCTACCTGGCAGAGGTTTGAAATTCTCCAAAATAAAATGTGTTTTAAAACACTGCCCAGGGCTGGCTCAAGGGGTTAAGGGTCCGACTCTCGGTTTTGGCTCAGGTTGAGATCAGAGGGTCGTGGGATCGAGACCTGCATCCAGGCCCACGCTCAACCGGGGAATTGGCTTGAGTTTCTCTTTTCCTCTGCCCCTCCCCACTGCTTGCTCGTACTTGCTCTCACTCCATCTCTCTCAAATAAATAAATAAATAAATATAAAACACTGCCCAGAAGCAGTTCTCAACCAGACCAGGAGATGCAGGGGGAGGAGAAAGCACTTTGGGATCATGGGTATTTCCTCCTGCTGAGTCCTCGGATCCTTCCTCTGTGTAGGCAGGCCAGGCCATTCGGGACCTTTTCAAACACCAGGCTGACCCTGCTGAGCCCACAACCCAATTTCTGAGGTTCTCAGTGGGAAGTCCCTGCTCCCAGCAGCCTGACCCCACCCCCAGGAGAGCCAACTGTAGACCTGGGATCATGCCACGTATCCCCAAAGTAGCCCCTTATCCACCCTCTGATCCCCCTGCTTGTTATTTGGAAGCACACAGCATGTTTTAACAATAGTTCACATTGTCCTTTTTGTCCTTCCTCTTACTCAAGCTGGGGAGGGATACTGCGGAGTAGAAAGCAAGTGGCTTCTTGTCCAGCGGTCCCCCGATGGGGGCCCTATGGACACTGAGCAGAGGCCATCTCTCTCTGTAGAGGACCATTGTCTATATTACATCCCTGATCCCACACTCAAAAAACCGCGTATATCCCCAAGTTTGGGACAACCATAGTGTGCCCACACCATCGAGGGCCACCATGTTAGTCTGCCTTGGTCTCTGTCTTCCAGATGTCTCCTGTTACAGGAGAGCACATTCATGGTCAGGTAAGATGCTATAGAAATCGGAGGAGAATATCCTCCCTTTTTCTCTCCCACCAAGACCTAGATAGGGTTGCCCAGGCAGGGAAGAGGATGGAGAGTCCCCTTTTGAGGACTCAGGATGGCTGCATCCTGAGTGTCCACGTATCCTGTGGCTATGAAAAAGCTGCTCTTTGACTTCCCCATCCACCCTCCCAAGGGTGTCATGGAAACCACAGGGAGGGATTGGGACCCTAAGGGGCCTGGGCACAGTGACCGGGGGCCATCACTAAGTGAGCCGTAGATGGTATCCAAAACCAAATTCATTCTCTCTTGCACACACGCACATGCGCACACACGCATACCCCCTCATGTTCAAGTATACCTCACACTTTTTCTAAACCTAAAGCCAGGGCCAGGGACCAGTGGCGAATGAGGTGCATTCAGGTCCAACACCAGAGGAGGAAATAGAAACTCAGCTGGCTTATGGAAAATAAAGCAGGGGACCCACCTCGCATACCTGAATTTGTGCTTACAAAAGATTAAAGAGCAGGAGATGGTGGCCATGGAATGCCCATCAGGGGAGAGCCCTGCCCTGCCGGGTCAGCCCAGAGCCTGGAAAACCAGACAAGCAGTCAGCAGGGGAGAAACAGGCTCTCCGAGGGGGTCCGCTTCCCGCTCTGGAACACACACCACGCTCTAGGCCACTGGACAATGCCGGTGGGTGTTTGTGAGATGATGCGTTGACATGTTGATCTAGAGAAGGTAAAAGTGTGACTTTTTTTTTTTTTTAAAGATTTTATTTATTTATTTGACAGAGAGAGATCACAAGGAGGCAGAGAGGCAGTCAGAGAGAGAGAGAGGAGGACGCAGGCTCCCTGCTGAGCAGAGAGCCCGATGCGGGACTCGATTCCAGGACCCTGAGATCATGACCTGAGCCGAAGGCAGCGGCTTAACCCACTGAGCCACCCAGGCGCCCCTAAAAGTGTGACTTTTGAGCATCATTTAATGTGTTTGGGGCAGGGAGGGTAGCTAAAAAGTGTTGAATGGTGGGGATCTGGAAATATATGGAACTTTTAAAATGAATTCTTACTAAAACAATTCCTCCCTCCCCGGCCCCATTTTAAAGCCTCCCTGCTGCAAATTTCCTGGAAGTGACTGGAACACGTGGGCTCTCCGTACTTCTTATCTACTGCTCATTGCTGGGCTGGGCTGGGATCGTGCTCGCCCAAATTTCAAATGCACGTAGGTCACTGGATAAGGGCTCATATTAGGTCAGAGGTACCAACCCCCGCTTCCCTGGGCCTCTCCCTTCCCTGACTTCCAGTAGGCTCTTGATTTTCTTCTGAATGAAGAACTTCCAGGGGCTCGGCGGTCCCAACTGCGGCATCCTAGCGCCATCTGGTGGTCAGCAGGCACACTACTGTTTGCCCCAACCCATCTGCTGTGTGAGGGAGAGAGAGAGAGACGTGGGTCAGGAGCAGCTTGGGAAGGGGCAGCCTTTATTGTCTGGAATACCTAGTTTCACACTTGACCTTAGCCAAAAGGCTGAGAAGTGATAGAAAATCTGGTTTCAAATCCCAGCTCTCTTACTTACATAGTAATTGACCTTGGACAATTCCCATAAACGCTATGAGCTTACCTCTTATCAGGAAGATGGGAATAATATTCCTCCCCTTACAGAGCTGTTGGATGAGTGTATGCGGCTTTTAGGAGGCTGGTCGTAAACTGAAGCTACCCGTCTCTACCCCTGGTCAGCCAAGATGCTTTTGCAGGAGATCAGCCCTTCCACTAGCTGGCCAGCCGAGTGCCTGCTCTCCACACCTTACTCCACCACCCAGAGCAATGCACAGCAGGGGTTTGCAGAACGTCTGTGGGTACCCATGTTCAGCTCAGCACATGTTGTGGCTCCTGAGCTTGGTCTGATGATTTATTTATACTTTAACTGAGGGCTGCTGTCTCCACTTGGAGCGGGTTCCATATCGAACAGCTTTAAAGGAAGCTCATCAAGACAGAGGGCAGAGCCAGCCCAGGGTGAGGGGCAGTCTTGCCTGACCAGCACCTAGAGCATGCCCCGAAGGGCTGTCTGGGCCTCTGTAGATGCGCAGGACAAGGAGAGGAATAGGAAAGAATCAAGAAAAAGCAAAGCCTGGAGGAGTTTGTGGGGCTGGCCTGATGAGTCACCCCATTTATTGGGGCAGGGGAGTTGGACTGGGGGTTAGTGCAAAGGGGTAATCAGTAAAAATGGGCCTTGACTGCAAGTCGGGGGTGGAATTGCTTTCCCTGGCAAGCCCAAAGACCCCCTTTCTCATCCACAATTATTTCTCATTAAAACTGGGGGAGATGGCCAGTTACTTTGGGGGAGTAGAGGGAGGGGTTTTCCCTTGTGAGTTGAGAGTCAATTTACTCCCCAGAAAGACGGAAGCAGCCCCAGAGTACTGGTCAAGCAGATTCTATGGCTCTGGTGGCTGCTACCACCACCCACCCCTCCACTAACTTCCCAGGAGGGGAAACAGAGTCCATGCCCTCCCTGCCTGGCTCATCTCGGAGACCTCATACTGTCGTATCCTCTCACATAACAGCTGGTTCCAAGCCCAGCAGCTGGGAGGATGTGGCCCCAGAACAGGTGTCTGCAGCAGAGGAGGTCCCTGCAGACAGAGATGTGGGCTGATGGTCCCGCAGGGCGGGAATCTCAGAGGAACAAGGCTGGACTATGGCACTCTCGAGAGGCTGTGAAAGATAAGGGGGCCAGACACCTGCTCGGGATCTCTGTTCTCATCTGCCCGGGGTGTCATGCAGGGAGACCCTGGAGGTAAATTTGCTTTATGAATTGGAAACACTGATTGGTGCCATGGGACTGCTGGGCTCTAGCTGCCGCAGTTTCAGACTGCATCTGCAGTTTCAGACCGCATCCTCGAGAGTTACGAGTCAACTTCCCGGTTCCTGACCCTCGGTTCCTGATCCTCAAATCCGAAATCCAAAAAGCTCCCCAAACATTCACTTTTTTAAAAAATCATTTTGAGGGTGCTTGGGTGGCTCAGTGGGTTGGGCCTCTGCCTTCAGCTCACGTCATGATCTCAGGGTTCTGGGATCGAGTCCCCCATCAGGCTCTCTGCTCGGCAGGGAGCCTGCTTCCTCCTCTCTCTCTCTCTGCCTGCCTCTCTGCCTACTTGTGATCTCTCTCTGTCAAGTAAATAAATAAAATCTTTTTTAAAAAATCATTTTGGGGGGTGCCTGGATGGCTATGCTGGTTCAGGGTCCAACTCTTGGTTTCATCTCCGCCTGCTTGTTTCATCTTGGGTCAAAGGCATCTGCCTTTGCCTCAGGTATGGGATGGAGCCCCACATCGGGCTTCCTGCTCAGCAGGGAAGCCTGTTTCTCCCTCGCCCTCTGCTGCTGTCCCTGCTCATGCTCTCTCTCTTTCTCTCTCCGTCTGTCAAATCAATCAATAAAAATCTTTTTTAAATAACACTAAAATGGGTGTGCCTGGGTGGCTCAGTGGGTTAAGCCTCTGCCTTCGGCTCAGGTCATGATCTCAGGGTCCTGGGATTGAGCCCCACATAGGGCTCTCTGCTCAGCGGGGAGCCTGCTTCCTCCTCTCTCTCTGCCTGCCTCTCTGCCTGCTTGTGATCTTTCTCTCTCTGTGTCAAAATAAATAAAATAAAATCTTTTTTAAAAAATAACACTAAAATGAAAAATAAAGAAATAAATTAAGTCAAATAAATAAGTAAAAATCTTTTAAAAATAACAATAAAATGAAAAATAAAGAAATAAATAAAACTGAAAATCCAAATCCATTTACAGTTGATCCTTGAACAACGTGGGGACGGGGGCACTAAACCTCTGTGTGGTGGAAAATCCACTTATAACTTTTGACATCTCCAAAACTTCTCTGCCCTGCCTCCCCTACTCTTGACAGGAAGACTTACTGATCCCATAAACAGTCACTTAACATATATCTGTATGCTATGTCTAATACATACTATAATCTTATGATAAAGTAAGCTAGAGAAAGGAAACTGTTAAGAAAAGCGTAAACCGGGGGACACCTGAGTGGATCAGTCAGCGAAGTGTCCAACTCTTGATCTCAGCTCAGATCTTGATCTCAGGGTCATGAGTTCAAACCCTGCACTGGGTTCCATGGAGCCCACTCAAAAGAAGAAAAGAAAAGAAAAAAAGCATAAGGAAGAGAAAATGCATTTATAGTACTATTCTAGATTTATTGGAATATGGAACCATCCAGTTAAAAGCCATGTTGTTCAAGGGTCCACTGTACTTATCTCCTCTTCTGAAAGTCTTGAGAACATTCTCATTTCTAGTTACATAATTTCACAACTTTTCCCAAGTTTTGGGTCACTGTCAGAGCAGGTTTCTATAGGCTAAAGCCTTGAGGTCAGTTTTTGGCCTAAAACAGCTCAGAAGGGTCCTCCCTTTCTGTCTCCTTGGCCATCCCAGGCTGGGCCACCAGCTCCTCACAATCCAGCCAGCGTCCTCTCTGCCCTCCCCCCAGGAGCCCCAGCCCATCCGGGGTCCTGGGCCTTCTTCTGGTCCCCTCTGCGGGCCCATGAAACCCTCCCTCCTCAGGTCAGGTTTTATAGATATTGAAATGATAGAGCTTTAAGGGAAACTGTTGATATATGAGATACATGAATCCAACATCTATAAAACCCTGGTGATCTTTGCAGATTACAAGACCTTTACTTGGAGAAGACAGGGTAGGGGAGGGAGGCTGACCAGCAATGTCAGATGTAGCCAGGAAGGCCGGTACCTAAGGCCAAGGCCAAGCACACAAGCCAACCTCACAGGACTTTGGGGAGGCGGTAGGGATAGAGGAGACAGCGCCCTGGGCTGGAGAGGGAAACAGAGTCAGCAAGTATGAATCATCTCCCAAGAAGCTCTATGGCCAAGGGAAGACAAGAGAGGGTGGGAGCCAGCAGGGGAGACCCACAGCTGAGCAAGGTCTCTGGGGGACAGATGAGCCCTGAGCATGCTGTCTGAGGAGATAAGCGCATGTCTCAAGTTGCCCTTGGAGGAGGTGAGAGGGGAAGCTACCTGGGGCACAGCCTATAGGATAGGGAGGGATGAGGGCAGAGGCAGAAAGCCCAAGATTTGGAGCACACGCAGGTGAGCCATGTCCCACCCCAGGAGGGCCAAGCGGGTGTGCGGGACCTGCCTCTGCAGAGCTGGGTGGAGGGGCCCCTGCCCCGAGTCTTTTTCGTCCCCATGGTGCACCAGGTGCCCCCACTGTGGCAGGGGCTGGGGTACGAAATGGCTAAGACACACACAGTCAGTGCCCTCCCGGGGCGCACGGGGCCCAGTCCCCATGAGTACACAGCGCTAGGGCCCTCCGACTCAGCCGGGGAGGTCAGGGAACAGGACACAAGGCTGAGATCCAGGGAGAAATCAGATGTGGCCCAGAAGGGAGACGAGTGTGTCCAAGACCCTCTGGTGAGAAGGCCGGGCGATGCTTAGACCCCGTTTTACATCATAAGTTAGAGATCTCAATGCACCTGCTGACTTGCTCATGTGACAAAAAGCTATTGTCCATCTAGGCTACATGCTGCACCTTAACACAGTAACAGCTAAGCCAGAAAGGGCCATCATTTTATAAGAGAGGGCAGTAACCAGGTCTTCCCCGAATTCTGTTGATTTTATGTTCTTTAACATTTTCCCCACACTGTCACAGCTCCCCACCTCATCCAGGCCTTGCCTCCCTGTTGGACAATTCAGCCGAAATCAGTTTCTTCTCTGTGATCCAGAGATTAGCATGCTTTATTCTGCAGGAGTTTACATGACTTTCTGGAAAAACAGAAGCATGACATGAAGGAACCTGGCTGAATTCTCTAGCCTGCCAAGATCGCGAGCCCTTGCACAAAACAGCAAGAGGGGGGAAAAATGTTCACTTGGCACAAATTATTTCCCTACCTTCCTCTTTGCAGCTAATGAACAGAACACAGCACAGCCGTACACTGATCTAGCTTCCTATTTCGTCCCTGCCTGCCGTGCCTCACTCATCTTGAGTTCTAAGTAAATCGTCATACTTCTGGGGAGAAAAAAAATCACTTTATAAATGTCATGTTGAATGGAAAACAGGCAACATTTTTATTTTTTTAATATTTTATTTATTTATTTGAGAGAGAGAGAATGAAAGAGAGAGAGAAAGCATGGGGAAGGGAGGATGAGAGTGAGAAGCAGATTCCCTCCTGAGCAGGGAGCCTGACATGGGACTTGATCCTGGGACTCCAGGATCATGACCTGAGCCAAAGGCAGATGCTTCACCAACTACGCCACCAAGGCAACCCCAGGAAGCATTTTTAAATTGGAAATGTTTAACTTAAAAATGGTGATTTGTTACTCATTTGGCTATTAACACAGGAAGAGTTCCAGAACATTCCTCCTCAAAGAGGTCACCTCTCTGCTGACAGACTGATGGGGGGGGGGGGTGTTTCCCCAAGCCTTGTGTCAGGACAGCACAGAAGGAGATATGTCACCTGGGGATCTGTGCCCAAGCAGAGGCAACACATAGGAGCCCCAGCATGGCCACGCCTTCCTCCTCCCGTCCCGCTATAGGCCTGAGAACAACACGCAGACCAGGCGCCAGGGAGAGGACCCAGGGGTTTGTTGGGTCCAGCAATCACCTTTGTCTTTGATATTCCTGAATTTCTGTCACCACCCATGACCAAGTTTAGCTTTGGGCTTAGAAGGTCTGAGACCCCCACATTTTCTAAGTGGGGGGAGAGGAGGGCGGGGGGATAGTGGAGGGGACAGCAGGGCTCCCCCTGAGGGCCAGAGAAAGGCCCGGAAGCACTGCCCAAACATTCAACAGGGCCAACGAACAAGGGACCATCGGCTCCCCTGTCCCTTTCATCCAAGTTGATGGCAGCGCTCAGCACAGAGCCCGGCACACGGGAGCACTCGTCAGGTAGACGAGTGTCACTGGGGGGACTGGGAGAGCCAGAGCCAGGAGACAGCCAGGAGACACCTCCCCTCTCCCTGAAGAATGTCAGACCCTACAGCCTCTGCATCTCAAACCTCAGCTCAAATCCACTCAACAAAGAGTAAAGCCCTGTCCTGGCTTGTTTAGCAGTGTGGCTGGTGACACCTTCTTGGTCCCTTCTCTTTCCGCGCAGAGGCAGGCTGCAGGGTGTGAGCGTAGAGCAAGAGCCTCGGCGCTGGGCTTGGTCTCCCTCCCCACTGCATGGCTCTAAGGGGACCCTTTGCCTCCCAGAGAATTTGGCCACCCTAGCCGCCAGTGGTGGGGAGGTCTGGAACCAGCTGTGGAGCCTGGAACAGAGGACGAGCTCGAGACTGGTGGGTGTGTTAGGGTGACTCCAACAGTGACTCCGTGGGCTACCGTGCACCCAGAAGGCAGCTGCCCTTTACACTCACTGTGTCCTAAGGTCATTTTATCAGCTCTGTCCCTTCAAGCTATCTCGGTGTCCCCACGTCCGAGGTCTGCTCCAACCCCACACTTTGTCTGGCTCTCGGCCCCTGACACACCTCATCCACCTCACCCCAGCCCATGAGCTGACACCATCCACAGCAGAGGACAGTGATGCTCAGAGACGTTCCTCCCCTGGCCCCGAGCTTGTCAGTTCCCAGTAAGATTCACACACACCGCCCACGACCTCACCACGACTCTACTTCTCCCAGCCTGTTCCCCAGGGATGGGCCCCTACAACACGACCAGCTTCTCAGGTCCTCCCTCTTGTCTCCCAACCCACTCATCACTGCTGCTTGAAAATACCCACTACATTTGTCATTTCCTCAGACAACAACAAGCAGTATGGGATCGTCTCCAAATATTGGATAATACAAAAAGAGTAAAGAAGGAAACAAAATTCACTCGCTATTACATTCATGCCTTGTTCTATTCTTTGCTGGAAGCTCCGGTTCCCAAAGCCTTGCCCTGCCCTCGGCTTCCCCAGGCAGACCTGCCACCTTCCCGCCAGACCAGAGGGGCTGGGGGGATCTGGCCTGAGCAAGACAATCCCTTCACCCCACTGGCCAACACCCAGCCTTTCCTCCTCTTTCCACCCCTTACCAAAGCACTCTTGATCTTCTGATTCCTCTGGGGTTAAAACGGGCCAAGATCCCCCCCAGTGACGCCAGTAGAGGGGTGCTATATTTTTTAACAACACCCCTCATCCCCACCTGCTCCTCCCCTTTTCCCTGCTGCTAACCCCTAACCAGAGGAACAACTCTGTGCTGGGCTGTTCAGTTCCGGGCAGACAAGGAGACTTTATAAGCTTTCGTCAGTCCTTTGTTACAGTCAGCCTCTCTCCCATGCCCCCCTCCCACCCACAGTGTGAGAAGGTGACATTCATGAGGTCGGCTACATCCTCAGCTTTGTCTTAGCCAGACATAGTCTACACGACCCCCAAAATGTCCTTGACATCAAATTCAGAGTTTGTGGTTGAAGGACCCCAGAATGCCTGAATTTTACATTATCAGTCAGAATGGGCTTCCATGAGGAGCGCCTGGTGGCTTAGTCGTTAAGCATCTGCCTTCAGCTTAGGTCACGGTCCCAGGGTCCTGGGATCAAGTCCCTCATCGGGCTCCCTCCTCAGTGGGAAGCCTGCTTCTCCCTCTCCCACTCCCCCTGCTTGTGTTCCCTCTCTTGCTGTCTCTCTGTCCAATAAATAAAATCTTTTAAAAAAGAAAAAAAGGCTTCCATGAGAAAACCCAGTTCTGCAGAAATATTTCAGAGCCTATGACATTGCCACGTTTATGGATCAAAACCACGAAAGGTCAGCAATGCCATTTGGTTCGCCCACCGGCTGCTAAAGGAGTGGCCAGCGAGCCAAGCCCCTCTGGTCTCAGGAGAGACCTGCAGAAGGTGGCGACGGGGCTCCCCCAGGCCTTCCCTACATCTCTTAAATTCTGCGTCATGACTGGTTGTTTACATGGCCAATCTCACCAACTCTTGACAACTCAGTCACGTGTCCTGCTGCTGGGCTCATCACACCACTTTCTGTGGGGATGCTGGTCGAGGGGTGGGAGGAGGCTGTGAGCTTCCTGATCACGAGACACGAGCCAGCCACGACCCCTCTCTTTTGCTTTCCTCTATCCCTTCCCCGGGCTGGGGGGGCGGGAATGAAGGAATCCATAGGGTGGGGGCAATTCAGCGAAGAGAAGTCAATTTCAAAGCAGACTTTGGGATCTTGGTGGGAATGACAAATCCAGCTTTTAAAATTGAGCATTTGGGGACGCCTGGGTGACTCAGTGGGTTAAGCCTCTGCCTTCAGCTCAGGTCATGATCTCACGGTCCTGGGATTGAGTGCCGCATCGGGCCCTCTGCTTATCCGGGAGCCTGCTTCCCCCCCTCTGCCTGTCTTTCTGCTTACTTGTGACCTCTCTCTCTCTCTTTCTGTCAAATAAATAAATAAAATATTAAAAATAAAATAAAATTGAGGGTTTAGGGGCAACCTGGCTGGCTCAGTCAGTAGAGCATATGACTCTCAATCTCAGGGTTGTGAGTTCAAGTCTCACATTGCACATGGAGCCTACTTACTAATTAATTAATTAATTTTAAAAATTGAGGTTTTAGAATCAAGATAGAATCAAGGAAAACACCTGCTACTCACCAGACTGAGAGCTCTCTGTGTACATAACCCATACCCGATTTGTTGCTAGAATCTGGTGTCCAGTATAGGTCCCAACACAGAACAGTCCAGTTTAGTCAACATCTGCTTAACAAACATCGATGGTCTCATCCAGTGCTGGAGTCTGTGATTGTACTAAGAAGGAGAGAAAGGACAAGTCTGAGTTTTCAGGCTCTTTGGGTTTGTATTGCGACTCACATCAATGAAAAGTTCAGGGGAGATCCATCAGCTTCAGGCATAACTTGATCCAGGTGCATACATGGTGCCAGATTTGATTCTCTCCATTTCTTGCCTCTGCTTTTCTCCAAGTTGCCTTTGGTCTTGGTTATTCTTCTCATGAGAAAGTGAAAATGTCCCACAGCACCCTCAGGGTGAAATCCCAGCATCTTAGCAACCCCAGTGGAAAGAAAGCTTCTTTCCCTTCTAGTTCCAGAAGGCGGAAAATGTGCCAGGAAGCTGAGAATAATTGAGGTCCAAGGGATAAATTAAAGGAAGCAGAAACACAAGTCAACTTCCATTTGAAGTTTGACATGCAGACAAGTCAAGAAAATCTGCCAACAAATGTTATCTTCCATTTTCTGGTCTTTTTACTGTAGATAACTTTGAATTCAAAGAGTTTGGGGAAAGTGGAGCCACAGGATTGGCTGTCAACGAGATGCTTGCTTAACTGCCTTTGCTATAGAGTTCCAAGCTAGGAGTGATACAGAAGGACTTGTTTTATAGTCATTCCTCTTGGGGCACCTGGATGGCTCAGTCTGTTGAGTCTCCAACTTTTGATTATGGCTCAGGTCATGATCTCAGGGTCGTAGGATAGAGCCCCACGTTGGGCTCTGTGCTCAGCTCAGGGTCTGCTTGGGATTCTCTCTCTCTCCCTCTGCCCCACCCACTCTACTCTCTCCTTCTCAAATGAATAAATATATCTTTTTTTTTTTTTTAATTCTAAAACTAAATAAAATAAATAAAATAAAATGTGGTTTCTCTTCAGAACTGCAAACAGTTTCCCTGAGTGGCTCTGTCGGTTAAGGATCTGACTCTCCATTTCGGCTGGGATCCTGATCTCAGAATAGCGGGATCGATCGCCCGCCTCTGACCTCCGCATGTGGTCTGCTTGTCCCTCTCCCTATGCTCCTTCGCCAACCTTTCTCCCCCTCTCTCTCAAATGAATAAATAAAATTCTTAAAAATTGCAAACCATTGTGGATCTACAACACGGTGCAAAATACATATAAATCTCACACAAGGGTGATGGTGTGTCCACTCGAGATTGAGCTCAGGGGAAATTCCAAGCTGGTCTTTGGGGATCAGGAAGGGGAGCTTCCCTCCTCATTGTTCCCACCTCGTGAAGTAGCCATGCCACCCTCCTCCCTCTTGCCTTCAGCCCTCCCCTGCAACTCCCGCTTGCCTTCAGTTCTCCCCTCACTTTCAGTGCCCCCCACAACTCCCCGCACGGGCTCTCAGTCCAGATGCTCCAGGGAAGGCACTTGGCTCAGGCTTGGCCAACGGGAGCCACACATCTCCTGGGACACTGTGATTGGCTCACAGCAAGACACATGATCCCAACCAGGCCAGCCAATCAGAGTCTTTCAGACGGGGAAGTCAGGCAGTGTCAGGACCCAGACAAGCGGGGTGCTCAGAGGACGCCGGGGTCCTGCTGATCGCCAGCACCCTGCTCCCTCTGGTCAGAAACAGGGTGCTGGTGGTCCTGCATGACCACAGAGCCCTGGGGCTTTATACTAAGAAGGGGAGAGCTAGGACAAGTCTGAATGTTCAGGACGCGTCTTCCTCCCTCCCTCTCTTTCCTGGCCCAGGTCCCTTCTCCACCTGCCGCCGTTTATTGGGTGTTGGAGAGCAGGCCCCACCCCAGCGAGGAGCTCTCCGCAGAACCTGCTTCACAGCCACCCCTGCAGCGCGGCGAGAAGCGGCTCCAGGCCACAAGGGGCAGACGGGAGTGTGCAGGGGAGGAGGGAGGAGCCCGGCCCCTAACGGGGAGAGGGTTATTTAAGAGGAACCCCTTCGGTTTCCATCTTGGCCGTGTCCCCAAAACGAGAGACACCGCAGGCCAAGGGCGAGAGGCAGGGGCTCCACGAAGGCCTTGCGGAGGAGGCGACCAAACGCAGTTTAGAGAAAGTAGGCGTCAGGGAGAGGGGAAGGACCTTTCTCTGGAAAGCGCTGCTGGGTGATGATCGCGCTCCCTTCTCCAGGAGCTGACAGTGAGGGGCTTTAGGGGAGAGCGTGGGGAGCCGCCGTTTGGGCACAGCGGACAGGTGTCTGTGTCACCTCCGGAACATGAGGGACAAGAGGCTGCTCCAGCTCAGGCCGGGAGGCAGGCAGCGTTGGCTGCTGTGTTGGGCTCAGCCACATTCAGTCCGGGGGACAAAGGCAACCGCGATGGACTCCCTATAGCTCTGGCCTTAAAAGGCTTTCTGGAAGAGCGAAGAGGCCTCACCTCAAGGCAAGGAACAGACCCACGGCTGGAGGCTATGGTGTCTGGTAATGATGAGCACAGCCGGCACCTCCATCTTGGATTTCCCACTTGGAGCCAGGCCTCCCTGGAGAAAAGGCTGGTTCCAGGTTACAAATGGAAGATACAAAGTGAATCTGGGATCTGGGACCGGAAACAAAGGAACTACCAAAGGCTACTGAGGTCCTGTCGAAAGGGTCTAGGGGCTGGTACGGAGGGTTCCCACTGACCATTTGGGGGTATTTGAACATCAGAAATGGAAATGATAGTAACGGGTGAGAACATGTGGATCTGGCAGTCACCACCCTGCCCAAGTGATTGCACGCAGCGTCACTACCAGTGGGACAGCCGGGCATCACGGGCCTTCCGAAGCGATGCACGGAGAAGGACCTCGATTCCCCGTGCACTATTCTCACAAAAAAATGCTCACCCTAACCGGAGTCGTGGAGAAGAAAAGATCTGACAAATGCAAAGTGGAGAAATTTTGGCAAAATAACTGCCCTGAGGCTTAAAAAATGTCAAAGCCATGAAAGACAAAAAAGAAAGACAAAAAAGAAAGAAAGAAAGAAAGAAAGAAAGAAAGAAAGAAAGAAAGAAAGAAAGAAAGAAAGAAAGAAAGAAAAGGAAGTCTCTGCAATTAAAAAGGGCCTAAAGGTGGAGTGCCTGGGTGGCTCAGTGGCTTAAAGCCTCTGCCTTCAGCTCAGGTCACATGATCCCAGGGTCCTGGGAATGAGCCCCGCATCAGGCTCTCTGCTCAGCGGGGAGTCTGCTTCTTGGACTCTCTCTCACTCTCTGATCTCTCTCACTCTCTCTCAAATAAATAAAATCTTTAAAAAAAAATTTTTTTAAATCACCTTTTAAAGATATTTGGAGAATAATTATGAACATGTGAATATGGTTTATATATTGGGTAATATTGAATTACTTTTCATTTTCTTAGGTATGATAAGGATAGTATGGCTGTATAGGAGAACATCCTTCTTCTTAGGAAATGCCTGTTGAGGTACTTTAGGGATTACTGAAGCTCAGGCTAGAAGAGAACACCATAGACTGGGTGGCTGACAGACACCAGACATTTCTTTCTCGTGGTTCTGGAGGCTGGAAGTCAGAGACCAGGGGCTAGCATGGTCAGACTCCGGTGACAGCCATTTTCCAGAAGGACCAACATCTCACATGGCAGAAGGAGGGTGAGAGAACCCCAGGGCCTAACCCCCATCCCCCAAAGACCCTAACTCATAATACCATCCCATGGGGACATCGGGGTCAGGCCTTCCACAGATGGATTTTGAAGGGACACAAATGTTCAGTCCATAATGCAGGTGGAATGTCCTCAAGTCTGCATCTTTTGAGCGGTTTCACATGCACACACGAGTGTATGTCTGCAGATCTAGATCTGTCTGCAGCTACATTGTATTTGTATCAGTATCCACACCCTATCTATGGAGAGAGATGGAAAAAACCAAGGATGGCACAATATTAGGACCTGGTGAATACAGGGAAGATATAGGAGTGGTTATTGAATCCATGTTTCAACTTTTCCATGTTTTTTGTTTTTGTTTTTGTTTTCAAAATAAGGAGATTTGAGCAAAGCCCATCCTTCTTCCTTTGGTTCTTAGGTCACAGTTCCCCAAATTAATTACATTTGGTAACCTTGGCCTTGGGAACAGGGCAAGTTCATTAACAGGTCTTCCTGGCCATGGGGCTCTGTCCTAATTACCTGAAAAGGACTTTTGACTCTGAGGGAGGGGTCTCAGGGGGACAGCAGCCATCGTCAGCCCTTCTTCCTTGGGCCACATCAGGATGCGGGTTTGTGGATTCTTCCCTAGGGTCCCCCTACACACACACTCCCACTTCCTTTAGTTCTGGGGGAAACTTCTGGTCATTATTCTGACTGAGGGCACAGACATCTCTCTTGTGAGGCAGGTGGACCCAGCCTGATGAGCGAGTGCCCAGGGATTATGAGGGTCCACTGTCTCCTGGTCCCCACACATGTTTCTTACTACCCACTGCCCCAGAGAAATGATCCTAAGACATGACAAAGACTCACAGGCTCAGGTCTGAATGCTGCCCACAGGGCACTAGCCAAGAGCATCCAAGACCCCAAGAGGACCAAACAGGCTGTTCCCTACCGGCCCCTGTGAGAAGGTGAAGGGGGAAGAAGTTCCCACCTTTCCCCAGGTGTCCGAGCCCCTCCACTTCTGTTCTGGGGAGTAAAGAGCCTAGCCTCCCGTTGGGAGGGTGAAAAGTAATTCTGTGACATGAAGGAAAAAGCTCCAAACCAGGTAGTCATCTCCCTCCCCCCAACTCCCACTCTTTAATTGTTCCTGATAGGACCTTAAACTTGCTGCCACCCTATGCAGAGGTCTGCAGCTCAAAACTACACCAGCAGGTGGCAGGGCAGAATTGAAGATGGGATGCTTCTTCAGGCTGATGCAGGCAGGATCCCACAGCTGGGAGGGCAGTGTGATCCCAGCTTTGCTCTCTGTGAAGTAAGAGGGACTTCAGCTCCGCGACCTCTCTCTCCATACAGGGAAAATAACTCGACATTTCTGGCGTCCAGACACCATGCCAGCCCTGGACGAGGGTGAGGCCATTCACACCCAGCAGCCCCATGAAATGACATTTGAACCTCCATTTCACAGCCAAGGACACTGAGGCTCCATGGAGGTTGTGTCACAGCTGTTCAGCCCACAGCCACAATCGAATCCCGGCAGCTGTGAGCATTTGAAAGATTCAGTCTTCCTGATAATTGTGTTGTCTCCAAAAAGCACAAAATGACAGAGGTTGCTGCTTTCCCCTTCCTTGGCCATAGGGGATGGATCTGGAGCCTAGCAACAGAAAAGTGCAAGAACTGTAGAGGGATAGCTAAAGCCCACCTGAGGGACACACCCCCCAAACAGCGACAAAGACTTATGATACAATGAGGTTCATGACCTATCTTACTTGGACTGTTAACACTTTACCCCTCCCCGTCTAAGCATTTTATGGAAGAGCAGATTGAGGTCCAGAAGGGCTGAGTCGCTTGGTCAAACGTAAGCAGTCTAAAACTTAGGTCATGAATCATAGTCCCTGATTCATACCTTGGTGCTCTCGTGCTATACACTATTGCTTCCCTTTGTTGGATAATTTGGGGTGGGCATCACTGAATCTCATTAGAGCCTCGGCTCCATGTCCTCCTGTCAGGGAGTTCACACAGCAGGATAGGGGCCAGGTGCAGTGAGCAAGATGGGACACAAGAAAGGGGAGGGACTTCCCAGAAGACCTGAAGAAATATTTATTTTATTTATTTATTTACTTACTTTTTTGGTGAGCATGGGAGAGCGTGCACATGCACATGAGCAGGGGTGGGCATGGTGGGATGCAGAGGGAGAGAGGCAGGGCTCGATCCCACTCCCCTGAGATCATGACCTGAGCCCAAATCAAGAGTCTGACGCTTAACCAACACATGATCACCCACCAGCTTCTCCATTCATTAGTTTTATTTTTTGTAAGACTGAGGATGATACCTTAGTTTGCATCTCGAGAGGTTTTTCTCAGGATTAAATATAAGCGAGATGTAGTAAATCACTCACACCCATTAAGATGGTTACTAACAAAAAGGCAGAAAATAACAATGTTGGTGAGGATGTGGAGAAATTGGAGCCCTTGTGCACTATTGATATGAATCTAAAGTGGTGTAGCATTTATGGAAAAGAGGATGTAGGTTTCTCAAAAAGTTAAAAATAGAATTTCTACATGACCCACCAATTCCACTCCGGGCATATGCTCCCCAAATTAAAAGCGGATGCTCAAAGGGATATTTGCACACCCGTATTCATAGCAGCATTAGTCCAAAACAAGTAGCCAAAACGAGGAAGGAGCCCAACTGTCCATCAGCAGATGGGTGGATAAAGAATACTGTATACCGTAGGGTATATGGACAGTAAAATACTATTCAACCTTCAAAAGGAAGGAAGTTTGAACACCTGCTACATGGATAAACTTTGAGGATGTTATGCTACGTGAAGTGAGTCAGTCACAGAGACTAATACTGTATGATTCCACGTACATGAGACACTAGAGCAGGCAGATTCATAAAGATGAAAAGCCGAAAGGTGGTTGCCAGGGGCTGGCAAGGGGGGTAGGGGAATTACCAGGGAAGGGGGAAGGGGAGTCTGTGTTTACTGGGGACAGAGTTTCAGTTTTGCAAGATGAAAAGAGCTCTGGAGAAGGAGGGTGGGGATAGCTGCACATTAGTGTGAATGGGCTGGATGCCACCAAACTGCACGATTAACGGTGGTTAAGAAGAGGGGGCGCCTGGGTGGTTCAGTCAGTTACACCTCTGCCTTCGGCTCAGGTCATGATCCCAGGGTCCTGGGATGGAGTCGCATGTGGAGCTCTGTGCTCAGTGGGGAGCCTGCTTCTCCCTCTCCTCCCCACTCCAGCTCTCTGTCACTCTGTCTCTGTCTCTCTCTCTCAAATAAGTAAAATATATTTTAAAGAAAGAAATAGTTAAGATGGTAAATTTTATGTTTTTAAATTAAAAAATTTTTTTTAAATGTGGGGCACCTGGGTGGCTCAGTGGGCTAAGCCTCTGCCTTCGGCTCAGATCATGATCTCAGGGTCCTGGGATCGAGTCCCGCATTGGGCTTTCTGCTCAGCAGGGAGCCTGCTTCCTCTCTCTCTCTGCCTGCCTCTCTGCCTACTTGTGATCTCTCTCTCTGTCAAATAGATAAATAAAATATTTAAAAAATTTTTTAAATGTATTATGAATAAACAAGAGAATAAAAACAAAACTGTATTATATTCATATCTATATATATTTATCAGCCTGTGGGTGACTTGATTCAGAACTGTGTGTCTCTGGAATGGCTACAGACTCTTTGAGACTAGATAAGCCTCCCTCGAGCTGGACTCCGGGTGGACTTGTGACTAGCCTGTCACCACAACAGTGGGAGACAGAAGTGACACAGAATAACCTCCAAATCTAGGTCAGAAAATTCCATCTGGCCTCTGTCCTGTTTGCTGTGCCACCTGTGTTTGGATGTCAGACTGTTCAGGGGCAGACACTCTGGGCTGTAGCACACGCTCAAGTTCTGGTCACAAGTGAGGTTCAGACAGCGCAGGACAGAGACAGGCCATCCCTTGCTAGGCCCTATCTGAATCCCCCACAGTGCCCCTGGGTGTGACAAACCACTTCTCTCGAGCTGCAGAGTGTCCACGTTTCTCTTGCTCTGCAGCGACAGCAACTAGAACATTGGCACTTAGAACATGTTGGGAGTGACTGTCCCTTGGAAGGAGTGGAGCAGAGAGCATACGCTTCCCTCTCCCCACCTGTTTCTCCTCCAGCCTCTGTTGTCGCAGAGATATAGAAGAAGCAGGTTTTTCTGAGGGTGACCCCAGATTGGATTACGAAGGAATATTCTAGAATTCTGGTCTGGAAATGTCTCAGAGTTGCTGCTTGAAACCGAAGTTAGATTCACCCAAGTTCGCGGGAAAATATACTTTCTTGGGAAGGTTGTAGGTAAATTCAGAGTTCTGTCATCAGAATCTTCTTTGTTGGGCTTTTTCAGGTAAAACTCCACTAGGCAAGGACTTCTAGAAGCTTAGCTTTAAGCATCTCTCCCCTTGGCCTCTTTGGCAAGTTAAGGAAAAGATTCCAGCCCTTCCCAGAAAGCTAGAAATCTCTCTAGGAGGCAGGGTGGGCTGCCAGACCCACGGCGCAGCCATAGGCCATGGTGATGGTTCTGTCCTGTAAGGTAGCGCTGGGAAAGAGCACTGGGGACAGACACAGGGATTTCACTCCTTGTCCTGCCACACACTGGTGGGGGGTGGGGAGGAGGAGAGGGAGACAGATTAAGAGAGGGAGAGAGATGGAGCAAAAAAATATAATCTTAAAAAAATAATAAAATGGGGCACCTGGGTGGCTCAGTGGGTTAAGCCTCTGCCTTCGGCTCAGGTCATGATCTCAGGGACCTGGGATCAAGCCCCAAATCCGGCTCTCTGCCCAGCAGGGAGCCTGCTTCCCCCTCTCTCTCTGCCTGTCTCTCTGCCTACTTGTGCTCTCTCTCTCTCTCTCTGTCAAATAAATAAATAAAATCTTTAAAAATAATAATAATAATAATAAAATTATAATTATAAACAATAATAGAAACAGACTGAGCTCACCAGCCAGCTCTTCTATCAGATTCAAAGTTCTGCCCTAGGGTTTAACCTTCACCCCATCATTAGCATTGATATTTGCTTGCAAAGCTCATATATTAGGGTACGCATGACGTGATCTCTAACCATCCACATCTTCTCAAACTCTGTGCTGTGGGAGGAGCCTGAGAAGACCTGCCATCTATGTGCCTGCTTTCCTCTGCTCAGGTCGGGGAAGGACGGCCAGAAGGTCACCTCTCTGCCCTCTACCTGGGGCCACAGAAGCGGTGGAGCTGGCGAGGGCCTCCTTACAGGGCTCCAGTTTGGGGAACCTTGTGGGTTTCAGCCCTTTCTGCATCTGGTTATCCTTCCCCTGCCTCGTGGGACAGTCCTTCAGTGCCCTGCCCTCCCAGGAGTGAGTTCTCCTAAAAGCTCCTGAGGCCTCCTGGGGACAGAGTTGGGGCCAAGCCCTGTAGACAGAGCTGCTGGCCTTCAGGTCTGTATGGGGTCAGGCTGCTGCACACAGACTGCCAGGGCCCCGGGCCCCACTTATGCTGCCAGGCCAGTAGCCCTGTACACTCTCAGTTTGAACCCCCTCACTCAGAAGGAGGATTACGCTTTTCCCTACCTGCCGTGAGCTCCTCACTGTGAATGAAGCACGCCCACCCCCCCAGCCAGTGTGACGCCGCAGAGAGGGGCAGATTTGAGGACTTTCACACTGCACTTTTCATTACAGTAGACACTAGCCACCTGTGGCTATTTAATTTGAATTGAAAATAAAGGAAATAAAAAATCCAGCCCTCAGTCTCACTCAATAGGCCCATATGAAGTACCCAGGAGGTCACACATAGCTCGTGGCTATCAGACCGTAAATATGCAGCATTTCCATCACTACAGAAAGTTCTTTGGGGCTACTTTGCTCCCAAAGGAGTCCCTGTTCATCCTGCAAACCAAGAATGGGATGGAAGAATGCAAAGTTCCCCTTCCACTGCCCTGCCTTTCAGGTCCTTCTTCTCCCAGGCTCACACCTCCCTGAAGGGACAGAAAGCAGAATTTTTTTTTTTTTTTTAAGATTTTATTTATTTATTTGAAAGAGAGAGACACAGTGAGAGAGGGAACACAGGCAGGGGAAGTGAGAGAGAGAGAAGCAGGCTTCCCATGGAGCAAGGAGCAGGGAGCCCAATGTAGGGCTGGATCCCAGGACCCTAGAATCACGACCTGAACCAAAAGCAGACACTTAATGACTGAGCCACCCAGGCGCCCCAAGGCAGCATTTGTTTAGCCAGGCCAGAATCTGGCTCTTTCTAAGTCAGGATTTCTCAACTGGGTACCATTGGCATTTGGAACCATGTGATTCTTTGTCAGGGGAGGTCCATGCATTATAGGATGTGTGACATCATCCCTGGCTTCTACTCACTAGATGTCAATAAGCCCCCTCCCCACTGTTATGACAACCAAAAATGTCTCAAGACATTGCCAGATGTGCTCAGGGTAGGACAGGAAGGACCACGATCGATCTGATTGAAAACCACCGGTTTAACTACACAGACCTGTGCTAATCCTCAAAATGGAAGCTTCTTTGGTGCAGATCAGGCTGATTCAGGCATTAACATCTTCCCAGAATTAACTGCAGAGCTAGCATCATCCCGTCCCCCATCAGGCCTTGAGGCAATGGGACTTTGGTCCTGTTGGGGAGGTCTGATGGGGAAGGGGAGGCTGCAGGGGTGTTTCCACTGGGGAGAGGCTGCCCAGGAAAAGGGAGAAAATGCCAACATCAGAAAGAGCCCAAGTTACTGACCTGCTTTGGGGACCTCTGTCCAGCCTTGACATTGACCCAGTTCCGGGGGCAGAGCCCCCCCCCCCGATGCATACATCAGAAGAGGAAAGAATGCAGAAGAGCACCAGGCCCCCACTTGTTCCCCCCTCAAGGGGACGTGGGCAGAGACACTCTAAGTTTCTGATAAACTCTGAACGCCCACCTCCCTCTGTTCCTTTGCTCAGCAGGCTGGCTCTGTTGCATCATACATTAGAAGAGAGGCAGGGGAGAAATGGTTAAATGTGCACCCACAAATAATTCCCAAGTGTCCACTTTCCACGCCTGCGGAGCCATCATCGGCTGCCACCACAACAGATGGCCGTAAGGGGAGCGGCTGCCGTGACCCGGCCGCTGAGCCACCATTGCCGAGCTGCGGATGAGTGAGGAATGGCTCCTTTACAGCCTAACAATTCACGGAGTAATGACCTAACATCGCTCCTCTGGGAACTGGGCCCAAGAAATATATTTTTGCAGGTAACGGCAAATAAGAGCCAACTCGGCAAAGACTGAATAAATCTTTCTGCCCCCAGGGGAATTCACACATTTTGACAAAAGCAATCTATAAGCACTCTACTGAATCTGAAGTACCCGAGGTGGGACTGGGAATGGTATTCACTGCCACGCTTAGAAAGCCTGGAGGAGCCCAAGGGAGCCAGAAACCTGTCCCTCCCCACAGATGACTGAAAAAGGCAGAGGCTGTCCCCACTCTTCTGCTCCAAGTGGGTGCTCTAAGCAGCCGATTCTTGCTGAAATTTAGGAGTCTCTCAAAGGCCAGTGTGCGTTTCCCAGGTGGTGTGTAATGGGTGGAAACCAAGGAAAGCAGGAGGAATAATTTCACTTGTCTGCTTCACTGTCGAACTCCTATTCATCCTTCAAAACCCTGCTTATGAGTCACCTCCTCTGTGTAGCCCTCCTTGAGGCCTGGCTTTCCTCACTCCTCAGCAGAGTCACTCCTGATGCCCCAGGTTCTCCAGCCTGAAAGGTCCCCCTTCCCTTTAATCTTCAAGGGGCAGTGGACTGAGGTCTTAGGAACGCCAGTCATGCCCACTTTCTCTCCCTTGAGTATTTCTGAGGAAATCTTTGTCTAAAGGTCCACGCATCTGGCTACAGGCACAGGGTCCTCTGTGAGTCCCCAAATATGGCTAGGACCAGAAACAGACTTTTCCAGAAAGGTTTGGAAATGGCAAGAGGGAATTACGTTGTAGAAGAGAAAAGCTTCCTATGGGCCAGGAACCCCCCTGCTCTGTGGTCTGCCTGCTGGACACCACCCCCCTTGCCAGCCCACAAGGCACCTTCTGGTCTGGTCTGCTGCCCTGTAGCTGGGACCAGCCAACCATCTGGTGCCCGCCTCCTTGTGACCAAGATTCTCCATGAAGACCTGGCCTCCAGGCTTCCCTGGGCCCTGTGAGGGCAATAAACAGTCTCTCTCCCTCCTTCTAATAATTGGCTCTTTTTCCTGAGTACCAGGATCACCTTCTAGAAAGCAACTCCACTCCCAGGAAGGACAACTCTTCCCAGCTGGAAACAGGATGATTTAGCTCACAGACAAAAATTCAGCTCAAAAACAAATTTCTGGCTTTTTGAGGTGTTTCCCCCAAACAAAGAGCAGTTCTTGCTCAACTATGAATCAGAAGCCGTCAGAAACTTAAAATGGGAACATCTCTGGAATTGCCTGGGCCTCAAAAATGTGGGGTCCAAGCTTATGTAGAGTACTTGGTCTCCTCTTAGGGAGTGTATTATATGCTCGTACAATTGCCTCTCAGTCCCCCTGCCAAACTCTGAGTCTCCGGAGAGAAGGACAAGAAAAACAAATGTTTACATTGTTAAAAAACAAGGCTCAGGGGTGCCTGGCTGGCTCAGTCTGGAGAGCGGAGAGAGCATAGGACTCCTGATCTTAGAGTTGTGAGACCCATGTTGGGGATAAAGATTATTTTTTAAAAATTAAGTTAAATTAAAAAAAAAAAAAGATCCAAAATGGAGTCACTTATGCTACATGCCAGTCGCCAAACCAAGACTGAACTGAACTGCAGTGTTGGCTATCCCAGAAATGGAATCGTAAGCCAGTCAGTCAGGAATCACTTGACCAGCGCTTGTGAGGTGATCCACCCCCAAACCCCCTGCTCTCCCCTCAGGGAAAGTGACCTTGCAATATCCAACCTGGTTTTTTGTTTGTTTCTTTGTTTGTTCCTAGTAGAACTTTCTTGCTCCTGCCCCCTTCTACCTATAAGAGTCTTTTGTACAGCTCGTCAGAGCACTTTTCTAATCTGCTAGATAGGATGTTGTCTGATTTTAATCCATTTTTGCTTGCATAAACACTGCAATTTTCAATATGCCTCAGTTTATCTTTTTTAATAGTTATATTTAAGTTTTTATTTATTTATTTATTTGACAGAGACACAGCGAGAGAGGGAACACAAGCAGGGGGAGTGGGAGAGGGAGAAGCAGGCTTCCCACTGAGCAGGGAGCCCGATGCGGGGTTTGATTCCAGGACCCCAGAATTATGACCTGAGCCGAAGACAGATGTTTAACGACCGAGCCACCCAGATGCCCCTGCCTCAGTTTATCTTTAAACAGAGTATTTGCCGAACACTATTCTAAGCATGCTAGATGTGGTAACTCACTTTATCTTCACCACAACCCTATAAAATAGGTACAAACATACCTCCAGTTACAGATGGGGAAACTGAGGCAAAGAGAAGCTGAGAGATTCGTCCAAGCTCACAGAGTTAGCGTGTGGCCAAGATGTGGGCCTGGACAGAGGCTGTGCATTGAACCACTACATCCCCCCACCCCCACCCCAGGCAAGCACACTCCTGCTTTTATCTTCGCACTCCTGGAGTCTGGGACATTCTGGCTACGGTGCAGAAGCTGGGGGCTCACTTTTCACTGGGCCACTCTAAAAAACACCAGGTCACCAGGGTCTTTACCAAGGGTCTCTCATCAACCCCCACAAACCTTACACTGCACCCTTTTGCAGGGTGATGGGAGACCAGGGACAGGTGGGTCAGAGCAGGGGCTGGCCCTGCAGCAATGCACGGTCCAGTGAGGGGACTGAAGACCTTGAGTCCTGCAGCGTGACATGGTGCCCATGCAGGATGCATGGTGCCCTGCATTCTGAGGGGCCTAGTGGGCTGACTAGCAGGGCAGCGAGGATGAGTAGGCTAGTTGAGGAGGTGAGGGGGTTGGAGGACCCACGGGCATTCTGAGGTCAGACACTGAGAAATGTTTTTAACGCTGAGCCTCTGAGAGGCTAGAGAAGGGTGAAGGGCCCCGGATGAAACCCTGGTTCTGCCCTCACGGGTGCAGGACCTGGCTAAATGGTTTCTCACCCTCGGGCTGGGCAGCTGTGAGCTTTAAGGCAGGCGGTGTACGTGGAGAACTAGCTCAGTTCACGGTTATCAGCTGGGTTCTGCAATGGGCTTTTGAAGAGCTTTAGCCCAGCGAATGTGGAAAGCCTTGCCATTATTTCTCTGCGGAAGGGTGAGCAGTGCGGGGTGCTAGTGAGAGGCGGTGGGTGTGAAGGGTACTGATGCCTCAGACCCACTCTCCAGCCTGTCTAGCTGCTCCAGGCTCCCCCGACCCACCCCACAAATCCCCACTGCTTCTGCAAGGACTAACAGAGCACATAGTTCCTGGCCCTGCATTGCTGGGGGCTGGCTGCCCACAGCTGGGCCTCTTGCCCTCATCCTGCGCCCCTCCCCCCAACCCCACACTTGCCCAGGCCACAGTCATTTAATCCTAGCCCCATCCCAGGAACAAGGGAGGAATTCAAACTGTCCAGAGGAAAGGAAACCCAGTGATTCTGTTACCCAAGGTTGACCCCTGGCTCCTTCCTCCAAGCTAGAGGTCAACTGGGTCCTCAGGTCCCATCGTAAATGGAGGGAACCTTTAATATCATAAACCAAATCCTGTTACTTCATCTACCCTTGCTAAAGATTCTTTGGTGGTTTCCCGTTGCTCTTGGGGTACTCTTCAAAATCTAGGGCATCCAGTCCCTGCCTGCCCCTCGACCATCCTCTCTCTCTCTCCCGACTCTGTGCTCCATCCTACTTTGAGGCCTTTGCTAGGATCACCCCCCTGTGGGCTGCCCCCTCAAATCTGTAACTGTATAATGACTCTGCATCCCAGCCTAGTACAGTGCCTGACATATGGAAAGCTTGATCATTATCTTACAAATGAATGGCTTGTTAGTGGCTAGATAAGTGACTGTAGGAAATAAGACTCCGGGCTACAGCCGTTGTTACCGGCAGCCACCACCAGGGGCCTCACCTGCTACAACCTTTCACTGCCGGCAGATTCACACATACGTTCCGGGGGTGGGGGTTGGGGGCGGGGAAGCACCTGCCACTTCCAAAGCCACAGAAATGACAAAAATGAAACAAAAAGCATGTCAAAACCCTAGGGGGTCCATCAGCAAAACAAAGGAGGTTTTCATTAACTACTAAAGGCCTCCGGTTCCTGTTCTCATTCGCATCTCAGATGGGGCTCCGCCCCCAGAGGCTTTCTGGATTTCGGAGGACCTGCGCGCCCGGACCAGCAGGTGGGAGGGAGAAGTCCTGGGAAAATGGACGGCCCCCGGCGCTGCAGGGCTGCGGGGAGACACTACCCATAGGTCTCTAGGAAGGACGTGCCAGGGCTCAGTTCCACAGGCCTTGAACATTGGTGAGGGCCCTTTCATCATTGGTAGAAACGAAAACAGGTACATAGGTTCTGGAAAGCACTTTGGAATTTCTTTTCAAAATTTAAAGTGAGTATATACCATCTAACCCAACAACTCTACCATCAGATATTTTTTTGTTAGATTTACCTATTTATTTGTGAGAGAGAGAGAATGAGCAGGGGTAGGAGCAGAGGGAAAGGGACAGCAGACTCCCCGCTAAGTGCAGAGCCCACTGCGGGACTCGATCTCATGACCCCGGGATCATGACCTGAGCCAAAATCAAGAGTCTGACACTTAACAGACTGAACCGCCTAAGGGCCTGTCTACCTTCAGTTTTTTTGTTTTGTTTTGTTTTGTTTTTTAAGATTTTACTTATTTATTTGACAGAGAGAGAGGGAGCACAAGCCCCTGCAGAGGGAGGACTGAGCCACCCAGGTGCCCCTACCTTCAGATTTCTATCCTAGACTATTCTTCTCCATCTGTGCAGAGATTTGTGCACAAGAATGTTCTTTGCAACACTCTGTAATGGGGAAAGGGGGAACAACCTAGTGTCCATCAGCAGGGGAAGCATTCAGACAGTCAGACATCCCTCACCAGACACCCTGACCGGGGGAGAGATGGCAGGGAGCTCTCGGGACAGGGGTCAAGATAAATGTTGAAGGGAAAAAGCAAGTTGCAGAACAACACTTATAATATGACCCAGTTTATGTCTAACATATTTTGAAAGAATGGGTGATTCTAGAAAGTGAGGGATGGGACGCCTGAGTGGCTCAGACAGTTAAGCATCTGTCTTTGGTTCAGGTCATCATCCCAGGGTCCTGGGCTGGAGCCCTGCATCAGGCTCCCTGTTCAGTGGGGAGTCTGCTTCTCCCTCTCCCTCTGGAGCTCCCCTGGCTGGTGCTCTCTCTCTCTTTCTCTCTCTCAAATAAATAATTAAAATCTTAAAAAAACAAGTGAGGGACTAACTGATGGGCTGAGGGAGCACATGGAAGGGCACAGCTCCTAGGAGGGCCAGGTGTCTATCTCAGCTGACACAGGGGAAGGAACAGGGAGAATGGAGAGGAAGGTGCCTAGCCTAGAGAACAGAGGTGTGAATGCTCAGAGGTAGGAGCCTTGCTGGGGGTGGGAGTGTTGCCCAGGCCAGAGAGGAGGGCTGGCAGACGGACAGGCACGCTGGGGTCCCCCAGGACCATGAGTCCTGCAAGCAGGAACCAGCCCTCATGGACATTGTCAATGAAGGAAAGACAGGGTAAAAGGCATAGAATAACTTTCCCTCTGGCAGGCTAGACAGGTGAACACGAGTTGTTAGGAAGACAAGGCAACTCTAGGTGGGTGCCAACAACCCCATCCCGCAAGGGACCCTCGCTTTTGCTGCAGGAACCATGACTGCAGCCCGTGAGCCTGTGGTCAGTCTGCTCTGAGGGGACATCTGTGAGCACACTGGGCAGCCAGTGGAAGAGACGAGATGCACTGAGAGGCGTTGAGAAAGGCAACCCAAAGGATTGAGAGATTCAGAGATTCAGAAGTTGTCACGGAAATGAGGTTCTTTTCTCTGGGGAGGCATTTTGCAAGAGAAGCCCTCTCCTCAGAGGGCCCAACTGGCCCTTGTTCCCTGACTAAACCCAGTTCTCCCATCACCCCTGCCTGGGACCTCAGGATTAGAAAAGTCTTCCTTGCACTGACTCAGTATCAGGACATCTGGTTCTCTGGGCGAGTGTGAAGAGCAGACACTTTTTATGCCGGGAAAGTCACCAACACCAATGCATGTCCCTCAGAACACCTCTCTGAAGACCAAAGCAGGAAATCTTGCATCAGTACGGTCCAACACTGAACTTGCCCTAAAGGAAGACAATAAGATGCTACCCCTGTACATTTGCACATCCCTAGGCAGTGGAGAAGGATGCAGAACACATTGTTGGCAAGTGGTCACCACCAGCTGTCCTGAAGGACAGAGAGGCCATTGACATACCAGTTTTTCATGGTGAACACGTGTTACTTTTACAATCCAAACTGCAGTAAAATTTGACCTGAGGAATGGTTTCAGCACCACCTTTTCTAATTCTTTGTCCATCTCTGGGACGCCCAGCCCCAGAGCCAAGTGGGTATGGCTGAGGGCATGTAGACTCCTACTCCCCTCCCCTCTCAGGGCTAAGAACAATTGTCTCCCCTCTCATGGGCTTGGAACACAACATAGTTAATTCTCAGGGTTTTTAAAAAGATTTTATTTGTTTCTTCATTTGAGGGAGAGAGACAGAGAGAACGTCAACGGGGGAAAAGACAGGGGGAGACGGACAAGCAGACGCCATGTTAAGTATGGAGCCTGACACGAGGCTAGACCCCATGACCCCCGAGATCACAACCTGAGCCGAAATCGAGATTCAGGCGCTTAAATGACTGAGCCACCCAGGCACCCCCATTCTCAGTTTTCATGTATGTACTTCATATGATTTGGGATTCGCAGGAGGACTTATGGAACTAATCTCCTAGTCCAGCAGAAATATGAGATCAAGGTCATAATAGGTAATTTCCAGAAAGGATGGAACAGTGTGCCAGGCACTGGGCTAGGCGCTTTTTCTGGACTCCCTCATAGCGGTGGGGGGTCGTTACTAGAACCTAAGCATTTTACAGATGGGGATACTAAGATACAATGAGATCTTGCCACTAAAAGCTTCTGAACGTATTTAAAAAACAAATATATTTTTTAAACCCTCAAAGAGGGACGTTTGGGTGGCTCCATTGGTTAAGCATCTGCCTTTGGCTCAGGTCATCATCCCAGGGTCCAGGTATCGAGCCCAGAGTCGGGAGTCCCACTCAGCGGGGAGCCTGCTTCTCCCCCTCTCTTTGCCCCTCCCCATCCCCGTTTGTGCTCTCTCTCTCTCCATCAAGTAAATAAATAACATCTTTAAAAAAAAAAAAAAAACCCTCGAGGAGCCTGGGTGGCTCAGTGGGTTAAGCCTCTGCCTTCGGCCCAGGTCATGATCTTAGGGTCCTGGGATTGAGCCCTGCGTGAGGTTCATTGCTCAGTAGGGAGCCTGCTTCCCCATCTCTCTCTGCCTGCCTCTCTGCCTACTTGTCATCTCTCTCTCTGTCAAATAAATTGAAAAAAAAAAAAACCCTCAAAGAACAGGCTATCAACTATGATGCTGATCTAAGTGTGAGCACATTTTATCTGCGCTGATATCCATCAGACAGACAAGCATTTATTTTGGAAATTGATCAAGGCAATGGTTCTCAAAATGTGGTCCCCAGACAAGCATCACATGCTTTCCATCACTACAGACCTAGTTGGAAATGCAGATTCTCAGGCCCTGCCCCAGACTTACTGATGGAAAGAGAGCACAAACAGGGATGGGGAGGGGCAAAGAGAGAGGGAGAAGCAGACTCCCCGCTGTGTGCACTGGGTGATGTCTGGAAGTGTCAAATCATTGTATTGTACACCTAAAACTAATGTAACACTGTATGTTAACTATACTGGATTTAAAAATAAAGACAATATTCATAATTTATAAATATATTTATTTATAATTTATATAAGATTTTTATATAAAATTTAAACACAAATATAAATATAAAATTTTACATAAAAACATAAAATATAAAATTTATAATTTTAAAATATATAATTTATAATATATAGGTACATCCATAAATAGATAAATAAAAAATAAAATAACATTTTTTTAAAAGCACAGGATAACTCCTGAATTCACTCATCATTCCATGCCACCTCAGACCCTGGAGGCAGCTCTAGGTTTCTATATCGGAAGATTCCAGAACTGCAGTATAGCTGAGAGGTGTGGCTAGGGGGACTTGCCTTGAAGGGAGCACACTGTTTTATCTAAATTGCCTGTTTAGGGACACCTGGGTGGCTCAGTCAGTTAGGTGTTTGAATCTTGACTTTAGCTCAGGTCATGAGCTCAGGGTCCTGAGATCGAGCCCTGCACTGGGCTCACTGCTCAGTGTGGAGTCTGCTTGAAGATTCTCTCTCTCCCTCTCCCTCTGCCCTTCTTTCCATACTCTCACTCTCTCTCTAAAATGAACAAATCAGGGAAGCCTGGATGGTTCAGTGGGTTAAGCTGCTGCCTTTGGCTCAGGTCATGATATCAGGGTTCTGGGATCGAGCCCCATATCGGGCTCTCTGCTCAGTGGGGAGCTTGCTTCCCCCTTCCTCTCTGCCTACCTCTCTGCCTACTTGTGATCTCTCTCTGTCAAATCAATAAATAAAATCTTTAAAAAAGTAAAATAAAATGAACAAACCAATCATTTTAAAAATAAATACATGAATTGCCTGTTTATTTAGGGCTGGGGGGAATGTGCATGATGGAGAGAACAGAGGTTGAGACTCTCAGAAACCATCCCAATCAGGTCCTATACTAGGTCTTGGAGATTTTAAGAAGACTAAAATGTCCCTCCCTGAAGGGCCTCACCATTTGGTGAGAGAGACACACCAAGAGATGATTAAAACATAAGTATGTCAAAGAGAAACACACACGATGGCATGGAAATCTGTTGGAGGACTATCTAACCCACAGGAGGATGAAAGTGATCAAGGAAGGCTTCCTGGAGAAAGTGACACTTGACTTTTTTTTTACAGCTTTGGCTGATGGTAGGCCATTTACTGAGGTGGGAAATTCTGAAAGAGGAGCAGAGTGGGGAAGAAAGATGTCCAGTTCAGTTTTGGACAGCTTGAATCTGAGGTTCCTCTGCAATCCCAGGGATTGAGACCCTGTAGATATTGGATACATTGTCTGCGTTGCTATCATTCCCATTTTACAGACGGGAAAGTTAAGGCACAGACTGGCAAGTACCCTAACAACAGTGACACAGCTGGTTAATAGTAGGGTTAAGCTTCAAACCCAAGCCAAATGGTGCCCAAGGCTGAGCAGCTGTCCCATGGCCCTGTGGGGACAGCACTTGACTTGTACTTACTGGCCTAATTAGCTCTGTGCCGATTGACCCAGAAAGACCTTTCAGGGAGTCTCTGAAGATGATCAACAGAAAAGAGGATTTAATTGATAGGAACCAGAGGGCAAAAAAATTACTTCCATTAGAATGAGCTCAACACTCTCGTCTGATTTCCTTCTGATGATGAGATAAGACGGAAAATGGCAGAATTTCAAGTTACACCCAAACTACCAGGAATTCTGCCTAGTCTCCAGCAGCCACAGGCTGCCCATTTAGCCCCAAGCCTGCCCTGACCCCCCACAGCGCCCTTCCACCCTGCCCTCCCACCAGCACTCCACCCTCAGGGACCTCTCCACCTCAGCCTCTAGGACTCGATCCAGCAGGATCTCAGAGAAAGGCCCTCGGAACGGCTGCACCAGGAAGCGGTGAGCTGAAAGCTTTGCGACGTCCCGTCTGCCTCCAGCACCATGCTGGAGGAGAGGGAAATTGAGGCCTGTGTCAAGGGGAGTCAGGTTTGGCACAGCCAAGCCTCCATGCCTATTACAGACCTTGCTCTTTCTCAAGGCATCAGCCCTTGGTACCCAGTCAGGACAGGCGCATCGCATATGCCAATAAATGGAGCCTCTGCTTCCTCCAGGAGGCAGGGAGTACAACAAGCAGGGACCTTGGCTGAGTCAGGCGGATGAACTCTTGGGGACATAGTTATTTCCCCTCTTGATGTATGTTTAGCTCCCCCAGATTAACATTAAATTTTTAACCAAAACACAAATTTCTTTTTCTTATGAGATTCTAGAAGATTCTTTTCCTCCATATTCTCATTTTCTCCATTTTCCCATGCTTTATTAAAGAGTGATATTTCCAGAGGACCCTGGGTGGGGTGGTCTGGTGGCTACTCACCCCTTCTTTTCAGCAGGAGGCTGGTTTCTCTGTAGTAATTTCATGCGAGCTCCTGCTCTGCACACACATAATTCACCTGATCCTGCCCCAGGGAGAGCATAGGGGCCACCCAGCCATCTCCCCATCAGCCAGGAGCAGAGAGTACCTAAAGGAGGGTGTTGAAGGGGCCATTGCCTTGGCAGCGGGAGCCAGTGTCCCACCCTGACGTCCTGTCCCTGGCAACACACAGAATCACCCTGCACATCCCCAGATCTTGGTTCAGAAGGTGGGATCTGGTCTTTGACCTGCCCCTCTACCCCTCCCACCAGCTTGCTTCCTTTCCCCCGTCCCTCAGCTTCGAGTTCCCAACCCTGGACAAAGACTGGAGGACAAATACTTTATTTGGCCAGTCTCAAAAATACCACCATGGGGAAGAGTGTATTTGTTAGGGTTGTTATAACAGTACCGCAAACTGGGTCAGGGATGGGGTGGGGGAGGGGGCTCAAATAACAGAAATTTATCGGGGCGCCTGGGTGGCTCAGTGGGTTAAGCCTCTGACTTCGGCTCAGGTCATGGTCTCAGAGTCCTGGGATCAAGCCCCGCATCGGGCTCTCTGCTCATCCGGGAGCCTGCTTCCCTGTCTCTCTCTCTGCCTGCCTCTCTGCCGACTTGTGATTTCTCTATCAAATAAATTATAAAAAAGAAAGAAAGAAAGAAAGAAATTTATCGTCTCACGGTTCTAGAGGGTGGAAGTCCAAAATCAAGGTGTCAGCAAGGTTGGTTCCTTCTGAGGGCCAGCTTTTGGCAGTTTCCCAGCCATATGTGGCATCGTTGGGCTTGTAGAAGTCTCACTCTGGTCTCTGCCTTCACCTTCACCTAGTGTTCTCTGGGCCGCATGTGTCTGTGTCCACATCCCCCCTTCTTATAAAGACACAGTCACGCTGGATCAGAGCCTAACCTACTGACCTCATTTCAACTAATTACATCTGTGGCAACCCTATTTCCAAATAAGGTCCCATTCTGAGGTCCTAGGGGTGAAAACTTCAACCTCTGAGTTTTGGGGTGATAGGATTCAGCTCCTAACAGGGGTGGAGAAGTGAGACAGGAGGGAAGGAAGCTAGTACAGACGATACTCTCCAGCAGATGTCCACTACAGACAGCTAGAATCCCATGAGGAGCTCTGGGATTCTATTGCCCCTGCCCCCAGAGGTGTACAGGCCCTGGGGTACTTATCCACCAGCCTCTGTTCATCAGCAAAGGAGGCCACTCTCAAGGGACATACTTCCCTGGGACTCCCACCTGCTGTACAAGTAAGGTAGTCCTAGAGTCCAGATAGACCCTGAGGCCAAAAGAGAGAAGGGCTAGCAGCTGGAAGTCAGGCCCTGCCTGGAATGCACACAATGGGAAGGGTGCTGGTGTGGAGGCGGGGCACCAACAGGTCAACCTTGAACTTCCAAAGCCGTCTTAGTTACTCGAGTCTGTGAGCACAACTTGGTAATCTGGACCATTCCACCTGACCTCATTGATGATGGGTCTTCTTGGTCCTCACCAGCCCTATCTGGATCTGATCGCTATTCACTCTACTATGGCCAGAGCTGGTGTTCCAATTTCTTGAGGGACAATGTGTCTACAGGGCACCCTATGGTGTGGGAGAGGGTGGTGGGACAGGGTTGCTGGAGTGTTGGGATTTACAGAAGGGCAGGGGCAGGGTTGGGGGGACTGTGGCAAAGGCTGCCCCAGGCTGTGTCAGGCCTCAGTCTACATGGTAGCGTGACCAAGATGGCTCCTCAGACTTCCCCATTCCTCAGCTGCCATCTTGGCCAAGCCTGCAGGGTGCCTCGTGAAGACAGGCAGGGGCAAGCATGGGAGGGTCTAAAATTCCATCAGCCCCATCTTTCGGTTGAGGGCCCCCAGGCAGCAGGCAGTGGACCAGGAACCAGGCCCCAGGGCACTGCCATCTCCGCATCAGCCTGTACTTGTCGTATGCCCATCGCATGCCTAGGAAGAGGTGGGGAAACTGAGGCAACTCAGAATCTCACAGAGGGGCAGCACTCCAGAGATCCTCCAGTGCAACCCATTCATCCCAGACTTGGAAAGGGCCCCAGGGAGAGAACTGAATTGCTCTTGTCCTTATGATGACTTCATAATGATTTTATTAATGCTGTAATTAAAAATAAAAACAGTCAGGACTTATTGAACACTTGTTTATAACATGCCAGACACTGACGTGTTAAGGGCTCATTAGAAAACTTCTGATTTTTATCATCATAACAACCCTTTGAGGTAGGTACTATTTACTATCTCTATTTGACAGATGGGGAAACTGAGGCTCAGAGAGACATTCACCCAAGTATGGCTCTGAGCTTGTGAGGGGACTTTGCTTTGAGGAAGGGGCTCAAGCTCCCACCGGGACCACCTCAGGATGAGGTGCTCAGCTTGGGCAGGGTGGGGAGCCCCAAACCACACAGGCCTCCCACATTCCACCTTGGCTCAGCCCCAGCGACAGGAACAGACAGAGAGCACCCCAGGGCCTGTCTGCACTCCATCAAAGCACTGGGGTGGGAAGCCGCCCTCGCCGGTGCCTGCCGCAGAAGAGAGCAGGGCAGAGAAGCAGGGTCCGAGCCAGGGGGCCCCAAAGGGGTCCTGCAGGGATCCACCTCCCCTCCCCAGACCAACCTTGGGTCCATGCAGTGCCCCAGCAGAGGGGCTGAGAGGCGGGCGCGAGGAAGCAGGAGGCACTCAGGAGTTCTGGGTGCCGTCCCCAAGCTTCCACGTGCTTCCCCCACTCCCCATTTGGGCTGCCAGCAAATGGTAGAGCAGCCTGGGAGCATCCCGGAGCAAACGCTGACCTCTCCGTGAGGGGCAGGTGCAGCAAACATAAAGCATGGCCAGCCAACTGTGGGCAGAGTCTGCTGGCAGCTCTGGGACAAGGAGGGCTTGGGCTCATTCCCCTGAGTATGCCTTCGTCCTCACCCTCACTCCCGACAGCCCATCGGTGGAAGGAGGATGAGGTTCCTGCGCTCTTTAATTATTTATTTCCTTTAGTTTTATCTTTCCGGTTTTATTTATATTTTTTTAAGATTTTATCTATTTATCTGAGAGAGAGAGTGATCAAGAGAATAAGTGGGAGGAGAGGCAGAGGGAGAAGCTGACTCCCCTCTGAGCAGGGAGCCTGATGTAGGGCTCCATCCCAGAACCTGAGCCCAGAACCTGAGTGATCAAGAGAATAAGTGGGAGGAGAGGCAGAGGGAGAAGCTGACTCCCCTCTGAGCAGGGAGCCTGATGTAGGGCTCCATCCCAGAACCTGAACCTCAGGATCAGACCTGAGCCGAAGGTAGATGCGTAAACAACTGAGCCACCCAGGTGCCCCAAGTTCTGCTCTCTGATCAACTTTCAAATACATAATACAGACTTGTGAGCTCCAGTCACCGGAGTGTACATTCTCAGCGTTTATAACTGCAAGTTTGTATCTTCGGACCACCTTCATCCACACCGCCCTCCCTCCACCCCTCACCTTGGAAGAGCCCCCATTAGCCCTCTGTCTAGGAGTTTGTTTTTTGAGATTCTACATTTAAGTGAGATAATATGGTATCTGTCTTTTTCTGACTTATTTCACTTAGTATCATCCCTTCCAGCTCTGTCCATGTTGTTGCAAATGTCAGCAGGTGCTTCTCTTTTACGACTGAATGATATTTCCATATATATATATGGGACTATATATATAGTGGAGATATAAATATATACCTATCTCACATTGACTTTGTCCTTCATCCATCAGTGTGTAGGTACATTGTTTCTCTGTCTTGGCTATTGTATATAATGCATCCGTGAATATGGGGGCACAGGTATCTTTTCAAGATAGGGATACTGTTTCCTTCAGATAGGGACCCAGAAGCGGGATTGCTGGATCATATGGTAGTTCTACTTTTAGTGTTTTTAAGGAATCTCCATGGAATCCTGTACTTTGCGGTGGGGAAAAAACTCTTCCCTCTCCGAAATTCAGGGCCAGTACACATGCCAAACAGAGCTTTTCAGCTGCAAGGGATTACGAGATCACTGCTGTCCTCCATGGAAGAAAAAGCCCAAGAACCAAGGGCTCTCCAAGGGCACAGGAACTCCTGATGGCATAGCCAGGCTTAGCCACCATGCCCACTCACCCACCCCCCACAACAGCCGGTGCTCTGCTCTTGCCTGTATTTATTTTCTACGGCTGCCATAAAAAATCATCGCAAATGTAGGGCCTTAAAAATGACACAGATGTATTATCTTACCATTCTGTAGGTCAGAAACCTAGGACGGGTCTCACCAGACTAAAATCCAGGTATCAGCAAGGCTGGGTCCCATTCCGGGGGCTCTGGGGAAGAATCCGTTCTCTGCTCACTCAGGTTGTTGGAAGGATTTCGTTCCTTATGATTTCAGGACCAAAGTCCCTGTTTTCTTGCTGAACAGGAACTTAAAGAGGCCACCATGCTCCTCGCCTCATGGCAAGCTTTCTCTGTCTTCAGAGCCAGCAGTGGCGGCCCGAATCCTTCCCAGATGTATCTCTCTAACCCCCTCATCACCTTCCTCTTCCACTTTTAAGGACTCAAGTGATTAGGTGGGGCCCATCCGGATAATCCAGGATAATCTCCCCATTTCAAGGTCCTTGATTTAATCACATCTGCACAGTCTTTTGCCCTGGGAGGTAGTATCATCACACGGTCCGAGGATCAAGGCATAGATAGCGTTGGGGGCCATTGTTTTGCCTACTGCATTGCCCTGCTCAATTTTTCTTTTCTTTTCTTTTCTTTTTTTTTGTAATTTTTAAAATTTGAGCATAGTTGATACGCAATGTTACATTAGTTTCAAGCGTACGACACAGTGATTCAACTTCTCTAGACACTATGCTATGCTCCCACAAGCATGGCTCCCCCTGTCCCCGGTCAACCCTATTACTGTACTATTGACTATATTCCCTATGCTCCGTCTTTTATTCCGTGACATTTCATTCCACAACTGGAAGGCCGTATCTCCCACTACCCCTAATGCCCTGCTCATTTCTGAAAGGACCGAATCAGAATCAATGGCCTGCTTTGCCAAGCAGCTTCATGTGGCCCCAGGGGAGACATTACAGAATTGATCATGGAAACCGCCACCCTGCTACCCCACCCAGGCTCTGCCTACAGGAGGATCCCTGCCCTCTGCCAAGCTGCTGGCTGCCATCCAGCAAGTGGGTTTTTCCCTCAGGAAGGAACTACATGAACATTAAGGAAAGTTTGGAAAATATTTTTTAAAATAGGTACAAGAAGAAAAAGCCCCAGCCCCCCAACAAGGCACTGTTAATATGTCACCGAATTTCCTTCGACTCTCATTCTCTGCGCAGGGTGAGTTTAAAGATTAGCATTATAATCATGCTACACAAATAAAATAGCATTTTGCTTTTTCCTTACAGCATTGTGTTAGACGGATCTTCACCGTGCTGGAATCAATTATTTGTTAAACCCATTTCGGTGGACATCTTTTGCCGAAAGCAGTGTCCAGATTGGAGATACACTCCCTAAAAGGAGTGTTGGATCTAAGAGCAGGAAGCCACTTTAGACTTCTTATACCCTACATGGAAGGTGACTGCCTGTCGGTTCTTCTGGGATACTTTTTATTCCCATCTGTTGTCCTGACATTATGGAAAGCGCTCCCTTCCACCCTGGTCCCCGTTTGGAGGATAAAGCATATGGTTACCCCGTCCACAGGCTGTTGGAGCAATGACAGGGGCAGCTGGGGACTCTGATCCTTTCTAAGGGCGGTGCTTCTTTTCTTTTTTTCAAGATTTTATTTATTTATTTGACAGAGAGAGGGAGAGAACAAGAAGGGGGAGCAGCAGAGAGAAAGGGAGAAGCAGGACCCTGGGATCATGACCTGAACCAAAGGCAGACGCTTAACCGACTGAAACACCCAGGTGTCCCAGGACAGGCCTAGACTTGCTAGAACTTCTGTATTTTCCAGAGGAACACAGATATTTCCTTATACATATGGCCTTATGTCATATGATGTTATATCATATTGAATACCCTCATTTTTAAATATTGTCAAGAAATTAGAAGACAAAAAAAAGAAAGAAAGAACGAACGAAAGAAAGAAATTGGAAGACAGCTGTTTCAAGTGCCCAGTCCAAGCCAACCACATCTGTGGTCCAGGTTCAGCCTGAGACCTGCGAACCAGCCCAATCCACTCATGGTGTCACAGATGGGAAAACTGAAGCCCGGAGGGGTGGGGCTTCTCTGATCCTGGAGGGAATCAACAGCAGGGTTCTGCTGACCTCACACCCAGTGCTCTCCCCTCAACTCCACCCTGTCTCTATCAAAGGCAGCCAGAGAAAGGGAGAATGTGCCCACAAAGAGGGCAGGGGCAGGGAGCGTAGGCTCACCATTTTGCTCTATGCAAGAGAGGTCTGACTTCCCCATTTTTCCTGAAGAGCCTCTGGTTTGGAAGGGTGGTGAGACTGGCTTCTGTTAGTCAAATGATCTGATCAAGAGCACAGACTTACCTGGAAGGTGGCTGAGGGCCTTGCCTGGAAGGGAAGCTACCGCCCCCCCCCCCCAACACACTGTGTGGGCCCCGCCCTCTGGGACAGCCTGTCATCAGGTGCTTAGGTGCAGCTCTGGATGTCCCGTAAGTCTTTTTATTCCATGTAAAACATCTCCAGTTCCTTCAACTTTGGGCCATGGGTCAGAGTTAGGGGCTTTTTTCTTCCAGGCCAGTCTTGGGACACTTTCTCGTTTGTTACTGCAGTCTTGGAATGCAGCCTCGTGAGCACGAGGACCCCGGTGGCAGGAGAGATGGGCCAGGAAGGCGCACCAACATTTTATAGCCAGCAGTTCCGTGTTTATGTTTGTATGTCTTGCGTTTATGACCAGCACACCAGTCTTATTTATCTAGACTTGTTTTGTGAGGAATTGAGTTGACCTCAGGGTGACCAAGAGCAAAAGGGTGTGTCATCAAGGCAGAAGCCATGGTGATGGGCCACGAGAGCAGAGGTTTGGGGCCACTGCTCTGGTCCACAGCCATCAGCTTTCATGATAGCATTTCAAAGTCTGGGCTGAATTGAGCACCCTCAGATTTTTCTTTTGTTTCTCTCTCTTCCGCAAGCATTGTGGCTAAGCCATAGCTCTCCATTCTTTCCTTAAAAGATGGGTTTTATGGGGGCACCTGGCAGAGCATGTGAGGGGCACCTGGGTGGCTCAGTCGGTTAAGTGTCTGCCTTCCACTCAGGCCATGATCCTGGGATCCCGGGATCGAGCCCTCCATAGGTCTTCCTGTTCAGAGGGGAGTCTGCTTCTCCCACTCTCTCTCTGCCCCTCCCCCATTTGTGCTTTTGTGTTGTCTCTCAAATAAATAAATAAAATTTAAAAAAAAAAGAAAGAAAGAAAAGAGCATGTGACTCTTGATGTCAGGGTTGTGAGTTTGAGTCCCACATTAGGTGTACAGATGACTAAATGAAATTAATAAACTTAAAAGAATAACTTTAAAAAGAAGATGCAGGTTGTGAAGCTCAAAATCTTAGATTTTAAAAACTATATTTCGCCAGTTTCTCTTTTTTTTTCAAGATTGATTGATTGCTTTGAAAGAGAGATAGAGAGAGAGCCCAAGTAGGCATAGTAGCAGGCAGAGAGAGAGGGAGAAGCAGGCTCTCCACTCAACAGGGATCCTGATGCGATGCTCAATCCCCAGAACCTGGGATCATGACCTGAGCTGAAGGCAGCTGCTTAACCGACTGAGCCACCCAGGCGCCCTAACATTTTGCCAGTTTCTTCTCCTGCTTCGAGGATGATGTCTTATCTTTTCAAATCTTTTTTTTTTTTTAAGATTTTATTTATTTATTTGAGAGAGAACACAAGTAGGCAGAGAGGCAGCAGAGAGAGAGAGAGAGAGAAGCAGGCTCTGCACTGAGCAGAGAGCTCGATGCGGGGCTTGATCCCAGGACCCTGGGATCATGACCTGGGCCGAAGCCAGAGGCTTCAACCCTCTGAGCCACCCAGGCGCCCCTATCTTTTCAAATCTTGATTCTGCATCTCAAGTACTAGATTCCAGGTGTGTGTCCTCCCCCCTCCCAGGTGTGATCAGCAGCCTTGCTGTGTCTTTGTGTAAATTCCTAACAGAACTGCAGAGCCAGGCAGTGCTGAGGACAGAGTCAGGTGGCACTCTGCTTGGCTCCCAGGGCGGTAATTCCCGCCCCGCCCTCACCAGCCACCCACCACCAGCTACAAATCCACCCAGGAGTCTCTCTGCTTCTGCTCTCCTCCAGGCGGGAGAACTGCCCGCCACCACCTCTCCATCCTGGACTTGTGCCAGACTTTTCACCAAGGTTAGCCATTGTCGGAATCCACCTTTTCCTTGTCTGCAGAATCAGACAGAGTTTCCCTGGACATACATTCCGTTTTCTGGTCCCATCTCCCTGGCTTCCCCTTCCTGGAGAGCTGCAGGGTACAAGTCTGCATTCACTCCCACAGGTTCTTATAATACTTAGAGCTGTAACTTACCTGGTCTTGGCAAGAACCAGATCTTCTCCAGCCTGGTTCGATTCTCAACCACGTGGGCCAATTGCCTCTTAACCATGTTTTTTTCAGTCCCCTTCTGGGTGAAGTTCATTACTGTTCTTTAAAAGTCTGTGACATCAGAATTGGATCATTCCACCCATCAGGGAGTATACCCTGTGGTCTACCCAGGAAAGAAAGACACAAAGATACATGATATAACATCCCTACCAGCAGGAGCGGCTGGCCCTGGGACTTTCTCTATTCCTTCCTTATTATTATTATTAATAATTATTATTATTGTTGTCATCCTGAACATACTATAAGAAGGCACCATTCCCCATCTTTGGAATTTCGAACTAGGGTCATTGTCTATGAAACCAATATACCCAACACAGTCCACCCATGAAGGAGGCAAACACCCACTATTGGGATATCTCTCTCTGGCATTAGAGGCCCAAACCATCAATTCATAAGGAAGTGCAAAATAAGATAGTTCTGATTCTGCCATTACTTTTTTTTTTTTTTTAAAGTAATCTCTATGCTCAGCACAGCACTCAAACTCACAACCCAGAAATCAAGAAGCCCAAGTTTTACCAGCTAGGCCAGCCAGTATTTATTTATTTATTTATTTCTTTTCAAAGAGTTTATTTATTTATTTGAGAAAGAGAGAGAGAGAGAAAGCACAAGCAGGGAAAGGGGCAGAGGAAGAAGCAGGCTCCTGGTTGAGCAGGGAGCCTGAGGCAGGACTTGATCCCCGGACCCGGGGGTCATGACTTGAGCCAAAGGCAGTCGATTAACCAACTGAGCCACCCAGGCATCCCTTCTTCTTTATTTATTAGCTGAATGATTCTTTAAAAAAAAAAAAAAAGATTTTATTTATTTATTTGACAGAGAGAGATACAGCAAGAGAAGGAACACAAGCCGGGGGAGTGGGAGAGGGAGAAGCATGATTCCTACTGAGCAGGGAGCCCGATGAGAGACTCGATCCCAGGATGTTGGGATCATGACCTGAGCTGAAGGCAGACATCCAATGACTGAGCCACTTGGGTGCCCCTAGCTGAATGCTTCTAAAAAGAGACACTTACCTCTATCACTACTTGGTTACTCTGAGGTATAGTTAGGACTGGAAAAGCAGAACAAACACTTGCTTTTTTCCCACTGCTATTTCCCATATATATCAGTGTAATGCTAGCATCCTTTAAGGCAACCCTTATGCAATAGAAATAAAATGCCAGCCACAAATGTAATTTAAAATTTTCTAGCTGCCCCATGATAAAAGGAAAAAGAAACAGATAAGATTAATTTTAATAACACATTTTATATGACCCAATATTTTCAAAGTGTGACATTACAGCATATAATCAACAAAAAAAAATTCATGAGTCACTTTACATCTTTTTTTGGTAGACTGTCTTTGAAATCTAGTGTGTATTTTATACTCTGCTAAATTTTCATCTTAAACACTACCTGAATTGCAATCAGATTTCCCAAATCTATAGTGCAAAATGTAGAGGTATATACCCAATTTGGTCCACACACGTAAAAGCTTTTCAGTAACTGAACGAAGTATCAGATCTCAAACTTTATGGTTTCATAAATCTTAAACTTTTGTCCCTCAGTTGGACTAGCCACATTTGAAGCGCTCAGTCTCCTGGATGGCTAGTGATTACTGCAATAGACAACACACATTCAAGGAAATCAATAGGGGTAGGTTTTCTTTCAAGTATATTTATAGATGCACGGATGTGTTTTAACCCATTTCTGTTATTATTCTTACTGAAACTCGCATGTCGCCTATTTGGCCAGAAATCTTCTTTATTTGATCTTTACTTTATTGGTTTGACATTTGCCTTGCTTTCTATAGGTATGTTTCCTTTTATTACGGCTCCCCCCATTTTTTTCCCAAGACCTGGAACAACCACTTTCCAAGCGGTTCTCATTCTTTATGGTGGGAAATTATATTTAGAAATCAAGTCTAGGGGCACCTGGGTGGCTCAGTGGGTTAAGCGCTGCCTTCGGCTCGGGTCATGATCTCGGGGTCCCGGGATCGAGTCCCGCATCGGGCTCTCTGCTCAGCAGGAAGCCTGCTTCCTTCTCTCTCTCTCTCTCTCTCTCTCTGCCTGCCTCTCTGCCTACTTGTGATCTCTGTCTGTCAAATAAATAAATAAAATCTTTAAAAAAAAAAAAAAAGAAATCAAGTCTAGTCCCTTGGGCTTCTCATTGCTATTGAATTGGTTATTGTTTTTAGGACTTTCCAATGGGCATAGTTAGAAAATGTGATTTTTTAAAAAATCAGAAACAATTTACATTATAAAACAAATTTTCATATGAATTCATAATTCATAATGTGAATTCATAGTATTTCCAACTCAAACCCAGAATGACAGATTTTACTTAATCTTATTAATATTATATTTGTATTGGGGCACCTGGCTGTCTCCATTGAAAGAGCATGCACAACTCTTTATCTTGGGGTGCGTTTGAGCTCCATGTTGGGTGTAGAGATTATGTAAATAAATAAAAAAAACTTTAATATTATATTTATATCTCCTTTCGCCCATGTTGAAAAATTTCAGTTGTCGACACCAACATAATTACTCATTGGCATTATTTCTTGCTATGTAAACAGTATCTCAAACCAATATCAGCGCTCCATCAATATAATTATTGAAAACAATGTGTTTCTTTTCCCCCTACTTCTTTTTGTCCTAAATAAAGGTCTATCCCTCCTTGATTGATCAAATTACTGTTTTCAGGTCATATAGAACATTCGTCTCTTTGTGGCTATAACTGGACACACATTTACCTTCATTTGTTTTATTTTACTTTCAGTTATGGGGACAACTTTCTAAAAAGGAATTTTGTTCTATAATAATGTAATGTATTTTCATGGTTCCAATGTCAAGTCTAAAACTCAAGATGTTTAAAAGAAGTCTAGCTTTCACCCCTGTCCCCTCCATCTTATTCCCTCCTTCTCCTGCTAGATAATTTTAAAACATTTTTTATGATTTGTGTACTTAAAAATATAAACAAATCTTATGTATGTGTCTGTGTACACATGGTGTCTCACTCATTTTTAAAAAATTTTTTTAGGGGTGCCTGGGTGGCTCAGTGGGTTAAGCCTCTGCCTTAGGCTCAGGTCATGATTCCAGGGTTCTGGGATTGGGAGGCTGCTTCCTCCTCTCTCTCTGCCTGCCTCTCTGCCTGCTTGTGATCTCTGTCTATCAAATAAATAAATAAATAAATCTTAAAAAAATTTTTTTTTTAAAGTAGATCTTTTTTTAAAAAAGTTTTATTTATTTATTTGACAGAGAGAGAGATCACAAGTAGAGGCAGAGAGGCAGGCAGAGAGAGGGGAAAGCAGGCTCCCTGATGAGCAGAGAGCCCGATGTGGGGCTCAATCCCAGGACCTTGGGATCATGACCTGAGCTGAAGGCAGAGGCTTATCCCACTGAGTCACCCAGGTGCCCCAGTGTCTTACTCATTTTAAGATCAATAGTAGGATACCATATACACTTTGCATCACATAATTTATTTCACTTAAGGATATATATAATAGCTTAAGAAATAAGTCTCATTCCTTCTTATATCTGCTTCTTCTTCTTTTAAGATTTTATTTATTTATCTGAGAGAGAGAGAGAGCAGGAGGAAGTATGGGTAGGGGCAGAGGGAGAAGCAGACTCCCAGCTGAGCAGGGAGCCTGACTTTGGGCTCGACCCCAAGACCCTAGGATCATGACCTGAGCTGAAGGCAGCTGCTCAACCGTTGAGCAACCCAGGGGCCCTCTTTCTTATAGCTTCTTATAGCTAATATTGCATTAGGAGGATATGCTTTAGTTCGTTCAATCTGATCTGGCATGAAGAATTTTGGGTTGTTGCCAGTTTTTTGATATTATAAATAGTGCTGCCATGCTTGGTCTTCTACTTATGCCTTTTGGTATTGTGTCTGGGATAGATGCATTGAAGTGAGATGGGCAGTTCAAAGGGGTAAATGTACATGGGATTTTGATGGATTTCTCACATTTCCCTCCATAGGACTGTCCACTTTGCATTTCTGCCAGCAGTCTATGAGAGAGCGCCTGGTTTCTCTATAGCCAGAGTCTGCTGTCCAGTTTTGGGATTTTGTCAGTCTGTCAGTGGAAATTGGTATCTTGGTCTCATGTTAATTTCTACGTATCCCACTAGAACCTATTAAAAAGCTCAACCCCGCGTTCATGGTGTAGACTTTGTCATACCCAGCTAGGTCTATTTCTGGATTTTGTATTCCATCCCACTGGTCTGTCTTTTTATTCATTCATCACTACCAAATTGTTTCAGTTATAGGGGCTTTAGGTTTTAATATCTGACAGGGCTGCCTACTCCTCCCCTCCAGTTGCTTTTCCTTTTCGGGGTTTTTCCTAGCCCTTCTTGGTTCTTTCTCCATCTAAATGAACTTTAAAGTTGTCAACTTATCTAGCTCTGTTTTTCCTCCATGCCCAGAAAACACCATACTTTTATGTGAATTGCAACAATTTATACAGTAACTTAGGAAGAATGAAGTCCTCCATGTGTTGAATCGTCCTACTCAAGAACACCTATCTTTCTATATTTTCACATCAAATTATATTAATTCTGATAGTGTTTTTTTTTCTCATACAAGTTTTGGACATTTCTTTTTACTATTTAAGCCTAGACAGATTATATTTTCTTCCTCTTTGCTATCCTAATTGGAGTCTTCTGTTCCATCCTTTTTTCTGACTGCTTTTGCTTATTTATATGAAAATCTTTGACTTTGTTAATTGGGTGGGGGCGGGGAGGCTTGCTGTCCCATACACCCAAGTGGGCTATCCTCAGGCACTGGCCAACTCCAGCCTTCCTGAAGCAGTTTCCTGCTTCTGCTATGATGATACCCTACACCACACAGCCTGATGGGACAGTCCCCACGCCATCTCTTCCCACCTTCAATTTATTCAAAGTCTGTGGGAACATGCCTTTCCCCAAATGACTTCTGACAAAATGAGGCTCACCAAGTAAGCCAGCTACGAAACAGACTTCTGATACTGAGCCTTTACAAAGACAAGGTAAATGATGCCTGGCTGGCTCAGGTGAAGAGTCATGTGACTCTTCATCTCCCTGTTGTGAGTTTGAGCCCCACATGGGGTGTAGAGATCACTTCAAAATAAAATCTTTAAAAAACAAAATATGAAAGACAAGTTGAAACATTAATACAATTCCGGATAACAAAGGAGGTATTGAAGGAAAGAAATGATCTATCCACAAGTTTAAATGTTCCTTTAACGAAGTCTACAAGGGGTTCCCACGTTATCTTATTTCTGAGGCAGATGATGAATGGGATGGAGGGAGCCCAAAGAAGTGGATATAGTAGAAGCTGGTCATCTCCCACAGTCTCTCCACTCTTTCCCAGTGACTCCCACAAGAGGCAACTGATTTAAGCTATGATACATTATGGACATGGAGAGTCTACCCTTGAGATCACTGTGTAAGTCGGTCTGGTATCTTATAATAATTTCATCACATTTTAGTTATGTATCTGAGAATTTTAAAAAATTGTCTTGAGGGGGTGCCTGGGTGGCTTAGTTGGTTAAGCGTTCGACTCTTGATTTTGGCTTGGGTCTTGATCTCAGGGTTGTGAGTTCAAGCCCCATGTTGGCACCACACCGGGTGTGAAACCTACTTTTTAAAAAAAAGAGGAAGAAAATTTGTCTTGAAATAATGGCTTTCATTATTATATGCTTAGCGAGTTTGAGGACTGTTGATATTTCTTAGAGTCCCTAGTGGCTAGGAGACAATGCAATCTTTTTCGGTTTGGTTAAGTAAGCCACAATGTATCCTGAGAAAAGTTCTTGAGAGGGCTGGTCCTGAGGGAGATAAAGATCCTGACAAATATTCATTGGCTCTCTGAGCCCTGTTGACTTTGCTGCCTTCTCTCTCCTTCTCTGGATGGCCTCATCCTCCTTCCTTTTCCGATCTCCCTGCATATGGTGACGTCCTCCATAGCTCCCACTACTCTGAGCTGACACAGGGTCTGTGGGAGCACCTCCCAGCCAGGGACTAGCGGGTGGAAGGTATGGATTATATCTCACTCATCTCCTTTATCTTTAAAGTGCATGGTAATTGTAGGAGCTCAACAAGGAGGGATGAATGAATGTATGAATGAATGCATGTACATATGTATGAATGAATGAATGAATGAATGAATCCATTAGCTAAAGAGTTTTCATCCTTCTGCACTTGAATCTCTCCCAGCTGTACCCCCTAGGGTAGCTCTGAAAGAGAAAAGGGTTTTTCACTCGTTGCTTCTGTGGGGAGGGGTTCCTAACATCTCCAACCTTGCACAAATTCCTTGTGTGAGTCTTTATATAGTTTCCCCCATGATGTTTACTGTGTGGAGGTTGAAGATTTGCACTGAAAATCAGATTATGTGTTTGTCTTTGGCCTGCCTGGCAATGTGCACCACCTCCTCCACCCCCCAACCCGCCTCGCACCTGTCCTCCAATAATTCCCCAACAGGTGCCATCCTGATGTTTCCCACTCTTAGATGAGCTTGTTCTGTGGAAGAGGTCGGCTAAATTCATTCAGTGGTAACAAGTGTCCTATCCAAACATTCTGTGGTGGGTCCTCCAAGTGTTTTTGCACTGTAATAAAGGACACAGCCTCAAGTCTTAGGAGTGACTCCAGACTTCTCTCAGGACTCCTGAAAGAATAACATATCAACAATCTGACATGGAGACTGGCATATACTGTGGTCCTGACACTGTCACTGTGATCTTCCTTAGCCACTGACCACTGTTTGTTCTATCGTCCAGCTCCTCTCTGCCATAGCTTCACCACTCACGCCTCTCTTAGTATGCCATTTTGTGTCCTTCCTTTTTTAATTTTTTTATTTTGAAGTAATCTCTCCACCCAACATGGGGATCGAACTTATAACCCTGAGATCAAGAGTCACATGCTCCATGGACTGAGCCAGCCAGGGACCCAACCTGCATCCTTCCACTGTGGCCAAATTTGTGTCTGTCTTGATGAGAGTGTAGATTCCTTGGGTTAGGGATTGGGTCTCTCCTTTCTGGATTCCCAAGTGCTTGCTACCAGGGGCTTTGTAGCCAAACCAGCAAACAGTATACCTGGTGTGCTGCCTCAGAGCCTTTACCCAGTCTTCTCTGTCTCTGCTTAGTTTTGTGTGGCAGACTTTATTTCCAAAAATAACCACAGCACCATTTCTGCCCCCATATGCTCTTCAGAATCTTGCCAATCCCCATCAGCATGGCGGAGTCTGTTTTCCCATCCCTTGAACCTGGGTAGAACTTTGTCTCCATGAACAGAATGTAGCCAAGCGATGCTGTGACTTCCAGAGTTTCATAAAAGGCTCCTCGTTGGTCTGCCTCACACTCTCCCTTTGTGTACCTGTCCCCCCAGGATTACCCCTCAGGTGCCATCTTTGTTTCCTACTCCTTCTATAGAAGCATGCTCTTTGGAAAGCTTTCATGTGGCTATCTTTTTGTAAGCTCACCCTTGAAACCTAGCTACCACCACACTATGAAGAAGCCCCGAGTAGTCTGAGAGACCACATGGTGAGGTCCAGACAGAAAGGAACCCGCGCCCCACCCCCACACTCCCCACCTGCCCCAAGCCAGTAGCCAGGGACTTAGCATTGAGTCCCAAGCATGTGAGTGGCCAAGTCTTCAGATGATCCCAGTGCTAAGCTAGAGATCTTCAAGCTAAGGTCCCATCACCCTGGGGAAGAGAAAAACAGTCCTTCTTACACCCTGTCCAAAATCCTGAACCATAGAATCTTCATGTGTAGCAAATGGTTGTTCTCTCCTTCTGTGTTTGGGTCCATTTGTTATACAATCCTAGTAACTAGAAAACTATGAAATGATGGACAAGCACTTCTCTTTGCGGCTGGATTTTCTTATCACTCAGACTCATTTTACAAGAAGAGAAAGGAAGCATTGGCACACTGTGTTCTCTTCCCCTTCCCAGTTAACTCATCCTCATTCCTTCTATGTCCTCCCTGGCTCTATTAAATGGTGACTGATATATAAAAGTTGCTCATGGGGGCGCCTGGGTGGCTTAGTCAGCGAAGCATCTGCCTTCGGCTCAGGTCATGATCAGTGGGGAGCCTGCTTCTCCCTCCCTCTCTACCCTTTCCCCTCCGCTCATGCTCTTTCTCCCTCACTCTCTCAAAGAAATAAAATCTTAGAAAATATTAAATAAAGTAAAAGTTGCACATAATTAATATATAAATAGGGTAAGCTTGGATATATGCACTGATTTGTGTTACCATCACCACCATCCAGAAAGGAGAGACCCAATCCCTAACCCAAGGAATAGTAAATATATCCATCACTTCTACAAGTTTTCTTGTGCCCCTTTTTTTCCAGCAGGGGAAGGGTAAGAACACTTCACCATGGGACTTCCCCTCTTAAATTTTTGAGACTTTAAATTTTGACTATAGGCACTATGTGGCACAGCAGATCTCTGGAACTTGTCCATCTCGTATAACTGGAACTTTATACCCATCCAGCTCCCCAAAGCCATCCTCATCCCCAGGTAAACACCATTTTAGTCTCTATTCTATACCTTTGACTATTTTAGCCCCTTAGTAGATGAATCAAGCAGTATTTGCCCTTCTCTGACTGGCTTATTTCACTTTATGTAATTTCCTCCAGGTGGATCTCTGTGGTCACAAATGGCAGATTTCCTTCTTTTGTAAGGTTGGCTAGTATTTCATGGCCTGTATGTTCCACATTTTGTTTCTCCCTTCATCTAATGTGCTTTTGTGATGTTTCTAGATCTTGGTTATCATGAATAATGCAGCAGTGAACATGGTACTGCAGATAGCTTTTCGAGACCCCGATTTCCGTATTTCTGGATATCTCCGGATATTCTCAGGTTTTTTTGTTTTGTTTTGTTTTTAAAGATTTTATTTTTATTTATTTGACAGACAGAGGTCACAAGTAGGCAGAAAGGCAGGCAGAGAGAGAGAGAGAGAGAGAAAGGAGGAAGCAGGCTCCCTGCTGAGCAGACAGCCCGATGTGGGGCTCGATCCTAGGACACACTGGGATCATGACCTGAGCAGAAGGCAGAGGCTTTAACCCACTGAGCCACCCAGGCGCCCCTCAGGTTTTTGCAGGGCCATATTCTCAGGTTTTTTTTTTTTTAAGATTTTATTTATTTGACAGAGAAATATAGACAGAGAGGGAACACAAACAGGGGGAGTAGGAGAGGGAGAAGCAGGCTTCCCACAGAACAGGGAGCCCGACATGGGGCTTGATCCTAGGACTCTGGGATCACGACCTGAGCCAAAGGCATATGCTTAATAACTGAGCCACCCATGCGCCCCATCCTCAGGTTTTTTTGAGGAAACTTTATACTGTTTTCCATAATGCTTATACCATCTTGCATTCCCATCCATGCCAACAGTGCACGAGGGCTCTGATTTCTCTATAACTTCACCAATTTGTTATCTCGTGTTTTTGACACTAACCATTCTAACACACATGAGCTGATATCTCACTGTGGTTTTGTGTGTGTGTGTGTGTTTGTTTGTTTTTAAGATTTATTTATTTATTTGACAGAGAGAGAGATCACAAGTAGGCAGAGCAGCAGCAGGTGTGGGGGGGGAGCAGACTCCCCGCTGAGCACAGTGCCTGAGATCAGGACCTGAGCCAAAGTCAGAGCTCTAACCCACTGAGCCATCCAGGCGCCCCCTCACTGTGGTTTTGACTTCCATTTCCTTGATGATGAGTGATGTGGAGCACCTTTTCTTGCAACCTACTGGCTGGTCGAATGTCTTGTTTGGAGAAATGTCTATTTCAGTCTTTTGCCCCCCACCTTTTTTTAACTTGGGTCATCTGTGGTTTTGCTATTGAGTTTTAGGAGTTGCTTATATATTTTGGAAATTCACTCCTTGTCAGATATACTGTTGGCAAATATTTTCTTCCATCCCACATGAGGCTGTTTCATTCTGTTGTTTCCTTTGCTGCCCAGTTTTTCAGTGTAAGGCAGACCTACTCCTCTATTTTTGCTTTTGTTGCCCTTCATTCCTTCTTCATATCCGTGCAACTTCATTTCCTCAGGAATGCCCTCCCACTCTGCCTCCCATGCTAGCTCAGGTCACCAAGCACTGGCGTAGTGCACTTTGCATTTTTTTTCCTTCACGCAGTTTCTGATCATGTATTTATCTGTAGTTATTAATAAAAATGTTAAGCTCATCAGGGGAAAGTAACCCCCGGTCTAGCTCACGGTGATGTTAGGCCACTTAGCACATCACATGGCACAAAGAAAATTGCCTACTGGATGAGCTGGGACCTGTCCAAGGTCATACATTAAGTATTAGATCTGAAACCAGAACTTGGTGTCCTGATGTTTAGATGAAGGCTTTCTCTGGTATGCCATTTGCCTCCACTCCAAACCTTGTTGCTTTTCTCAGTGCCAAAACTTCAGACCATCTACAGATTAAGGCATGATGTCTACAACCTCTCCTCAAACCAAAAACATTCCATCTTCATCTCAGCAGTCACCTTCTTGCCAAAATAAGCCAGGAAAGGTTATGGGAGTGCCTGGATTCCAGCAGAAGTTGAGCTGGTCTGAGAAGAAAAACAGAGAAAAAGGAAATAGACCAAAATGTTGATTTGTTTAAACTTCTCCACAAACTTAACAACACAAGGAAACCAACAGAGACAAACTTATAATGAAGTAATCAGCTGATGAAGCTAATATTCCAGTAACATGAAATGATTCCCCACATTTCGTGGGGTAGATATGAATAGGGTCATTAAAATACGGCCATTGAGGGGAGGAAGAGTTTACTTTTTCTGTCTCCTTGGAGTCTGTGTTCTGAAAGCTCAGCAGGAATTTAAACAAATAGCATGGAGGAATGAATGGTGAATCCGATCATATTTAAAGAAAAAGCCCCTTTCAAACTTTTCTTCCCTTTAATAAATGCATTGGCTTCTGCAAGTTTTGCTTTTAAAAAAACCCTGCGGGTCCCCCCCCCCCCCCATCTGGAGAGCCTATTTGTGAAAAACAAAATTAGCATCGAATTGTTCTAATATTGTTCTTCATATTTTTTTCTCTAGGTCAGGAAGAAATTATTAACTTCTCTCATGTAAGTGAATGTAAGGAGAAAGGAAGGAAGGTAGGGTGATAGGGAATGAGGACCATAATGTTCCTTCTTTGAGTAAAACGTGAAAAAAAAAATAGGGAAATCGTCAGTGGTATCTGGAGAGAGTTACAGACCAAAAGGTATTGTATAGGTAAAATGGGTTTGTGAAAGTCACACCCCCACAGTGAGGGTCGAATTGCCTCTCTGAGCCTTTGTTTCTCCTGCATTCCAGACAAGATGCAACTGTAGGAAGGAAGACTGAAGGGAGAGATGCTCCCACTCCTCTCAGCCGGGCCAATTTAGTTGAACCAATGCTACAACCCCTGAAATATAGGCAAGATGGCGGTTCAGCACTCTGACTTTGGATATGTCACTTAAATTCTGTAAACCTCAGTCTTCTTGCCTGTGAAATGGAGAACCAAACTCAGAGTTTTGTAGGTCAAATAATATAAAGGAATTACTACGTGTCCCCTAGCACATAGTGTTTCACAAATGTTAGAAAGGAACATCAAGAAATCCCCTGATGGGGCACACTTTGGGTGAGACCTCTCAGCACAGAGAGAATGGTGGTCCCCGAGGAGTTGGGGGACACTTTAATCCGCTGCTCATGCTCCTGAAACCAGGCTGCTCAGTTCTGGGCAGTGGTGTGGCTCGAGGGCCCAGAGCTAGTCACCCAGTTTGCTTAAGCAAGTTCTTCCACACACACACCCATACACACTTTGGCCCAAAATTCAGTTAAGTTTTTTTTCTTCCTTCTTCCTCTGTTGTTGTTGGGTTCTGATTACTTCCATCTGGCTGTGGCAGCTAGAGTGGAGTCTCTTAAAAAAAAACAAAAACAAACAAAACAAACAAAAACCCTCCCTACAAAACACACATGTACCAAACCTAGAAGGCTTCTCGCTTCTCGCCTGCTTGCGCTCTGATGGCGACTCGGGTGAGCGCCGGCGGGGGGCGCGAGCAGGACCCCCGGCACCTGCGCGCGCTGCAGGCTTGGAAGAGGGTCAGCTCGGTGCCAGCCGCCGTCCCCCCCACCACCCCGTTTTGCCTCCAGTCCCCGGCTTCCGGCCCGGCGCCCGGAGAAGCGGGCGCACTGGGAACAGCGACCCGGGCATCTCCCGGTGGAGGGGGAAGAGGGAGGTGGGAGGGCGGGTGATTTCAGAGATTGAAAACAGAGCAGTCCCTGCGCCTTAGCTCCGGAGCTCATCTGACTTGAGTTAGCGACCCCCCACCCACCCACCCCGGCGCCTTAAAAAAAAAAAAAAAAAGTTGGAAACTGGCGCGTTCTTTCCTTCTCTGTTCGAACTTTGTTCGTAGTTGTGCTGTCTCTCCTCGGCGCTGGGGAGGAGGGTCCTCGGCCGCCCCCTCCCAGCCCCCCCACCCTCGCGGGTCCCCTGGGTCCCCCAGGGGGCGGGGGCGCGCGGCGCGGGCTGGGGCGCGGCGCCCGGGTGTGCTGCAGCGGTGCGCGCGGGGGCGCTGCGCCGTCCGGGCGGCGCTGATGGATTGCAGGAGTGCCAGAGCTCGCCAGCCGAGGCAGCACGGCTCCGCGGACTTTTTTTCAAACTCCCATCAATGAGACTTCGAGGAGGAGCGGGAGGCGGCGGCGGCGGCGGACACGCAGGAAGGCGAGGAGGAGCCGGGGGAGCCAGAGGAGCCGCAGGAAGGAGCGCGGGCCGCGCGGCGCGCGGAGGACTAGGGGAGCTGCCGGCTCGCCGGCGGTAGGGGCTGCTGGGCCCCCGCCCGCCTCTCGGTCCCCTCCCCTGACTGGCCCTCCCCGCCTCAGCCGGACTGAGTCCCGGCACACGGCAGCCCGCGGCGGGTCGCCGCGCCAGCGAAGTTGGGATGGGGGCCCGAAGCCACCGCCCGGCGCCCCGGAGGCCACCTGCGTGCTAAAGGCAAACTTTTGTCTCCCTCGGTAAAGTTGCATTGGCCTTCTTTTGCTTGCTCTGCGTTGCGAAGTGCCCCCTACCCCGGCCGAGCCCGGGCCGACTGGGATGCTGCGCCGATTCGGAGGGTCCTTCGGCCGCGTACCCGCGCCACGGCACGGGGATCGGGGAACCGGGCTTGGGGGGCTGAGGGCTGGCGAGAGGGCCCTGCTTCGGGCTCAGGCCAAACCATGGGGAGACTACAGTGGGGTCCGGGGCTAGGAACTCGTGTCCGGGGGCGATTTTGCATCCCCCTTCCTACCTGGGGGAAGAGCCTGTCCTTCCCGGGTGCACAGCCTACCCGACCCCCACCTCGTCTTCACCGCGCCTGAGCCCCGGGCTGTTTTTGTGGGAGGTGGTCGGTAGCACCGCAGGCTGGGATGCTGCAAAGCTCTCGGAGGTGGGCAGTGGGAGCGTGTCTTAGGGGAGTATGCAGTGTGTAGAGGGACTGCAGCCTGCCACTTGTGAACTTCTAACTGCACTTCTCCGCGCTGCCCGTCGCGGAGCCCTGCCTTTCTTTCTTCCTCGCTCCTTCCTCCCAGTCTGCGGGCCCTGTAGCCCCCCTCCCCCTCGGTCAGGCTCTCCTCTTCGGCCTCCCTCCTTGCTTTTTTCCTCCAACTCCTCCTCCTCCCTTGCCCTCCGCCCCAAGATCCGCTTGACTTCTCGGAGGGATCCGCACGTAATCCCTGGCCCCGTCCTCGGGTACCCCCACCCCTCACTTTTTTCCCCGCCCCCACTCATCATCTCCCCCCCCCCAACCCCCCAAGGGCCAATCTCTCAACAAGTATATTTGCTGAGGAATTTGAAAAATCCACTACTGCAACTTGATCTGTGTGTGATGGATGGGGAGAGGCGCGTAGAGAGTTGGGCGCCAATCCTATTAAGGGTTTAGAGAGGGGAGCGTTTTTTCCCCGGACGGGGGCGGGGGCGGGGGGGGGTGATAGGGAGGGGTGGAGGAAGGGAGCGTGTACTTGTGAGTGTATGAGTGTGAGTCCACCCGCCGCGTCGGGGAGCTGGAAGTCCACCCTACTCGGGGCCTTTTCAGCCCGGCAGTAATTGCTGTCATTTCCTAGGAAACCCGACTTTTACAGCGCGAGGAGCTCGGGATGGAACCCGCGCGCTTCAAGCCGAGTGATCGGCGGCGGAGGCGCTTATGGGCCTCCACGGACCCCCCCCCCTTTTTTTCTAGGGTGTCTCTCTCTCTCTCCCCACTCCCTAATTTCGGTATAATTTTTTATTTGGCTGTCTGGGTAGATCCCCGCTGTTAAAGTAGACCCTTCGCAAGTGTGGTGCAGGGCCCTGGGGGTGTGTTTTATGCGCCGCTCTGCCCTCCCAACCCGGGCATCCCGCTGGGTGCACGGCCTCTGGCGCGGGCTTTGCAGCCCAGTGGCCGCGGCGGAATCCTGGGCCCCAGCCCCGCCGCCCTCGCCGGGCGTGTGAAGGTTTAATCCCGACAGCTTCAGATAAAGGGAGCAGTTGTAAAACGCTCATACGCTGTTTGCAGACGAGGCTCTGGGGGATGTTGGAGAATTTGAAAGTAAACGTTTCCCTCACAAGCGGCATAAAATAGTGTTTAAACAAATATTGTATTGGCATGCTCAGGGGGCTCAGTGCCAAAAAGTAAAGTAAATAAACTGTGAAATCCAAAATATACAGCGGTGGAAAGCGGAGGGATAGGCGGACTCGTCGCAAGTCCCCCTGAGGAGCTCTGTTTGCTCTGGCCACTTCACCTACAAGCCCCCTCCCCGCCCATTTCCTTACCTTGGCTGGGGGTTTCCTTCTCTGGGCTTCCCAGTGTCTGGGGGTAAGGCCTCCCTGCGCCTGGGAGCTTGGCTTTGCAGTGGCTCAGTCGGGAGGCAATTCATTGTGTGGCTACCTGGGCTGGTGTCCCCCCAGGGGAGTGGAGGGAGACCCTGGCCAGGCTTGGCTGCTTTTAATTTTGATGTTCTTTATTTAGGCTTTTTCCAGCTTCTGGTGTGCCCTGGGGCGTCAGGTCTAGAATGTAGAATGTAGACTTGCAGAAGCGAGCCTTCCAGGCTTCCCTTGCTGCTGGTTCCTCTAACTGCACTCCTTGCTCCTCTTCCTTCAGCTTTCTTGCTTTCGTTTTCTGGGACCTGCTGCTTCTCCCTCCCACGGACGGAAGGTTGGAGGAAATTGTGGGGATGTTCTCTCCTGGATTTAAATTCCATTCAGACCCAGACAGAAGGAAAGTTGTCACTTGTCTGAGAGTTGCAAAGTGAAGTTAATGTTCTGTAATCTTGATGGTCTTGTGTTTTTCCTGCTGCTTGGAGAAGTCTGATTTCGGGAGGTTATTTAGTGGTTCTAGGGAGACTGACACTAATGCAGGAAGATCACCATGGAGGCATAGAGCCCACCTGCCCAGGAGCTAGCCCTCGGGGTGAACCAGCCAGCTCTTCTCTGTGGTCAGAGCAGTCTGTTTGCAAAGTCAGTGGTTGAGGCTGAGATTAAGAACCCCACCCCCCCATACCAGGGTCAGGTTGGAGAGGAACAGGGTGGGACCGGTAGAGATGTTTTTATCCACTGTGGGAATTGTTCTGAGGGGAATTTGCAGTGTTCAGAGTCCTCCAGCAGAACACCCCCCCCCCCCCCCCCAGGCTCCTCTCCAGCTTGCACTAACCCTGGCCTGGCCATGGCCTTGGAGGGAAATTTGGACTTGGCCCACCTTGAAGTGTGTGTGGAATTAGATGAGGCCTTTCTGGAGCACCACTCCACTTTCTCAGGGGTGCTCCTGCTCACTTGTGGGGGGAGCGTTGGACAGAGGAAATCCCTCGTGTTGCCTGGTCGGAAGAGGGGGCCACAGGGCCACTGGTTAGCGGCTCCTCGCCTGGCTGTGGGGGTCTTGGAGGCTCTGTACTGTAGCTGGCTTGTTTGCACTGCCGACTGAAAAATACACAAATACTTCATGCTTTTTGTACTCCCACAAGTGCCCTGTACACAGTGCAGCCCGTAGGGCTGGATTAGCAAGCTGGGGGATTCAGCAGGCAGGCAGACAAAATTGGATATTTGTCTAATAAACACCCTTCTTCCATTGGGGCCTCTCTCTCTCTCTCTCTCTCTGCCACCCTCGGCAGGGGGATGGGGTGGTTCGCCCCACAGATGCCAGCAATTCCCTTTAAATGAGACTAGGAGGTTGTCATGTGCCCTCTGAAACCCCTACACACCCCACTGGCTTGTTAACGCTCAGAAGGGAGTCCTGCATCCTTCTGTCCCCTAGGGGTGCGGCAGCTTGCCTTTTCTTGGGAAAGTGTGTGTTCAGCAGGACTTCCTTTCATCTGAACGACGCTCCCTCCTGACGCTGGCTTGAGCAACCCGTCTGGTTTCTTTAGGCTGGGGTGTGTGTGTGGGGGGAGGTCCTACCTGTGCCAGGGCCCATTCCTGGGTGCACGGGGCAGGGGAGGTGGTGGTGGTGGTGGTGGCAGCAGCGGCGGCTGTGTGTGGGGGGGTTGGCCAGGCCAGGTGGGGCCTCGCCCTGGACAGCTGCAGCTGCTCCCCGCTGGGCCAGGGCCCTTTGAAAGGGAACCCCAGGGAAGCAGTTCCCCCCTTTCTTCTTTTCAGTAAGTGTCAGAGGCACGGACAAATGAAACACGTGAAGAATGCCAAAGAGGGGAACTAGTCTCAGATTCCAGAAAATTCGGAGGCGGACTAGGTGTTTGTACCGACCACCAGAATATGCAGCAATTTCCAGTGAAAAGGCTTACTGGAGTCTAAAGACCTCGGGGAGAGGAGCTACTCTGTAATTGTTTCCTCAGGCTCGCTTAAAAGACCCTAAAGGAAGGGGACATTGGTGTTTGGTCGTGTCCCTTGGAAAAGGGCAGTGGCTTTGTGGTTTTCAAATAAACATAGGACTCCAGACTCAATATTACTCATTTTCTCTAAAATTAATTTGAGTGTTTGCTGTGGAATATAGGATTAAAAGAAAAAACCAAATTATTGTTCATTGTTTTTAGATTTCAAGCGTGACAAAAGCTTCCTTAACCTACAAAACTTTGCTGAAAACTCTGAAAAAAATGCACCAATAAGAACAGTATACATTCTTCGGGGTTAATATCTTATTTATCCTAAGTCCTTCACAAACAGAAGCATCTTCGATTATCCCGTTTGTGTTCTGATTCTGGTTTCTTTAAAAACAGGCCAAGTGGGGGAACATAACTCAGTTAAGATGGGACCAAAGGGTACATATTAAACCGTTTTTGAGATTTTTTTTTTGAATTTAAATTGAATAAGTCAATGCAGTTTTGTGTGTGTGCATGTGTGTTGTTTAAAAAAAAAACAGGTTGCTGGGAAGTGTGTTTTAACTGTGAGTGCCGGGTTTCAGGCATTAGCATAAGAAAAAAGTTTTAGTGCATTTGCTATTGTCTTGAATGAAGAGTTTCAGCGAAGGGAAGGAAAGCCGCCAAGGGGTGATGGTCCACCGAGATTCTTCTGCAGGCCCAGCTTGTCATCTGCTGCTGAAATCTGTGATCCGATATCACTTTTATCTGCCTTTTCCATTCTCCGGCCTTTTTCACACGTTCACTTTTGTCAAGGTTTATTGATTATGTTTTCTTCTCTGCAAATCTGTGGAAAATTTAATGAACCAAAAACAGCAGTGAAATAAAGGGGACTTTTTATTCATTAGCACGGGATTGATTTCCCCCCTTGGGCCGAGGGCCCCTGGCCTCCTGCGAGTGAGGGGGGAGAGGGGGAGGGGGGAGGAAGAGGGCCGGTGGCGGTGTTTCAGGCTAAGGCGGGGCCTCCCCAGGCCTGTGGCCTCCTCGCTGACCAGCACTGGGGAGCCTGGGGCTCCTGTCCCGACTGAACATTCAAAGGTTGGAGAGGATGGCTGTTCCTGGTCAGCCTGAGTCTACTGCGCTGCAGACCCCCAGCCTCATCCTCCAAGATTTCTGGTTCTGGGGGAGCTTTGGGCCAGGGGCGAGTGGACATGGATATTTGTATTCCCCAAACTTACAAACGAGTTGAGTGCCTGCCTAGGCCTTCCCGGGGACACAGTTAAGTATCTCTCTTCCTCCAGCCCTGCTTGCAAACCTGTAATTAAGCAAAGCTCCTGGTGTGATTACACTTCGCTGACTCGGCGGGGTTTGGAACCGCTTCCCTCTACCAAAGAGGGTGAACTCTTACTCTTTCCAGAGGCTTCTTGGGCAGCTTGTGGTACATCCAGTTCTGGAGCACATATGTCTGTCTCCCTTAGCCCTACTCTTCTTCCTTCCCTGCTCTCTCTCCTCTTTGTCTCCTTTCTGTCTTTCTCCCCCGCCCCTTTCTGCGCCCTCCCACCTCCTTCTGCTTTAACATCTCTCTTCCACCATTTCCTCTTTCATGGCTTTATTTCTCCCCCCTCTCCTCATCTCCTTCTCCCACCCTCTTTGTCTCTCTCTCCGTCTCCTTTCCTTCTTTTCCCTTCTCTCTACTTTCCCCTCCTGTCCGGGACACCCACTCCCGCCCCTCACCCACTCCACTTGCCACCACGCCGAGGGCTGGCCCAGGAGGCTGCGCGCCCAGGCCGACGGGACCATGCCCGCGTCTGGGGGACATTCGGTGCCCCAAGTGCCGGCCGCGCGGCCTTCCTCCCACCTGCCCGCAGGCCTGGTTTGCGGCGCCCGAACAATGGCCACATTGTCCCGCGGGCGCACCGGCAGCCTCCGGCGAGTGGCGAGTGGCGGCAGGCTGGACCGTGCTCGTGGCGAGTCGGGAAGAAAGCCAGCGGGCCAGATCGCAGTGGGTCCACGCCGCTGCCGCCTTTGTCGCTGCGCGAGCGCCCCAGAGCGCGCGGGCCACGCTGCTCCGCACCTGGGAAGAGCGCGGTTTGCCGAAGCGGCGGCCCCAGCCCCCCTCCCCTCCCCCGCTCCCGAAGGGTTGGCTCGCCCTCCCCTTCCCGGGGTGGGGGGGAAGGGGTTCGAGGTCAGTTCAGTTTGCAGAATGGGTTGAGATCATTTCGCCAGAGCCTGGAGACAGAGGGGCCATGTTTCTGACGCCACCAAACTTCTGGTGCCGTCAGAAACTTTCTGTAGGGCATATGGGAGGCTGACTACAAGCAAGAAGGCGTCCTGTAGCCCTGTCGCCACCAGAAAGGCAGGAAAGGAGTGGTGGTCTCTCAGAATTGTCCTCCCCCTCCCCCAACTCGTCTTGACCTGCATGGATATGAGACCTCTTAGTTCAGAAAAAGAAAGATCTCTGAATGCTTAGGATGTTAAAAGAGCATCCGTCCCCGGGTCCAAGCAGACGCTTAGGCATGCTTCTTTGTGCGGTGGACAATGCAATAAGTCAGCCCGACTTTTGAGCCACATTTATAAGGAACTGTAAGGGCCGCTCAAGTACACTTGTGCTAAGTTGAATTGATTGAAATTTAATGGCGGTTAGTGGCGATGAATGGTAATGATTTTCCAGCGTATCTTTGGCATACTTGACATTAATAACCAGAGAGTGTGTGTCTATGCTCACCAAGAGCCTGCCACACACGTGAGGCTTAGCATTATTCATTTCCTTCGTCTCCTTCCTCTGCTCAAATCCTTTTCCTCCTCACCATAATTCAGTTGTTCGGATGATTTAAAAAAAAGGGTGGGGGGAAGGAAAGAGAAAAATCTTTCTCCATTGAGTCCGTACGTCGTGTCAACATAATTTTGAGCTCATGATTTTTTTCAATTCCTACATAAATCAGCTTCTAATATACAGAATGTGATGAATTTGTTTCAGCTGCCATCATGAATTAATGTTATGCAAATAGGAGCTTTGCAGGTGAAATGATTTACTAAATAATTTCAACTTCTAATATTTAAACTCATTCATTATGTTGGGAGTTAAAAAAAAAAAGTCCATATTTTTAAACCTGAGATGGGGAGATTAATATATAAGTATTTGCAGTGTAAGGCAGACCATGATGGCCAGAGAATAGCTCTTAATTTGTTAATTCTTTCTTTGCGAATCTACAATTCACCAAACAGTGGCTTAAGAAGAAGGGGATAGAATTCTTCCCAAGTTTCTTGTGGGGGAGGACACAAATGCATTTAAATAATTCCAGCATGACTATCAAGGTAACATAACCCATGGGATTGAAGGAGCTCTGCTTTGGGAACCAAGAGGGGCTTCCCTTTTGAACTGATCTTCAAAGAGGAATATGACCCAATCCAGGTGGAGAGGGTCAAGGGCCTTTGATGTCCCCTACCCCCATCTTTGTCATTTGCTAGGAATCCTTCTTTCAGGCTGTTTTCCTCTGGCAAGAGTTGAGGCAGAGAGTTAGTGAGATGGATGAGTGAATATGAAGAAAAATTAGCCCAAACCCTTGGGGTTACCCTGAGGGAGAGGGAGAGCTGCTGACCCTGTGCAGGTTCCTTTGACTCTGGAAGGGGGGCCTTGGCAAAGGTCATCTAGGATTCCTTGGCTTCAGAATCCGGGGAGCCAGGACACCCCGTCTCTCACCTCCCACCCTAAGAATCAGACAGTAGGCAGGGTGGGAGGACCGGAATCTGGAGAAAGTGTGGGTCTCCCTCACTCTGTAGTGAGGTGCTGCTCAAGGACAATGTCTCACTTAACCACCAGTCGTTCTCCCTGGTCCACAACAGGGGTTGGGCACCTCTTTGATGCGGTCACAGTGTGATGCATAGATGGGCATGAACTTGAAGACATTGGTGGGTGGCGGGGGTGGTGATAGCCTTTTCAGACTTTCTTGAAGGCTACGGACAAGCCAAAGGAAGGATGACACATAAATATGTCTTGGATCTCTGAAGACAAGGGGAGAGTTTTGACTTGACTTCTCCAAAAATTGAGGTCATCGTGGTCCGATGACAGGTTGAAGGCACATCACTCAGACATTTCTGCAGACTGGGGTAGGTTATGCTATGGTGATACATTATGTGTACAAGCTGTGACAGCATATTTAGGGCTGGCCCTTGCTGTCTACGGAGATCAAGGTGAGGGGACGTGCCTGGTGTCCCCGGACTGAGTGTGTGCATGTCTTGCCTTGCTTATGTAGGGAAAGGAGAAATTAGGCTCTACCGCTGCACAGTGAGGAATTTTCAGGTTTGAGTGTAATTCAGATGTCTTCATCTATGGAAATGTATATGATAATGTGTTTAATATAGTCTGTTGCTCAAATATGTGATATAGTATGTTAAGTTGCTCTTCCCATTCAGTGTCAATGTGGGATGTGTGATCTGTATATACATTTATTCTGAAATACGTATACATCCATAAGTCCCTTAACTATCAGATCCCTCCAAGAATGAGATATTTTTTCCTTCTCCCAAGATGCACTTCTACAAAAAAGAAATAGCACAAGAGAATGAAGTCAGAAGTGGAAATGAGTTACAGAGGCAAATCTGAGAATAAGGCCTCAGGCACCTCTAAGTGGGGTTCTTGGGACTCCTGGATGAGATTCAGATTTAGGTGGGAAGCTTGTTAAATATGCAGATTTTCAGGCCCCAGGGAGTACCTAGTGAATGAGAGAGAATTCTTGTCAAGAGGGGTTCTGAGATCTGCATTATATGGAGGATTTTTAGGGTGAGGTATTGGGGACTAGTGTTTTCTCTCTGTGTTGTCCTCGATTCCTTGGTGACTTTTGCATTGAAAAGGTATAGCATTGGCGTCTGTAAGGCTGGATGGATAACCCAGGATGGGTCTCAGCAGATTGTTAAGACTTTTAGCTGTGTGATCAGCTGCTTATATGAGATAGAGCAAGATAGAGAGAGAGAACACCCGAGCAGGGCAGGGGTGCAGAGGAGGAGGGAGAAGCAGGCTCTCCCGTGCTGAGCAGGAAGCCTGACATGGGGGTCGATCCCAGGACCCTGGGATCATGCCCTGAACTGAAGGCAGACGCTGAACCGGCTGAGCCACTCAGGCACCCTGACTCCTTTATCTTTCCTGTGTTAAGAACCCTCCTTTGCGTCGAGACAGCTGCTGTCTCCATGCTCATGGGCGTCGAGACAGCTGCTGTCTCCATGCTCATGGGCGAAGTGGCCAGAAGTGGGACCCCCTTACGGCCCAGTTTGGTGTTTCACAGTGTGAGCAGACATTCTGGAAGTTCCACTCACACCGAGGCTTGGCTGAAAGGCCTACCTTGTGGGCGTCTGTGGCTTCCGAAGGAAGGTAGGAAGGAGATAGTCCGGCAGGAGTGGGCGTATGGAAAGGAGCGGATGGCCCCGGCCCTGCCCACGCGGCGCTGGCTTCGGGCCTGGAGGCCAGAAGGAGCCTGCCCGCAGGGGAGGACGGCCCGTGGGGTGAGTCTCCCCCACCTCTGCCCAGCTCCTGTGCACCCGCGAGGTCAGCTGGCCGCCCAAGTGCCCTGCAGAGCCGCCTGGCATCCCATCGCCGTCACAGCTCGCCGTCCTCGCACACTTCCTTGGCGTCACTGTCTTTCCAGAACATCCTGTCTCACTATGACTTGAGTCATCCTCCCAGGAAGAAGGCACAGAAGAGCCTGGAAGGAGACTGATGCGTGCAGGGCCTCTGAACATCAGCACCTGCCTGGCTTCTCTCAAGCCCTTGCTTTTCAGCTCAGAGTGTGTGTCCTGACAGCTGCCTAACTGGTGTGTTTTAGTTTTAAATGAGGCTGCACGTGAGAGCCCAGCAGGGTCCCTGCTCAAGTCCAGGGTCCCAGGACCAGTGGCCTTTCCCGTGAGTGAGACCTGGCTGGCCTTGGACCCTCGGGTCCCCACAGGCCTTTGGCTCCGACGGCGTGGGCCAGCCTCCGGGGCCTTTGTGATCTGTAGGGTCCTGCTTTGCAGACAGTTCACTTTGTGTGGATGCTTCAAGTGCCCTGGGCAAGGACTTCAAGAGAACCTGAGAAAAGAAAACTTGGATACCTCTGAATTTGGGACTTAAGACTTGTGGACCCCCTGTCACCCGTGGTGTGGCTGGTTCAGATGGAGGCTGTTGGGAGGCATTCAGCAGGTCTGAAGGTGCAGTATGGTCTCCCGTCCATGCATGCTCAGCTCCTCTGGGCGCTCTGTGGGAAGAGGAATGTGGGATGCCCTTCTCCTCCAGGGCTCTATGGTGCGGCTCCTGGGTGCTGAAACTTCAAGATCCAGCCCTCAGTCCCAGGCCCTGCAGGCCCCTCAGGCCCCCAGCACTCCACCCAGCTGTCTTACCAGGAAGGGCTGAGCCCCCCTATGCTCTAGTGTGGTACTTCCTCAATTGCCATCCCCGGGCATCTTCAAGGGGCCCAACCTTGACTGGGTCATAGTGGCAGGAAGAAAAGCCAGAGGCAGCTTAAGGCCAATGGTGCCTTTGGAATCTGGCTTGGAGGCCTGGGTATGTTGAACTGGAGGCTCCTAGCTGACCGCCTCCCCGGCCTGGACACCCACCACCCACCTGTGTGGTATGAGTCCTGTTTGTGCTTTCGATGATTTCAGGTGGGAGAGCCAAGCTCCTAGACCAGTGCCCAAGGCATCTACTACCAGTGTCCTGGGCATCTACTAGGCATCTACGGAGCTGGCTGCCTGAGTGAGCGCTGTGTGTCCCCCTCTAGTTACCCGGTGGCTGGACCAGCCAGGTCTCACCCACAGCCCTGCCCAGCCCAGCTCACCCTGTGGGTACCTCAGGCTGTTTACCGGTAGTCTTGGCCCTGTTGATCCCTCTTCTCTTTCTGTTTTTTTTTTTTTTTTTTTTGAGTTTCCCTTTATTTAGTTTTAAAATTCTTTTCTTTGCATGGCTAGGGGCTCTGTGTTCAAGGTCTGGGCTTTGATTAAGCACTTGGGGATTCAAGCAAAGCCTTCTCTTCTGATGTAAAAATATGAAAAACAACAACAAAATATCTTTCCCACAAGATCTTAAGGCTCAGGTGTGCTTTTTTACAAAAACACTCCTGAGAACTACGGAACATAAAGAGGGAAATTTCATTAAATATCCTTCTAGTCTCTTTCTTTTGTTTTATATGAAATAATATTTCTGCCCTGTATTTTCTTACAAAATTGAAGTGACATTGTGTCTAGTCGCTAACTCTTGATTCACTCAACATTATATCATAGACATTTTTCCATGGTTACTAATGAGTAATTTCTATTCATGTGGGGTCTTTCTCGGCAACATAATATTCCTTTACCTGCCTCTATCGTATTTTTATTTTATTCTCTTACATGGTTGGATATTTACATTGTTTCTAGTTTATTTATATTTATATTATTTTAATTAGCATGGAATGTATTATTTATTTCAAGGGTACAGGTCTGTGAATCATCAGGCTTGCACAATTCACAGCACTCCCCATAGCACATACCCTCCCCAATGTCCATCACCCAGCTACCCTATCCTTACCCTCCCCTCAACCCCCCAGCAGCTCTCAGTTTGTTTCATGAGATTAAGAGTCTCTTATGGTTTGTTTCCCTCCTGATCCCATCTTGTTTCATTTTCTCCTTCCCTACCCCCTACAACCCCCTACCCTGCCTCTCAAATACATCATATCAGAGAGATCGTATGATAATTGTCTTTCTCTGATTGACTTATTTTGTTCAGCATAATACCCTCTAGTTCCATCCATGTCGTTGCAAACGGCAAAATTTCGGGGTTTTTTTTTGATGACTGCATATTATTCCATTGTATGTGTACACCACATCTTTATCCATTCATCTGTTGATGGACATCTAGGTACTTTCCGTAAGATTTTATTTATTCGAGAGAGAGCAAGAGGGAGGATACAGGGGCAGAGGGAGAGGGAAGCAGGTTCCCCACTGAGCAGGGAGCACAAGGGCTCAATCCCAGTACCCTAAGATCATGACCTTAACCACTTAACTGCCTGAGCCACCCAAGAGTCCCTTGATTGTTTCTGGTTTTTGTTATTATAGATGATGTTGGAATAGATGTCTTTGATGTAAATGTTTGCCTGAAATTCTGATCGTGACTTTAGAATAGATTCTGAAAAGTGGTCTAGCTAGGCCAAAGTATTTGGACAGCTAAGAAGCCATCATAAGGCCTTAGTGGATTTCCATTGGTAGCTTTGGGGGAGAGATTGAAGATGCTGGCTTGAGGTTTTCAGAAGAACTATGTACAAATCCAGGAAAAACAGTTACTGAGTGCCTTCTGCACGCCTAGAAACATGCAAATCACGTGCAGACTATGATCTCATTTTGTAGATGGATAAAATGAGTCTTGCAGACACTGTATAATCTTCATGTTTACCTCTCATTGGAAGGAAGAGCCCTGAGCAGAGTGAGTTTTACTCTCCTGGCTGTGGTTTCTGAGTGCTGCCCTGGGAACAGCTGGGCCACAGCAGTGTTTCTCAACCAGGGTGATTTTCCCCCAGGGGTCGTTTGTCAATATCTGGAGACATTTTTGGTTGTCACAGCTTGGAGGGGTGTGTGTGTGTGTGTGTGTGTGTGTTCCTGGCATCTAATAAGTGTGTTACTGGCATCTTGTAAGTAACTGCTTTGCCAGCCCCCCCAACAAGGAATTATCCAACTCCAAATGTTACCAATGCTACAATCAGGAAACCCTGGGGGAGCTGTCATCAGCTAGGGTTTCCTCCCTGACCCATGTACCAGGACTCTGGTCCTCTTCTCGCTGTGGCTGACAAAGCAGGCAGTAGCACATTTTCACACCTAGCTCTCACACTGGGCTGGAAATCTTCAACTCTTTTCTGTGCCTTGAATTGGAAACAGTGTGGCCACTGCCATCAGGAGGAATTCCTTGAGCAATCCATCAGTCAATCAGCTAGCACTTACTGGAACATCTGTTATGTGCCTTGCGCTTATTAAGCTCACCGCCGGAAGCACGCACCTTGCTAACTTGGTGAAAAGCCGCTGGCCTCTGAGATCCCAGCAGGGTTTTCAAGCGTGCATCTTCTTCCAAGAGTCTCCATGCCTAGTGGGGAGGCTACATTAGAAAAGCCATGAATTGGTCAGCGTGACCTCAAAAGACAGCTACAGAGGAGTGTTGCCAGGAGCAGGGATTGCCCTCAACCGTTGTCAGAGAGAAACTGGATATGTCTGTTTTTTTGGGTCCCAGGCTGGTCGGTTTCTTGCTTCACAATGAATTTTATACCGGGCTCTTCCTGGCAGCTACGAGTCAGGGACTGCGGGGTCCTGGGTCAGAAAAATGGGAAATCCTGGGGTGGGGGCCTTTTGGCAGTGGCTCATGTGTTCAAATAAACAGTGGTCCCTGAGCATTCCTGGAAGACTTCTTCCAGAAGAGAACCAGACCTGGTCTCCAGGATTGGGACCTTGCCATTGAGGAGCAGGGGACGGAAGGACAGTCCAGGCTGAGCAACTCGGGTGAATGATGGACAGAGCATGGCATTTCTGGAACCTAGATGGGGGGGGGGTCCGTGTTACTTGTAGGGTAAGGCGAGCAGAGGGGCTCTGGCAGTCTGCAGAAGGGCCCTGGATGGGAGCCTGGGGATGCTTTGAAGGGGTGGCTCTGTGATCCCTCGTTATCTGTGGGTTAACTTCAGGTCATGAGGCATAAGCACACAGGAACCCAGGTTCTTTGGGGGATGGGGCATTGGGCAGCAAAGTGATTCTCTGTCCCTTGGGTTTGGCCTGACTCAGTTTCTCCAGTTTTTTTTTGTTCTGCAAGGGAGGCCAGGCACACCAGTAGAAAAGATGGCATTCCCAGCAAATATGCACCTACCGCTTCTCATTCTAGTAACCTTTGTCCATCTGTAGGCAAGAGCTTTGCCTATTTGTGACCTACTCCCTGAAGATAACTCCCCACAAAGACCTCTTGGTGACCCCGATGGCTGGTGGAAAAAGGAAGAGAAGGCGAATCCGGTTCTTAGAACACTCCTCAGAATCCTGAGGAGCACTTTCAGTGCTTCGAGGGTAATAGTGGTCATCCGTCCATCCATTCATCTTCGCTGCATCCATCCATCCATCCCCCTCCATCACCCGTCCGATCTTGCTTCCCCCATCACCTCTCTGTTCATCCAGCGAGCCCGCCAGCTTTCTGTCTTCAGTCCATCCTGATCGCCCATCCATCCATCATTCATCATCCGTCCGTCCTCCCTGCATCTCTCATCCATCCCTCCATCCATCCCTCCTCTCTCTATCACCCATCCCTCCATCCATCCTTCCTCCCTCCCTCCATCCGTCCTTCCATCCATCTGTCCATCTTCAATCCATCCTCCATCTCCATTATTAATCAACTATCCATCCGTCCATCCTCCATCCACCGATAAGGATTTTAAAGGCCTTTGTTGTTGGTCCTTGGCGTATCTCTCCTCTCCTACCCATGAAGCCAATAACTCAAGTGTCACCTCCTTTGTGGAGTCTGTCCTGCATCACACCTAGGCTCCCACTTGTCTCTGGACTTTTCTCTTGCTTGTAACACTCATTACAATTCTCTTGCAGTTGTCTCTTTATTTGTGTTTGGTAAATGTTTTTTGATAAATGAATTTTGGGGGACTTTTCAGTGGGAGAAAATGGCATTTGTTCAACGTCCTTTGACACCTCTCCTAAGAAATAGAAGTCAGCCAAGCAGTCTCCAGATTGGTGACCTTGCTTTGAGAGAGTAAGACCAATTGTTGTCAAATGCTTCATTTGTAATATAGCAGAGTTGCATTTTTATATAATTTAAAACATGTGTTGTATAGCTCATTTGAGCTCCACACATAATTTCTGTGTACAATATTTTTACACGCACTTGGAGGGACATTTAGGTGGGAGGCAGGTTGCGTTGGTGAAGAAGGTCTTAGAGATGTGGTGCAGTAACCTAGGCTCTAGCCTGGCTTTGCCTGAAGTTTGCACGAGAACTTCTTAGGCAGGCACGGCTCTCCTAGCTTATTCCTTGTCGGTCAAATAAAGCGGTTGGGATAGATCATTTCTAGCCATGATATTCGGGGCTTGGGATCACAGTTTCCCTCTTCCAGTGATTAGAGAAGGTTGCATCTGGGGTTTGCGTACTCAGGGGTGGGCACTTCACTGATTTACTTGAGGAAGGAAGCAGCCCTTGACCTTTGCATTGCCATAGGAAATGCACTCGTCTTTTTTTTTTTTTTTTTAAAGATTTTATTATTTATTTGACAGACAAAGAGCACAAGTAGGCAGAGAGGCAGGCAGAGAGAGGAGGAAGCAGGCTCCCTGCTGAGCAGAGAGCCCAATGCAGGGGGTCTATCCCAGGACCCTGGGAACATGACCTGAGCCCAAGGCAGAGGCTTTAACCCACTGAGCCACCCAGGCGCCCTGTGCTCTCGCCTTTAAATGCTCTTCCACCGAAGGACCTTTGAGACCATGTACTGCTTTGGCAAACACCACCACGAGGTGTGGGACAGGTGCTTGGGTCCTGCCAGGATGACAGCTTGATCTGTGTGGGGGAATTTTCATTTGCATTTTACAGAAACTACGGAGGTTTTCTGGTTTCATTGGAGTTGTCCAAATTCCCAAAGGTAGAACAGTCAGGGGCACAGCTCCCCTCTCCTCCCTAGGGTTGGTTTCCCATCCACAGGAGGCTCTGCTATAGCCTCTTGGAGGAGGACAGGGCACAGCCTTTTTCTCAGCGGAGACCCCCTCCGCCTGGGAGGCCCCTCCGTGGCAGGCTGGACAGCGGGGAATGAGGCCCCACCGTCAGCCCCAGCCTGGCTGCTTCGTCTACCGCTCTGACTGCGCCTAAAGGATGTCTGTCTACTTGCTGTCCCTTCAGTGACCCCCAGTTCTCCGAGGGAGAACCGTTAGTGTTTTCCCTTGGCTTGTCCTTTCCCAGGCTGGTCCCCCATCCCCTTGTTATGGACCAATCCGGGGCCTCGGTGTTTCACATGACCCAGCTTGGCATCTGTTTGGCCCCCTGGCTCCAGAAGGGGACTGTCCAGATGGCTGTGGCGTGGCCCTGGGGAAGGGACAGGCCTATTAGCCCTTAATATAGAAGGTTTTTTCCACGATCATAACTAGTTCTTCAAAAACACCTTTATATTTTAATGGTCTGAGATTATTAGTGTACTTAACTTCCTTTATTTATTTATTTTTTTAAAGAAACACAATACGATTTGTAAACTAGTTCAGAAAAAAGATTTAAAAAGAAGTGAAAGTCACAGAGACCTGAGGCCCACATGCTCTTGGTGGGGAAGCCCCTTAGCACCTCCGTCCCTTCTAGACCTTTTCTGTTTGTTTACTGGTATTTTCTACACTCACAGGATCACATCTCATAGATTGTTGTGTAATTTGCTGTTGTCCATTAAGACCACATTCACATGTATGTTTTCCCGCAGATGTAAATCTCTGACTGTAACTGGGCACAGGCTTTGGATAAATTTCCAGAGGTAGAATTCCCTATCAAAGGTGAGGTCATGTTTAAACTCTACTCATATTTCTAGGAAAGTGGTTAAAGAGAAGTAACTGCCCCAGGGGAGGGCAGCCCAGGAAGCCCTTTTTTTTCCCCGTGTGATACAAACTTAATACAAATAAAGAAGTTTAAACATTAAGAAATGGATAATGTGGAGTGAGAAGCCCCCCTAAATCCCACTATCTAGAGAGAACTACCAGCCATGGGTATGCATGTGTTTTTCAGCATCAACCGACATAGACCAAAACTTTATCGTCATTGCTTAATTTTTACCCAAATGAGATCATATGACCAATAGTGTTCGTTCTGCTCCTTGTTTTCTTTGTGTTCACCTAGCCCTGTGTCTTAGTGTTCTTTCCACATTTGTCCATATAGATGAACCTCACTTGCTTTTCACTTGCCTGTAATTTTTATGTCTCCGTGTTTATTTAGTGAATAGTCACCTACTCACATGCTTAACCATTTCCAAAGGCATAAAGGTGTTATATAAACTTATATAGGAGGTCTTGTTGGCACTGCTGTAACCCACCCACGCTGTCCTCCCAGGGCCAGTCACCGAGGCTAGTTTTTGTGTGTATCCTTCCAGAAAAAGGCAAGTAGCATTAAAATGAATAGATCATCTTTTCTCCCTTTTATGCCCCAATGGAAGCTTAGTATGCAACCTGTATTACAACCCGCCTTTTTCATTCACTGTTCCGTGTGAAACCATAAAGAGCTGCTTCTTCATTCTTTGTGCATGGGAGGTACACCACATATGATTGGTTCTATCAGTTGTGGGTTTTTTTGGTCTAGTCCCTACTGATGGACACTTGGCACTATAAACAGAGTTGCATTGAACAACCCTATGTTATTTCACATATATGAGCATATCTTTGCAGATAATCTCTTAGAAATGAAATTTCTGGACATAATCATGGGATTTTTTTTTTTAATATGGATAGATATTGTCAGATCACTTTCCATGGAGATTTACACTCCCATCAACAACCTATAAGAACGCCTGTTTCCTCATATCCACAGCAACAGTTTTGTTATCAACTCTTTTCGTCTTTCTCAATCTGATAGTTGGGGGGAAAAAACCACGTCTCAGTGGAGTTTTTTTTTTAAACGTGAAATTTGATAATTTTTGTCTTATACATGCCAGCCATCTCCACGATCAAGATACGGAACATATCCATCATCCCCAGAAGTTTCCTCCTGTCCTTCGGTAATCTGTTCCTCCCGCCTCTTCATCTTCCCTAGGCCACCGCTGCTCTGCTTTCTGTCTCTATAGATTAGTTTGCATTTTCTGGAGTTAAAGGGAACCAAACAGGATGTACTTTTTTTTTTTTCTTCCTTCCAGTCTGGCTTCTTTCACTCAGCACAGTTATCGCGAGATTCACCCCTGATGTGTTTATCCATAGCTCCCCCTTTTATTGTTGAGTAATATTCGATCATGTGGATATACCACAATCTGTCTGTCCAGGCACCTGCTGACGGGCATTTGGGTTGTTTCCAGTTTGGAGTTATTACACATAGGCTGCTGTGAACATTTTTGTAACAGTCATTGTGTGGGCACGGGCGTCCTTGTCTTGGGGAAATACCGAGAAGTGGGAATGACTGGCTGATAGGGTAGGTGTGTCTGGCTTAGGAGGTTGATATATTTGGCTTTTCAGGAAACGGTAAAGCTGTTTAACCAAGAGGATTGTACCATTTTATGTTCCCACCAGCAGTGTAGGAGAGTCCCAGTTCTGTTGTTCTTGCCAACACTTGGAATGGCTAATCTTTTGAATTTTAGATACTTTAATTTTAATTAACCATGTATGCTCTTTTAATCATTATAGTTTTAATTCGCATTTTCCTAATGAATGGTATTGTTTGCTTTTGGTGGGCTTTTTTGCCATTGGCATATATTGTTTGGTGTTGTATCTGAGAAACTCTTGCTCTACCCCTGCCTTTTTTGTTTTAGTTTTTTTTTTTCCTTAAGCTTGGTTAGTTTGTTCTTTAATTATTCAGTTTTGAGAGTTCTTTATATATTTTGGATACAAGTCTTTTATCAGTTATAAGCTTTGCACATATTTTCCCTTAGTCTGTGCCTCATCTTTTCATTCTATAGCTCATGCTTTTGGTATTGGGCCTGAGAAATCTTTGCCTAAACCGAGGTTACAAAGATTTTTCTCTTATGTTTTTGTTTTAGGAGTGTTGAAGTTTTAGGTTTTACATTTAGGTCTGTGATGCATACCGAGTTAATATGTTAATATCAGCATATAATACAAAGTACGGATCAAAGTTATTTATTTACTTACTTATTAGCATATAGCTATCTAATTGTTCCAGGTCCATTTGTTAAAAGATTATTCTTTCTGCACCACGTTGCCTTTGCACCTTTATTTAAAACAAACAAACAAACAAACAAACAAACAAACAAACATATATATAAATATAGAGGTGCCTGGTGGCTCAGTGGTTTGAGCCTCTGCCTTCAGCTCAGGTCATGAGCTCGGGGTCCTGGGATAAAGCCCTGTGTCTGGCTCTCTCTGCTCTGCAGGGAGCCTACTGCCCCCCACCCCTGCCCTCCTGCCTCTCTGCCTACTTGTGATCTCTCTCTCTCTGTCAAATAAATAAATAAAATCTTTAAAAAAATACAATTATATATATATATATATATATTTCCTGTTTCCTTTTCATCTGTTTGTCTGTGTTAACACCAACACCATACTTCCTTGATTACTGAGCTTAATAGTAAGTCTTGAGACCAGGTAGTGTTAGCCCTCCAAATTTGTTCTTTTTTTTTAAATCGCTTTGGTTATTTCAGATCCTTTGGATTTTTATATGAATTTTAGAATGAGGTTGGCAATTTTCCAAAACCCTACTTTTAAGATTTTGATTGAGATTATGAGGAATATAGATAAATTTGGAGAGAATTGACATCCTAATAATGTTGAGTAATCTGACCATGAACAGGGAGTATGTCCCTCCATTTTTTAGGTCTACTTTAAATTCTCTCAGCAACATCTTAGAGCTTTTAATGTGCAGATGTTCTACATCTTTTTAAGATAGATCCTGAGCTATTTTATGCCTTTAATAGCTATTATAAGTGGTATTTTAAAATTCCAATCTGCTAGCATTTGAAAATTTGATTTTTGTGTACTGTTCTTGTAACCTATTTTGTAGATTCTATCTGATTTTGTACATAAATGATCACATCACTTTTTATTTTTTTCTTTGCAGTCCCTATGCCTTTTATTTATTTATTCTACCTTATTTATCCTGATTATGGAGCCTCCGGGACAGTGTAGACAACATGTAGTGAGGGCAGGAATCCTTGTTTTGTTCTCCATGTTGGATAAGAGAATATGATGAATCCCAGTAACTGGGCTTTCTGATGTTAAAGCCGTACTTTCTGGTTTTACTTCATGTATTTTTTTTTTTTTCTTTTAAAGTGATCTTGAAGTACTTGGGTGGCTCAATTGGTCAAGCATCTGCCTTTGGTTCAGGCCATGATCTCAGGGGTCCTGAGATCAAGCCCTGTGTCAGGCTCTTTGCTCAGCGGGGAGTCTGCTTCTCCCTCTCCCTTTGTGCTCTCTCTCTGTCTCTCGCTCCCTCTAACTCTCTCTCAAGCAAATAAACAACATCTTAAAAAAAATAAATTTAGAAGATCTCCACACCCAACATGGGGCTTGCTTGACCTCACAACCCCGAGATTAAGAGTTGTACACTCAACCAGCTGAACCCGCCAGGCACCCCTTCATATATTTTGAAGTTGTGTTGTTAGGCGCATAAACATTGTGGATCATTCTATCTTCTTGAACTCACTCCTTTATCATTGTGGAATGACTTTCTCAATCTCAGGTAATCATCTTTGCTCAGGCTGCTTTTAAGATTTTGTTTTTGCAGTTTTTATTACATTTTGAACATTCTTAGCCATTATTTCTTTGAATATTTTTTCTTACCCATCTCTCCTTTGGGGATTCCAATTACACATATATTAGGCAGCTTGAAGTTGTTCCTCAGTTTTTCTTCTTTTTTAAAGATTTTATTTTTAAGTACTCTCTATACCAATCACGGGACTATCAAGAGTTGGCTGTTCTACTGACTGAGCCAGCTAGGCACCTTTTCTTTTGTAATTCTTTTTTCCCCTCTGGTTTTCATATTGGATAGTCTCCATTAACATTTCTTCAAGTTCACAGATCTTTTTTTCTGGGGTGGCTAATCGTCCACTAACCCCATGCAGTGTATTTTACACCTCTGGAAGTTTGATTAGGTTTTTTAATGTCCTTGGTTTCTCCACTTGACTTTTTTTTTTTTTTTTTTTTAAGATTTTGCTTATTTTTCGGAGAGAGAGAAAGAGAGAGAGCATGAGCGGCATGGTGGGTAGGAGAGGCAGGGGGAGAGGGAGAAGCAGACTCTCCAATGAGCAGAGAAGCCCAGTGTGGGGCTCAATCCCAGGATCCTGGGATCATGACCTGAGCCAAAGACAGATGCCCAACCTACTGAGCCACCCTGGTGCTTCTCCACTTGACTTTTTGAACATGAGGCATATGGTCATGATAACTGTTTTAAGAATCTAGTCTACAAATTCTAAATCCCTGTCTGCTCTGGCATGGTTTGGATTAATTGGCTATTTTCCTTATTATAAGTTGTCTTTTTCTGCTTTGTTTGGCATGCCTGATAGTCTTTGATGGATGCTAGATATTGTAAATTTTCTCTTGTGGCATGTTGAAAATTTTTGTTTTCCTATAAATATTCTCAAGCTTTCTCTGGGGCATGGCTGATTTCCTTGGAAGGTTTCATCTTGCTGTTAAGATTGGTGAGATGGGACTGGTGCCCAGGGTAATTATTCCTCAGTGTTGTGGCAACAACCTCTGACTTCTTTCCCCAGTGCCCCTGACTTTGGAGGTTCTGCAGTCTGGCTGGCGGGCCCAGGCGCTGGCCCTGTGGTTGCTGTGGTGCTGTTCTCTCTCATCCTTCTGGCTGGTTCTTTCCTTGGTTCTGGGAAAGGAACTGCATGTCCCTGTGTTCTGCACTGGAGGGACCCCTCTGTTTCCCTGGGGGTACCCCTGCAGATCGGCGATGTTCTCTCTCTGTTCGGCTCTGCCGTCTTGGCATTCTGTCACACACACTCTACCTGCCTTCATCTGCCTGGACTTCAGCCCCATCTCAGCAGTTCAAGGAAGCCATCAGGTTCTGTTTGGGTTTGCCTCTCTGCCCTGATTCCAGCCTCACCAGCCTGTTCTGTTACTGACTCTCAGGGACCACCGTCCCTTTGTTGCCTGCTGTTCAGTGTCTTGAAAATCCCTGTTTTGAATGTTTTGTCTGGTTGTTTGGTGGTTTTGGGTGGGAACCTAAATCTAGTCCCTGTGATTCCATCTTGGCTGGGAGCAGAAAGCTTAGTTTGTATTTTTCTCTCTCCGAGGACCTTTCCCATTCTTGGTGGGCTAGAGAATTCTGCTGCGCAGACAGTCCTTACCCTGCCTGGGCTCACAATCTGTGGGGAGAGTCTGGCTTGTCCAGAGGGTTGGCCGGGTGCTGAGAGAGGCCGGGGCACCACACCGGTCCTCCTGACGGGGCCTCCCTGAGGGAGCACGGCCTCCGAGAACGTTTGTGTGGGCCGGACGTGTGTGTGTTACTCCTAGCACCACACACAGTCTCTGCGGCCTGTCCAAGGGCTGTGTGCACAGCTGAGCGTGGGAGCCGCGTCAGGGCAGAAAACCCCAGAGTGCTTGGGCTTGCCAGCAAAGGCACTCGTTCAAGATGTTGTCATGGGGAGAAAGGGGAAAACGGAAGTGGGAAGGGCCTGGTGTGAATCATGCTGGCTGGGAGGCCTGGCTCCCCCTGGACCGGGCCTCTCAGGCCTGGATGCAGAGCCCCCGGATTTGTCTCACCCTTCCCTCTGATGGAGTGCTGGTTCCTAGGCACAGATGTTTGGCCTGGGTTTGCCTGTGTATTCAGGCGATGGGAAGCCGGCATGAGGCAAAGGCCCAGGCCCAGGGCTCCTTTACTGTCTGCACTCAGCTGCGGCAGTGGAAAATATCTGCTGGGCCTACAGCCTCAGGAACAGTGGCTGGATGAGGCCATAAGTCATCCAGCAGTCCCAGAGAGCCACCCCTGTCCTTCTTGACCTGGGGAGAGGGCTGTGGGCAGGTCTTGGGGAGCCTACCACCCAAAGGCCAGGCCAGGCCAGGCCAGCAGTGGTCTCCCTGTGGGGCCGGGAACCCAGAGGGAGAAGCAGAGTGAGGGCAGCGGGACTTACAATCCAATCCTCCCGTTGTATAGAAGGGGAGGCTGAGGCCACATGGTGGCAAAGGCTTGTCCAGGGACACACAATATGCTCCAAGGCTGGGAGCACCACTGACCTCCCCTCCTCTTCAGGAGAAAGTGGGAAGAAAGGGGGCACAGAGACTGGGAGCTGGGCCCTTCCCATGCCCTGTCCCACATGATTCTCCCACCCACTGACAGTTTTCCCTCTTGGCTAGTAGATGTGCCACTGGCTGTCTGAGGCCACTTGGCCAGCAAGCACAGTGACAGAACTGGACTGTCCAGCCCGTGTGCTGGTGAGGCCTTTGGACGAGTGAGGGGACTCAGTCCTTGGGCTGCCCCTCGGTGGTTGTCCGAGGTCCTCCCGCAGTCTTCCTTTCTGGGCGGACATGGGTCAGTGTCTGAAGGGCGAGGGTAGACACGCTAGCTGTGTACCTTTGAATGAGGTCCTCACCTTTTGGGGCCTGTGACTGCGTCTGTCGGGTGAAGCGGATGTTCTGGATCCTTCCGGGGCCAATACCAACTCTAGAAATTCTTGGAGGCTCCCTTTACCCTGGGGTTTAGACCATCTTTGGGATGCCAGCTGCAGAGTGGCCCTGAAGGGGCCCTGAGGAGGGTCTGGGGTTTCCCAGAGGCTGTGCCTTTGAGGGGACGCCTGAGAGTCTGCCCATTCCCAGGACCTGAAAGGACAAAGCTTTTCCAGGACCAGGAGATGGAGTGGGACCCCTCCCCCAGGGCTCAGAGTGGCCTCTGGAGGTTGTGTTAGGAGACCCCAGGAGACTTCTCCCTTTTGACACTTGTGTGGGAAGTCTTGTCTTGACGTTATCCTGGAGAGGGGACCACATTTTAGTCATCAGCTGAGCTCCTAGGTGACTTGTCCCTGTGAGCTTCCCAGCATCCTGCTGCCTCCCGTCTGAGCCAGGGATGACCTCTGGCCTCCTGGCTGGGTCAGCTCTCAGACAGCAGCAGTCAATCTTTCCTTCTGGGCAGCTCTCAGACTTCAACCCTGTCTCTTTTTGCTCTGTTTCTCATGCCCTGAAGTTCTGTTTGCCTCCACGCAAAAGACCAAAACAAAATTGCCGTGATGTTTCCAGGTCCTTCTGGAACCCTGCCCTTCAGTTCCTCTTCATCAGACGTACTTTTCTCTAAATCCTGTCCCGGGGAGTTCTGACCCGGAATGCCCTGTTGTGCAATCTGACGGGTGCTGGGAAGTCTGTCGAGACAGGCCTTGTCCTGCTCCGGGACAGCGGGCTGGGAGGAGGAGGGGATGGCCCCAACCGGGCTGCGCATCGCTGTGGCCACTACTGTTGCCAGAGATTTTTGTCCTACCTCATTTCTGCTTTGGATCTGGGTACAGTTCCACTAGTTTTCAAAAGGGAGGGGATTGGGATGGTGGGAGAAAGGCAGGTCGCCAAGGAGAAAGCTCACCTGTGTCTCGGACTTCATCGGATGAGAAAGCTTCAGGAACTGACCCGGGGATGGAGACAGTCAGCTGGGCTGGGGCGGTGGGAAGGCAGCCTTGGGCTTGGGGGCATCCTGGGTTCTGGGAGTGGGGAATTGGGCCTGGGGTGTCCTCAACACGAAGTACTTTGGGAGTCCTGGCCATGCTGCCCCAGACCGGGTGCCACTCTCCTCCCCTGCCTTTCCCCCTCCTCACCTGGGCTCCAGTCTGGGCAAGAGGGGGTTGCAGCCAGAACCCAGTGGAGGGCCGAAGGCAGAGGGACACCCCTCCTCTTCTTCGCTCAAGCCCTGGGCCCACACCTTCCTCTGTTCTTCCGTCTTCCCACCTGAACCCCTTTCTGTAATTTTCACCGACAGACTCCATGTGGGCCACATGCCCTCCCTTCCTGGGGTTGTGTCCCTGCCTGGCAGAGCGCTGACCAGTGCTGGGTGCGCCAGAGCCCATATGGTTGTTGGCCTCCTTCTGAACAGTGATGTGGGGACCAAGCTGGCTGGGGAGACCTTGGGGGTGGGGCCTCCATTAGTAAGGTCTCCTGAAGCTTTGGGGCAGTCTCTGTAACACATTCAGCCTAATGTCTGCCCCGTGGGGGCATCCATCTTGCTCCATCCCCATCGAAGGGGACACATACATGTTGGGCGAGGGGTGCCCCCGGGTCTGGGCAGGGTTCCTCATCTCTGACCAGGCCTGTGCTCCTTCTGGCTCTGGAGCTTGAGTTGACTCTAATGTGTTTTCTAAAACTTGGGGATTTTAGGGACCAAAGTCCCTGCCTCTTCATCCTGGGGCCTAGAAGGGAGCCTTGGAGGCAGCACTGGCCACATCTGAGGTCCTTTACTGTCACCTCCAAGGGTCCAGTACCCATCCCTCCTCTTGGTGGTGTACCTGACCTCTGTGTATCGCCATCACCACAGGGCCCTGCAGTTGTGGGAGGCAGAGGAGCTTGCCCAGGGCCATGCAGTGAAAGGCCGCACCAAGAGGGCCAGGAGGCTCACACGCTGCCTTCCCAGGGATGCCCTGCCCTTGCCAAGGCTCTGTGGAGTCTCATGCCCAGGGTTCCATGAGTGCACCTTCTTGATGTGTGGCTTGGGGTGGGCACTCATTCAAAAGAGTGATGGCAGGGGGCGCCCCGGTTGGCCAGGAGGGTCCCCACCTCAGCGGGGACTCCGTGGTACCCTCCCTGGGCCAGAGGCACAGCCTCCGGAAAAGGTTGGTTTTCCTTCTCCTGAAGGAGCGAGTTAGAAAATCAGGCTAAACACTGGAGTAAATCAGGCCCAGTGCTATTCATCTGCAGCATGGCGGATGGCAGAGAATCCGGTAATCAGGTGTGCCCGGTGACACCTCCGTGTCACTCCAGTGCTTCACATTGCTGGAGGCAGTTGTCACCTTCACCGGGGACCCTGCTGAGCGTGTCGCCCAAGCTGGTGGCAGTCATGGTCTCTAAGGAGGGTTGTGTGGGTTAAGCTGCTTCATGTGGAGGGGTCCAGCCCTGGGAGGTGGATGGCCCAGAGGCTTGGCCAGTGCAAGGGGTACAGAAGGTGCCAGAGACTTTACCTGCATTTCTCACGGAGTGATCGCAGCGGCTCATGGTCGGGTGTCTCCTGTGGTTGGGAACGTTCTAGAGTTGGAGAATCAGGGGTGCCCTGACTAGGAGGAACCTGCCCGAGGTCACACAACAGTAAAGGCATTAGCTGGGATTTGAATCCAGTCCTGCTGGTGTTAGATGGGGTGGCTCTTTCCCCCTCACCACGGTTTCCGGCTGAGTGACAGAGATGGGGGTGAGGAGAACCACAAGCAGGGAGGGAGTGAAGAATCACCGGAGGGTCTCAGGAGAGCAACCGTCTCATCACCTTCTAGTCTGTGAGGAACATGTCCTCATTCGTGAGTGACTCAGCCACTGTCCCTCCATCCTTCTCTTTTCCTCCTTTCTCTGTCTCCATCCGTCGGTCCATCTATCCGTCTATCCAATGAGCATTGATTGAGCACCACTGGGAGCCAGCTCCGTGCTGGGCTTTGAGAACATGACACCGAATAAGACCTGGTTCTTGTCCTCACAGAGCCCCCGCGGTGAGGGGTGGGGGGAGGGACACATGAATGGACCCTTGGGATGTCAAGGGTCAGGCTGTGCTGGAGGAGGGACCGGCCTCGCCCTAAGATGGACACAGAAGCTTCCCTGTGAGGGACCACGGTGGGCCCATGGCTGGTCAGGCTCTGCACCAGACCCAGGCCTCCCAGCTCCCTTCTTTGCCCTGCCTCTCCACAAGAGGGGAAGGCCTGCTGAGAAGCAGAGCCCTGCTCTTCTTTGGATAGTGGTTCCTCTGGGAGGAACCATGGTTCCTCCGGGAGGTTCCTCCTGGGAGGTGAAGGTGTGGGGCTAAAGAGTCACTCGAGGGCCGTCGCTCGGACATGACGTCCTAAGCTGAGGGTCATGGACCTGGAGTGTGCCCAGGAGAAAAGGCTTCTTTGCCTGGGAATTGGAGAGGGCACTGAGGCTAAGGTTAGGGTTTGTTTGGATGGAGAGAAGGGCAGGGCATTCTAGATGGCAGACTGCCTCGGCCGAGCTTTGGAAGGTTCTGGAGCCTGGCACTGAAGCCGTTAGGCCCTGGCCCTGCCCCCTCTCTGGCTTCATTGGCCACTGGCACCAACTGTTGCTCCAGCTGGACTGGCCTTGGGTTCCATGAATGCACCTCCCATCCCCACCCCGTCACAGACCCAGCTGACCACACCTTCCTTGTGCTTCCCCTGCCTGCCCCTCCCAGACTCCTCTGTTTTGATCGACTGACAGGGTCTCAGATCTCTGTGTCTTCTTCACTTGGCAGACCAACTGACATCCATTGGCCCTCATCAAAGAATGCTGAAGGGAGGGAGGGGAGGGAGGGAGAGAGGCGGGAGGGTGGGTGGAAGGGGGACATGTTTGTTGAGTTGAGGGAACTTGAAGGCCTGGGAGGACCTGTCGTGCCTGGGCTGCTGTTAAAGTCTGAGGGAGTTAAAGGAACTATCTCTTGGTGAGGATGTAGTTTATGAAGGCCGTGGGTGGCTTGCCCTCAAAGGGGGCTCAGTGCAGCAAGGCTCAGCACCCAGTGGGTGCTCAGAGGTCTTGCCACTGTAGGGCCTGCGGGGAGACCTCTCCAGGAGAGCACAGGGAGGGGCCAGCGTGGAACCCCCGCAGACGGAGGGGACTGCCTTCTAATTACAGCCTTCTGGGCAGAATGACAAGGAGCCATGCTCTATGGGCCGGGCCCGGCATGTGCCATCTTGTCCCTCAGAGAAGGCTCTCATGGACTTTCGGGGCTGCCTTTGCTAAAGGAGCAGAGCATGGGTTTGGCAAGTCAGCAACGTGTCTGTGCAGTGGGTCTGTGAAGAGCAAGTTGGGGCCGAAATCCAAAATCATTTGAAAAGGTTTGGGGGCAGGTTCTATTGTAGGAGTGGGTTCTGTCAATAAGAGGGTCTTTTATGGGTTTCCAAGCTGGCCATTTGGCCAGGGCTTTGCAAGCCAGTGTCCCCTTGTCCCGGGAGATAATCTCCCCGTGCCGTTAGGACATCTTGCTCCATGCACTTTCCTACTGGATCCCAGGAAAAGCCATACCCATGTTGTGGACCCTCCTTCTTTCCCGGACCTTCTGTCCTGGGCAGAAGTCACCTGGGGGCACCCACACAGCTTCTGTGCCCCTATGACCCTGGGCTCAGACCGGGGCTGCAGATGAGGTGCCAGAGCTGATATGTGACCTGTGGGTCTAGGGTTCGCCATCGGGCAGGTTGGGCAGAGCTTTTGGCCGAGGACAGCAGTGAACCCCATTTCTGGAGGACGCTAAGAACATGCTGGGGAGGGGCATCCCAGGCACGGGAGACTGGCCAAAAGAGCCGGGATGGGACGCCCCTTGTCCCAGGTTGTCCAGGGCACACTTCCTGACAAGATTGTTGGATGTGTCCCCAGCAGGTGGCTAACGGCACCAGATACACTACAGCTGCTTATGGGAATGTTTAATTTTATTTTTTTAAGAGCTGTTGCCTCTAAGTTAACCTCTTCATGAGGTACCCCTACCCCGAGTGGGAGTGAGGGGCTGGATCACAGCCAGGCATCGTGCCCACTGGTGGTCGGAGGGAGAAAGGCAGAAACGTTGCCCAGAGTTTGCTCTCTGTACAAGCTGCTGCAGACAAGGCCCAGGGGAGCAAAGGAGAAGCCACTTAGTGGCTTCCTGGATTCTTCAAAGTGGGTGCTGTTATTTTGAAGGTTCTGTTAAGTCCTGCATGCAAGAAACTCAGTTACCCAGCTTTCCTCAGACTCCCGGAATGTGGAGCCATTGTTTCCCTAAGAGCGATTAGCTGTTTCTCCCATAAAAGGCTTCGAAGTTAGCTCTAGTTTTCCTGCTTTTGTGTCTCTTGGGGAGATGAAGAGCTGTAACATTTATTCATTTGTTCATGCAGCAGAAGTAGGGGAGCTTCCCCCATCCCATGTGTAGTGAGCGCCAGGCTTCCAGGGCAATTTGTTCTTGCCTGCCACAAGGCCCGTGTCTTAACCCTTGAACCTCCCTCCTGCCCCTAGGACTGAGGGCTCTGATCTGCCTGTTCCATTCTCTCTCCAGACATCCCAACCTGGCACCACGGGGCCTCTCCCAGGTGCCCTCAGGCCAAGTGCCCATTCATACCCCGAACCTGGTCCTGGATGTTGCCGGAGAAGGTAGAAAGTGACCTCGGGGTGGCTTGTACCTTTTATCTTGCCCCTTCCCTGGATAGCCCAGTGCTGACTTTGGAGGTGGTCCTTTCATGCGAGGCCTTGACCTGTCGTGCCTCATGGCCTTTAGCCTTTGAGTGAGGCCAGTTCCAAAGGCTGGGATGAGGTTTGGGGGCATGTAGGGGGGCATGAACATTATGCCTTTAGAACGTGTCAGGACTGGGGTGCCTGGGTGGCTCAGTCTGTTAAGTGTCCGACTCTGGATTCCAGCTTGGGTCGTATCTCTGAGTAGTGCGACGGAGCCCTGTGTCAGGGTCCCCACTCAGAAGCAGGTCTACTGGAAGACTCTCCCTCTTCCCTGCCCTCCCGTGCACTCTCTCTCTCCCTTTCAAATAAATAAGAAAATCTTAAAACAACAACAACAACAGAAATGGAAAGCTTCAGAATTTGCAGGTTTCATGTGCTGTAGCAGGGCTTGGCAATGCAGTCTCCATAGCAATAAAAATGGAGTTTCCTCTAGTGCACCAATAATACTGCACACTTCTCTATGCCTATAGTGCCCTGTGTTTCTACCTGTCAAGGGTCTTCATGCTTGGAGGCGCAGTGTCAATGCTGCCTCCTCCAGAAAGCCTTCCCTGATAGCCCAGGCAGGCTCCTGTAGCACTTGCCCACCAGTGTATCTCCCCATCCCAGGTAATCTGTGAGGCCACCACAGAGCCTCTTGTAGCTGCCAGGGCCTGTTAGGCTTGCTCAGTGCCAGCGGTCTGTGTGGGGCCACATGTCTTCTTGGACTCAGTGTGACCGAGAGGCAAGTGAAGGGAGGGCATGAGGGTGGGTGGCCCCTCCTCTTTCCCTGTCACTATCACCTGCCGGCCTTTCCCTCCTCCCTGTCTGGAGGGTCAGTCTCTAGGTGTAGTCTTCCAGCAGCCTGCGGACTTCTTGAGGCAGGACAATAATGTCACACCTTCTGGACCAGTCCTGGGAGTTGGGGCTGGGAGTAGAGGGTTGGTTAGAGCAGCAGGAAGCAGAAGAGAGAGGACAAGAAAGGATTCAAGCCCCTGCCTGCTGGTTCAGTTCAGTGCTCGTCCATCTCAGGCGTCACCTCCTCCAGGAAGTCTTTCCTGCTCTTACTCTCCAAGCTCAACTAAGTGCCCCGGGCTTCCAGTGTGTCCCGTGCTGCTGTCCACTGCTGCATCATCACTTTCTTCATTCCCTCCCATCTTCCTTGCTGCTTTTCGGCCTCCCTCAGTGTGCTGGGAGCATCTGGAGGGCCGGGTCTGTGTGGTGTTCGCACTGTGTTCTGAGTATTGGCACGAGGTGCACAGTCGGTGTTTGGTAAATGTGAATGAACAAATGAGTGGCTAAGGGGAGTGTTGGTCTCAGGAGCCAAATGTGGCAGCCGGGGCAAGGCAGTCATGGGAACCAGAGGAGGGAGAGAAGCGAACATGGAATGGAGGGAACAGTGAGGCTTAGAGGAAGAGGGGCTGGGATGTCCTTGGGGCCTGAGGCAGTGTGCGGGGCTGGCTGGGCAGGGAGCCAGAAGGACCCATCCGGGCAGGGACGGGTGGGTCTGAGCCTTGCCCCTTGCCCACGCTGCCTCTGAAAACTCAGAGCTCTCTTCCCTCCATTAGGACCCAGTAGGTCTTGTCTGGGGAACAGGCTCTGGGAGACAGGAGATTCTGTAGGACGATAGGGGTCCTGCGGGTCCAGCAAAGTTCCAGCTCGTTTAAGTCAGTGTGGAGGGGCAACCACGTTCATCAGGTGTCTTTGAGACCAGTGTTGCCTTTGTTTTTGAACGTCACTGCCTGGTTTCCTTTTGGCGTGTGCCCATCCGCGTGGGCCCAAGGAGACCCAGGCCTGAGATAGGACATGTGGATGGGGAGAGAGAATCTGGAATTTAAACAGCAGTAGGAAAAATACTCCTGGAATCCAGACAGCATTTGTCACAGTGATAACGCCTATTTTCCAAACAAAAGTCCTTCTGTGGACAAGGTCTTGGGGATGTCTGGGTCTCCTGCCCAGCTCCTCTCTCGCGTGGCAGGTTGGTGTTTCCTTACATCACGGCACAGAGGGTTACAGGGTCACGCCGGCAAGGCTGGCGCTGGGATGAGTTATTCCTGCTGTTCCTCGGCATGTCTGGAGCCGCTGACCCTCCCTGACCCTCCAGCCTTCAGTCCAGCTGTGGACACAGCCGTCGCTCCAGGAAACACAGCAGGCGGACGTCACTTCCCGCCCCCACCCCGGGCCTGCCCTTGCGAGCCGAGCCTTGGGGAACACAGGCCCACATGATGGGGATGCGGAGGCCCTCACGCCCCTCAGCCTCTGAGCTCAGGCTCCTCATGGGGAGGAGTGTGAGTCCTGGACTGTCTCCCAGCCAGTCTAGGGAGGATTTAGGGAAGAGCCCTGGGGTAGGAGGGCAGGGAGACTGCCCTCAGCAAAGAAGAAAAGACAGTGGTCAGGAAGGACTCTGTCTCAGCAGTGGGAGAGAAAGTCCCAGCCCCTTGGGGTGTGCAGTTCAAGGCTCATCCTAAGTCTGAGAAAGCCAGGGCGGGTGATGAGGTGGAGGAGGAGTGTCTTTATTTTCATCCTGGCCTGGTGGGATCAAAGGCTCTTCAAGACCTTTGTGCCTCAGTATCCGCACCTGGAAAATGGGGATGGGCCGGTGCCCACCTGCAGAGTGAGTACAGGGCATCACAGAGTTGGCACCTATAGAACCCATGACCATCGTCATTATATCATATGGATAGATTCTAGAAAGTTCCAGGCACATTTCTGGGGTTGGTTCTAGGAAAGGCTCACGGAAACTTGCACTGTGGGGCCTGCTTGTAGGCGTTGGGTGTCACTGGGCGGGAGCCCTGACTGAAGGCAGGTTTTGTGTTCACCCAGCCAAGAGAAGATAGTGGAGTTGGAGAGAGGCCTGGGTGGGAAGAATGTCAGACCGAGGCCTCACGCCTAGGAACACGGGCAGCCGGCGTCCACTTTCCTCCCCTGTCCGGTGGGTGTCAGCCCGCCCTCTATGGGAAGTTCTGCAAGAATGAGCTGCAGACTTGGCGGAAGGCCTGATAGACATCCAGCAAGCTCTAGCCAAGGGCAGAGCACCCTTTCCTTTCCTCTGCGGGGGTCCCTGGGCTTGCCACCTCCAGGCAATGGCCCGGGGCCCTGTGCCAGCTGCTTGCTCAGCAGGGCAGCTAGGTCTGGCTGCTTGGAAACAGACTTGCTCCCTCTGAGTGGCTCAGCCTGGGCCCCTGAGGAGGTGGCTGTGGTGTATGGGTCAGAGCTTACCCAAGTTCGAGCAGAGCGTGAGGCCAGGTCCTCGGGTGCACTGAGCAGGACATGGAGCGTGAGGGGGGTTGTTGTGTCAGCCTGCGCCCTGCTACTGTCTGCTGCCAGGGGCCCTGCACGTTCAACGGGGATGTTTTTATACTCGGTCGGCCTCTATGGAGGCAGCCCCCTCTCCCCGTCTGCTGCTGGTGAGGGGGTCAAACAATTATGGGTCTCCTCATTTCCAAACCAACTGGGAAATTAAGTCATATCTCCATCAGAGCGCTATTAGTAATTTTCAAGAAAGAAGTAATTGAAAAGAAACTTTTTAATACCCTCACCAAATTGGCATGGGGGCGCAGGAGCCCGAGGGCTTCTCCTCACCTTCCCCCATGGCTCCCTGCCCCTCCCCCTCCTGGCCTTCTCTCCAGCACCCCCAGCCTGGCTCTGGGAGGAGACAGGGGTTCTCTGGAGAGGTGGCCGGAAGATTTGACACATGGCCAATATACCTGGGAAGCAAAACATGTGTCTCCTTTCTCTTGGCTCTTCATTCAGTCTGGAAATTGGAGGGCTTCTCCCAGGCTCCTTATTCCTGTGGCTTCTCAGTGACCAGGAGATGTAACAAAGTTCCTCACTGGGACATGCTCCAACAGCACGACACTCGGTGACAGGAAGTAGCTCTTCCCTCCCCCAGAGGCAACCGCCTGCCTCCAGCATCCACTCTGACTTTGGAGAACCCCCTACACTTGGCACACAGCCTGGTGTCTGGCACTGGCCCCCACAGGCAGGGTTGATTCACAGAATGGATGGATCCAGAGATGGAGGAAGGAAGGAAAATCAGGACACACTCTTGGGCCTTTGGCCGTTGGCTTGGCGCTGCGGGCTTCCTCAGTAGCGTGGGTACAAGCAAGCATTTCCCTTGCTTGTAGGCAAGCGCCGGGCCAATGCTGGACAACCAGAGCTGCCTGAGTCCAGTGGGTTCTCTTTGCTGAAGAGCGGAAGATTCTGGGGTTCCCTGGCTGCCTGGGGCATGCAGTACCCCCCAGAACCTCAGGGCCCTGTCCATTTAGCCCCTTCTCTGGGAAGCCGTCTCTGCACCAAGCTCCCTCCAGGCCCTAGAGACTTGGCTCAGCCCTCCAGCTGCTGCGGGATCCTTCGAGCCCGTCTTGGTGGTGGCTCAGGTTTAACACCAAGGTCTGCCACTGCTGAGGCAAGTGTTCTGTGTGGACTCTGAGCTCTGGAACTCACCTTTAGGAAACAATTCCGCCAGGTTACAGAAGGCAAGCTGGGGGACCTGTCTGCCTGTGTCAGGCATGTGCACGGTGTGCTGCTGGGCGAGAGCCTGTACGTGTGTACTTGCTGTGTGCGTGTGTGTGTGTGTGTGTGTGTGTGTGTGTGAGACTGTGTATTTGTGAATGTAGGGGTGTGTCTGTTGTGTGTGCTCATACGGACACGCATTGGTGTGTGAGTGCATTTCTGACTGCGTACGTGTTTTGACAGCATGGCTCTGCCTGTTGGGGAGTGCGTGTCTGACTGTGCCTGGGTTTGGCGTTCGTGAGAGTGTGTGGAGGTTTGTGCATCTACACTGTGTATGTGTGCGCACGTGCACGTGCCAAAACTCAACCTCCAGAAAGTGCACCTCGCTGGACAGGGTCTGGCTGACAGGTGGGGGGCTGCACTTCCTGCCCCTGACTTTGGCCTCGCAGAGGGAGGGGACTGCCCGGAGCATAGCAATTCCCAACTGGCAGGGTCAGGGTGCCTGGTGGTGGTGGGTCTTGGAAACCTAGGACAGCGAGGTGCTCAGGACTTGGCAGGAGCTCGGCCTTTGATATTTGATCCTTCTTGGTGCCTGACTGCCAGAAGGATCTTTGCTGGGGTCCATGAATCCCTGGGGCCTTGGAACCTTGAGGTGGAGGGCGAAAACATTTCATGAAGTCTTTGCGACTCAAGCAGGCTCCACTCCGCAGCCACAGCCCCTGGGGGTTGTGTATTCTGGTTGGAGTCAAATTCACATAGACTAGTTTGGCGCCCCCTAGAGATGTGCAACTTTGTGACCCTAAATGAGGTTCTCCACTCTCAGCTTCCATGTTCCCACCGCACCCCCAACACTCACATCTTCTGCTCACTGATGAAGTTCTAGTTGGCCACCTGCTGCTTCCAGCCGTCTCCTCTCCAGGCCTCTGCCTGGCCAGCTCCTCCTGCTAGAATATATCCCTGTCCATCACCACCCCTCCATCGCCCTGCCCCTCTCCACTTTGGGTCCCCCGGGTCCAGCTCCAGTGTTGGTGATGGTTTCCTGTCTGTCTTCCCGGCTGGACCACAGTGCACTGAGGATGGGGAGCAGCCCTTGTGTAGGCCTGGCTGGGTGCCCGTTGCAGACATAAAAGCACTCAAGAGCGACTGGGTAACACGGGAAGGGGTCTGTAATGGGGAAGTCCGTGCTGCAGGATGGCCACATGCTGCCTGCTCGCTGGTGGGCAGGTGATTTGAGACCAGAATGATAAGAGGTGGCACCTGGGTGTGAATTCTTGTCTGCGCCTCCCCTGCTCTGTGCTTTTGGGCGAGGCACTGAGCCTCTGGGGTTCTCAGTCTCTCGTCTCAAAAACAGGGCTGGGAGCTGTCAGGGCGGTATGGGTCTGGAACGACCACCCATGGGACACCCTCAGCAGGGTCCTGGGCACCACGCCGGCATTCCCTAATATTGGTACTAGTCGTAGTCGTGGTGCTAAAAACTGGGGCTCAGGTCCACCTGCCTGATGGACTGCGGGGACTAGATGGAAAGAGGCCTCCTCTCTAAGCCCACCACACGTGTCCATGCCCCTGAGACTCCCACCTGCTGAGTCTGAGCTCATCTTTGGAGCCCAGATGCTGGTTATGACATCCATCCCAGTCCTGCTGGCTCAAGCCCAGAGCCCACCAGGAATCCCCATGTCACCCGGCCACACGTGGCTCCATGGCAGCAAATCAGTCTTTTGAAAGCCATGGCTGAGTGAGCACAAAAGGGCAGCTGTCTGATCCTGATCGGGGCACCACCGACGGGCTCTGTGTGAGCCTTGGCTCTGTCGGCTCTTAAGCCTGTTCCTGTGCGCTTGGAACGAGAAGGCAGACCAGGCCAAAGGATGGTGGCCAGCAGCCTTGGGTCCAAAACTCAGGCAGGGTATCGCGTCTGGCACTGCCCTTTCCCCTGTGTCCCTCGGCAAATCAGTGAATATTTAGTGAGCGACTCTGGTGTTCGGGATCTGCCATGGGACAGCACTGCACTTACGGCAGACTCTGGCTTTGCCTCATACCAGCTCTGGGACCTCGGGCAACTGGCCCCAGATTTCCGATGCTGGGCTTCTACCTTTGTAAAATGACCAGGTGATGCTGGGTGGTTTCCAGGGGCCCTTTGTCTTTTTTCCAAGATGCCTGCAGTATTCTTGAGAAGATAAGACACATGCTGTCAGAGGGTGGTCTCTGGCTGGGGGGCTGGGGGGCTGGGAGGCTTTGGGCAGGTGCCAGGGGCTGTCCTGGAGGTCTTCTGCCCTTCCAAATGGGAAGCTGCCCAATGCAGACCTTCTGTATGTTCAGCTGCCCAGCCACGTGCCTGAGTCTCCTTCCTTCCAGAGGGGCTGCAGGGTTTCCCGGGCCTGGCCTCCTCAAAGTTAGAAGGAGGGAGGGAGCTTGCATAGGAGTGGGCCATGGGGCCCTGCTCTCTTGTGTCCCTGACTCCTCCCCGAGGAGAGCCCCACCTTGCTTATGGACTGCACACTTGTAATTTATGCTTCCAGCATTTGGATTTGTATACCTGTCTCTTGCCTGAACTCCTTGCTGCCCAGCCAACCTTGTTTCCAGAATGATTCCATGGCACCTGTGGTCGTGTCACGCCGTTGCTTACACTCGGTATGGTGGAGAGTGGGATTCTCTTCCGTGCCAGGCAGGTTGATGGGGAGAAGCTGTCTGATGTCTTGTATGAGAAGGATCCTAAGGGCTATTGGAAAAAGTGCTACGATCGATTGGTAATGTCTGTCGTGGATCAGGATGGGAGTCAGTGATGTTGGTCTTGTGCAAACCTTAGTACAGGATAATATTCAATTTTTTGAGACAGAGAGAGAGGAAGAGAGAAAGTGAGAGTGACCATATGAGCTGGGAGAGAGGAACAAAGGAGGAGCAAAAGACAGAATCCCAAGCAGCCTCCATGCTCAGCACAGAGCCCGACCTGGGGCTTGATCTCACAACCCTGAGATCATGACATGAGCCAAAATCTGGAGTCAATCGACTGAGACACCCAGGCCCCTAGTGTTCACATTTTTTCATAAGACCCAAGGCTTCCATCCTCTGGGAGCTCTCCTTTCTCTTCCCCATTTCTCCCCTAGTCCCAGAGACCCAGGTACTATTCTGCAATTAATTACTGGTCTTCTTGATTTTTGCTCCTATTAAACAAAGCCTTCTGAAGGTACAGACCACATTAATTTTGTTAATCCCAGTGCCTGGTGTGGCGCTTTGTACCTAGCGTGTACTCAGTAATTGGCAGAATGAATGTTTTATTGGAAACATTTCATCTGGGTCCCCAAGAACACCCAGAGTGGCCAGTTCCAAGCTGAGCTGTAGGAAAAGTTGTACTGAGTCCCCCAGGGGCCAGCCACCGAGTCCGAGGTCCCAGTTCTGGGCTCCTGATACCTGGCATGTGGTAGAGAGGAGAGAATAATATGTTGTGGACAAATGGTGTAGAGCATATTTTTAAAAATTACAAACAAACGGACAGGACTGGGTGGCTCCATCAGTTAAATGTCCAACTCTTGGTTTCCGCTCAGGTCGTGAACTCAGGGTCCTGAGATCGAGCCCCGCGTCAGTCTCCATGCGCAAAGGGGAGTCTGCTTGAAGATTCTCTTCTTGTGCCCCCCACAACTCACGTGTGCATGCTCTCCCTCCAAATAAATAAATCTTAAAAAAATTATAAACAAACAAAAATTATGTATTATAAACAAAATAATTATAAACAAATGCTCCAAGTGATCATGTAGAAAGTTCTGGAAAGTGTAAATAAAGAAAATAGCCCCCCGATGGTGCCATTATTCAGCGTCTAGTGGTGACAGGTGCATTTCTTTCTAGGACCCCTCCTCCCATGTGCCACCCCAACGAAGACTCCTCCTTGTCTTTGCCAGTTTGTATCCTGGATTGTATCACTTGGTATTTTAACATAAACCCATCCCATGGTATTAAATAAGTCTGTAAATATTATTTTCAGTGATTAATGTTCCACTGTTCGCACATGCCGTGATTACTTAACCAGCGTTTCTTTGGGGCCATTTGGAGTTGTTTTCACTATTTTGGTGTTCTGTGTTTTCCAGTGACAAACAACTTTGTAGGTAACAGCTGTTGAGGTCCCTCTGTGGGGTAGATTACTCGAAGTGGAACAAGTGGGTCAGAATGGAAATGCTGTTTTGGCCTGAATAGAAGGTTATTTTTGTTGTTTTTTTAAGATTTTGATTTATTTTATCTTACTTATTTATTTATTTTTTTTTTTTTGGAGAGACAGAGAGCATGCATGTGAGCGGCTGCAGGGGCTTGGGAGGGGCAGAGAGAGAATCTTCAGCAGGCTCCATGCCCAGTGCAGAGCCTGACATGGGGCTCAATCTCACGACCCTGAGATTATGAACTGAGCCGAAACCAAGAGTCCCATGTTAAACCGAGGGCACCCAGGCACCCTTAAAGATTTTAGTTTTAAATAATCTCTACACCTAACGTGGAGCTCAAACTTACGACCCTGAGATCAAGAGGCATACACTCTGTCAACCAAGCCAGCCAGGTGTCCCCTGAATAGTTTTTTAGGGTTGTTTTGGGGAAAAGGTGAGAGATGGTCTTAGAGTGTTTCTGTGTAGAGTCAGTTACAGGGTAAGAATATTGGTGTGGTGGGTGCCTGGGTGGTCATGCTCCTGAGGTCCTGGGATTAGGTCGCACATTAGGCGGGGAGTCAGCTTCTCCCTCTCCCTTGGCTGCTCCCCCTGCTTCTGCTCTCTCTTTCTGTCAAATAAACACATAAAATCTTTAAGGAAAAAAAAAGAATATTGGTGTCCTTGGAGGTCCTTTTGAGTAAGAGAGACAGAGGGAGGGAGAGGGAGAGAGAGAGATCATGGGTGCATGGGGGAGGAGGGGCAGAGGCAGAGGAGGAGAGAGAATCTCAGGCTGGCTCCACGCCCAGCACAGAGCCTGCTTCCGTCTCACCACCCCAAGACTGTGAGCAGAACTGAAATCAAGAGGCAGGTACTCAACAGACTGAGCCACCCAGGCGGCCCGAGACTGCTTTCTTGACAAGGAAAGGCAGAGCCTGCAGCTGGGGTAGGGGAGAGTCCTGTGTGTTACTTGTGCCTCCCATCACCTGTCGCGGCAACTCGGGCCACTAGGGCAGGGTGCTGCTTTTCAGGTAGGAAAGCTGACGTGGCTCAGCCAGGCTGCTCAGCGGGACACCCTGTCTTGGTCCTGTCTCCCGCTTCCCGGTACCGCTCCAGTCCCCTGCTGCTGTCTGCCACCACGCTTGCCCCTGGAAGGGTGCTCTCTGTGCCAGGCGGTGTGTTGCTTGGCACTAAAGAGAGGTGATGAACACCACTCATCTGTTGTGCGTCCTCTGGTGACCTCCCACACATAGCACCTGCCTTCACGTCGCTCCCAGTGGGCCTTGGGGTGGGGGGTGGGCAACGGCCACATCAGCAGATCTGCACACGTGCAGGACAGTGACCACTGTGATGCAGCCGGGGCTTCGGGGCTCAAAGCAGGGCTTCTGCCTCCGTGGAGCAAGAGACGCCTGGGAAGACCACTGGGGGGCTTGCTGGGGCCGGGCTTCTGACCAGAAGTGGCTCATCTTCCTTCCTTCTTTCCCTCCTGTCCTGCCTTCCTTCCTTTCTGGCCTCCTCCTGCCCTGCTGCTCTGCCTCCCCCCACCCCCTTTGCTAGAAGCATCCTAATTTTTTTTTCTTTTTCTTTTCTTTTTTTTTTTTGGAGCATCCTAATTTTCAGCAGACATGACAACCTCCCTGATAACGATCTGGTGATTTCCAAGAGCATTATGAGTCCGTTGATGTTGGGTGGGGGGCTGCTGTCTGCCCAGCTCCTCACCCTGAGCCAGCCTGTACCGGTCCCTCAGGATGAGTCTGAAAGTGGGGAAACTGGCTGCCGTTGGGTGCCTTGGAGATAAACACCAGGACTTGCTTATTTTTTAATAACTGCTTTATTGACAAGTACTTCACATACCATAAAACTCACCCTTTTCAAGTGTACAGCTCACGGAGTTGTCTAACCATCACCACAGCCTAATCTTAGGATACCTTCATCCCCTCGAAATGAAATCCCATGCTCAGTGAGAGTCTACTTTCTAAAATGACAACTTTTGTGATGTTTTCCATTTACAGGAATTCCTGGACGAATGGTGAAATATCGATAAGCCTTAGGTTAGGCCTACTCTGTGTTTTAAAACTCAACACACAGGAAATTAAACACCCCATCCTTGGCTCTCTAGGGAGTCCAGAACCCTGGCCCACCTCCTCGCGTGGCAAGAGCCGCTAGTCTGAGGGGAGCAGCGGCTGCCTGGCTTCCGTACTGGGCCTGCGGCTCCAGCCTGCGCCCGTGCTCCCCAGTGTTCCCTCTCGCCTCTGGCCGGGCCCGCTCCTCTGCACGGCCCTGTAGGGATGGGATTGGCCTTGAACCTTTGCCTCCTCCAGTGGATGGCATGTTGTTGACTACTTTGTGATTTTTCTACCCCAGACCCTGTTCTGTTATCCGGCCCACAGCCCACAGCCAGGGCTCCCTTGAGAGCTCATGCCTGGCTGAAAATCTCTTTTCCCAGGGCTGGGTCTTGTGGGTAGGAGTCCAAGGAACCACCGTCCGCGCTGGTTCTGTGCCCGAAACGCTATCCCTTGCAAGGCCTTGCAGGCAGCGCCCCCTGGCACCTGGCTGCCATCCTGCCCATCATCCTGCCCACTTCCCCACCCGCGCCACTTCCCCGTCCCTTCCGTGACAGGTCTCGCACACCACGCTCATTCAAGCTTCGTGTAAACGCGAGCCCGCTCACCATCTCCAGGCGTTGAACCTGCTGTGATCGAAACTGTGGCAATTAAATTTTAATTGAGATGCACGCTGCTTAAGCAGACACAAGACAGCTACAGCTCTTGCTAATTAATTTTCTTCTGCAATGACAACATTTAATAATTATGTTCCGTGACGCTCATGTTATTTATGTACTTTCCCTCTCCTGGAACCGTTCATCGGTTTCCACACAGAGGTGGCTGGTGGTGGTCTCCTGCGTGCCCACTGTGACAGCGTCAGGTGTGAGTCGTGCTCCGCGGGTGGCAGGGATGCATGGCCTGGTGCTTGTGGGGAGCTGTCTGCCTCGGGGAGCGGAGGCCCCGGGGCTCCCTGTAGCCCCACCCGCCTCTCCAGGTAACACAGATGATCCTCGGAGGCAGGAGAGCAAAGGGATTGAGAGCTCGGGATCTGACTAGCCCACTGGACTTGGGTTGTTAGCGGGAGCTTGAGCAGCTTGCCTCTGCTTCTTTATCTGTAAAATGGGCCTAGTAACACCCTTCTCCGGGGAGACTGTGAGGCTGGATGACATGGCTCGCGTCTGCCGTCGTCCCAGTGTAGGCCCAGGGAGCACACATGGTGCCTGTGGCCGAGACATGCCAGCCTGTGCAATAGCGCACCTGACCCTTTTCTGGGGCTCCTGATGCTTTGCCTAGCGTGGCCCCGGGGGCCCTGGGCCTTCTCTGATGTTCTCGCCCAGGCAGGTACTAATTCCTGCTCAGCTCTGCCCAGGAACTAGGACAGTCTTGTCAGCAATACAGGGTTCTGGCAGGCCCTCTGAGAGGGACTGGGGCTCAACTGGGTGCCGGTTTTCCCTCACCAGCAGCTCCTGAACTCAGGCCACCCTCATGCGGTGCCCAGGATGGTAAGGGATGGCATCGGGGGCTGGAGCAGAAGCTCCACCATCGAGCAGCTGGGCACTTGTCTTGACCTATACTTACACTTTTATTCTTCTTCCTAATGCGGGGTATGTTAGGCTTCGTTTCTAGGTGAGGGAAACAGGCTCCGAAAAGTTGGTTTACACAGCATGTAAGCTGCACCGTTAGGTTTGGAATCCGTTTCGTCTGACCATTCTTTTACCTTTTAGCCTGCTGGAGACCAGGAAGGCCTATAGCCTGAGGCTCTGGGACGGGGGCTGGGCAGGGTCAGGGCCCCCTGGTGTTGACAAGGTCACAAGAGTGGGGGATCAAGGTTTCTAGGACCTGGGGCTATGGTCCAGGACAATTTTTGTGGCTGTAGGTCATGGACATACTGGTGAAAGTGAGGCCCGGCTCCCAGGAGACATCCCATGGGCGGTGTGCAGGCAGTGTCCCAGTCATGGGGCTCCCCCTTCTGCCGCCCAGGCACCTGCTGTGCCGGGGTGTTGGCCGTGTTCTTGTCCCTTTCTGGGTGGGAGAGGCCCTCAAGTGCCTGTGGCTGTGTCCTGGGGGCTCACTTGACGGGCTGGACGGTGATGAGGCCTCAGGGTCTTGGGATTGTGTGGTCAGGTGTCGCTCTAGACCCCAACCCGCCTTTCATTTCCTTGTCTCCCGTACTGTCCCAAGCCCTGGATATGCTATGACGGGAGGGCTGGACTAGGAGTAGGCAGCGAGTTCTGGTCTGGCCCTGCTGTGCAGCACTAGCAAAGTATCTTCCCCTGTCTGGGCTTCAGGTCCTCATCTATAAGATGATGGGGTCAAGGCTCCACAGGTTTTCTTCAGTTGGAAAATACTGGGCAGTGAGCTGGGAGTGTGATGTTGGGGACAGAGGGACTCATGGGGCATGATGAAAGGAGCTGCGAGCTGAGCTAAGGTCTAGAATGGGAGAGAGATCTGTGTGAATATTCGCTTTCTCCGAAAATCTGAAGGAGGCGTCCTCTGTAAGCCTGGCAGCTGAGGGGTCTCTGCTGAGAGTCCAGAGTTGACCCAGCCCGGGGTGACTTTCTGGGAGAGCTGGCGTCCAGTCGGGTTCCCAGATGTGCCGCTGCCTGCTCACTCCCCAGGAAAGGCTGATGTGAGTGGGGACAACCCTGGCCTGCCCAATTGCCCCAGTGTATTTGGTGGCTGGAGATGGGTGCCTACTTTTTCTACCAGTTCCCAGCAGACTTCTGGTCCTCCTTAGGCCCTGGGCCTATTCCCCTGCCCTAGACAGGCTTGTGTGGGATAGGAGAAGAGAGTCTGATTTGGTTTTGTGACCACCCAGTGCATCTTGGGTAGAAGCTGGTCCTGTGGATGGATGGTGGGAGACGGGGCCTGCCCAAGACCGTGGACTTAGCACTGGTCTCTGGTCTCCTGAGTCCAGTGAGCTGAGGGAAGGATTCAGCTAACTGGGACCTTTGGAAGGGACTGGCAGCCTAGGAGACAGCCTCAGGAGCTCTGAGAAAGGTCTTCTCCCTCTGCCCCTGAGCCTATGCCTCTCCCACCTGGACAGCCCATCCTGTCAGAGCCAGGGAGTGTCCCTTTCCAGCGGACCTTACACTGCCACCTCTCCCACAGTGAGCAGAAGCACTGTGGGTAGGGAGGGCTGGGTGTCCAACTTTGGGGGCCGCACTCTCCATGATGTGTGTGTGTGTGTGTGTGGATGTGTGTGAATGTATGTGAATGAGCGTGCATCTCCCAGAGGTGGCTTTGAGAGGGGCTGGGGGCTAGGAGGCAGCCAAGGGTCTGGTTTGTGGTGTCCCCCCAGTAGATCAGCAGATCTGCACCCTGCACAGCTCCGTGGGGGTGTTGAGGTAGGGGTGGTGGTGGTGAGGGAGGCAGGAATGCCGGGGAGCACAGCAGCACCTGGTGATATCACTTGGGCTTCTGGGCTGCCGTTTCCTCCATGTGGATCCCCTGTTTGGGGGAGCAGTGGTGAGAGCGTCTGGGTTGTAGATTGGGACGTCTGAGCCCAGTGTGGACGGGGTGGAGATGTTGGAGACTTTTGGGTGTGTAGAAGCTGCTGGGGTCTTGGGGAGCAGGCAGCTCTCACCAGGTGGGGGCACGGGTTGGCCAGGAGAGAGCCAGTGGCATTGAGCATGAGGTTGGCTGCACACAGCGTCTGGCGTGGTTCTGATGGTGCCCACAGGGTGGGCAGAGGGCATGTCCCTAAGTGCCCAGTGCAAACAGAGTCACAGGGCCTCCTAACTGGTGGGTTCTCCTCCTGCAACTTGGACGCCTCCCGGGCCAGATTTTCCTCTCTGAGTAAAGGGTCCCCGTGATGGTCATCAAAGCCCAGTGCTGGCAAGCATGTCCGGGTCTCCCCGCTCCCAACCTCCTCTTTGGGTCGTGGGGTGCTTCTTTCTTTGGCAGCCCTGGGTTCCCTGGCCTGCCCAGCAGTCTCTCAGGACCCACGGTCACCTCCTCGCTCTGTCCCACCGCTCCTGTGACTCAGTCTGTGCCCCTTGTCGGTCGTGATTCCATCTCTAGCTCATGCCACGCCCGCGCAGCCAGAGAAAATAATTAGGGGAACAACGTGGGCTGTCTGCCAGGTTCCCAGGCAGGTGATGTCGGGGCTGGGTTGAGCCCTGGTCTCAGGAGGGCAGTGACAGGCCCGTGAACGGCATTGGTAGGAGCCTTGCCCAGGTTTTGAGACATCTGAGGCGAGGCAGGAGGGAGACTCCGATTATGTGCGTGGCCTGGCCGGTGGGGTGGGACCCGGCGGCGGGAGTGGTGAAATCACCTCCGGACCTGTCTGCCTGTGTTCGGTGGGTGGGGCATGTCCAGGGCCTTCCAGCCAGGCCAGGGGAGACTCTAGAGGGCCTGGCTTCCTCACCACACAAACCCAGGGCCTCTGGACTGCTGGTCCCTCTCTTGGGAGTTGTGACGTGCAAGCCACCGGGTAGGGTTGGAAACAACGTCTTGACACACGTGCCTGGTCACATCCCAAAGCACTGGTTTGAGTGGAGGGGTGTAGCCCCGGGTCCGGCTGGTGCTTGCCTTGAGCACCTGGACCACCAGCCCGGCCCAGAAGATGGAATGGAGGATACTGCAGGGGAAGTAGAAGGGAGAGAATCTGGGCAAAGGAGCCCCAGAGCGGCTGTCTCCGGGAGCCAGACTCTCAGGGCAGAGCGAGGCATGGGGAAGAGCAGAAACCCCCTTTCCCCAGATACCCACAACCTTCCTCGTGGGAGATAAAAACTGAGGTACTATCATGCCACAGCTTTGCCTTGGCTTTGGAAGGTGTTGACAGACAGATGGACATGCGTCCATCCTAGGATGCCAGCACAATGATCCCTCCATGCCGCCAATCTGGGAACTGGCTCAGGGAGGTTGAGCAGTTCTCTCAAGGTCCCATCTGGAAAGACTGTTGGCCCCATCGCCTCCCAGAACAAGTCGTGGCCCGTGAGATCCTACTGGCAGCAGGTCTTACGCAGGGGAGCGTGGGCAGGCCTGGCCCCCGTGGGTAGCCTTGAGCTCTGTGGGTGTGGAGCATGGTGGTACCTGGCAGAAAAGAACACTGCAAAGTCCAAATACCAGACTTGGAGGAGGAACTTGGGTGCACCTGTCGGGAACAAGGCCCCAAAGATCCAGAGCGGTTGGGGCCAGTGTGTCTTCGATCGTCCCTGCCAACAAGAGGATCTAGCCTCCTGTGGCTCAGTATGGGTCATGGTTGGCATTTGCTGGGGGCTGTTTTTGTGTTAGGAGGAGCAATCCAGCTCACCTATTACTAGGGGAAGCTGGCAGCCAGGGAAGTTAAAGAGCTGGCCTGAGGGCACACAGCAAATAGGGGTCTGGCCTGGGCTAGGCTCCTGACCACGGGCTGTCCTGCCTCTCCAGGCCACGGCCTGCTGTCTCATGCTCAGTCAGGTTCCTTTCCAAACGCGGGTCTGGCCCGGCTCGGGGCACAGAAGGAACGTATGTGTGCGTGCATGTGTTTGTGCACAAGATTGTGTGTGTGTTGGTGTTGTGGGTGTGTTTGTGCCTAGGCAAATGGGGAAAGAAAACAACACCCATCTTTTTTTTCAGCTCAGTAGACATCACTGCATGGTGAAGGAATGTGGATTCGGCAAAACATTTTTTTTCGTCATAGTATGTAAATACCTTTGGGTTCCTCAGTTATCAGAAAGGCATCTATGGCTCTGGTCTTACTTAGCACTTACCACAAAAAGGGACTCCTGTTGTGAACATGTTGCAGACACACACACACACACACACACGCCCTTTAGCAGCCTGAAGGTGGCCTATCTGTGAATTCGGATGAGGCAGGCATGTTCAGACTAAGGTATAATTGCTGCGCTCTGGCGCTGTGGCCAATGGTATGCAGTCGAACATTCTTTGTTTCTGATAAGCAGAGACCACCGTCCCTACTGACAGGCAGGACCCTGGTTGTCTGTTCTGTTGCCGGGCGGGAAGGAAGGAGGGCAAGGAGGGTGGTGGGGGAGGAGAAAGGAAAACAGGAATGAAAGAGAATGAGATAAGGGAGAGGGAGAGAAACGGACAGACGACCGCTCAAGGCAGACCCTGCCAAGTTTTTGCAGGGGGGAGTAGGGCAGTTCCAGCAGGTAGGTGGTGTGGGGTTGGAAGGCATGACGAGTGGGGAGGCCTGGTACCCCACAGAGTGGACAATGTCACTGTCAGCCACAGGCAGGAAATTGCCACGTGGTGAGGTGAAGCCTCCTGCCAGGGTTTCTCCCCTGGTGAACCGCAGTGCTGGGCCCGGGAGCCTCATTGGCCTGACCCTGTCCAAGCTGTCCCCTCCCAGCAGGAGGACGCTATCCCCTTGGTCCAGGTCCCCATGGCTCTCCCCGAAGGTCCCTCGCAGCGAGCCTCTTCCACGTAGTTCTGGAGGGAGGAGTGAGCCTCTAGCAACCGGAGTGTAGATGACCTTGCCCTTTCTTCAGCAGGAGTCACCGTGACAGTGATGTTTGCTGGGGAGCATCCCTGGCTGCCGGAGACTTCCTGTAAGGCTCAGAACTTGCAGGGTCAGGGGCTTGGCCCGGGAGAGGCAAAACGTAGGGACTTGTGGGGGACCCAAGGGTCATCTGGAGTGCGCCACTGGTTTGCCAAATGCTGAGGAGAGTTTGTACAAAGCCTGGTGTTTAAGTTTATGCTGACCGTGTTACTCCTTTGCTCAACATTCTTAGATAGCTCCCCAGTTCCTTCAGAAAACCCAGACTCCAGCCTGGTGTGGGCTTTCCCTTCTGGTAGCCCGGTCCCTGGCAGGCCTTTTCTGCTGCGCATCTGTTCCCTGCCACCCACAGTCCCCAGCACCCTGTCCCTCCTTTCCCGACTGCGACCTGCTGCCCTTGCTGCAAGCATTGGCTGCAGGCGGGGCCGGACTCTGGGGTGGCAGGCTCCAGGGGTCCTCTTTCTGTCCCCAGGGCTTGGCTCTCAGACCCAGAGACGCTCCAGGGACAGACCTGGCCGCTGGACCTCAGCTCCCCTGGTTCTTTCCCAGCTCCCGTAGGCTTTAGCGGGCTTATCTCTCAGCCCTCTGATTTCCAGGGCTTCCAGCCACACCAGCCCACCTCCCCACTGCTGCCCTGCTTGGCCGCTTCATCGCTTCACTCGGGACCTTGGTTCCAGATGCCAGCCGCAAAGGTCCCGGCAGTCGTTCACTCCGACAGGCACAATTGAACACATGGAACTGAGGCCCAGAGAGGGAAGTGAATTCTGCAAGTGATTCACTGCAGAAAGGGTCCCAGAGCATGTGTCCCCCTCCTAGGGAAGACCGGTGTCAAGCTCTCTGGGTGGTTTCTGGCCTTTTCTCAGAGGTTGGTGCGGTGACCCTTGCCCCATCCCCACCCATGGGTAGCAGGTAGGTGGCAAACCGCAGCAATGGCATCCCCAGCTGTCCCGGGGCCTGGAGCTGTCCCGCCGTCTGCCCCCTGAGGGGTGTCGTTGTTTCCCTCACACCTCTCTTGTGCTCCCCACTTGCGCCAGGAGGGTTTGAGGTGGGACGTCTCCCCAGGTATGCTGCTGGATCCATTTGCACAGTTTCTCACCAGTGAGGGCTGACAGTGGCCTCGGCAGGGCCCACAGGAGCTGTGGATGGATGGGTCCTGGATGCTGTCAGTTTTATTGGTGGGGATTCTCCTCTTAACCCTCAATGATCCTGTCATCCCCTAGGGAGCAGAAACATAGGCCCTGAACTCATTATTCTTCATGGGGTCCCCTCATCGGGTCTGAGAGAGGTGATAAATCCTGGCCAGTCCCCTTTGAAGGGACGAAGTAGGTGTTTCTAATATCAGCTCCTGCCTTCTCTTCCCCCAATCATCCCCACTTCGCCTTTTCCCAGTCTCGTGCTTCCTTTCTAGGCCCTTCCACGTCCAGCACGCTATGGCTATTCTCTCCTGGAAGCAAGGAGGAGGTGCTGGAGGGAGAGGTGGGTGGGGGTCACACAGGCCCCACCTCACCTGGTGCATCCCAGCCCTCTGGGGCCTCAGCCACAGGCAGGGGTGGCTCCGTGGCTCTGGGCAAGCAACAGGAGAAATGAAGCAGCTAGCACAATTCTTGTCTTTTACCCACTTTCTTTGGGAATGACGGGAGTGGACCCTTGATGGGAAGGGACATAAAGAGGGAGTAGCTATCTTTCCATGTTATGGGGAGACAGATTCTGAGAGTTTTTTCCAAATATATATATATTTTTTGGTTAGTTAGCATTTTTTTTTCAAGTAATCTCTACACCCAGGGTAGGGCTCGAACTCACGATCGAGAGTCAGATGTTCCACCAACTGAGCTAGCCAGGCACCCTTCAAAATATGTTTAATAAATTAATTGGGTGCTCCACAGGATTTTTGAAACTGGCCTGGGGCACAGCCTCCAAGGTGCAGGCTTATCGGGAAAGAATCCTTCAGCTCAGTTTTCTGGCCTCCAAGGGATGGGTCCTCACTTAGGATAGAGCTCCGGGCACCCTGGTGGATGCCAGGCCCTGTGGCGGCTGCGGAGAGTAGGCTGGCCGCCGGGCTGCATGTCCAGTCCCCCACTTCCCTCACTCCTGGTTTCTCCTCTGTGAGGCTGGCATGGTGATGTTTCAGAGCAATCCGGGAGGGCATCTTGCTCTGGTGGATGCTGAGGGGGGGTCTGTGGGCAGAGGAGTTGGACCTGCAGACCTGCTCACTCTGCCCTCCGGAGTCGAGAGTCGAGGTCCTGGAGGCAGCAGCCCCCTCCATTCCAAAGCACAGGGTCTCTCCAAGGAACTGGCCCAGGACGTCCCCTGTGACTGCTCCTACACACTTCTTCAGGGTCAGAAATAAGGCCACGTTGGTAGTTTCCCCTACTATATTCTCTGTAGTTATGAGTAAATAGTATTTTAATGGAAAAGCAACATAACCTTTCCATCAAAGAGCATTGCCAAAAGCCCAGCATTAACCTCAAATCCCGTCATCCGAACACCAGATTTTTTTCTATCTGTTGTCTCCCCTTGTGCCTATGGTTGATTCTCCTAGTTGTGCTTAGAGGAGGCATTAAGCTTTGTTTTATTTCCATCTGCTGTATGATCTTAAGCATTTCTGTATTTCTTTCTTTTTTTTTTTAAGATTTTATTTATTTATTTAAGAGAGAGCACAAGTAGAAGGAATAGCAGAGGCAGAGGGAGAAGCAGGCTCCCCACTGAGCAGGGAACCCGTAGTGAGGCTTGATCCCAGGCATGACCTGAGCTGAAGGCAGAGGCTTAACCTACTGAGCCACCCAAGCACCCTCCTTTCTGAATTTCTATGTCTTTATAACAGTGAGCTAACACACATGCAGTGCTTTTCCACCGCTGTCCTAACAATATATTCATTTCCCCTGAGCAGCCGGGGTTTCAGGGTGTAGCGCACACCTCACCTGTCCCTTATTCAGGACGAGGTCTGTGAGGCAGGCCAGATGGCCCCTGGCAGGTGGTGGACTTCTAACCAGCACTGGGATAGCTGGGGTTCTGCTCTCTGGTATGTTCTAAAATCAGACACCACAGAGCAGGTGACCTTTGGGGTAAGTTCCTCATGTGTGTGAGGTGCTGTTCTAGGTGCCCTGTGGTCACAGAGTCCTTGATAATACTCCTAGAACATCACATTCCTGGCTTCATTTCCCAATCAGGATCCTAAGATGAGAGGACACTGGGTCATTTGCCTAGAGATTTCAGCAAGAGGCCCGCCCAGGCTTCGGATCCAAGGTTTCATTGCACTGTGTCTCCTTAGAGCAGTAGGTAGTGAGTTCCCCATCCATGGGGAGTATTCAAGCAGAGACTGGATGATGAAATATCTGGAATACTCTAGATCAAGTTTCCCAATCTTGGCATCATAATTGTTCTGACTGGATAATTTTCTGCTGTTTGGAATCTGTCCTGGTCATTGTAGGACATCTAGGAGCGTCCCTGGTCTCTACCTGCTTGCTGCTAGTAGCACAATATAGAAATCATAACATACATCTGTAGGCATTGCATGGTGTCCCTTGGGACGCAGATTCGCGCCCCCCCCCCCCGTTGCTCATTGCCACTGTAGGGGATTCCTGAGTAGGATAGGAGGTTGACTACTGGATCCCTGGGACCTGCGGGAGGCTCCCCGCCTGGAGGATCCTTTGGCCCACTGTGTCTCCATCAGTGGGTGGATGATCATAGGGACTGGGCATGGTGCCATCGTGGAAGGGAGTCCTAGGGCCCAGGCTAAGGGGAAGATCTGACTGCCTCTTCCAAGTGCAGACCCCGAGTCCCCGTGCAAAGCCTCACAATCACTAGACATGCCCTGGGACGGGGAACCATGACAGTCCCATGGCCAAGGGCCACCTAAATCTGTGACCCTTCTGTGGCTTCTTGCCAGTTTAGGAGACTCCCCTCATCAGACAAAACCGGCTGTGTCACTGTGGCCTCTCCCATGGGTTGGGGACATCCTTGAGCGCCCAGGGACAGCCCTGGTCTGGGAGCCCATCCACGGCACCCCAACTTGCTGATCAGGCCCCTGGGGGTGGGGCTGGCAAGGGGACGGTGATTTCACCCTGCGTGTAGACTTGGGCTTTAAAGAGCGCTCTCATTTCCTCTCCGGAAGCCTTCAAAAGGCCCGGGGAACAAAAGGGGCTTGATTGAGTGTGCCTTGGAGAGCTTCATCCAAAGGAGGGAAAAGAACAAGCGGCCCACAACTACAAAGCCACTTAATTTTGCATATGGTGTCATGCCAAGAAATGCTGAAGTGCAGGAACAAGCAGAGAGACATGTTCCTTTTATCAGGAGGGTGTGGACTGGCAACAAGAGCCAAGGACAGCCGTCAGCAAAACGGTGCTGGGTTTTTGGCACCCCGTCCCCACAGTTTCTCCCCTTACTCCCCTCCCTCTGACTCCCTCTATCCCTCCTCCATTCTGTCCCCCTTTGATTAGAGAAATGAATTTTTTAGATCTCAGGCACTTAAGGCCTGACCTTATTCCAGGGCAGTTTGCATTTTAATAGGCTGTGCTTGAAAATGAAGAAAGCGTCAAAGAAGTGACTCTCTAATGGTGTAATTTTGGGGAGTGAGTAAGAGTGGTTCTTATTTATTTGTTTGGCCAGTGAGTTCTGTCTGGCACCTTCGAAGATACAAGCAACCAGCTGGGCTGCATCTTTCACTCAGGCTCTCTGGGGTCCGTTAAATTACCATGACCAGCTGTCCGCTGCGTGGCCGCCACTGCTGGATGTGACATGGGGAGCAGTTTAGGAGACAGCTGACTCCAGAACACTGGATTCAGTGTGACAGCTCTCACTGCACATTTATGGGACACTGTGTGCCGGGCGATGTGTTGGGGGCTGGAGTGAAAGTCAAAGAGCCAAACCACTCAGGGGTAGGATGGGGAAGCAGTGGGTTGGAAGTTCTCCGTGAGTGCAGTGTCGTGGGATGGCTAGGCTGATGAGGAGGGCGGGCAGGAGGGGAGCTGTGGGATCACTGTGCTAGTCTGGGGCAGGAGGGCCCGACACAACTTCTGGGGGAGGTAGGACTGGCCTTAGCCTTAAAGACATAAATCAAAGTTCATTGAGCCGAGGTGGAAGGAAAGGGTGTTTTGGAAGGGAAGATCATGAGTTCAGAGACCTGACAGGCAGTGTCCGGGGATCACAGATTTCTGGGGTCATGTAAGGGGTGGGGTCCACATTGGTGGGAATGAGGCCTAGGAGACAGGGAGGGCCGAGGCCTTGAGGGTTTTGTGCGCTGTGATGTGAAGTTTGGACACTGATCTTCAGGACTCAGCTGCAGGGCCTCTTGGTTCCCTGCATCTTGTTCATGGCCCGGGCACTGTCCTCTCTATCTGCTGTAGTCCCCTCCACTTTAGTAGACCCTCCTGGACCTGACTTGTCCTCCCTTGAAAAATGTATATTCAGGCCTTCCTCCAGGAAGCCTTCCTTGACTTCCTCCGGCTAGCCCAGGCTCCCTGTAGCCCTTTGAGTTCCTCTTTGTACCACCCATGCCCCCTGCCCTTACATCATCCCCATGCTTTCCTGCCCTGAAAATTCATTCCTCTCTGCTCTACCCACGGAAGCCATGCTTTCAAACCCAGGAAGCCTGCCCTAATGAACTCCCACCCAGGGTCCTCTTCTGACCTCCCACAACCTCGCTGTGCCGCTTCTGAAACGTTTACGTCCCTCCCTGGTCCTCTCAGCAGCGGGCAGGTCCAGAGGGAGCACGTAGAGTGCGGATGGCGGCAAAAGATGGCCACATCGGAATCCCAGCTCCACCTAGAGCTACAGATGAGAAGAAACTTCTCCCTGTGCCTCACTTTTGTCATCTGTACAATGGGGCTGACCACAGCACCTCTGTCACGGTAAGGATTAAAAGCATGTGCTGCGTGATCATGGCAGCTGGGACGAGCCTACCCATGTGGGGCAGGGAGAACTGTCCCCAGCAGTGCGAGGGGGCCAAGTCCCCAACAGGAGGGCTCCATGACTGGGCACAAGCGTGAGATTCTTCATGCAGGGCCTACTGGGTGCCACAGTGGGGCTGGGACTTTGACGACAGAAGCAAATTAAACATAGTACCGCTTTCCCAGAGCTCCCAGCCCAAGCCGGGAGATAGTCCTCAAGGGAATAGATAGTAACAACCCAGAATAAGCTTCCTGGTAGAAAGAGGAATTATATATATTTTTTAACCATTGGTTGTCCAGTGATGCTTTACTGAGATATTTTCCTTTGTAGTTCTTCACTAACTGGCCCTCCCACACTGCTGACGTCATCTGTGATGTCACGAGGATGGTGGCCGTCATCTGTGATGTCACGAGGATGGTGGCCATCCACAGGGCAGCCCACAGCCCGGGCAGTCCCCTGGGATCCCTTTAGTGGTTCCAGAGAGTTCTCAGGCTCAGAGCAGTGCGACATCTGTCGGACATGGTTGACAGATTCGTCAAAAATGGTATTCCCACAGTGCTCAGTGTTTTTCTGCTTCTTTCTGTCCCTTGGCGGTTCCTTGAGGGCTCTGATAATCAGGGTGGAGGCCGTGGTATCCCTTCCGTCTGGGCCTGTCCATTCTGAATGGTCAGTTTCCCACTGTCCTCCTCAGACCCTTCCAATTACCAGTTGCCTTGATGATGTCATCACCAACCTTTTTGGGAGTTGGCCCCAAGGGGCCGATCCTCGGCATTGGTGTACCTCAGATGTGTGACTTTGAGCCCACTGGGGTCAAACTTAGGGGGCGTGGTGGAGGCAGCTGGTGTCAGGATGACTGAAGACAGCTGTGCCTTCACCCTTTCCAAGCTGACAGCTAAACAGCTCAAGGAGTTTATACTTCAAGGGAAGGGGTGCATTCGTAGGCCGGTAGCCATTTTGCCCCGAAGACTTTCCCAGCAGTGTGGACGACCAGTACCCATGGCAGATTCAACAAGTTTTTTCCAGGCCCTGCCCCTGACCTGAGCGGGACTTTATTTGGCCTCCACCTGGCCCTCAGCCCCTTACCCCCCAGAAGGCTGATGGGTCCTGGGAGCAGCCCTGACCTCGTGGGGATCGAGGGGAGGCCAAGAGAGAAGAGGGGGGTTCTCTGCAGGGATTCGGTGCCTGAGAGCGTTTGTGTTCTGAGTCAGGATCACACGTGGGTGAGTCTGCCTCTGGGGCAAGCGGAAAGGGAAGCAGAGGCAGAACCAGGTACTTAAAACACAGGGATACAGGGCTTGACCTCAGGGGCCGTGAGTTAGGACTGACCCCTCCCTGGGTGATATGGGCTTCAGCTGGAAGGGCTTTGGGGAAATAGCACCGCAGGTGGGGAGATGCCCAGATGGGGCCTGGGTGGGGATGTGTACCGTATCCCGGAGGCAACTCCTGCCTTTTCAGTTCTTTTTTTACCCCCTCAGCTCCCCCTCCTTTGGGGATATACTGCATTCACTGGGCCTCTGTCCTTGACTTCCCTCCCCAAATCTTGGGTGGAGGGGGCCCTGGCTGGGCCCTCGCTGCCCACAGCTCCTGTGCGGCAGGCCTGTTCCTGGTCATGCCCTCTACAGCCCCAGGCCCCGGCAGAGGCCTTCTCCCCTGCCTGCAGCCTGCCTGGGGCCGTCTGTTTTCCCTCCTCAGGGCAGAGGCGAAGCTTGTTTTTCTTCCCCGCTCAGGAATTGCGCCTCAGAAACACACAATGCAGCTGTTAAAATATCTGGGTCTGGCTGGGCGGCTGCACAGCGGGCCCCTTGTTCGCCTCAGACGGCGGCCTCCTCGTGGGAGCCGAGTTGGGAGCGTGGCTCTGGTGGCTGTGTGCTGGCGCGGTGGGGGGAGCGCATGAGGTGGGGACCCTGGGCCTCTGGAAAGCTCCTGAGGCTTTGGGGGATTCTCCATCGAGGATGGGGACAGACCCCAGGCCTTTGCAGTCAAGCAGGATGACACATTTACAAAAAGGTGCCAACCTGAGAGTTTCCACAGTTGAAAGGCAGAGGCTCACAAGCCCCTGGGCAGAGAGGGGGAGGATGGGGCTGTAATGGGTCTGCCTTGTCCAGTCTTGGACTGCCCTCCTGTTGGGGACTTGGCCCCCTCGCACTGCTGGGGACAGTTCTCCCTGCCCCACATGGGTAGGCTCGTCCCAGCTGCCATGATCACGCAGCACATGCTTTTAATCCTTACCGTGACAGAGGTGCTGTGGTCAGCCCCATTGTACAGATGACAAAAGTGAGGCACAGGGAGAAGTTTCTTCTCATCTGTAGCTCTAGGTGGAGCTGGGATTCCGATGTGGCCATCTTTTGCCGCCATCCGCACTCTACGTGCTCCCTCTGGACCTGCCCGCTGCTGAGAGGACCAGGGAGGGACGTAAACGTTTCAGAAGCGGCACAGCGAGGTTGTGGGAGGTCAGAAGAGGACCCTGGGTGGGAGTTCATTAGGGCAGGCTTCCTGGGTTTGAAAGCATGGCTTCCGTGGGTAGAGCAGAGAGGAATGAATTTTCAGGGCAGGAAAGCATGGGGATGATGTAAGGGCAGGGGGGGCATGGGTGGGGCCTCGTGTTTTCAGGGAATACAGGTCAGTGCAAGCAAATGGCCATTTCTATGCCATCTGAAGTGCCTGTCCCGAAGTAGCTCTTACCCATATCCTCCCAGAAAAAAACAGTGGTGGGGGGGAGGCCTTTTGCCTGGCTCCGGTCCTGATACCCATCTCCCCTTATCTGAGGCCGGCTTCTACAGCAGAGGCCTGCATTTCCCACTGGGGCCGTCGCTGGCTGCTGTTCCGGCCCAGCAAGTCAGTGAATTAGGGTTAATGATCTGTTTTCTTGCACACCAGCAAGCGCAGGGGCTGGGCAAATTAGGGAGCTATCGTACTTGGAAAAATCCATTCAAGGAGTGATGAAGAAGCAGGTGCAGCCACTAGAAGAGGGATTTTTGTGTGGTGCCCACCCCTGGCCACAGTGGAAGGGTGAGGGCTTTGCCCTCTGTTTTTCATGCCTCTGGTCTGAAGCTCCTGGAATCAGCTGGACTGTGAGCCAGGCTGGCTGGGCTGCATGGCCAAGTGTGCTCCACTGACCTGCCGTTCCCAGAGACTCCGTTGCTAAACCCATCTCCTTCTGACCTGCCGTTCCCAGAGACTCCGTTGGGGCCCGCAGCTCCCCGGGGCACCACTAACCAACACAGTCTGTCCCCTGCTTCTTTGCCCCTGTCAGAGTGCTCTCCTTTTTTTTACGCTCTGCCTGCTGTGTGCCAGGGTCATGCCCATGCCATTCCCTGCCCCTGGAGTGCCCTTCCCTCTCTCCTCTGCAGGCCAAGTTCAAGGCCTCTCACTCCTTGCCGTGAAGCCACAGGGCAGACCGGTGGTCATCTGGAAGCCCCCTCTGATATCCCCAGAGGCCCTCGCTCCCCAAGCTTCCACGGCCATGAAGTCTCTGCTCCTTATTCAACTTCTAGCATATACTAACTGAGACGTCAGGGAACTCTAAACTACGCTTTATGCTTTTTGACACCTTCGCGATATTCCTTGCCAGTGGCAGGCATCTCCGTATTCAACAGATACGGTGGTGGTCGAACATGTGTGGGCTTCAGAATCCAGCAGATCTGCATTGAAACAGCAGAGCAGCTCCATGTTAGCTCTGGTTACTTACCCTCTCTGGGCTTCTGCTTCATTGTAAACCAAGGATCAGGATACTGGCATCGCACGGTAGCAGTGGCAGGCTGTGTGATAACCGGAGGAGAGGAGCAGGCCAGGTGCAGGCCCCTGCCGGTGCTTGAGGCTTCTGGTCTTTTCTTTCTCTGGTCATGAGGCTCCCAGTATGAGGGACCCTGCCGGGCAGAGCAGGGATCCAAGGGGCCATGGAGCAGTGTGATGAGACTCTTCTTTTTCCGAGTCACAGAGGAACGAGAGCCCCACATTGTCTGTCACGGGGCGGGAGTGTCAGAAGAAGGCTTTATTTCTTTTCCAGATGTGTCTCCTTTGTTGTCCTCATAGCACTCTGGGCAGCAGGCCAGGTAGCCGGCCATGTGCCAAGCCCACAAAGAGATAGAGGCTCCCGTATGCCGGCACCCTGCACACGGTGATATGTATGAGGTTCTTCTTCACCTTGGGAGGGACTGTACAACCTCTCACTGTCCATGGGGTCAGGGAACTGGGACCCCATGGTCCAGCCTCTTATCCCATATCTGACCTGGTCGGTCAGAAGACCCTCCCAAGGGTCTGCCAGCTCTGATGCCCCCTCTCAGGATTGCCCTCCCCCAGGGGGGCTGTGAGAGCCCCCAGCCAGGACAGTGTCTGAGGGGCCAGCCCAGGCAGAAGTGTGAGGTTCCCTTCCCCATGTCAGGTCCCTAGAAGAAGGAGGAGCCAGGGACAGGGTAGTGACATGGTTCTGGTTGTGGTAAGTCTGTCCTTCCTCTTCCAGCCCCGCAGACCCTCTCGGTCTGGAGCCCCCTTGTCTGGGTTTCGCTAGAGATGGTTTGCTGCTGGGACCTAGTGGGGCTGTTTCACATAGCCTTGATCGCACACACAGAGACAAGGCAGCTGGACAGAGAAGTCAGAACCAGATGCAGCTGAAGCCTGAGGTTCTGCAGAAAGGTGTGTGTCTGCATTAGCCCCAGCTGTCATCTGGGCCCCCGCAGGCAGGTGACCCTTTCTTGGAGGCAGGTGTCTGCCTGCAGAGTTTCTCCTGCCTGGCCAGCCTCCAGTGGGGACCCAGTGTTGGTGGGTCTGCTCCTGTGACGTGTGTTAACAACCACGCCGGGAATGTTGACTGTCCTCTCAAGCACCCTGGGAAGCTCTGTGTGACCAGGGAGGAAACAGAGGCTCAGAGAGGGGCAGTAGCATGGCCAAAGACACATAGCTGATGGAGACTGCACGGGTCCAAGCATATTTTACGCTGAGAGAATAAAATGCGTATGTATTATAAAATAGGATTCTTTTATTCCCTGTGATGAAGGGCAAGCAGAGTGTCCCCAGCTTGGTGTGGTCCTGGGGAACCCTCACCTCACCCACTCCCTCTTCTCCTGCAAGGTGCACGAATAAGGTGGAGCACTGGGACTGTGTGGAAGTCCACATCTGGTCCCCATGCCTCCGACCTGGAGAGTCAGACCCCCAATTCCTGTTTACGTGGCTGGCCTCTGCACGGTGGTGTTGGACTGGTATCCCCTTGGTAGGGAGCCCCCAGTAGAATATCCACTTTCCAGATGGCAGTGCTAAAGGGATGGGAAGTGAAATGATGGGTACCCGGCCACTTGGCAGATTCAGGACATGTGCTTGGGGCATGACCTTGGGGCCACAACTGGGGAGGGGAAGAGTCTGCTGTTCTCTTTGTAGTGATAACTAGCTTATAATGATCATTTCCTTTAATCTGGGGTGCACTGATCATGTGTTTTTCACTTCAGGAAATTTCACCTGTTTTATCTCCTTCAGTCTTAAAAACGAGCGTGATTAAGGCAGGGTGGGTGATTATGATCGCTGGTGTATTTCTGTGCATGTCGGTCTGTGTGAATCTTTGCACATACATGATCGCATGTGAGTGTGTGCACATGGTGTGCACCTCTCAGTGTGTAACTGCGCCTGTGTATGTGATTGTGTAAGCACGCGTGACTGGGTATATGTGCATGAGTGTGGCAGGGTGTGTGTTGCGCGCACGTGAGTGCATGCATATGTGACTGTGTATGTGGTTGCTGTGTGTTGCGTGTGCTCTGTGTGTGCCCACATGTGTCTACATGTGTGGGGCCGGGGAGCACAAGCCACTCGGCTGAGATCAGAGGAGGTGAGAACACCCGGCCCTGAGGTGGCTGCGAGGACTAGGAGGCGAGGTTTCATCTCTCTCCTGGAGAACGATCTCGCCCGGGGAAGACGCTCTAATTCCTGTGACTCACTCGTTAGAGGAGTTCAAAGCAGCCAGGTGGCGGGAGGGTGTCTGAGATTGCCGGTTTCGGAGTGATTCGCTCATTCTGCTCTGATTATTAATTTAGTCTTCAAGCCAGCCCTTTCACTCAGAGTTCTTAACCTGTTCTGTGCCATGGACCCTCCTTGGAATGATGCTGTTGACGCACAGGAGAAAACGACACAGGATTACGGGAGAAACTCCGTGTCTGGAACGCAACGATCGGATATTAAAGGCACGGCATCGGTGCCTTAGGAATGTGTGTGCTTCTGGGCAGGCTCAGGTTGCCAGCTCACTGGGATCTGACAGCAACCTTAAGAGGGATGCCGTGGGGAGCACGGGTGATGCTTTGTGCCGTGGTGGGAACGCATCTGGGACTTGGCCTTGGCACAAGTGGCTTGTGGTTTGTCCATGCTCAGCCTGAGGGTCACCAACTTCCCATTCCAGGTTAGCCTAGAGAGTATGTATTTTTTTTTTTTTTTTACCTTTGGGCTATGCAGCCTTGCATTCACTGGAACTTGTAAATTACTTGGAATAATTTGTAAATGATCTGGAATTGAACCTGTAAGTGGCACGCCATGAAGGTTTTCTGGAACCTGCCTGCATATCGCAAATACCTGTGGAACTTTTTAAAAATTGGCGGTATTTTGTCCCACCGACTCTCCGCCCAGAACTCTGGAATCCAAATCTCCAGGAGAAGGTCCAGGAAAGCCTGCGGGGCTCTTGGTGCTGCCAGGTCTCCCTGGAGGGCCGGGTGACTCTGGGGTCTCCTAATGAAGACGGGCTCCTCCTGGGTTCTGGTCCAGTGCCCCCTTTTCCCTGAGCAGAACCTGGGGAGCGTGGTTGCATCTCCTCTTGGGAGCTGTCCAGACATGCTCGAGCATTGTGAGTTCCCTGGGTGAAGTGGGGGTGTAGCCTCTTCTCCTCCCCCGGGAGGGCCGTGTTCCCAGCCCCTCTTGTTCTGAGGCCTTTTGAGGAGCCTGTGGGAAATATTTCAGCACAGACCCTTACACCCTCCGCCCCCCGCCCCAGCTAAGGTCTGGGACCCCGGAACCCGGCAATCCCCTCCTTGCTGTCCCCAGCTGGCCTCTGGGAGCTCAGGTGACGCTGCTGACAAGGCTGAGACGGCTGCCTGGAGGAGCTTTGGGGAGTGAAAGTGGCTGCCTGGGACCCTGGGCGCCTGGTGTTTACCCAGAAATTGTGCTAATCCCACTAATTCCCGTGCTTTATGCAGCTTCTCTGCTCTGTCTCCTGCTCTCCTCCTCTGGCAGGGGAGGGAAGTGGAGGGCAGCAGCTGATCTGCAGGATACTGGGCCTGGGGCATGGTGGGTCCTGCACGGGGTCTCACCCCACCCCTGGCTGGGGGACCCCAGGTGATTCCACCTGTTCCCCAGGCCCCAGAAAGCAGTCTGGATCGTGGGACCCTGATGAATACACTTTCTCCCCATACTCCGTTCACCTGCATCCTTTGGTGGCCACATACCTTGAGGCTTCGGGCAGCATGACTGCCCCTGGACCTGGCTCTGGACCTGGCCCTTTTCCCTCCGTGGAAAGTGGCCCGGAGCAGCTCACTTCCTCGGGTTGATAACACCTGTTCTGACACCCTCACAGGGCGGGGAGCCACGTCTACTGTTCTCCAAGAAAACCCCCAGTCTTTTCCCGCTCTTCTTTCTAGTCTCCTCCTGTCCCTTCACAGAAATGGTCACAGTCCCTTGAACCGCTCTGCTTGCCGTTCCTGATCCTAAAGTCTGAGGGTTCTAACTTGTTGGCCTCAGTTTCCCCATCTGCATTTGGAAGGGGTTGGATCCATGCCTCAGGAGTCTGCCAGCCCCCCACTGAGGCTGGGCTTGGGTCACATGTGCTGACCCTGTGGGTGCCTTGAGTCCTCTGCCGGTTTCTGGTCTACCGAGCCCCGTGCCCTCCAGATGCGCAGGCCTGGCTTCCAGGGCCCACCTTACCCCACGGCAAGGGATCTGGACATCTGCTCTGCTGGGCCTGGGGACCTACGGTGCAAGGCCCAGCTATGCCCTGGAGGAGATCACAGCCAAGCAGGAAGCCAGGTGGAGGTGTGGCAGATTATGACCATGCTGTGTAAGAGGTGCCATGGTGGTGGGGGAGTACCCAAACCCAGGCAAAGACCCTCAATTCATCTAAGGGAACCATCTCCCAGCCTAGTGCAGCATGAGGCATGAAGCTGCCTATCAATAAAGAATTACTGAGGAGAGCCTGGGTGGCTCAGTCGGTGGGGCGGCTGACTCTTGTTTTTTTTTTTTTTTTAAAGATTTTATTTATTTTGACAGACAGAAATCACAGGTAGGCAGAGAGGCAGGCAGAGAGAGAGGAGGAAGCAGGCTCCCCGCTGAGCAGAGAGCCCGATGCGGGGCTTGATCCCAGGACCCCGGGATCATGACCTGAGCCGAAGGCAGAGGCTTTAACCCACTGAGCCACCCAGGCACCCCCTGACTCTTGGTTTTGGCTCAGGCTGTGATCTTGGCATCTTGGGATTGAGCCTCGGGTCATGTCAGGCTCCATGCTCAGCAGGGAGTCTGTTCAAGGATTTTCTCTCTCCCTCTGCCTCTCCCTCTGCCCTTCCCCCTGTTCATGCTATTTTTTCTCTGTCTCTCTCATGAATGGATAAATGAATCTTTAAAAAAAAGAGTTAGTGAATCAATGTATCACCGTCCTGCCCCGGATGGCTCCAACAGACCGGGGCCCCTGCGGCGTCACGGTGTTTGCAAGCAGCTCAAACAGCCTCAGCTTTCGCCTACCCTTGACAGGTGGTGGTCTCCTTCCACCCATCTTGCTACCTTGGAGACAGCACTAGGGCAAGAACGATGTCAAATCCTGCTTCTGGGATCCCCTGGGCTCCTGGCACCATGCTCCCTATACCTGCAGGGCCTAACAGTTAGGGACTTGTGCCTGCCAGGGGATTCCGGGGTAAGGGACAGCTCACTGTAGTGCCTGGGAGTCCGGCTTTGGGGCAGGGAGCCTGGGTTCAAGGTCTGGCACAGACACCTCAAAGTGTTCATCTTTGGGCAAAGTTAACTCAACTTCTCTGAGTATTGGTTTCTTTCTTTTTTAAAGATTTTATTTAATTAGAGAGAGGGAGAGAGGGCACGAGTTGGGGGCTGGGGCAGAGGGAGAAGCAGACTCTCTGCTGAGCAGGGAGCCCGATGTGGGGCTCGATCCCAGGACCCTGGGATCATGGCCTGAGCCAAAGGCAGACGTTTAACCTACTGAGCCACCCAGGTGCCCCTAAGCATTGGTTTCTTTCTATGTAAAATGTTGTGAGGATTAAATGAGATCACTCTTGTGTGGCGTTTGGCACCCGGTAAATGCTTATTAAAGTTTTGTTGTTCCAGCTGTTATTTTTATTTCTGTCCTTACTTCCAAATTCAAGGTGTATTTCAACGTGGGGCCAGAATTCCTTCACCTGAACTTTTTGGGAGGAAAACACAGGCTGTTCACGAAATCACTTGGCATTTCAAAGAGCCGTGGTTTCCTGCCGCAAAGGTCCCTTTTCTTTGCCAGGCATTCCTGAGGAGCTGGCCTATGCCAGCCTGACCTGGAGGTGATGATGAATTCAATATGAAGGTGGGGGCTGCAGGCAGAGATCCCTAAGCTGAGGCCACCCTGACTGGGGAGGAATTGGGGGGGCTTCTCCGAGCGGCTGATGTCTCAGTGGCATATTGAAGGAACAGTAGGGCCCCACAGAGAGGGTGAAGGTTTGCCCGTGGGCGGCCTGGCTGGAGCAGAGGGCTGGGGGTGTCCAAGGGCAGGACTAGTCACACCTGGCTGGGACTGAAGGAGACGTGGGGAGAGGAGGCTGCAGGAAGACTTTGTTGAAAGGCCCAAGGGACTCAGCAAGGCCTTGGCTAAGGGAGGGTTGTGATGAGATTCTGGTTTGGGGAAGGCGCCTGGCTGTCGGGGGAGAGGACAGCCTTGGAGAAGGATCAGAGGTGGTTTTGGAAGGACCCCCGGTGTGGAAGGGAAGGGGGCCGATTTGATACAGAGCAGCCTTCCTGAGACGCCCCACCGGCGGCGAGGTGTTGTGGGAAAGTGATGGCAACTCCCAGCCGATCCGACGTCGGAGGAAAATGGGGAGGAGGGAGGTGACCCAAGGGTGCGGCTTAGGCGTCCTGGAGGGTGGTTCCTATGGCCGGCTAAGGGGGCTAGGAAGGTGGAGCAGCCGTGAGCCGGGGTGCCTTGCTGCCGAGCCCGTCACCTATAGGCAGAACCTTGAAGGACAGAGAACATACGCAAATAGGCTCCAGGCCCAAGGAAAGCCCAGAACACGACAAAATCTTCAGGGAGGTTTCTCTGTCCTCCATCTGCCTTGGGTTTCCTTGACAGTGAGTTTTGAAAGACTGTGGAAGCGGACGGGCTGGTGGGTGCAGACGGAAATAGGGGGTCCAGGACTCAGGCTGTTCTCTCGGCACCGTCCTTGATACCTCATATCATTGTTCTGGGCCCTTCCCGTTTTCTATTTAGAAAGACGTGAGAGTTTTGAGTGGATTTATTAGCAAGATAAAATTCTGGACCAGCCGATGTGAATTTAACCTTGAGGCCCTTGGCGATGGAGCTGCCTGCTGTCTTTGGTTTCTGCCCTGCTGCAACCCAAAGGCTCCTGACCAGAACATTCCCTTCTCACAGGCCTGCAACCTGGCCCCACCTCCTTTCTGACGCAGCAGTGGAGGACCTCTGGACTGTCCAGCTGTTGTGTCATTTTCTGCTCCTTCTGTGGAACTTGTAAATTGGTCGAATTTCCCAACTAAATTGTCTGTGCCTCTGTGTCTCTTACTTCCACTTGTTTCCCGACCCACCCCATCCCCGGGCCCTGTTCACCGGATGTGACTGAAGCTGGTCAGCCCTCAGGCCTCACCGTCTGCATCTCTCAGTAGCTTGGGAGAGAGCTAATTGTTCCCCCTCCTCGAGGCATCTCACTCCTGCTTTCGCTTCTGACACCCCCACACTCTCCGGGTGGTTTTTTCCTTCTCCTTTCCCCACGGCTTACTCTCCTTGGCTGGTTTATTCTGTCTTCCCCAGAAATGCTGGAATGTCCCTGTCTTAGCTCTGGAACTTTCTCTTCTTCTTCGTTTCCACCCCGTCCTTTGGAGATCTTCTTCAATGGCCGCCATTCTCCTGTCTCCAGCCTCTACCTCTCTCCCGAGCTCTGAACTTACCATTTCCAACAGTCTCTGCGTGACTTAATAAGCATTTCAAACTTTACATGGCCTGGACAGACTGAGCTCCTGATTTCTGCCCCAAACCTGCTTCTCACCTGCTGCGCTCCCTCCCAGCCAATGGCACCACCTGCCAGGCAGGTCCTCAGCCAGAAATAGGAGCCATCTTGGACACTACTACTCTTCTATTAAGAAGCGTGGTTTTCCCATTTCTAGTCTGTAACTTGATACAAATAATTAGTTATTAGCAGTATCTGTGAGTGATGAGGCACATTGGTGAAGGTCTCGCTGGTGACCCAGCACTCAGCTGCGGTTGGAGCCTCACCTGTGCCCTGCATCCGCCCCACTACACCGTGATCCCCCTCTTTCTAACACACCCCACGTCCAAGCCCTAGAAGGCCTGTGTTCTCTGCGTCCCACCACCACCCCCTTAACCCAGACCACTATTGTGTCTTCTGGGTCATCCCGGCGGTGCCTCTTTCCCCCCAGATCGGCTTGCGCACAATTGCAGAAGGACCCCAATACGCTATCAGACCTGTCACAGCCCTCCTTTGCTCCGAACCCTCCAGGGCCTGTACTCACCTTGCTGTTCTTCAAACCAGCCAGCCTCCGCACCCTCTCCAGCTCTGTGGCTCCTGCCTCTGCCCTCTGGCTGCCATGGGTTCCCTCAGGGCTTCACGGGGCACCCCATTCCATCTTCAAGGGGCAAGGCAGTGGCCCCTCAGGCCCTCCCACCCCATTCTATCCTACAACTTAGCTTTCTCTTTTTGTACTACTTCTCACCCACTGAAACATATAAATATACCTTTATTTCTCCTGCTCTTCTATAGGATCCTTTTCCCAAGTAGAACGTAAACTCCGGGGACTGTACCTTTGGCACCAGATGAATGCCTGATACATAACAGGGGCTTAAAAATGTGTGGACGGAGTTTGCGCCAGAGAGTAAACAATGGAAAAATCTTTTGAATGAATGAATGAATGCACGAATGCACAGATGCACAAGTAAAGGAGAGGTGGATCCTGGTGAGCAGGGATGGAACGGGAATACGAGGGCTTTCCTTCGAGGACCTCTAAGTCATTGTTATTCTGTTTATTCTTATTTTCCTGCAGTCCCGCCTTGGAGGCCGTTTCTTTGGACTTCATTTCTCCAAGTGGTCCTTGCTCCTTGCCACTATGGGCTGTAGGATCTAGGGGCTCAGATCTTAAAAATCTGGGGTAGGGGGCAATGAATGTGCTTGGCTGGTGTCCGTGAGGTCGTTCCCAAGAAGACCAGATGAATCTCAGAACTAATAATTCTCAAAATTAATTAAACCCTCCTTCCCAATTATAAGAGAATTAAGTGGGCTGCTTCGTGGCGGGGGCAGCCGGGAATCTGGGTCGGCGGATCCCGACTGGGTCTGGGGGCAGTCCATGTTGGTGAACGTCTTTGTCTTTTCCTCCAGGGCTGTCACCCAGGACTATGAGCGGCTAAGATGGAGACGTCGGCCTCAGTCACTGCCACGGAGAAGAAGGACGCCAAAAGTGGGAGCCTGGAGGGTGCCGCTTTCCCAGACCCGGGCAGGAAGGCTTCTGCTCTCGCAGTGGCGGCGGCCGCGGCGGTAGCTGCCCACGGAGGTACGCTCGGCGGGCAGCAGGCGTGTTTTTCATTAGCCCGTTAGGATTTAATTAGACGGGTGGCCGATGTCATCGGGCAGGCATGCTGGGTTTATGGGGGGCGAAGAGGAGGGCGTCCCCCATCCCACCTCCCCACCCCCCCTACCCCCGCTCCCGGGGATCCCAGGCCCAGTGATGTGCGACAGCAGGCTTCTGGGGGGAAGGGGCGTCTGGCCGCCCTCAATCTGCCGCGTGGTCCCAGGTGCATTCGCTTGGCACATTCGAGATGTGCCAGCGACACGGCTCCTGGCCTCTGGCCCACCAGGGACTATTTTGGAAAGTAATTGTCTCCTGATCCCTTCTGGCTGTAATTAGAGGGTCAGGTACGGAATTTAGTATCCTTAGGTGAATTTCTGGCCAACTTAATTATAACAGAAGGACTCCACGAGCCACAGCCTCTCATTTACTGCCCCGAAGAGAAATAGTCTCTGGTTTCCACTGGTCCGTGCCAGCATCCCGTCGGGAAAGTTTGGCGGGAAGGAGAGACCTCCCTTTGCGTGCGCGTAGTCCATCTGGAGGCCGCAGAACTATTTCTGTCTCTGAGGAATGGAGAGTCTGAGATTTCCTTTCTTTCCCTTTTTATTCAAGTGCATTTAGTCATGGCCTGTTGCTCCTGCCGCTCAGGCACAGCTCAGGGAGCAACTGGGGGCAGAGAGGCCCTCATGGCTCTGGTGTGCAAGCATGGGCGGGGCTTCTCATGCTTTGATGCGCTCACACATGCGGCGGGGGCGGGGCTTGCCCAAGTGCGGAGCCCAGTTGAGCCTGTCTGGCAGGTGGGGCGGAGTTTCTGCATTTCCCACCGGAACTCAGGTGAGGCTGGTGTTCCTGGTCCACGCCTGGCGCCTGGTGCATCTGGTGGCTGGAGCGCAGGGAATCGGCAGAAGCTCGGAGCTGGAGGAGGGAGCTAGTGTTTCTAGGAGTGAACTGGAGGACCTCTGTCTGGGTCGGTGTTACCACATTTGTTTTTATTCCACCCCTCATCCCCGCCCATGATTCTCAGTTGGAGGCTCTTATCAGGCCCTGCGGCCCAAGTCAGGAGAGGAAGAACGGAGCCCAAGCTTCTCGCTCCCATGGGGAGGTGGACGTTTGGCCTCCCTACTAGGATGTTGCCCCTGGACCCCTGTCCCTCCCTCTGCTACCAGCTGCGGTGGAGGAAGGAGCCAAAGCCCAAGGGGGGCTCCCCACGCAGGGTAGTGTCAGGAGAAGAGGGCAGGGAGGAGCAGGGAGGGGAGGCTGAGAGTGGGAGGTCCAGTGGCCTGGTCCTCGGGCTGGCTCGTTCCAGGCCTGGTTGTGTCTGCATGTGATCTGTTCCTTCTCCACGGCTAACCCTGTCCTGTGGGGACTGCTCAAGCTGTCCCTCTCTCCCTGATGGACAGACATAGGGCTCTCAGAGTGGCCTGAGGCAACTCTGGCAAGCCTGGGCCTCAGTGCGTCTCTGGCCTGCCCCTGAGCTCTCTGCTCTCCCTGCCTCGGCCTGGAGAGCTCTCTGCTCTCCCGAGCCATGAGCTGCTGGGGAACTGCCACACAGGGAGATTTACTGCCATCTGCAGCAGCAGAGAACAGACCTAGGCAGTAATTAGACAGTGATTAGGCTGTAATTGGGGGAAGCCCCTTTAGCGTCAGACCTGGTTGTCACCAATGGGCAATAACAGCAAATGCTGGAGGGGATCTCAATCTGGGGGAACGGGCAGCAGGCCTCTAGCTTGGGGGACAGTGGTTCCACGGAGGCATCCAATCCCACTCTTCCCCACCCGCACCCTCACCCTTGGATGCTGCCCCTGCCTGCCCCGGCAGGCCTTTGTCCCCTCATTCCCCAGCCCCAGAGGAGCACTTGGTGGACTCGTTTCCAGCAGAGGGTGGTTGCGACCTGTCTTTGAAATAAGTCTCGAATCAGGAGCAGCTAGCCCTGTGGACCCCCCTCACCGCCCCCTCCCTTGGAACGGGGTATCTTGGAACTGGGGCAACGGTGCTAGTGGACCATGACACCATGTTCCATGGGTGGGGGTTTGGGGAGGCCCAGTGGTGCTGCCCAGAGGGGACTGGCGTGGGTCTTAATTGCAGCCACATCCCCAGGGCTGTGCCCTTTTCCATTCTGGGCCCCATTTCCCCAGATGTCCTCCAAAGTCTTCATGATCTTGTGACAGTCTTCCAATACTGAACACTTAAGGCGGTTTCTGGTTTTTCACAGTAGGAAAATCACAAGGAAATGAAATATTTTTGCCTACAGAGGTATGTTCCTTCTCAGAACCAGAGCCATATAATCCCAGTGGCAGGGTCAAAGCCCCTGGAACCAGGAATGGGGTGACATTGGATCAAGGGGTCAGAAGGTGGCCTGGAATATAGGCTATCCCTCTCTCTACCCCACACACACGTCTGGACCTCGCAACCCTGCCAGTTTGTAGGATCTGGTCCCTTTGTCATGGTGGCTGGTCGCTCACCATGGTGCTCCCACATTCTCGGACAAGACTCAGTCATCCTCTGGACTGATGTGTGATAAGCCACAAACACTCAGCTTGTGTGTTCCAGGAGAGGAGACCTCTAAATCAAACTGTAGAACATTTGTTGAATAGAACATTATGCAGCCACTGAAAGTGTTTATCAAGACTTTATAATAATGTGGGGGGAGGATGTGCCTATGTTCTAATAGTAGGTGAAAAAAGCAGGGTACAAACCATATCTTACCTCTGTCACAACTTTTAGATTACTTGGAAGTACCATTAGCGGTGGTCACCCAGATAGGACTCAGGGTAATGGACAGTGCCTTCAGGAAGCTTATTCCTTTGATTCTTAAGGACCTTCGGCCTTCTAGAACCCTCTATGAGACTGTTAACTTCTCTGAGAGCAGCAGTGGGCTAGAGCCAGCCCCTGCTGACTTGTATGAATAGAATGTAGATATTGTCCACTTCTTCCGCTCTTGACGTTAGGTTGGTAACTAGAAGTTGGCCACAGTGGGAGTAGTTAAGGCAGGAAGATTGGCAAACCCTACAGATCCGGGCTGTGTGCTCCTGCCGTCTTCTGCCAGAGCCTGTTGTTGGACTTCTCCCAGCACACAGAGCTGCTGGGCACGAGGCTGAGGTGACAGGCACATCTATTTCATGCGTGCTCGGAGCCTCTTCGTTTTGTAAATGAGACTGAGACAAGGTAGGGAAGGGACTTGCCCAGGGTTACCTGCTGCTTTAACAGAGAGCAAGGTCTGAGGCTCCATCTCTCCCTGTAACACAGTGAGAGTCTTTATTGGTATTTGCTTTCCAATGGTGACTTTAGACTGTTGTTGGGTGATTTGGGTGTTAAAGCCCAGTCCACTGAGACCTGATGGTACCTGTCCAGTCTCCACACCAGGCATAGCAAGTCACTCCTCTGTCCAACAGGCTGACTGCACCTTCACTCTTCCAGACGGCTAGTTCTTTGAGATCTGGGGCCATGACTTACTTGCAGAGGAACCTAAAAAGTCACCTGGGCTGCCTGGTCCTTGTTGCTTTACCTCCCTTAGGTATCACGAGGCCGGACCTGCTGGGAGCTGGGCGTGGCCACTTGGAGTCGCTACCTCTCTGAGCCCACATATGCACAGCAGAACAGGGCAGTGGCAGAGGGCGAAGCAGGACTTGTGGTCAGACTGGGAGCAGCTTCCGTGAATCACCTGTCTGGCGGGAGCAGACAGCAGAAGCCCAGGCCGGTGGGTCTTTTCCCAGCCTCTTGAACTGTGGTGTTAATGCTTTGGAGGCCATAAATCTTTTTTAAAATCACATTTTGGCCCAGAGCTTTTTTCCCTTTTAATTTTTAAAATGGCGTAATTTTAAAGGCAATTTGATTCAGATGTTTTTCATTGCTTTTCACCAAAACTGCCCAAACACTGTCGTATTTTCCTCTGCAACAGTGGGTTTTCTTTTCCAAAAATATGCCTGAACCTGTCTGTGTGCCTCGGCTAAGCACCAAGGACCCAACTACTCCAGGCCTCCGGGCTGGGACAACTGGAAAGTCTGGAGCCATAAAACTTGGAACTGAGTCTTGGTCTGAGAGCTTTGCTAAGTCCCTGAGGTCATACAGCCAGACAGGCTTTAGAAACTCTCTGAGGCGCCTACAGTGGCCCCATCTTACTGTCGCAGAGCACCCACCATGTGCTGGACCAGGGTCCTCCCCGTGTGGTCCCCCACCAGCAGTAGGAGCATCCCTGGGAGTTAGGCACAGCCCCCCTGCCCCCAGGCCTCCAGGAGCACTGCTTCCGGGAGTGGGGCCCATTAAGGTGGGGATTCTGATGCCCTTATTAAGTGTTGGGCCCTCTGTGTTCTAGCTGCATGTGGAGCTGCTAGGGGACAGTTACAGGAGATGGCATGTGCTCACACTGGCCTGGCCCAGGGCACTTCATAGGGAGTGGCTGCTCCCATCGCTGCTCTTCTCCCAGGGGGCACAGAGAAGCAGTAGGAAACAGCTCAGACCCTAGAGCCACACCACCCTGGTAAGGCCCTGCTCTGCTAACCTTGGGCGCATCTGAACCTCCATTTCCAAATCTGCAAAATGGACACAGTCATGATCCCTACCTCACAGCATTGTGAGAATTTCTTGTGTCGAACGCTATAAAGTGGCAGGCACTAAGCGAGGTCTGTGTGAGGCCCAAGTTAAGGCTCTGCTTTATGAACAATTGCTAGTTTTCCTTGTCTAGGCCCTGGAGACTTTGTCTGACTTAAAAAAAGTCTTCCCTTCACTGGTGACTCTTGCTAGTTGACTTGTTGAGGCTGGACAGGGGGTAGGAAGACCAGATCTCTGTTGTCTTCCTCCTCGAGAGTGGTGGAGGGAGCCCTAGGCTGGAGATCGGGCCTGAGTGGATGTCCTGCTTTACTGCATTACCCCAGGCTGTCCTGGGTAGGTGACCTGAGTGGGTCGCTGGCCTTGCCCACTCAGCCTTCTCCCATGTACACTAGAGGGTGGGGTCAGACCAGAGGTTGCCGAATCTAGTCAAGCCCCAGCATCCCATGAGACAGCGGTATTAAATGCAGATCCCCAGGCCACTCCAGACCTCCAGGAATGGAATATCCCGCAGCCGGGGCCTGGGCGTGGGTGTTGACACAGGGTGCTGCTGGTCTGAGGCAGGGCGTGTATCCCTAGAGGAAGGCGCACTAACGGGGTGCTGCTGGTTCACACGGACTGGGCAGTGACCTGCCTGTCCACCAGGCTTGAGGACTGGGTGACTCTCGGCACATGGCTCCTTGCTGCAGGGAACTTCTGTGCCTCCCACTGCCCAGCCACCCCTACATCTAATTCACTGGCCCTGCTGGCTTCTTCGAAACTTTCTTCCAGAGGTGAGCCATTCCTGTCAGTCTTGGAATACTGCGTAAATACCAGGGTCTATAACCAAGCCAGGTGTTGCGCATTCTCGCTGAGATGCCAGGGTAAGGAAATGTACTCAGGTCACCTGGACCTTACTGGGCCCTGTCATTTATAACTGCCTCTGAGTCCCTGGTGTCTTTGCCCTCTCTCTGTTTCTGGGCCATCCCCCTAGGATGCCCTAGGGGCACGGCATTTTTTGTTGACCTCCCCCGCACCCCCAGCGAGGCAGACACCTGATAAACGGTTGGGGAGGGAGGAGAGTCTGATGCGGTAGTGCCAGGTGCATACGAGTGGGCTGATGTGGCCTGCTGCCCCTGAGGTCCCCAAGGGCCAGGATCAGTTGGGCTGGCCTGCTCCTTGGCCCTCCAGAGGCCCTTTGCAGCTCGCTGAGCAGGCCGGCCTCCCTGGCCTACCTGGACGGCTTCTCAGGGGCCACACACTTCCGCCTTGTGCTGGAGGATTTGCTCAGGTGTGACTAAGTGGGCAATTATTCTTATTTAAGTGATTTTTAGGATGGCTGTTGTCACTGTTGCGGAGTTGGTTTTAATGGCCCAGCCACATGGAACAGCCAGTTCCCATCAGACTTTGTCCAAGAACAGAGCTCAGTCTTCCCTAACGGCTCCCTGCACCCAGGAAGTGGGATGCAGTGCAACCATTCGGGTGTTTTCTGGGGTGGGGGGAGGGGGGAGCCTCTGAATGACTTAATGACACCCTGGTCCCATGCTTCAGGGCTGCACTGGAGGGTCGGGGCCCCTGGGGCCGAGGTGAGGGTTGGAGACTCCTTCCGGTCCCCAGCGGAATAGGGTAGGAAGGACCTGGGCTATTCCAAGCTCCCCACTGTTCGTGGTGTGCTCTGGAGCTAACTTTCTCAAGTCTGTAGAGTGGAGGTGGTGATGGGCACTACACCTGGCTCTAGGGAGCTGAAATGGAAGAGTGTTTAGAGAATGACCATCAGAGGGTCTGCGTAGCGACAAAATAAATGTTAGTGACACGAAAGTGAATGTCCATTCCTCTTGCGTCTCGTGGTCTCATGCCTCCCTGAGACCTCAGGCTCTTTTAAAGGTCGCTCTGAACGTCACTCAAAATGGCCCTGTCGGCTGAGCACCTGAGTCTTGCTTTCGGCTCAGGTCATGACCTCAGGGTCAAGGGATCGAGCCCCCTATCGGGCTCCATGTTCAGGGGGATGTCTGCTCCAGATTCTTCCCCTCCCTCTCTGAAAATAAATAAATCTTACACAACAAGCAAAACAGCTGCTTTCTACATCAGAGCAGGTGCCCCACTTTGGCCCCAACACAGCAACCCCTGCCCCACCTCGGCTCAGTGTTCAAGGCCCAGCCCCAGGTCTCTGCTCTTGGAGCCTTCTGCCGGCTAACCTGGCCTTTCCCCCTTGGTTTCAGAGGCCAGCGCACACACGTTTCCACTTCAGACCCCATGTGTGTTTCTGGCTGGCGCCTTGTGAGCTCTGCCCCCAGGGAATGGAAGCCCCTGAGGGCCGTCCTTGGTGGCTCCAGCTCCTGTTTGCTCCCCGAGGCCTTGGCCACGCCTGGTAGACATGACCTCGCATCTTGTGGTCCATTGTACATGTTTAACTATTGCAGAGTTGTGGAAAGCTTCAAAGCCATTTCCAATTACAGAACTGGGAGGAGCCTGAGAGATCATCTTGTTCAGATCTGTTCATTTTACAGATGTGAAAGCCAAGGTCCAGAGACCTGAGGGCACTGAGGGTCATTTGGTGACACCCCTGGGGCCGTAAACCAATGAGCCAGGAATTGCCCATGGGATAGGACCCAGCTGCTCCCAGGCCCTACCCCCGTCCTGTCCCAAATCCCAGCTTCCCCAATTGATGGTGTTTATGTTGGAAACATTTTTCTGACGTTTGGTTCTGTCAAAACTAATTTTAGCATTTCTAAAGCTTGGTAAAAAATACAGTCTCATTACTTTGATGTCAGTGCATAGTTTACTATTAGTATATTCTGGGGTTTATCATTTTCGTCATGTTTAACACGCCTGCACCAGGCATGCACTATTAAATCTGGCTTATTTTACATTCCTGTCCGGAATTATTTATTTGTAACAATTTCCTCTCTATCAAAAGACACAGCTAATGCTGTGTTTTAATGTGTTATTTACACACAAAATAACCTATTTACAACTCAGTGTGCGCCAGAGGGAGAATGGATGGGCCCCAGTTTCCTGCGTTCTGTTATATCGGAGTTTAACAATCTGGTTTGCTAATAGAACCATTTATCATTGGTTTGGGGGGATAATTTATTTTATGTTTGTGGCCAGGTCTAACCGCCTCTGATCTTGGGAACATTTTGAAGATAATGAAGTCAGGCCGGGTGTTTGGGGTGGAAGTGGGGCTCCCGGAAGAGGAGGGGGACCCATGGCCTTCCAGAGGTGGCCTGGGTGCCTCTGGGTTCCCTGAGCTCGTGTGTGCATTCTACAGATAATTCTGGAACCCTGATCTGAGATGGGGTGAGGTGGAAACCCTACTTTTGCCCTTTGGGAGCTCCTGTTTGAAGACAGCTGGGGACAGAGAACAGGGCACTAAGGGGATGCTTGGGAGACGGTGACCAATCCTGTCCAGGAGGCTTCATGCGGAAGTAGCCTCGGAGCTGGGCATTGAAAGATTTCACCAGAATTTTACCATTGCAGGGTTTCACCAGGTGCAAAGAGGCAAGGGTGGGCAGAAGAGGCAGCAGAGTGGCCTGGTGTGAGAGCAGGGGCTTGGGAGGGAGCATTTGGCCCATGTCGCTCTAGACTGTGCCTGAGAGGGGCTCCTGCCTCTGTGTCAGGTGGGGTGTCTAGCCTCTCCTCTCGTCACCATGCCTCGGGGCACCAGTCACATAGGTTTAAGGCAGACCCCTGCCAAATTGTCAGTGTCCACTCAGAATTGATCCCTGCGGGGAGAGGGGTCTTGGGAGGAGAGAGTGGACACAAGGAGTCTGGGGAGGGGTCCCTCGGTCTGGCAGCCAGGCAGGGCAGGGATGGCCAGTGGACCTGGGACTGGTGGGACCAGGGAAGGACTGCTTGGGAGTGAGGCCTGCGGGTGTCTGGGGCTCCTGCGTGGATGTGTGCCATTCGACCATGCAGGCCGAGTCCCGTGGCTCTGTTGGTGCCTCTTTGAATGCACACTGATGGGCAAGGAGGGCAACTTCCTGAGTCCCCACTATTGTGGACATGAAGGAACGTCCAGGGGACGCTGCATGAGGGGCAAAGCAGCTGGTCCTGTGTGGTGTGAGGGCTGTCAGGACAGGAAAGTGTTCCCCAACTCTGCCTGAAATTCACCACTTAGGTGTTGCCTTGGCTGCAGGTGTGTGCAGAGGTCCATGTTATTCTAGTTCCCTCTGTGTGGCCTGGGTTACCAGGTGCAGGCCCCTGCCCCAGGACAGCCCGAGGGCACGGGGTACCTGGGAGTTCTCATGGGAAGAGGGTCAGAAAAGGAGGTGCAAATTGCCCAAGACACACATTGCTCCCTCTGCAAGTTCTGAGGCTGGACGCCGGTGGGACCCTCATCGCATTTGTGGTCCCCAGAGTCGGCGCATGGGTCACATCTCTCCTGGCTCTGTTGGTGAAAAGGAAGGCAAGGGTACCTTCAGTCAGAGACAGGCAAGCATGGGTTCACATCCAAGTACGAACATGGGCTGCCCTCACCTCATCTGTGAAATGGGGGTGATGAAGCCCCCTGGCCAGCTGCGTAGGGCATGAGGGTCTGGCATGTGGGTGAAGAGACAGTGGTGTCACCTGCCTGAGAGGGCCTGGGCAGCTCCTGGTTGTATCATCAGCGGCCAGATCCATACGGAACTTGCCAGCGGCCCACAACAGTGCCAACACGCCAGGCCCTAGCTTCCCCAGCTCTGGGCCCAGGATGGGGTGGGGAAGAGGAGGGAGAGAGGAGACAGCCATTCGCTCTTAGGTACAGACCCAAGAGAACTGGAATCACAACCCACACCGAGACTCACGTTCAGATGTTCACAGTGACACGGTTCACAATAGCTCCCAAACAGAAATAACCCAGAGTTCCATGAGCTAGCTAACGAATATAGCAGTAGATTCGCTATAGCTAGCAGTATATTCGCGCATGGAATATGATTCAGCCACAAAAAGGAACGCAGTACCGAACTATGCGTCAACATGTATGAATCTCGAGGACATTACGCTCCGTGAAAGCAGGCAGACGCCGAGGGCCACGTATCATAGGACTCCGTTTATGTGAACTGTCCCAAACAGGCAAATCCATAGAGGCAGAAAGGAAAGGGCAGGAGGGAATGGGGAGGGCCTGCTAATGGATGTGGAGCTCCTTTCTGGATCATGTAGTGTTCTGGAATTACATTGTCCTGACAGTCGCACAACCCCGAGAATATAGTAAAAACCCCTGAATTGTATACTTCCGAAGGGTGAATTGTATGGTATGTGAATTATATCTCCATTTCAAAAAGAGGGAGAGAGGGAGGAAGGAAGGGCGGAAGAAGGGGTGGGGGAAAGAGGGGAGCGAGGAAGTTAGGGGGGACGAGCGTGCGCCCCCAGCGCCTGTCCCCAGGCTGCAGGAGCCACGCTGTCCCTCAGGGCATGACCCGGTTCCCCTGGCCAATGAGCAGCCTCCCCAGCCAAGTCTATAGGCTCCAGAAAATCTAAAAATAATTGGAGTGGAAGGAGGGTGTTTAATGACAAAGTAAATAATTACATTAAGGGTGTGAGTTTGGAGGGAGCTGAGTAAATCACTTTAGAAAGAGCACCAGCCTCCAGCTAACTTCCAGTCCTTTATCACCAGGCCCCGTCCTCCCCCGGTCTCTGAATAATTGATTGTGGCAGGCTTTGTGGGCCCAGCCGCAGCAGGGGCTGTCGGGGTCAGGCGGGGCCAGGAGAGCTGGCCAGCCCGCAAACCAGGGTGCCCCGCCAGCCCCACCTGCTCCTCCAGGTAGATGAGCCCCCTGGGGTGGGGAGGCACGGGTCCCTGTCCTGTTGGGAGTCAGGTGCTTTGCTGGGAAGGACCAGGGCTCAGGGATGGGTGGTAGCCCTCAGCTGGAGAGGGCCAGCTTCTTCTGTGCTTCTGAGAATGAGGAGCTTCAGGGCCCATGGGGCCCACTGAGGCCCAAAGAGGGAACAGTTAGCTAAGGCCGCACGGTGAGCAAGTGACAGGTCCGGTAAGAAGTAGAACTGGGACTCCCAAGCTCAGCCTTGGGGTGGACACCCAGGAATGGTGGGCCTTAACCAATCAGTGGTGTCCCCAGCACACGAGGGATGATACAAGCCCTCCTCAGAGCAGCATTGGGGGGTGGGTGTGGGGGAGTGCCAGGCAGTCTGTGGCTCCTGGGAAGTGGTACTGCTGGCCAGGGTCGGCACCATGAGGGGTGCAGTTGCACCCTCCCACCTTCTCTGTCCTGGCCCAGAGGCCCTGGTTTGCTCCTTCCCTCCGCTGTCCTCTCTTCCTCAACCCCATAGCCTCACCCTGTCCTCAGCAAGTCCCAGCCCGTGGCTCCAGGGCCCCCTTTTCCTCTCCCCAAGCCTCTGTCTTGTCTCAGGACGGCTCTCAGCCAGAGGCGACGGGGGATGGGCTGACGGCCGGACTTAATACTAAGCCGCAGAAGAGGCATTTGTGATGTGTGAGGCTATAGGAAGACAGCTGCACCTCGGCCGGAAGCAATGTCTCTTCTCTGATGGAAACCGAGTCAGGACGCTCAATTGCAAGGGAGAGAAACCCACTCAGGCCTTCCCAAGTTTACACGGATCTTGTGGCCTCCGTAACTGGGCAGCCACAACCAGCTGAACTCGAGATTCCAGAGATGCTTTTGGGACACGGTCTCTTCCTCTCCGTCCTCCCGGCCGGCTTGCCCCTCACTTGGCATGCAGGCAGCCTCGCCTTACCAGTTGTCAAGCACTGCTACAGGGGAATATGAGCCTGGCACCCTGAGCTCTCCTGGGCGAAGCCTCTCCTTCCAGGTGATTCTAGCAAAAGTCCGGGGCCTACTCTCATTGCCCTGCCTTGGACCCCCTGTACCCTGTGAGCCAGTCACTGTGACCTGGCCATGTGCTCTTATGAACACTTGCTGGTAAGGGGAGGGTCAGCCTCCCTGACCGGTAGGGACTGGGCAAGGGAGGATGGGTCCCCTGTGATGCTGGGCAGGCCAAATAAAAATGTCATCCTTGCTTCAGCCGGTTGACAGGAGGGGGATACCTTGGGGGCTTTGGGCACCTGTGGACACTCGCCAGTGAATGGAGTCAGGGCTCTGGCTCTTCATAAGTAGGGAGCACTCCTCTGGTCCTCTCTTCCCTGGGCCTCCTCCTTTGGGTGACATCTGGGTGCCCAGGCCTCTCTCCCTTCCCTCCTGGTCCTTTTGAGCTCCCCATGGGGGAACATGAAGGTTTCGAGAAGTACCGGGCAGGCGGGGGGGGGGGGCTTAGAGAAGTGACTAGAAGTTCCAGGGGTAGTGCTGTTAAGGAGGGTTTCTTAAAGAAGGAGGGGCATGTGGGACAGGGCCCTGAGATGGGGACATGAGCAGAGGCCTGCGGGTGAGGGGCAGGGTAGAAACCAGAGCACCTGCATGAGAGGAGGCATCACACAAAGAGGTAGGAGGAGAGACGCAGTTGGAAAGGGAGATTTGAGTGGCTGTGGGGAGCCTTGGATGCATGCAGGGAAATTTGGGCTATGGGCAGTAGAGAGCCATGGAAAGGCTTTGAGCAGGGGAGGGACATGGAATAAACATACTCTTCTAGATTGACTTACATCCTGTGACTTGAAGCATTCCATCCCCACTGAAGAAATGCAGATGACTTCTGAGGGATCTCTCTGCTTTTCAGACCTTCCTCTCTCACTGCTACCCTGCCTCTTTTCCGTCTTTTTACAAATGTTTTTGGGACTCCACATATGCTGAGCTGTGTTCTAACCTCTACATGCTCTGGACTGTTGTTAGCATCATCTAGAAGGAGACTCTTCTCCATGCGAGCTATGTCAGGCCCGCGCTCACACATGACAGCTCTGAGCCGACAACACACGGTCCATTTCTTCTGGAACTGACAGCCCAATCGGGCATGACAGGAAGTACCCAGAGAAATGACCGTGCTGCGAAGAATGTCATCTGGGTCCCCCGGCTGGGGAGACAGGGTTGGCCTGCCTTTCCCAGGGTTGTGAAAACCACTGAGTCTGTCCGAAATGCTGATGAGGCAGGGTGGAAATCACTTGCTGGGGGCGGAGAGGTTGATGAGCTGGGGCAGGGACTGCCATCCCTGTGTGGGGAAGTTGGGATGCCGCGGGAGCAGCTGGGGTAGAGCCCATGGGGGAGACACCTGGACTCTGAGCGCTGTGAGCACAGGGACAGCTCCTTGGTCTGTTGCATGGGGCGGGCATGTCCTCCCTGGTAGGGCTGAGCTCAGCACTGAGGCAGAGGCCCCGGCACAGTGCTGCCCCCGTGGGGGCTCTGAAAGGACCGACTGCAGTGGTAGCCTGGGGGACCCCTTCTCTCTGTTCCTGAGCCATCATTCTATCCTCTTTCCCTTTTTCTGGAATGTTCCCTCCCAGGCCGTCCCGCTTAGGTCTGGCCCAGGTGGCCTGTCTCCTCACCTGAACCTGTGTGTGTGTGCCCTCCTCCACTCTTGCATGGTGATGGAGGTGAGCGTCCCCTGTCAGGTAGAGGCTGAAAGCTGTGGCCGTGCTTCTTGCCATTCATTGCCAGGCCTGAGTGAAGCTGTGGGAACACGTGGCCTTGTTCTGTTGGGGTCTCTGAACCCAGAGACACACGGGTCCTCTGTTCCTTGGCAGCCGTCATCCTCTGGGAGCCCTGGGAGGTCCTGAGGAGGCGGCCACCAGGCCCTGCGTGACATCTTTGGGAGTGTTCAGGAGAATTCTGTGTGCCACGGAACGTGAGACTCTGCCTCTCTCCTGTTGGTGTCACTAACGCTGACCAAATGTCTCGGCAGGGCTGTGGGTGGTCAGACATGGTTTTGTGCATGTGTCCCCGAAGAGGAACCAGAAGCTTCTGGGATCTTAAAAAACACAAAATGAAACAAAAAACAGAGTCAGTGTTTCCCTCCACCCTGATTCTAGGAACTTCATTGCTTTGGGACTATGGAGGGGGCAGGAGAGGCCTTTGAAAGTTTTTCCCAGCGGAGGTGGGGGCGGAATGGACACCCCCAGAAGATGCTGTGGCCCGTGTGTCCTTGAGCTCCCTCATCCCAGAACCGGCCCAGCTGCACACCCAGAACAGCCTGACCCGCTCAGCTGGGGTGTGTCCTGGGGAGGAAGAGAACCCAGCCCAGGGTCACACTGAGACTCCCTTGGTCCTGCTTTGCTAGAACTTCTCAGCTGGGCGGCTGCCAGGGGGCAGATGGCCCCCACTTCACAAGCGTGCTGGCTCATTCCCTTGTCCGTGGTCTTTTTTTTTTTTTTTTTTAAATTTTATTTATTTATTTGACAGAGAGAAATCACAAGTAGATGGAGAGGCAGGCAGAGAGAGAAATAGAGAGAGGGCAGCAGGCTCCCTGCTGAGCAGAGAGCCCGATGCGGGACTCGATCCCAGGACCCTGAGATCATGACCTGAGCCGAAGGCAGTGGCTTAACCCACTGAGCCACCCAGGTGCCCCTCCCTTGTCCGTGGTCTTGTGTGCACGGGTGTGTCTGGTCGGTCCTTCATCGTCAGGTGTCCCCTTCCCACCCTGGCCCCCACAGCGCCTTGCCTTTCTTCGGAACAGCCTCCTCCCCACCACACACCAGCCCCCCCCTCCACCACTGCTTGGGGCCACCCTGTCCTGAGCAGAGAGTCACCCCCAGCCTCCCTGACCCTCAGACTGTGCCCCTGGTTTGAGGTTCCTTGCACACAGGGCATCCTAGTTACAATGCTTAGAGCGTCTAGAGTAAGGATTCTAACACACATGATCTATTTGGAGGTGTAGGGAGGGAATGGAGGAGGGGAGGCAGGAGAGAGAAGGCACCATAGCAAGCCAGCTGCTACCAAGAACTACTGCACTTTTACCCCAAGGGCAGACTCCAGGACCCCATGTGATCCATTCCACCCAAGGGGCAAGCAAGCCAGGGTCCAAACACCACCAGCCCCTATCAGTCCTTGTTTGAGGGCTGCTCTGGCACTTCCGGCCTGTTCGGTTGTCAGGCAAATGGGGCTCTGGGGGGCAGAGAAAACCCTCAGTTAACCACCAGGGCTGTGGACCGGATGTTGGGTGTGCATGAGCCAAAGTGGGAAGGGCGTGAGGACGGGAGACTCTACTCTGGGGAGACAGAGTTGGTGCTTAAAGGGCGTAATTTCTGGGGGTTTAGGCATCCTTTTCTGGGTCCCTCTGGGTGTCAGAGTGTACTTCCCAGGCTGAGGCGAACAACTTGGCTGTCGCCAGACATCAGTGCCTTCATGGGGATGAGTTTCTCAGATGCTGTGTTGAGAGACTGAGTTTGATGGGGGAAGGGCACGGGAGGACAGGAAAGAGGCTGCTGCTCAGAGAAGGGGCCAGAAACGTGCCCAAGCGACCCAAAGATCCCCTCACCGTGTCATCAGAGATAAGGGCCCGTGTTCTGCCTTCTTGAGGCCTGGCAGCGCCGGAAGTCCTGGGACTCAGGGATGATCCTCCTAGACTGGCTTTCTGGAATGGAGGAGACCCCAGACCCCGAGCCCCAGGGATGAGCCTGATTTACAACCAGTCACTAAAAATATATACAGTGGAATGAAAGCTTCTGTGACTGAGGCAGGCTCTCTCCGGCCGTTGTAAAGATAAGTAACGGCAGTTATAAGGCCACTTAAACCCTTACCTTTAGGGTATAAAGGGGTCTCTGCAGACAGTAAGTCTTTATCGAGAAATGTTTACTCATAAAAAAACACAATGAAGCCTGGGAGAGAAGGCATCGGCATCTCAGCCATCAGGCATTCCTGCCTTTATGGAGCTAAGGCTCTTCATAACAGGAGCCGCAAATCACTGTGGCCCCAAGGTGGGGGTGGGAGAAAGTTAAACCTGACTGCTACCTCCCGGGGTACCACCATCTGCCCCAGTTCCCTTCCCCCATTGGCGGAAGGGACCATCCTGGTGACAGGGCGCTCCCCTGGTTCCCCAGCACCATGGGGCCAAGTCCAAGCACGGGAAACGTGGTCTCTTGCCCGCCTCTGGGGTCCCACAGTGCCCCTCCCACACGCCGGCCCCTGGTAGCTGTGCCTTTGTGCCCTTCTCGCTCTCCCTGGGATGCCCACCTCTGCTCTCCTACCGGGCTGGCACCTGCTGGTCCTTTTGGGGGCATAGAGGTTTCCCAAAGTGTCCAGTCCCTGGAGAACTTCTTTTTAGGGTGTACTATCTTTATCAGTATTGATGGTACTAGAAATTTAAGGTGAGAATGTTTGTAAATGCTTTAGTTTTTCATCCATTTAAAAATAACGGCACCCCCACTGTTTTTATCAACAATAACTATTCTCGAAAATTAGAAAGTTAAGGGGAAGAATGGGATCGCACTTTTGTAAATCTCTTTCATGTCTGGCTTAAGGGAAGGCAGCTGCACAGTCCTGTCTGCTTCTGCGTTCGCGTATCAATTGCGATATGTTGTTTGGCTTGAAATATGTGGCGGGGATCTGGCCGCCCATAAAACAGAGTCAGAAAAGGGAGGGACGTTTTAAAAGCCTTTTCGGCTGATTGTAGATATGCTTTTTTGATAACACGCGGAAACTTGACACGGGGCTGTTTCTTAAAGTTACTCGCAACAGGAAATCCCAAACCCTATCAAAGACCTACCTGGTTTTTGTTTTTAAGATCTACTGGTCCCTCTTGCATTTTGAATGGCTGTTGTTTGTTTGTTTGTTTGCTTGTTTTTTACCTTGGCATTATTTTGTGTCATCGTTTGGAAATCCCGGCCTTTGTCTTTGAGAACCCATGGCTCATGGAGTGGGTGGCACCGTGATAGAATGAGGGAGAAAGACAGGTCACGGCTTAGTGTGTGATGAAAACACTGTGACTGTGCCCCTTGGCTTGAAAGAGGACCATGCTTTATCCCATCCTTCCTCCAGACCTTATGGATTTCAGCTGAAGCCAACCCAGACCTGGAAGCACACCGAGAAGGGAGTTCTTGGCAATGACACGTCCGCTTAGTCACATTGCCACCGTACAAAGCCACCCCAATGCCTCCTCGGGGCTCTCTCCCTGAAGTCCCCTCATCCTTGGTCCCATCTGCCCTCTGGCTGCATTCTCTCCCTTCCCTTCCTTATTGGAGCCATCTCTGCTGCCTGCCTACATGCTGTACCCCTCAGGAGCATGCCTATCCTTTCATCCAGATGGCTCGGTCCCCGTGCTGCTTGGTCCAGCACGTGGTCTTCATGCCTCCTCGTATGGACTCACAGTGTTTAGTCTCAGCCCTGGTTTCTGGATACCATACTCCCCTGTGTGGTCAACTGTCCCTCCCTTCTCCCATGGCCCAGGGTCCCACCTCTGTCTTACCTTGGGGTCCCACCTTGTCAGCTGTCTCTGTCCTGAGATTCTCACACTGAACCCACCTATCCAGTGGTCTGTCCTTGGACTTCTAGACGCATAACGGTTTCTTCTCTACCCACGTCCGCACCCCCAGCCCCCTCCCCCAGTCCTGCATGGGGAAGCATCATTAACCCCTCACTTGTATATGACAGAAACTTAAGGGATCTCTATCCCCACATGGCCCATGATTCAGGATGCCACGGGACTGACCATGGGTGCACCTTCCTTTTTTTTTTATGATGAGTTTTAAAAAAAAATTTTATTTTAATTCAATTAATTAACGTACAGCATATTCTTAGTTTCAGAGGTGGAGGTCAGCAATTCCTCAGTCATAATAACACCCAGTGGTCATTACATCACATGCCCTTCTTAATGCCCATCACCCAGTATCCCCATCTCCCTACCACCCTCCCCTCCAGCAAGTTTGTGTCCTAGAGTCTCTTATGGTTTGTCTCCCTCTCTGATTTTTTCTTGTTTTATTTTTCCCTCCTTTCCCCTATGGTTCTTTGTTTGGTTCTTAATTTCTACATACGAGTGAAATCATATGATAATTGTCTTTCTCTGATTGACTTACTTCACTTAGCACAATACCTTCTAGTTCCATCCACGTCGTTGCAAATGGCAAGATTTCATTGTTCTGATGGCTGAGTAGTATTCTATTGTATATATGAACTATATCTTCTTTATCCATTCATCTGTCAACGGACATCTGGGCTCTTTCCGTAGTGTGGCTATTGTGGACATCACTGCTATAAACATTAGGGTACAGGTGTCCCTTTGGATCATTCCATCTGAATCTTTGGGGTAAATACACAGTAGTGCTGGCTCATAGGATCGCTCTATTTTTAACTTTTTGAGGAAATTCCCTACTGTCTCAGAAACTCCATACTTTCTACAGCTTTCATTCCTACCAATGGTGTAGGAAGATTCCCCTTTCTCCATGTGCTTCCTGTTACACACAAGGTCCAGAGGAGTCCCCCAGCTGGCCCACAGAGTCACAGTGAGTGGGGAGGCCTGGAGAGGCTAGAGTCTGATGGAGTTCTGGGTTCAAAGCCTGTGCTCCTTCCCTGCCCTGTGCCTCTTCAGGTATCCTGTTCTTGTTTCAAGTGACCCCTTGAGAGGTCAGAGCTGCTTGAACCCTAGGCTGGCAGAAAGGTGGTAATAAGAGCCAGAAAACTCCAAAGAGCCCTAGCATCCATCCCCGTGGGGGTAGCAGTGCTGCTCTGAGCCTGGGATGGTGGTGGAGATTGACAGCACCTGCCCTGGGACTGATAGGTCTGAGCCGGGTACGAGGGCCACCGCTTGGTGAATCTACGAGTTGTTTTTGTGTTTTTTTGTTTTATTGTTTTTTGGGGGTTTTGTTGTCGTTGTTTTGCTTTGTCTTGTTTTTCGCTTCCATCCCAGAAGAAAACAGATCTACCTCCCTAAGCAGTCCCTGGGAAGGAATGTGTAGGTGCCACAGGCCCAGAGCAGCGATAAGGGTGTGTGCTTTTTTTGAACCAGCTAGGCCCCCAGCTGCTGCTGGATGTGTCAGGCATTTAGTGCAAAGCCAAGGGCCGGGCCAGGTCCTGGCACTGCTCAGTGCTTATGGTGGGGGAAGGGGGAGGTCTGCAGGTAGGAGCAGGAGCGTCTCCTGCTGATCTGTTAACGGGCTGGGGCTGCGCCTCTCTCTCCTTGCTCCCCCTGCTCCTTACCCGCACCCCCAACCCAAGCACAAAGCACTTCTGAGCTTCCTGAGTCTGTCTGGCTCCCAGCACGTCTCTGCGGGGGACCTCTCCCACCCCACCCCCATATTTTCCTCTAGGCCTCTGCCTCTAAATCCCAGGGCTCGTTTTGGGCCAAATTCAATTAGTCAATTCTGTTTAATTCAAAAAGCATTTGGATGTTTATGGAAGGCCTACTGGTTAGCATGTTGCCAAGGCCACCCGGCTATTAAGTGGTTCAGCCAGGACTTGAACTTGAGTCTGTCTGAGCCCTAAGTGGAGGCGCCACCTCTTCCTTCATGGGGCTGCCTCTTCCTCCACCTTCTGCTGGTAACTTGCTTATTGGGAGTAGCCAGAACTCCCTGTCTTCTTTAACTTATACCCACTTCCAGCTGATGTGCTGGGAAGACCTGTAAATCTGCAAGAATCCAGGGACACTGAGTTAGGGCTCAGGAGGCTCTTCTGTGGATGGATTATACCCTGCTTGGGCAAGGCCTCTGAGTTGGAGGTTTGGGGCCCAGGGGCTGCTTGTCACTTTCTGGGTTACGGTTGGTAGAGATTGCCCAACTGGTGAGTGACCTCCGGGGGGTGAGATTTGTGCTACATTTGAAAATACCACTAGTAGACAGTTCAGAGTCATAGAAAGCTGGTCACCGAGACTGCTTTTGTATTCCCTGTCCACCCCTTCTTTTTTTCTGCCCCGGCATTCTTCTGCTGGCAGCCCTGATGGCAGGGACATAGAATTCTTTGCCATGAGACTTGGTCTCAAGAATAATAAATCTAGGGGTGTTGGGAGAAGGGGGTGGGGTTATGGACATTGGGGAGGGTATGTGCTTTGGTGAGTGCTGTGAAGTGTGTAAACCTGGCGATTCACAGACCTGTACCCCTGGGGATAAAAATATATGTTTATAAAAAATTTTAAAAAAAAAGAATAATAAAGCTTAGGGACCCTGAGACCAGCCATTTCTTCATCCAGTTGCGAGTACTGGCCGGTCATTGTGCCAGTCACCATCCAAATACCCCACCATCCAAGCCCCCAAAGAACAACCCAGCCAGGAGGAGGGACTGACAAGAGCATGGTTAGGGTCTCAGGATGGTTAGAGACTTTGAAAGAGGCCTGTTCTAGAGGCTTCTTCCTGTCCCCAAGAGAGAAGAGACAGGGAAGGCTTCCTAGAGGAGCCATGCCTGGGACCGGGTCTTGAGGGATGAATAGGAGTTTGTTAGGCAGAAAAATTGGGCATCGAGAACAGAACATGAACATAGGCAGAGGGAAGGGTGGCAGCTGAGATGACATGACTCTGAGAAAACCTCCTCCAGCAGCTTCTCCTGAAGCATCCCACCCCAGAAAGACTGGGGTTGACAAAGGCAGGCAACAGAAAGATCTAGGCCGGTCCCTTTATGCCTTCTGTCTGCTTGCCTCAGCTGAGTTTATTGCATTCCCTCCGGCTCCCTGAGAATCAGGATAGTGGTGGAATGCGGGTGGGTTTGGGAAGTTCCTCTTCCTCTTACCCACTGAGTGCCGGCTCTCTCCTCTCCTGGGAGCTCTCGGCAGGCCTTTGCTCTCATCGTCGCTGAATTCACAGAGGCTCTGCTCTGAGGCCCCGAGTAGGGTGACTGTGAGCTTTCCTCCCAGCTGGATGCCCTGGAAGCCCGAGAGGGTTAAACCACCAAGCCAGCTGTGGAGCATTAGTCCCCTTCTCCAGGCGATAACGTCAGAGGCTGAGCCGGAGAAAGAGGAGCTGGTGGCAGGAGGAGGCAGAGGGCTGCCTCCAGGCTCTCCCGGGTGGGCTCCCCGCCCCGGCAACCCCAAGGTAGGCCGGCTGTGGAGGTGGGGGCCTCAGAAGGACAGGCGGAGACGGCCCCCCAGGCCAGCCAGCGGACATGAATGGCGTGAGGGCCCTTGTCTGTCTCTGTGTGAGTTTTCTCGCAGCGGCAGAAACTTCGGTGGAAAGGAAGGGGTGTGCATTCTGGGGACGGGAGCTCTCTCATGGGGGTGGGGTGGGGACTGACTTCCTTAAACAGATGCTGGAGTGTCCCATCAGCCCAGCGGCAGGCAGGATGGGCCTCCCTGCAGCTTCTGGGGCCCCAGGGAGCTGCTCTGTTCCAGGCCTGCACACCTCAGCGCTGTGTACAACCCTGAGCGGCCAGGAGAGCCGTTGGCCGAGTGGGTTCGGTATGTGTTTTCTCAGTCCGCTTGGGGCCAGGAGGCCTCTTGAAAGGGTTGCCATGTTCCCACTCAGTGACTAGTGTGTGGCCTCCCCGTGGTTTCAGACACCTCGTCAAGACCCGGGAGCACCCCCTTCCCCCAGGGAAATGGGAAAAGTGTGTGCGCTCCTTCCTGACCGGCAGCCTGTCTTGGTGTGGCCTGCCCAGCCTGCTGCTGCCGGGACGGGACAGGGTGCCTTTCCTGGGGGCATCTGTGCAGGGCAAGTTCTGCGGGTTCCAGGGTTGCAGAGGTGTGGCCGGCTCTGTGGTTAACAGGCTCCTGGACTTCGGGGACCGCATTTACTAGGCCTGGTGTGTGATGATTTTCCTATTTTGACTGTATGTGGAGAGAATATCCAGATTAGGGGTGGGCCCGCGGCTCAGCCGAGCGGCATGAGTGGACTTATACTGTGGACCCGACAGACATTTAGGGTGACCGGGTGGGACTCAGTGTGGCCTAGGCTGTCACACCCACAGGGGGGCACTCGATGGGGTGTCCGGGGGCTGGCCCATCTGGCTGCCAGGCCCAGACTCACTATGGTGGGGTCTGCCTGGACGCTAAGCTGAGGGCTGGACCCGAGAAGGAGGAGGAGAGAGTCTAGATAGGTCCAAAGGGGGTGAGCACTCTCAGTGGGCGGCCTGACCCCAGGCCGTCTGGCCCTCCCCGCCCCCCACCTCTTCCTCCGTTTAAGTGGGGGGGAAGGCTGACTTAGACTATTAACAGCGATTTGGGAAAGACCCTTTTTCTGCTTTACCCCAACTGGCCCTTTACAAGGTTGCTTAAGTCTGTGCCATGACCCCCAGAGGGAGACGCAATTCCATTTGATCGGTGGGGAAACTGAGGCACTTCCCTGTCGGGTGACCTGTCCAGGACTGCCCCAGCTGGGCAGCAGAGGGGCCCCTAGGTGCCCGCTGAGTGTTTTTGGGCTTTGACTCCACAGGGCAGGGGGAGAGTGGCTGAGTAGGCCTTGCTGTATCCCACCCCTTCGGCCTGGAGAGGAGGCTGCTGTGGCTGAGGCCCAGCTTAGTTCACGTTCCCACTCTTGACTGACTGGATGGGACGTGGAGCAAGTGGTGTTGCCTCTCCGGGCCTCAGTGTGGTGGGTGAGGGCAGCCTTTCCAGAAGGCCACTGGTCCCCACACGTGCTGTGAATGCAGTACCCTGCATACAGTGGGTGCTGGAGACCTCAGTGGTGTGGGCTATGCTTCAAGACACGTGGACAAAATGGGCCCTTTGTTTTTGTTGTTGTTGTTGTTTATAATTTAATTTAATTTTTAAAAAGATTTTATTTATTTATTTGACAGAGAGAGAGACAGCGACAGAAGGAACACAGGGAGAGGGAGTGAGAGAGAGAGAAGCAGGCTTCCTGCCTAGCAGGGAGCCTGAGGTGGGGCTCGATCCCAGGACCTTGGGATCATGACCTGAGCGGAAGGCAGATGCTTCACAGCTGCTGAACCTTGCCTCTATCATGAGGACCCCGTGCACACTTGGATGACTGGATGAGTGCGGCCAAGCGCAGGGAACATTCTCACATTCTTCTCTGCTTCCATTTCACATCATCTCCACATTAGCTTGTCTTTCCAGTTCTTTCTAGGCAAAAACTTTCTTTTCGGTTTTAGGTCCAAATGAGGAAATTAAAGAGCAAAACCCAAACAAAACAATAAGAGAAGCAACTCCCCGGGCTTTGAGAATTCAAAGCTTCAGAGGCAATGGTACTAATGCAACCAAAATGGTTCATTTCCTGTTTGACTTTATTTTCAATACACTCCAAACCCAACTTCCGCCTCTCCCTCTGGCTCTTCTGCAGGTACCCCCACGTTTGCTCCTTTCCCCTGAGGGCCTCTCCATGGAGTAGTCTAGGAGTGACAGGTCAAAAGGGTGTTGTGGGAGACACCTGGACAGGTGTACGCAGTCTACAGTGAGAGGCAGGTGAAGGGCGGGCGGGCGGGCATCCCTGGAGGGGTCCCCTGCCGCCCCCTCCCGTGGCCTGCAGCGTTTGACATGCAGCAGGCTGCACGCCGTCTTTGGTATGCCGTTTGGTCCCCGGACTTAATGAGTTCTGCAGGGACACTCCGCTGTAGCTAAAGATCATTTACCTGAATTGCTTTTTAATTTCTGCCGGGGGAAGCTGCCCCTGGTGCGGTATAATTACTTTATAATTTACAGCAATCCCAAATCTATAAATTCAGCCATACTGTGGGGGGAAGGGACGGGAACTGGGTAGGGGCTGGAGGAGAGTGGAGCCCCCCCCCCATCATTAAATTAACCTCCATCTCAGTGTAGTTTTCAGTCACTGGACAAGCTGGAAGAGGCAGAGAGGGACACCTCTTGCCTGGCAGATGCTGACGTTTGCTTTAGCACCAAGGAGGGTTTGGTTGTGAGCTGGCTTCTGGGAGAGGTCTTGTTCAGAACTTAAATCCCTTCCGATCTGCTGGCTCATAGCAGTTTTGCTGTGGGACTTGGGGAGCACACAGAAGTGGGTGGGCTGGGGACGGCAACGTGACCCCTGGCGTTGGGAGGCAGGGTACAGAATGCTTTGCCAGTTTTCTTACCAGAAGACCTCCCTTCACCTACCCCACCTCACACCCCCCACCACTGTGTGCCCTGGAGAGGAGACACAGGCCCCGGAACAGAGGCCTACCTAGGGAAAGTCTGGGAGCTTAGAGTGCATGGAAGCCGAGCCCCACGGGACCTTCACGGGCAGGGAGGAACAGGGCCATTCCGATGGTGATGGCTAAGAGGGACCTTCCTCCCTAGACCCAACTTGTCAAAACCATTGTCTGCCCCCTTGTGAGGATTTACACACACAGTGGCCCTTTGCTTTCCATGGTGCTATAGAATTCTCCCCATTCCTATGAATACCACATATAGATGAAAACATCTGTATTTTCTGGGTGCAAAGGCAATTAATTAACTGATGGAATTGTGGGGTGAATTAACTTTATAATAAAGAAAAATGATTTTTTCTGTTTTATATAGGCTATAGAAATCCAAATGTTCATGTCTTTGGTGATTTATATTGGGATGACTTTTAAAATATATATATGCATATATAATATATATATATATATTACAGTGGGAGGCCATAGTGTAGCCAGACCGGTAGTAGGACTTGGGCTCAGAGAGGTTAACTCCCTTACCCTAAGTCACACAGCTGGTGGGAGAAGATAAGGCATGGGAATAAGGACAATGAGACACTGGAGTTTCCTGTCAGGCCATCTTATGGGAGAAGTGACTGTTGGGCCAGAAGCGGGGAGGAACAGAGGAGAGAGAAATGATTTATCTTTTTCTGGAGCCCAGAGGCAGAGCAATGGGGGCAGTGGGTAAACATGAATCTGGACTGTTATCTTCTCCCTCAAAGGTGGCTATTTGGGGGACAGAGCTCTCCACCACATGCCCCTTTCTGGTGCTTCCCAGCATCCTCAGAGTCTCTTGCATCCCTGCCTAGTAAGTCTCTTCCATTAGCCACGGCGGCTCAGCCAGACAGAGGGTGGGCTGTGTTCTGTCCAGTGGGCCTCACCCTGGCTAGGCCAATAGACATTTGGATAACCAGGCGGAGGATCACAGGACACCTTCTTCCTCTGTCTGCTGATTCACAGACATCCCCACACGAGCCTCAGCAGCTCAGAGCCTTGCCCTCCAGCTGTGGCCCTGCAGGGTCCGGCAAGGGACAGGATGCCGGGGGTGAGAACCCCATGGGCCTTTGGGCCTTCGCTGCGGGACATGACAGGAGGCGGCTGCCTTTGTTATGACAGAGCTGAGCCTTGGGCTGAGGCCAGGCTCTGTCCAGGGACAGCTGCGGGGCTCACAGCCAGCCCGGCAGGGTGGGGTGGGGCGGGAAGGGAGGGAGAGCTGTGGCTGACGAGCACCTGCACGCCCCCAGCTAAGCCAACTCAGCTTGTCTGGGCGAGAGGGACAGAGGAGGGCAGAGGGAAACCATGCGTGTGGTTGAAGCAGTGCCCTTGCCCGCCGTTCCCCGACCGGTGTACGTTGGGGCTGGCTTGGTGTGGAGGTCAGGTGAGCACCTGCTGGTCTCAGATCATGTTCATTTCTGCTTCCTGCCTCATGAGTTCTTGAGCTAGAGTTTTCACTCCTAACTCCTGCTGGTTCCACACCCGGAGTTGTCACGCACAGGCCTCTGAAGGCAGCCAGACTCCTCTGTTACTTCTTGGCTGGGTGTGGGAGGCTGGGGGAGCAACGGGTGTTTTCACACAGAGGTGTCTGTGAACTGGACTTGTGAGAGTGGGTCTGCCTCCCCGAGGGGGCCTCCCTTGAGGTGTTCAAGAGTAGATTTGGGCACTTGGGTTTTTTTTGTCTTATGTACAGACTTTTAGCCTTTAACCCACTGCAAAAGATGGGAATCCGCTGTGTTCCCATTTTAGAAGTTAGGGGCCTAAGACCGAGAGAGAGCTGTTGTCCGGGCTCACGCAGGTGGGAGTGGTGGGGAGGGACCCTTGGTTTTCGAAGCCTGGAGCCTCAGGCTTCCACCACATGTCACCCAGGAGAGTGATTTGAGAATCAGGCAGATGAGTGTCTCTGTAATTATTGTCCCCGGTGATAACTTTTGGAACCTATTCCAGATGAACCCAGGCAGCGTTTCCTAGTTTCTTCTCTCCTCCCTTCAAATGCTTGGTGTGTTCTTCACTAGGATTTCCCTTTGGGCTACATCTCCCAGTACTTCAGTCTCCTGAGCCATGAGCTCCCAGGATAAGCTGGGCTCCGGCCACCTTGCTTTCTCATCGTGAGCCCATGAGAGACCATTATGTCCCTAGCACCTAGAACGGCACCTGCCTCTGTACATGTCAAATGGTTGTTGAGGGAATCAGTGATCGCATGAGTGCTCTGGGGGCTCATCTGGAGCCAGCCCAGAAACGCAAACCTGTGGCAGACTTGTCCTGGCCCCAACTGCCGCCATCTTTCAAGATGGAGTGGCCCAAAGGAAGTTTTTGCTGATACATCTTGCTAGGTAGTGTGAACCCAGCTCATGTGAGCCAAGTCCTCTGCTCACATCCACTAGGATGTCCACTGTCAAAGAAACACAAAATGTAGCACGGATTGGTAAGGATGTGGAAATGGGAGGCCTTGTGCCCCGCAGGCAGGAATGCACGATGGAGCTGCCACCTCGGGAAACGGTATGGCAGCACCTCCAAAAGTTCAACATGGAATAATCGTAGGATCCTGCAATCCCACTTCTGGTATTTACCCACAAGAATGGAAAGCAGTGGCTTGAAGAGATATTTGCACACCTGTGTTCACAGCAGCATTATTCCCACCAGCCAAAAGTTAGAAGCAACCCAAGCATCCACTGACGGATGAATAGAGAAGCAAAATGTGGTGTAGACACACAATGGTGTATTATTCATCCTTAAAAAGGAAGGAAATTCTGACACCTGGCACCGTGTGAATGGACCTTGAGGACATTATGCTACGTGAAGTAAGCCAGTCACAAAAAGACAAATATTGTGTGACTGTGCTCATAGGAGGTACCCAGAGTAGTCCAACTCAGAGACAGGACGTGGAATGGTGGTGGCCAGGGGGCTGAGGGAGGGGGCACTGGGGAGTTACTGCCCAATGGGGACAGACTTTCACTTGAGGAAGGTGAGAAGGTTCTGGAGATGGACGGTGGGGGCGGGGGATGACTGTACACAATGTCAGTGTGTTGAATGCCACTGAACTACATGCTTAAACATAGTTAAAATGGCAAATTCCATGTTGTGTAAATTTTAATACAATTTTCAGAATTCAGTAATCTTTTTAAAAAGTCAGTGGGGAGCAGGTCCAAAGACCTTAGGACTTTTCAAGCTGGGAAGGACCTTATGGGTCTGGTCCAACCACTCCCTTGTTTCATAGAAGAGGTGAGCCCTCCGGGACGCGGCCCTGGGCTTCTCTGAGGAAGGCTTCCCTTGACCTCAAGGCCCCTGTTCCCTGAGACAACCATCATGAGGACAGCCTCGTGTCTGAATCCCTTGTCCCCGGGGCTCCACACGTTGGGGCTTTCAACCCCAGAGAGACACTGAGGGTGGGACCTGCAGAAAATATGTTGGTTTGAGAAATTCAAATCTGATTTTTTTTCCCCCCTCTGTGAAAAGAATGAAAATCCAGCATAAGCCTATTACGGGCGGGCTGAGGTTATTTTGGGAAGCAGCAATTAAAGGTTTTATACTTTTCCTCTCCCTTTTGCCCTTGTAGCTCGTACAGGTCTATGAAGCTATTAAACCTTCACCCAGCCCACAGCCCAGAGGAGTCTGCCCTGCCCCATTTCTCCTCCAGTTCCATGCCTTGGGAAAGAAAAGAAAGTTAAATTCATATTAATTACAGCCAAATCCGCTCAGTAAGCACTTGCTGAATATGCTCAGAGATGAAGTTTAAAGCTCTCCTCCAAACAAAATGCTAAAATGAAAGGAATAATTTATTTGGTCAGACACTGTAATTTGCCACGTTATTCCACTTCTCTTGTTGCTAAAATGGATTCTCTGCCGAGGCTGTGGCTTCTACCTCCTAAAAAATTATTGTCCGTGGTCACTCTTCCTTTCCCAGCCTCCCCCAAATGTCTGCCTCGCCCCCTAGGCCGAGGCTGGGCCCAGGGCTCTCAGTGGAGGCATGCAGCCTGCTGTCCTGCACACACACACACACCCCTACCTCACACGTGCGCCATCACCCACGCTTACACACAAATCCACACATGGACAGTCGCGCACACACCCACGGACACACTTGCCATAGTCATACACACCATCACATACCCTCACACTCACAGAGTGGCCCACCATAGTGACACCATCCCTCATCCCCACATCCCTTACACATGGTCACATGCACTTAGACACACTTGCACACACACACTGACCGTCACAGAGACCTGCCCGTGCACACATGCGCTCGTACTCACAGCCACACACATGCATGTCTCCGGAGACCAGAACACGTCAAAGCAGACTGGTAAACTGTCAGTAGATGGTCTCTTTCTCTGTGTTTCACAGAGTGGACACTTGTGGGAATCTGAGTGTATTTCTGACCCAGCTTGTGTCTTTATGAGGCCAGTATACTCAAAGGTGGTTTCATGCTCAGGACCACAGACCCAGCAGTTGGACAGAGCTGAGCCTCAGTCCAGCCACTTACTAGCTGGTGGCCTACAGCAGGTAGAATGAGCCCCAGCCTAAATGGGGCTAACAGAGTGTTGCCCCTGTGGGTGCATATGAGGAGGAAACCAGACAGCACACAGTACCTGTTTTCCAGGAGCCTCTTATCTGCCTTGGCCAATATCACCAAATTAGCCCATCCCCCAAATGCTGGAGGTCCCATCCCTTTGCCGAGGTGCCTCCATGGCTGGGGCTGTGCACCAGGCTGGGGGTGGAGGAGAACATGCCCCCTACGGGGGTAGGTGTTGCGTGAGGGAGTTGTGTGGGTTGGAGATCCTGCAAGCTTGCCAGGATCCTTCCCTTTGGGGTCTCCTTCCTGGGGGCTTGAGGTATGGGGCCGAGTTTCCATGAGCCCCCTTGAGTAAGCACTGTGCTGGGTGTCCAGATGGAAGGGGGCTTGGCAGGTGATGGGTGCATGACTTAGGGAAGCTGCGAAGGTGTGTGTGTGTGTGTGTGTGCGCGCGCGCGCCGGTGTGCACACACAATTGCTTACAGGAGGTAGCTTTTGAGCGGAAATGCTTTGGATGACAATAAAGGCGGATTTGGAGGTCAGTGTTTACTGTTACCTGGTGGAAGTCTGATGGTGATGGGTTGTGGTGACCTTTCCAGCTGGCCCCCAGACTCTGGGCAAGTCAGAAACCCGTCTCCATCCTCAATCAGAGTACCTGCCATCCTGGAGGGCAGGCGTCAGGTGAGACCACGGTGTGGCCACATGTCGTGTCCCTCCTTGCTGCTGTTTGTTTAAGCGGCTTAATCCCCTCTGCCCTCGAGGTCCCACCCTGCCCTCTGCCCATGTGCTGTGCCCGAGCCCCCAGAAGCCCTCAGCCCTTGGGTGCTGGTTAAGCAGGGAGAAGGCTGGGCCCTACCAGGCAGCGGGTGTGCTGAGCGTGTACACAAGTTTGGGCTCGTGGGCCCTTGCATACAAAGACACACACATGCATATGTGGCACCTGTCAGGCCCCACCCCCAACTGTAAGAAGGACAGCACAGTAGTGGTGCACGGGTCCCTGCATGGTGGACCTGGAAGCCCAGCATGGACCTAGGAGCCCATTTCAACCAAGGAGGCCAACAGAGCTCAGGACAGACTAGGATTGTGGGCTTGTCTTCTGGGGCTCCCAAAGGACAGCCCGGTGCCCCACGCCATAGAGGGGGCATGCAGGCAGTGGGGGAGCCCCCCCTAGGACCTTCCCGGCCAGGCCGGCCAGGCCGGCCTGTCTGTGTCCCCGTTGTGCTGTCTGCGCATCTCCGGTGGCTGTCAGCCTCCTTTCTCTCGTTCCCACTGCCCTTCCCTGATGACTGCAGTCATGTCACTCTGCTTGCTTGTCTGTCTGGACCTCTTTCCCTAACACCCTGCCTCCCTCTGTCGGTTCCTGGTCCTGTATCTTTCTTTCTCTCTTTCTTTCTGTCTCACTCTCTGCCCCCGTATCTCTGTCTCTCTCTCCTTCTGTTCTCTTTGTTTCTCTGGGTTCTTTTTCTTCCTGCCTCTCTTCCCCCATTCTCTGTGTCTGCACACTGAGGTTCATCCTGGCAGGCGATGGGCCCCTTTCTCCATACCTGAGCCTCCCTCTGCTGGGCCTCTGGAGCAGATTGCAAGTTCCCCAGAGGCCTTCAGTCTGGGTCCCTGGGAGTTGTTCTGATCGGGCCGTTGACTGGTGGTCCTCCAAGGAAGACCCTCATGATGTAGCGACTTCTGCGGCATGGGGTCGGGTGTGCAGGGTGGCCACAGGGCCTGCCAGGATGCCAACCTAGACCAGGAGAGCACTGAGGTTTTCTGGGGAGAACAGCTGTGTGCATCACAAGTCAGACGGGCTCACACCCAAAGTGGAAAGGCTTGGCTCAGAGTCCTTTTATTCCCTTTTTTTTTTTTTTTTTTTTTGGTTGGGAGATGTTGAGCAGAATATTAGTTTCTGTGTTGAGAGCATCTTCAGTGTGCACCCGTGAGCGCCAAACCCGGGAAAACTGCTTACGTATATTTTCTGCGATTGTCACAGCCCCTGTGACACTGTCATTGTCCCATTTCAGAGTGACAGCGAAAGGGTTGGAAAGGGAGGTGGTGCATGGTCTGGCAGCTGGGAGTACAGGCTTGAATCCCACTCAGAAGCTTGCTACATCCGTGAATTTCTCCCAGCCAGCCTCTGCATTTGTATGAGGGGTTCCCTGTGATTCCTACCTGACAGGGCTGCTGTGGGATTAAATGAGGCCATGCTCATAAATTTCCTGCTTATAGCGAGAGGAGGGAAACGGAAAGACCGTGAAGATTAGTGCCCCAAGTCAGCCTGTGAAGTGTCCTGTGAGATGGGCTTCTGCTGGGCTGCACCTGCCGTGGCACCCAGGAGATTTACCATATACAGAAGCCACAGTGAGTTCTTGGTCGGTTCTCTCAACCAGCCGTAAGAAACCAGGGACTCAGGGCGCTCTTTGCTTGGTGATAGGGAATCAGCGTGAGTCGGTGAGGTCCCAGCCCATACCCACCTAGTCCAGGGTGGGATGACTAGTGCCACAGGGTTCTCCAGGCTCCAAGGTGTGGTCTGCTGCACGTGGCTGATGGAGCCGTGTGCTGGGGCAGTCAGCTCTGTGAGCACTGGGAAGGCAAACCCCAGAAGCCTTCTCCAGCAGGGCACTTAGGGACAGACAGCTGTGTCCAGGCAGAAACTTGGCTCTCCGGGGATGACTTCTGTGTCTGCCCCTGCAGGGGCACATTCTGGTTCTAGCCCAGTCAGAGCAGCTCTCGGACCCCAGGGATGCCACCCTCACCCTTGGGGTGCACCTGGCTCGTGACTCAGCTGGGGGTGTATGCTTAGGCAGTTGGAAAGTATACGACTTTCTGAAGGGAGCTAGAGCCAAACTGGAGGGCAGTCATGCCCTCCCCAGCTGTGTGACTTGGGCCAGGGACGTCCCCGAGTCCCTGGCTGCTGTGCCCTGGGGGGGGACATGTGGGCTGTGTGTGGTAGCAGAAAACCAGGAGGATGCGTCCTCCATGGGGTGGCATCTGACAGGTTAGAGGCTCCCGAAGCTCAGTGTCTTAACCCTCAGAAAGGCGGGGATAGCTGGAAAAGCCTCTCCTCGCCGAGGCATGATGATGTGCTAGTGCGTACTCGGGAACCAGGTCCCAGGAGACGCCACCACTGTTGTACCCTTGCTGTGTGACCTTGAGCAAGTCACCATCCCTCGATGAGAGCTGCGTCCCTGTCTGCAGAACCAGAGTCAGGCTGCCTCTGCAGGGCTGCCTTGGGATCGATGGGAAGCCTCACCCCCCCACCCCGCCTTGGATGAGCAGGTCCCCTTGGAGCTTCTGCTGAGACATCAAGCAGCTGCCTCCCACCACACAGGTTACCTCCCCTCACCCCACTGGCTGCCCCCAGGGAGCTCAGGACATCCCCAACCCCCCTAGACTAGGAGGATCCTCCCGCTCCCCAAACTTCCCCACCGGCAGTTAGGACACATGCGGGCCGTTTAGGGACACTCAGCATTTGAATTTAAGATTGTCTCAGCAGAATCCACAAACCAAGGTTTAAAATTCAGCTGGAAGCCAATCCCCAGGCCTTCCAAAGGCATGTCAGTACTGTTCTTAAAACTCAGGAGTAACACATAGAGAGTCTGTAGTTGGCTCGGCGGGCTCGGCGGGCTCGGCTGAAGTCAACAGTGTGTTGGCTGGTTTCAAAGTGACCCATGAATGCTGCTGCACAGCCTGGGGATGTTTGCGCCCCCACCGCCACCGCCACACCCCCCCCCGTCATGCCCGATCCTCTGCCTCACGTACAACCATGTTTTAAAATGTAGATTTCATTATTACTCAGGTATGCTGAGGCCAACAGATGGGAAACGATTGTCACTCAAGAGATAGTTTGTTACTGGAAGAAGAAGGGGTACGGGGTACGGCCCACCGTAGGGGGCACGCCAGGCATCCAGCAGGCAGGAGTGAGGGAGAGCATGGGCAGGAGCTTTGATTGTGGCTTTTGGGGAAAGGAACGGTTGAGGCGAGGTAAGCAGGTTTAGGATGGGCTAGTCTGGGGTGTGGGGCTCTCTCTCCCCGACTCTGGCACCAGACCCTGGCGATGATCAGGGCAGAGGAATAAGCCAGAAAGAGGACGGGTGGAGTCTGGGCTCTGCATTGGTTGGTTTGCATAGGAAAGGTACTCCCCCCGCTAGTCCTTTGCTATCTTTAGGAATTGACTGGCCCTTAAAAATAAATAAAAGAAGAAGAAGAAAAAAAGAACTGACCAGCTCTAGAAGGTATTTTCCCTGCCTTGTCCTGCTTGCCAGGGCTGGGAGATCACGTGTCAGCAAGGAGTTTGCTGTGCTCTCCTCGTATGGGTCTTTCTGTAACTCTGCATCCCAGGTTTTCTTGGTTAATCCTGAACCGGTTTCCATGTCGGTTTTCACTGGTCACCTGTGCGCTTGGGTGCCGTCATGATCAGGCTGATGTTTTGGAACAAACATTGTCATTCCAGTGGAGTGGTTGTGGGTTTTGATCACCTGCCCCAATGAGACACAAATCTCTTGGAAGAGGGGAAGGTGGCGGCTGGGATCCCAGAGTGGTGCGGCTGAAAATCACGGTCTTTCAGCTATAGGTGGCTATGGCAGAGTGAAAGGGTCCCGCCTGGAGTCAGAATTGGAAAGCCAGGTTCCCGGGGTCGTTCTGATGGTCTCCCCATCAGTAATGGGGGTGATGCTCCCAGCCACACAGAAGAAATCAAGAATCGTGCCTGGTGTGTGGTGGCTCCAGTGTGCCTCCTTAGCGAGTGTCGGCATGTCCCCGGTGTGGACACACCCCATCCTCCCAGTAGCCCTGAGGCCTCCCTGGTCAGCAGCAGCCAGACCCTGGGCTGCTCCACAAAAGCACATTCCCCTTTCACGTGTCTTATCCATTTGATCAGCTCCCTGCCTCTGAGATAGGAGAGCTGGCCCTGTACCCATTGCTTAGACAAAGAAGATGATGCAGGGAAGGACGGCAGGATCTTGCAGAGCTGCCTGGGAGCTGACTGACCCTGGCGCCAGGAGGCTGCAGGGGGAGCTGGTTAGAAGTCATCCTCAAGAAACCTTGACTCGGGAATTGTTGCAATCCTCAGATGCTGTTTTGAGTAGGTCTGCCTGCTGGGCTTCCCCACTGTCGACCCCAAGAGCTGTCAACCAACACCTCCCTCCCCTAGCTAGGCAGGCTCCACGCTGTCTTGGCTTTCCGTATACTGGGGCTCTGTAAGCACCTTATCCTGGCTGGTCTGGTCTTTGGAAAAGACAAGCAAATATAACTGCATAGAATGTATATATGTTTTAAGCACACACAAAAAAGTGTAATCGATATCCATGCAGCTTATCCATACATTTTTAAAAAGATTTTATTTAATTATTTGATAGAGAGAGAGAGAGAGAGAGAGGGAGGGAGACCACGAGCTGGGGTAGGAGCAGAGGGAGAAGCAGACTCCCCACTGAGCAAGGATTCCAAAAGAGGGGCTCGATCCCAGGACCCTGGGATCATGACCTGAACCGAAGGCATATGCTTAACAGACTGGGCCACCCAGGTGCCCCTTACTCATACATTTTTTGGGGCCTTGTTTCTGAAATGTGACGTATCAAGTGGGAGCTGGCCTGTCCTGAGTGCAGACAGTAAGAATGTACATCGCATAGAACTCAAAAATGCACATCAGATTGTCTAAAAGTCAGGTATGTTGTAGTATTGACATGTCCTGGCAGTTGTTAACAGTGTTGGAGATCAAGCAGTCCCCTTTGGCGGGTGGGGGGCCGAGAGCACATCACAGGCCTCCCCCTAGTCTCGTGATCATTTTAGACCCTGATCGGTCCCCTCCTCGCCCCTTCTCCCCCCCAGAGAACATTTGTTGTGTTTATCATCCTCAGACGCTTTTTCACATTTTCACCACATATGTGCATCTCCACCTACGGTGCTTTAAAAATTCAGACCTTATTTTGCTGTGTATACAGATGTATTTTTCCTTGCACATACTATCATTGTTTTGAGATGTATCTGTGTCGCTGCCGTAAGCTGTGATCAGCTTGTGAAAGGCTCCGTGTACTCCACAACCAATGAGTATTCCACAGCCTGTTTATCTCCTTCCCTATTGAGGCCATTAAAATTGTTTACAGTTTTTTATTAGTGCAAACATTGTTGCTACAGATGGAGCATGTCTTCTCGTGTACACACATGTACAAGTTCTTTGGGCAGGGGAGAGCGTTATGAAATCAATTTTGTGGGTAGCACACAGCATTTGGAAAGGTGAGATAGAAAATATCACTGTGCATGGGTGCCTGGGTGGCTCAGTGGGTTAAGCCTCTGCCTTCTGCTCAGGTCATGGTCTCAGGGTCCTGGGATAGAGGCCTGAGTCGGGCTCTCTGCTTAGCGGGGAGCTGTCTGCCTCTCTGCCTACTTGTGATCTCTCTTTCTGTGTCAGATAAATAAATAAAATCTTTAAAAAAGAAAATAAAGAAAATATCACAGTGCATTGCAGGTGATCAAGGTAAAGCTGCTCGTGTGTCTGTGTGCTCGTGCATGACTCCACTGCTGTGTCGGATGCCTCTGCGTCACAGTGGGATGGTTTGAAAGTCCTAGCCCCAGGATAGCTACAGGAATAAAACTGTGGCTTGTGGGGTTCGTATGTTTTCAGCTTTGTTAGATACTGCCAACTTGCTCTCCAAAGTGGCTGGACAAATTTACCCCTTCTGTCAAACACTGATTTGTATTATTAGACTTAAATCTGGGGGGCATTCTAATGAGCAAGAACAATCTTATTTTAACTTGTACCCTCTCGTTTGTATACTGGACATCATGGTTTTTCTCTCGTGGTTGGCCTGTTCATTTCCTTTGCTCCACTTTCTACTGAGCGACTGCTTTCTTCCTAAAAAAAATTTTTAAAATATACTAATCATTGGTTGTTTAGATGTGTTAATAAATAATTTCTCCCTGTCTTTGTTTAGCCATGATCTTTCCTTATGGTATGGCTTAGGGGGACAGAAGTTGTACATTGTAATGTAATCAATTGCATCATTCTTTTCCTTTATGGTATGCATCTGTATCTTGTTTAAGAATTTCTTCCCTACCTTGAGGTCATAAAGATGTTCTCCTGTATTTTCTTCTAAAAATTCTAAAACTGCACATTTATGAATAGCTCTTTAATGTAACTGGAGTTGTCTTTGACATGATGTTGAGATCGGATTTTGTTGTATTGGTCTATGTGGATGAACTTTGTCCTGGTAGCAATTACTGCTTTTCTTTTAAATGATTTTTTAACTGCAAAGACTGTAGCATGTTGGTTTCTCTTCTATTCATGTAGGGTTGTTGCTGGCTCGTCAGCTCTCTGATCCCCTGGCCTGTGGGTTTCCCTATATGCTTGCACACTGTCTTAACTGCTATAGCTTCTTATTAAGGGTAATGCCTCATAGGGCAAATCCCTCTTATGTTCCTTTTTCAAAACATCTTGGTTCTTATCTGGCCTTTGCTTTACCATGAAAATTTTCAGATCAACTTTTTTTATCCGAAATCCCTGTTGGAATTTTGATTGGACTTGATTTGATTAATTTGGGGAAGATTGCCATCTTTATCCTGTTGAATTTTCCCCATCTGTGATCATGATCTTTTCTTAATGCCTCCTTTATGTCTTTTAATTGAGTTTTATAATTTATATCATAAAGATTTTATGCATTTTCTGTTAAGTTTACTCTGTGTTCCCTACAGTTCTTTTGCTGTTGTAAATGGTAGTATATATCTAAAAATGACAGTTTTGGGGTGCCTGGGTGGCTCAGTCCTTAACTGTCTGCCTTCAGCTTAGGTCATGATTCCAGGGTCCTGGGTTCGAGCCCCACATTGGGCTCCCTGCTCTCCAGCAAGCCTGCTTCTCCCTCTCCTGCTCCCCCTGTTTCTGTTCCCTCTCTCGCTGCTCTCTGTCAAATAAATAAATAAAATATTTCAAATAAAATAAAATAAAAATGACAGTTTATCATTCTTGACTTCTGGTTTCATCAGTCTCAATGATATCTTATTAAATGTATCCATCTAGATTTTACAGCTATTTTATATAATCACGTCCTGAAAAGTTTTTTCTCTTTCCAAATCTTGCATCTTTATTTTCCCTTTTGCATCTTGCTGTTGTGTTGTCTGGACCAGCACCATCCAATGGAAATACGATGTGAGCCTCCTGTGTGATGTAAACACCTCTGGCGGCCATGATTCAAAAAGTAAAAAGAAATGGGTGGGATTAATTTCAAATATTATATTTTAGTTGACTGAGTATATTGAAGTAGTATCGTGTCAACACGCAATCAATGGTAAAGATGGTTGAGATGGTTAATATTCTTGCTTCCTCTAGTCTTCAGAACTCGGTGTGTATTTTATACTTCGAGCGCCCCTCAGTTTAGCCCAGCCACATTCTGAGGGCTGAGTGGTTATCACGCCGGACTACACAGAGTTAGAACTCTCCATTCAGTTTTGAACAGAAGTTCAGCAAGTTGGCCTCCTTTTCATGTTCCTGACTTGAAAGGGAATAATCCTGAAGTCTTACCAGAAGAATCAGGTTTAATGGTGTTTGGGAGATTTTCTGTAACAGGTTTAAAATTCCTTTTCATTCCTATTTTCTCAGGGGCCTTCATTGTGAGTGGTTGTGAATTTTATCAATGCTTTTTTGCGAGTAAAGAGATAAAAAATTTCTTCCTTATGCTCTTATTGGGATGGATTTTATATTACCACGTTTCTCTTATCTTTATCATTATTGATTCTGGGGATAAACCTGAGTTTACGTTGTTGGATGCAATTGGTAATATTTTCGTGGACCTATGAGTCCATGTTCAGCAGTGAGTTCAGCCTATAAATGTAGTTTCCTTCTGTCCCTGTTTAGTTGAAGTAAGTATCCACCAAATTAGCTTCATCACATTTGTTAAGCAATACTCTCAAATATTCAAATATTTGTATTCGTTAAAGATTATCTTGAAATATGTGTATATGTTTACATGTGTGTCTGTGTTCATTCACATTTGTATATGTCCATATGTTAAGGATCGTCTTCAGATTCTTGTGTGTATTAAGAATTATCCAATCCTTGAAGGTTTGGAAAAATCTAAACGATAAAATAGCCTCCGCCTGGGTTTGTTTGTTACAGCTGGATTTTTTTTTTTTTCTTTCCAGCTACTAATTTGGTTTGTTTAATGGTTAGAGGTATTTCCAATTTTCTACTTCTTAATAGAAGTTTAATCAGTTTCTATCTCCTTCGGAATATGTCTCTTTCCTCTGTTATCATGTGTATTGGCGGTGCGTGTACTTAGGGCCTACTTTCTTTGTTCCTGATGATGTTTATTTCTGCCTTCTCCCTGTTTTGATGGGCCTTAACAGAGGTTAGGTGGCTTTCTTAGTCTTTCCGGTTGCTTGATTCCTTCTTGTTTCTTTGTTTCCTTTCTTGGAGATTTCTCGTCCTGTCCTGCCTCCTTACTTCTCTCCCGTCCTGCCTCCTTACTCTTCGTGAAGGTACGTGTCTGGGTTACCATCCCAGTTCCATGAGTCGGGCACTCGATGACTGAGTCTCACCTTTCCACTTTTCTCCTGTCCCCAGCCTCAACATACATCTGGGTTCTGCTTCCAGTACTTGCCAGGGGTCCTGATACGTAGCACTTTTATTATTTTTAAAATCTTAGTTTCTCATCAGTTTTGGAAAATCTTTCATTATCTTTTCAGGTTGTGCCTTTCCCCATCATCTCCATTCTCTTCCTTCTGGAACTTTCTCCATGCAACTGTCTCAACTACCCTCCGTGTCTTCTTCAACTCTTTTTATATTATCCATCTTTTCCATTTTTGTGTTATGCATTCACTCATCGCTTAAGCTGACTTTGATGTTCTTTGTGGTATCTGCTGACTCTTGCTCGTGTGTGTGTGTGTGTGTGTGTGTGTGTCTGTGTCTGTGTATATTTTGTAATTTTGGATTGTGACTAGAGGTGTATCTGTAGGAAGCCAGTGTGGTCAGAATTGAGGCTCTCTCCCTCCATGATGGTTTTCTTTATGACTCTGCCAGGTTCCTCGGGTGTAACACAGGTGTGGGAATGGGTTCATATTCTTTTCATTGTATGGATATTCCTGATCCCCGTAGAGACTATAAACTCAAACCCTCACCCAGTGAGAAGGCAGGCAGGTGTTTACAAACACAGGAGGGGATTTCTAGAAATCCTTCACCCACTTCCTAGGCAGAAGTGTAAGTGCCCAGGCGTCCTTGTCCGGTCCCTGTGCTGGTGGGCTTTGAAGGGTGTCCATCCTTTCCCCAAAATTGTAGCCCTCCCGTGGTCTTAACTGTAGATGGAGGGGTCTCAGTTCCCACTTCTCATCCTTTGCGGGCTCCTGGTCTCCCATCCTCTCCCTGCCTGGGGCCTTAGAACAGGACCACTGGGTGACCGGGGTGTCACCCATCCCCTTGGCATCGGCTTACCTCCTCCTGCTTCCATCTTCAGATTCCCTCGTGGTTTTCTGCCCCCAGGTGGTCCCTCCTGTCTCGCCAGCTCCTATGCGGACCTAAACAGGTATTCTGCTTATCGAGCCAGGAGAGCTTTTATTCACCTTGTCAAGTCACTATGCTGTTGTGTTTATATGCAAAGTTAAAGGTAGAAAATGAGGTCGATGGGGAAAGAAACCCATATTTTGGGAAAGAGCTGTAATTATTATCCACTCCAGGCAAAAGACCTGTGAAGTGGTCGGTTTCCAAGAGAGGAAATCCTTGGCGTCTGCCTGATTCCCAAATCCACTGGCTAAATCAGTGACTGACTAAGCCTTCTTGGACAGGGACCAAGGCTTCTACACATCACACCGAGGCTTAGTGTTTGGGGTTATAATGGAGTCTGGTAAAGAGTGGGGAGGGCCCATTCTATGTAATTTCAACCTCTTGCCGGCTGTCCTTGCCACGCCTTGTTCAGACATCCTTGTGGGTCACTTGACCGTTCTGTGAGTGCATCCTCATCTACTCACTAATACCTTGGGGACAGTGATCCACCAACTGTGAATTCAGGGGCATAAGGTGACCTTAAGTTGGGCATGGTGATTTCTTTTTTTTTTTTAATATTTATTTGACATAGAGCACAGGTAGGCAGAGAGGCAGACAGAAAGAGAGGGAGAGGGAGAAGCAGGCTCCCACCCTGAGCAGGGACCCTATGCAGGGCTCGATCCCAGGACCCTGGGATCATGACCTGAGCTGAAGGCAGCCGCTTAACCAACTGAGCTGCCCCGGCACCCCAAGGGCATGGTGATTTCTTGACTCCCCTCTCTGTCTTCATTCATACAAACAGGATTTACTGAGTGTCAGCTGCGCCCAGGCACGCAGGCGCTGTTCTAGACACTGTTTGAAACGGTTTTTTGTTAACTTTGCTCTGCCAGGGACTGGGAAGCCAGAGGAGAACTGGACTTGCCTCCTGGCCTGTCTGGGATATGCTGGGGAGGAGGGGCCATCCCCAGCCCTTTCTGCAGAGCAGCCCTGGGGAAGTGTGCTAACAAGGGGGATCGGGGAGTGAGGGGGGTGGGTGGTCTGCAGGGCCAGACCGGGTGAGGAGGGGGGATCGTGACAAATCCCTTGAGGAGGGAGTGTGTGTGTCTGATCCCTGGTGGTGATGCTGCGGTGGGGCCTGGGAAAGGTAAATGTGAGCCCCTCATTCTTGCTCTGTTTCACCCTTTCATTTGGCTTTCTGGGATTCATTTATTTCTATCCTTATAAACAGCATAACTTTCATGATTCGAATTTCAGTAGTTACAAAAGTGAAAAAAAAATCTTCCCAGACCTGTCTTCCAGCCAGCCCACTGGTTTCTCTCCCTGGAGGCGACCTAATGCCGCGGACTCCTTCCATGTCCTCTGGCAGATACTCCAGCTGTATACACGTAAATAAGATATCTCTTTGTGAATATTTATATACATTTGCGTATCTATAAATTTACACACAGGCATGCACATATATGCTTTTTAATACAAGTGTCAGCATCTTGCTATTTGGGCTTTTGACAGTGCATCTTGGAAATCGGTCCCTATCAGGGCTGGAGCGCTTCTTCATTTGTTTTTATGGTTGTTTGGTATTCCATTATACGGATGGATCGTAACTTATGTAACGAGTCCCCCTCTGATGGATTTTTAGGTTTCCAATCTTCTGGTATTTTGAAACAAGGCTGCAGGAAATGGTCTTGTGCTTGTGTTACCTTACACATTTGAGATCACACGCATAGGGCACACAGAGTGCCGCTTACGGGGAGCTCTTAGTATCTCCTAGTCGCAGAGGTAATACTGGTCCCAGTTGTGGGCTGCCCGGCATCAGGAGGGCAGGCCTCTGCCTCCTGGGATTCCCGTAGGCTGAACCTATAGTTACAGGGATTTTCCTGAGACCCTCCCTCCACAGACGTGCGAGGTAGAGTTTCTGACTGTGTGAATGGAAATACTTACACTTAAGAGAAATTACAGGCAAGAGAAGGCATGGGAAATAGTTTTTTTCGCTTCACAGATCATCTGCAAAGGAATTCCAAGAAGGGTTTTCTAATCATTTTCTACATTCTGTGAGAGCTACTTCACTAGACTTAAGTGGTCGAGGTGGAGAGGAGGTTGAGGACTCATCCACCTTGTTGTAAGGGTTGGTTTACCAAATTAAAGATGGTAAAAATGACATGAAGGTAACGTGAGTGTCAACTTTGGCAGAAACTTCATTTTTGGCCTAACACCAGACAAGACTTTTTCATTATAAGCTGCTGCCTGTTCCAGAGTCTACCTTTATTAATTTTTCTTTATTTTAATTTTTACTTTATTTTATTTATATTTATTTGTCACACGGAGAGAGAAAGAGAGCACAAGCAGGGGAAGCAACAGAGTGAGAGGGGGAAGCAGGCTCGCCACCGAGCAGGGGGCCCAACACGGGGCTTGATTCCAGGACCCTGAGATCATGACCTGAGCCGAAGGTAGATGAAGGTAGATGCTTAACGACTGAGCCGCCCAGGTGCCCTTATTTGTTTGTTTGTTTTTAAAGATTGTATTTATTTAGAGAGAGAGAAAGAGCTTGAGTTGGGGCAGATCGAGGGAGCGGGGAAGAGGGAAAGGGAGAGAGAACCCTAAGCAGACTCCCCTCTGAGCATGGAGCTTGATGTGGGGTTCAATCTCATGACCCCAAGATCATGACCTGAGCCAAACCAGGAGTCAGACACTCAACCTACTGAGCCACCAGGTGCCCCTAGAGCACACCTTCAAATAAAGGCCTGGTGTTTTTTCTTAAATCCCAGGATCCAGTGACACGGAATGATGGTATTTATTGAGCTAGTGTTATGGACCAGCCCAGTCCTACCCCGGCATCTTCCTGGGACTCTTTCATTCTGTCTCTCAATAGCCCTGTCATCAGCTCCACTTTACAGACACACACCTGTGGCTCTGGGGGTATGTCACTTGCCCAGGGTCTCATGGGCACGACTGACGCTCAGGCTTCCGGCCATGAGGCTGCACTATGGAGAGCCAGGCCCCTCACCATGGCTCCCCAGGCACACTCATAGCCCAAGCAGCAGGACCAATCCAAGATGGCAGGTGGCAAGTTTTGACTGGGATCTGTCTGTACTTTTATTGTCTATACTTATCCCCGATCCATACGGTGTTGGCAATAAACACAATTCCAAACAGGGCATGGGAAGTGCTACTGAAGGACCTTAGGCCCTTCCCATTTCATCTTGAAAAGGAAGATGAATTCCACCCTCTCCCCTCTCTCCCCCCGAGTTAGGGTCAGCACAGCACTGAAATGACAGTGCAGCCATGGTTCAACAGGTCCCTGGCTCATGGGGCTAAGGCTTCAGAGAGCTTTGGAGCAGCAAGGAGCTTCCCGGCTCTATGACATTCTCCCGTATGATCTTGAGCGGGGTCTGTTTCTGGCTGTGACATGTGGTGCAGCCCTATCTGATGTTGCAGAAGAGCCCCGACTCACTCCTGGCAGGGTGTGACTGCCAGTTCCCCTGTTCTGAATCAGCAGTCAGCATGCTTGTCCTGTCAAGGGCCAGGTAGGAATAATTTTGGTCTTGGCAGGCCGTGCCTGTGGTCACACAGTGGCTCACGTCTGCTGGTGGAGTGTGAGAACACGTAGATGGCATGTGCACGATCAAACAGGTTTGCACTGCAGTAAAACCCAGGGAGGTGGACTTGGCCCTCTGGCTGGAGTCTGCTAACCCGTGCTCTGATTGACAAATGACAATATACTGAATTTCCTTGAGCTAGCAAATCCCGCCCTGCTTGGGTACCATCTCCATTTTCTGTGCCTTTGTGGTGGGTGTGGGGGAGGTGCGGAGAGTTTCCACTCTCCCCAACCCAGAACTTCACTACCAAACGCAGTGGGAGAGCATGGGCTGGGGGATCAGGTGAGCTGCCTTTGATTGTGTAGCCTGGAGCAGGCTTTGTTGCTTTGAGCCACATTTTACCCATCTGTAACATGGGACGTTTGACTACGATTTCTCAAAGGATCCTCCCAGCTCCAAAATATTCTGATTTTAGGTAGAAAGGAAATGAGTATTCTCTTCCCTGGAGATTGTGCCTGCAATTTGTCTTTGGTCACCAAATCAAAGTAGATAAGGTAATTTGGTATTATAATTTGTACCCTAAGAGGCATTTATGCCTGGGCCACCCCATCTTAGCAGACTGTAAAACCTGCAGGAGCCCATTGGGTAGGGACAGCCCTTGAGGTCTCCATGGCCCACACAGTCTTTTTGTTTGTTTGTTTCTCATTTGTTTTACTTGTTTGTTTTTTATTGCTTGTTCATTTATTTGTCAGAGAGGGAGCACAAGAAGGGGAGGGACAGAGGGAGAGGGAGAAGCAACCTCCCCCATTGAGCAGGGCCTCGATCTCAGAACGCCAAAATCATGACCTGAGCTGAGGGCAATGCTTGACCAACTGAGCCACCCAGACACTCCCTGGGCCCACATGGTGTCTTGGAACAGTTGCCTTCTACCTGTGAGTTTCTGGGTGAACCCAGGTGAGGAACAGGCTAGTCCCTCTCACTTCCCACCTAGCATTGTCCCTTGCAGAGGTGGGCAGGAGGAACAAGGGAGAAAAAACCAGGAAGTACAAAGAGCACGAAGCTTTCTTTTCTGCTGTTGCCTGTTGTGTGGTTGTTGCACGGGAAGCTCTACTATACCGGGAGGAAACCTGCTCATTTTCACTCCAGAGGCTAGAAGAACCAGGCCCAGGAATGCCTGCCCACCTTGTGCCAGTGCTCACACACCGTGATGCCAGTTGGCCCGTGAGGCTGTCTCATTTCTCAGGCACCCCACCCAGCCCTGGGTGGCCTGGGGTGGGTGAAGTGCACCCTGGGAGAGCTGGAAAGGAAGCTGCGTGGCAGATGGGGGACTTGGCCCATTCCACCACTAGTGAACCGGGGCCTTGATTGGACCCTCGGAGCTTTGGCTTCCTGATTGGAATCATGGGATGGGTGATACCTGCAGGGACCCCTACGTTTCCATGGAAATCATCCACTTAGTAAATATTCTTTCTTTATTAGGTTCCAGGCACGACACCAGGATTTCTATGGCCGTGTGATAAATATGATTGCAAAGGTTTCCCTAATCGCCAGGCAACGGGCTAAATATGACACAGATTAGCTCATTTGACCTTCACAGTGACCTCCATCTTCCAAATGGGAAAACCGAGGCTTAGCGATATTATCTCAGGTCACACAGCCGGTTGAAGGCAGAGCCAGGATCTAGGCCTGGCTGACTCCCAGAGTCCATGTCATTGGGAGACTCTGCGTTTTTTCCCCAGGTCAGCTGGGGGACAGCATTGGTGCAGCCTGAAGTGCGAACTAGGCCCGCCTGTGTTTTGTCCTTTCAAAAGTGTGCATGTTTTAGAATCTCCCCAGCCAGCGATTTGCTTTCTTGCCGTGGATTCACCTTCCTTGCGCCCTCCTGAAAGCCCCTCCTTTGGGTCATCCCCTCTGGGTCTGTGGGTGGAGCTAGCTACATTACAGTCCTGGGTTCTGGACCCCTGGTGGCCACAGCCATCAGCAGAGAGAAAGGTTGAGTTCCTGGCACCCAGTTTCTGGCTGCTTAGCAGCATGGCTCTGAAGAGGTTTTGTAGAGACCTGACTGGCTAGGTCTGGGCGGGGGAGCGGCATCTGCCCTGTGGGAGAGAACACTGTCCAAGGGGCTTCCTGCTGCTGCTAGTGGCCGCTGAGTGGGTCCTAGGGGACAGCACTGTTCTTGCTCTGCAGGGCAGGTGAGTGAGGGGGCCAGCTCCTCTCCTGGGCTGTCCTCTACCACCCCGGTCTTGCCAAAGCACGTATCCTGCCCAGAGGCAGGACCGACAAGAATGTTGGACCTCCTGAAGAGTCTAGGCCTTGCAAAACCATGGCCAGGCTTAGAACCGGAGGTCAAGGCTTGATCTCCGGTCCCCACCCCTTGAAAGCCAGTGAGCAAGGGAGACTTAGTTCACCTCTCTGCAGTGCCCTTCCTCCCCTGTATCTCAGAGTTGCTTGCGCAGATGGAGGGAGGACAGTGGCCCCCACCTCCACCTCCAGTCCAGGCCTTGGATGGAGCTGGAGCTCTGGAAATGTGGGTCCCCAGTTCTGATCCGCCAGCTGAGTCCTTGGACCATGCGTGGATTTGGGATGCATCTTTCCAGCTCCTCACTGAGTCCTGACCCCTGGCGCAGGCTCAGCCCACTTCTGTTCAGTCGTAGTGGTTATTCTGTCCTGTGGTCCGTGCTTCCGGGGAGCTCTGGGCCCGAAGTGAGGATGGCAAGTTGGGTGACCAGCCATGCTGGTTTGCCTGAGACTGAGGGGATCCTGGGGCAGTTCTGGGCCAGCCGGAATGAGTTGGCCACCCTAGCACAGGCTGGCCCTGGGGTCAAGCAGGAACTGGGTTGGCCTCTCTTAGGCTGAGCTGGCATGGTGCCGAGGGCCCACGATGCAGTTAGGGGACAAATGTCTTAGTTTTCTTTAAAGAGAAGAAAGTAAATGAGTAAGATCCAGCCCAGAAGCCTGGCTTATATTCATCTTTAAACAAAGACGTTCATAACATAGAAATGTTAATGTGTTTTATGGAGGAGGGGGCCCACAAAGGCAAAAGTGCTCAGAGCCAAAACAGTCCCAGTGCGGCTGTGGGGGGGAAGACTGACCGCCGTACCCGACTCCCCAGGGCCCCCTGGCCTCTGGGTCTCTTTGAGGATCAGGAAGAAGAGGACACAGCCAAGGAGGAGGGGACGCAAGGGCACCAGGTACCTGGGGCAGCGGGGTCTCCCCAAGGTTCACAGTGATTTAAAGTGACATCTGTGTTTTGGGGCCTGCCAAGCCCCAGAACTTGGGTGGGAGGTTGACACTGGGGTGGCATGTCAAGGTTGAATACCGCCACTTGCCCTCCTGGACTGAGCCGCGAGGTTCCGGCCTCAGATGCTCCAGCGTCGGCTGCGTGGTGGCAGGGGTGGGGGTCCCTGTTTGGAGCCAGAGAGCTGATTTAATCCAGCTGAGGCCAGGACCCAGCGTGGAGGCTCAGAATGCAGCTGGGTCTCCGCCAACTCCCCTTCCCCCACCACACGGGGCTCCAAAGCCCAGAAAGGGGGAGACCCGCTGGGGGCTGCAACAGATGTCACCATCCCCACATGGCGCTTCTTGTTTATCTTTTATTAATGGCAGGTGCTTAGGCAGGGGCAGTGCTCGGAGCCGGCCCTACGAGCAAGTGGGCTGGGCAGCAGCTTCCCTCAGAAGCCAGGCAGAAGAGGGAGAGGACATGAATAATACAGGCCACATCTTGACAGAGCCTGCCAGGCCGTGCGGGTCCCAGTCTAGAAGGGTCATGCAGTGAGATAGCAGCCGGGTGGTACCCGGCCCCCTGACTCTGGGCTCCATAGCCTTTCATTTTAGTTTGGGTGGAAGCAGGCTATTCATGACAGAGAGGAAAACTTAGGTCTGTTTTTCATTTTTCATCCTATTCTTGGCAGATTTGCAGAGGGACCTGGCAGGAAGGGGATGTTGGAGAGGAAGGAGTAGAAGGAGAAAGAAGTCTACTTGGCTCCTTTGCCTTTTCTGCTAAAAATGGTGGCAGTTCAGCATTTCCACTAAAAATAGCTAGTCCTCTGTCAAGGCCACCCACACCGATGATCTGGAGACTGCGGAAAACAAGATGGGGGCCTTGCGCCACACCTTCTTGTGGAGAGGTCTGGAAGCTCTACTGGTGGGCGTCATTGAGAGAGGGAGAGGGGGAGGGGAGATGCGCTCGGTGCTGTTTCTGAAGACCTGAGCCTCATGCTTGCCTTTGTGTGCTGAGGACAGGGCTGGATTCTTCCTCAGACATTAATCTAAGTTGCTTTAAAAGAAAATGAGCAATGGGCACCTGGGTGGCTCAGTCACTTGAGCAGCTAACTCTTGATTTTTGGCGCTGGTCGTGATCTCAGGGGTGTGATATTGAGGCCCACTTCGGGCTCCACATTCAGCACGGACTCTGCTTGAAGATTCCCTCCCTCACCTTCTCCTTCTTCTGCCCTTCCCTGCTGCACTCTTGCACGCATGCTCTCTTTCTCTTTATCTCTCTGTCTCTAAAATAAATAAATAAATAAATTTTTTTTAAGAAGAGCGAATGAGTGACAGATAAATGGATAAGTGAAATATGGTAAACACACGCAATGCAATATTATCCTGTCTTAAAAAGGAAGGAAATTCTGGCACCTGCTATAACACGGATGGACCTTAAGGACATTATGCTGAGTGAAATAAGCCAAAAAAAAAAAAAAATGCTATCGTATGAGTCTACCTATATGAGTTACCTAAAATAGGCATTCATGGAGACAGAACGTAGCATGGTGGTTGCCAAGAACTGGGAGGTTGGGGGGTGGGGAGTCCATATTTAATGGGTATGGTGTTTCAGTTCAGGAAGATGGATGGCTGTGATGGTTGTACAAGAATGAGGATGTACTTAATATTACTGGACTATATTATATCCTTAAAAGTAGTTGAGATGGTAAATGTTCTGCATATTTTATAACCATTAAAAGAAGTTTAAATAGGCGTTGACCCCTCTCTTCCTCTTGACTGCTCTCTGTAGAATGACTAGGAAAGGGTGTTTATCTTTCATGCCAGTAGGGATGATGATAATAATTGTATTCTTTGGCAAAGAAACAAACTAGAGTCTCTTAGGTCACCAGGACAGACCTGTGGATGTTGGGCCAGAGCCAAGCCTCATGCATTTTGGCATGTAGGAATTCCCCCAATGGAATGGCTAAAGATTCCACTGGACAAGTCCCACTCAGGTATGGAGAACTTCCAGACAGGTTTATCGTCTTTTATCTTTAAACACGAAGGGACATCTAAGGTTTTACTGACATCAGAGGGAAGTCTGCTCTATGGAAGAACAAGATCAACATGAACAATGGGACAAGGATAGTCCCAGAAGAAACAAGATTCAAGAAGAGATGAAAGTGTGAGTGAAAAAATAGCCCTCTCGTTGGTATCCTCAGACAGATCTGAGGAAGCACTGCGTTCATAAAACAAGAACAGGATGCTATGAAATAAGAACCCAAAAAACCAGTTTTAGATTAAAAATATGATGGCAGAAATAAGAAGTTTATTAAAAGAATGAAAGGTGACTCATGGAGTCCATGAGTCTAGGATCCCAGGAGGGAGACTCCCAGTGGGGACGTGACAGCAAGGCCCACCCCCTGAATTAGGGCACGGGGCTCCCTGGGGATGGGAGAGCCAGGGAGCACAGGAGAAAGGCTTCTGCAGAGAGTCTACATCCCTGGAAGAACTGGAGGTCATGTCATCACTATACTGGGAGGAAGGGGCGCCCTTCCACACAATTTTGTTCATGGAAGGGGGGGTGCTCAAGTGAACAGAGCTGTCCTCCATGTAAATAACTCCTAAGTCAGAAACATTGTGCTTATAGGATTAAAGCATCAAAACTCACTGTTTTAATAGATTCCTTGTATAGATCAGATAGTCACCAGAGGAGCCGAAAGTAGAAAAAGTTTTAAAAACGTTCAACATGGTTGTGTCCAGAGCACAGAGAATGGGTACTGTGCCTTTTATTAGAAGTCTTCTGTGCTCTTTGATTTCTTAAAAACCATAGGCAGAATTGCTTAGATCTTTTTAAAGCCACATACACACACACACGAAACCATGAAAATTAATAAGAAACACTCTGAATGAACTTCGGCTTGCAAGAGGAACTTGCTGACTTGGGGAAGTTAAGAATGGGCTGAGAAGTCCCGGTTCCCTGGTATGAGCACCGTTAGGGAATCGAAGGTCCCACGAGGCTCATTCCAAGTAAGGAATTTTCTTTCTTCCTTCCTTTCTTTTCCTTCCTTCCTTTTCTTCTCTCTCTTTTTAAAGATTTTATTTATTTATTTGAGGGAGAGAGCAAGAACATGAGCTCGGGTGGGGTGGCGGGAGACAGAGGGAGAAGGAGGCTACCCGCTGACCAGGAAGCCCAACTTGGGGCTTAATCCCAGAATCTTGAGATCATGACCTGAGCTGAAGGCAGATGCCTCACTGACTGAGCCACCCAGGCACCCCCCAGGTGAGGAATTTTCAGTTGTTACTTTGCTCTGGTTGGGTTTATTTTGAGGGGAAACAGATGTTCCCCACAGATGAGTTGGGCCTGTTCCTCGCCCTGGGGACCTGACCTACACCAAGCTTGGTGTGAGTCGAGGCTGAATGAGAGGCTGCGCCCTGGGCGTCTTCACCCAGTCCCGGAGGGAGAATGAGGAAGGCAGAGGTAGCAGGCTGAGCCACTGTTGTCCCTGCTTCCATGGTGCTCCTATGCCTATAGTGGGAAAGTGACACTCTCCCAGAGAACATACACGAGATGACTGCAGTAGGAGGGGCTAGCAAGGAAATAAACAGAGGGTGGGGGAGAGGGTCACCCACCTCAGGAGGAGGTGACATCTGAGAGCAGAAGGCTATGTTGGAGCGAGATTTAGGAAGAGGGTCTGCGGAGAATCCCACCAGAGATGGGCAATGTTGAGCAGAACCCCTTGGGATGTCCAGTGGAAAGGGTAAGCCGGCCAGGGTGGAAATGCACCGATCAGTTCCAGAGTGATCAGAGACTGGGAAGGCAGGTCAGAGGGCCCCCGGGAAGACTTGCTCTCCATGGAAAGAGGGAGAAGCCCCGGCGCAGAGCGAGGGTATAAAGCCCCACAGGGAGTCCCGGCAGTTCTGGGGCTAGTGCTGGCTCTCCCTGGAGCCTAGATGACATTCACCTGCTCAGAGGGCTCTAGTGGCAAGCCTTGAGCTCGGACGCCTGCAGCGAGTCTTGACGGAGGACGGCAGACTGCAGCATGTGGAGTCGTCCCTACTCTGCCTCGGCTGATGGGAAGCAGAGACGGACACACATGAGCGATTTCCGTCGCCGTGAACATCCTCCTGGGCCTCATTCATGGGACCAGCTCTGCACTGGGCCTGGCTGGGGCCACTTCAGGCCAGTGAAGGTACTGGAGCCGCCCCCCCCCTTGCCCTGCCTCCACCGCGGGCTCCCCAGCCTCAGACGACATGCCATGTGGGCACCGAAGAAGTCAATGCAGGACGGAAGGACAAGTGCATTTCAGAGGGAAGGCACTGGGAGCCGGTGCCAGCATTCTGGAGGGAGGGCCACCCAGGAATACAGACAGAGGAAGCAGCTTTTCTCTGGTCGGTTTGAGGAAAGTTTCTCTGCCCGCAGACACCTCTCTTGCCTCCCCAGCCAACTTGGGGCTGAAACCTGGAATTCCACCATGACGGGTTCATTCCTTTGGCTTAGGATACAAACATCCTCATGAAGAGAGGACCCTCGAGCCATCGCTGGCATTGAGGACCCTGGACGTCATGGCAGGCCATCGGGGCCTTTGCCATTTGACAGAATGGCCCGCCAACACTCTCCGTGCCTTTGTGTGTCATGCCTTGTGCTCCTTCCAATTGTGCAAAGATAGCCCCAACCCCGTCCACCCATTCTCTGGAGGCAGGAGGACACAGGCAGGGATAATGAGGGTATGATGGGTGCAGTGACAGAGAAGTGACCAGGCGTGGGGGCCACTTGATGTGGACAGTGCGCAGGCCAGGGTCCCCAGGGTTCCTTGAGCCTGTTTCAGCCAGCATTTATTGAGTGCCTACTGTCTACATAAAACTCAGTGGGGACTGATCACAGTCTGGTAGGAAAATACCCCAGTTAGGTCTGTAGAGAGTTACAGTATAGGGCTAAGAGCAAAGGGAGCCAAAAGGGCAACCCTAGGGTGTGGAGCGTGGAGTGAAGGAAGGCTTCCTAGAGCAGGCAGAGATGGAGTTGAGCCTCAGAGGATGAAAAGGAGCTTGCCAAAGTGTGGGAGTGTTCTAGGTAAAGAGGGCAGCAGGGTCGGAGGCCCAGGCATGATAAGCGTCCCTGAGAGGTCTATACTAGTCCTTGTCCTCCCGGTGTCACTTGGGTGCCAGCTCCGGGGAGGGCCACGTGGCAGCTTCTGAGGACCAGGAGCACTTGTCATATTTGCTGTACGGTCCTGCTCCAGGGGAGTTCTCAGGCCCCACTGAGCATCTGGCCGTCTCCTCCCTCCCAGGCTGTGACAAGCAGATGAAACCAGGGTCCCTGAGTCACCTTGGGAGTCCTGATGGCCTACAGCTGCGTAAGGGACCATTTCTCCTGTGGTCTCCACTGTGTCTGTTCTGAGTTTCTCCATTTTTTGTGTGGAGACACCTCTGAGGACAAGAAGAAACCAGGAAGGCATATCTATCAGAATTGACTTTCTGAATGCCTGCCGTTGGCTTAGCCACAGGGGGTTCTCAGATTTAAGTGTGCAATAGAATCACCCAGAAGGCTTGTTAAAACCCAGGTCTCAGGTGACTGGGTGGCTTAGTCGGTTAAGCGTCTGCTTTCAGCTCAGGTCATGATCGCAGGGTCCTGGGATGGAACTCCGGCTTATCAGGGAGCCAGCTTCTCCCTCGGCCCCTCCTGCCTCTCCTGCTCCCCTTGCTTATGCTTGCTTTCTCTGTCAAATAAATAAATAAAATCTTAAAAAAAAAAAAAAAAAAAGAAGAAGAAGAAAGGAAAAAAAAAAAAACCCAACCACCCAGCTTTCTTGGGTCCACACTGAGTTTTGATTCAGGAGGCCTGGAATGGGGCTTGAACTGGGCATGTCTAAGTCCCAGATGATGCTGATGCTGTGGGCCTGGGACCACTCTTGGAGGCCCTGACTGAGCCCAATGCTGGGCAGTCTGGGCCCTGCAAGGGCCAGGCCCCCTCCATGGACTGGGAGAAGCAATGTTCACAGTCCATCTTGGAGTCACTGGAACACAACCCCGACCTCTTGGTACTACAGTAGGTTTATTTATGCCAGAATTTTTAAAACATAGCAAATCAGGAGAGGAAAACATGGAATCCACCAGATAGGCAAACTTGCAAGGAGAGATAATTCACAGCCAACCAGGGAAGGTCCTATAGGAAGCAGTTTGTGTAGACGCTGCTTTTGTAAGAAAACAGGTTTCTTAGAGCTCCTGGAGAGGTTGGTGGCTCTACGCCGCCACAGGAGGCAGCTCTCAGCCTGCTCTCTTGTGTCTGTTCTCACCCATGGAGGCATCTTCAAAGCCAGGGAGGGAGCCACCCAAGGAAATTGGTCACAGGCACCCTTTGCTTTTTACCCAGATTGTCAGCAAATGTTGCAGGCAAGAGCCATGATCCAGTGCCACAGGTTTACAGGATGGGTGAGAGGGAGAGCAAAGGGCATGGCAGAGTGCCATTCTTTTCCCACCCAGGCAGCATTGAGGGAAGGGACGGAGCCTCCCAGGCACACCAAGATGATAAAAATACTGTGAGCAAATATTTCTTCTGGTTCTGGGCACGGTTGTGGTTTACATGTATTTGCTTATGTAATTCTTCCCCCTCCCCCTGCTCACACGTGGTCCAAGAAAACACTGTCATGATCCCTGTTGGGCAGTTGAAGAAAGAGAGATCAGAGGGGTTGTGTGACTGGCCTGGGGTCCCACAGTAAGTGGCCGCACCAGGTTCGGACCCTGGCCATCCGACCCCAGTCTCCAGCTCTTACCCTCTGGGTTGGGCCTCCTCTCCTCTCATTAAGGCGTGTGCCCATTCTAGTAAGTTCGTTAAGGAGATTCAATTATGTCATTTAAAGCACTAACTGTTTGGGAACCGTGTACTTTGACCTGCTTCATCCGGGATGCTCTTGAATTCTAGGGAAGTCTCTGTGCTCATCCCCATTTTCAAAAGAGGACAACTGAGGCTCGGGGAGGTGGGTTACTTAAGCAGGACTGCGTCATTTGAACTCAGCCTTGGGCTGCTGACTTCAGAGTCTGGGCTCTTCCTGGCTTCCAGCCCCACTTCTTTTCTGCCCTTTCTGGACAACAAGTGGCTGCCTTTGCTACCTCAGGGCACCTCTCACGATCCCAGCCAGGAATGTTCAGGGAGGTGGGTTGCCTGCCTCATACATCTCAGATAGAGCCCAGGTCAAGATCTGGGGGTGGCTTCCCAGAGATGGAGCCGTGGTTGCTACCCAGCACGTTACCCATGGTTGTACCTTTCTGGCTCCTTCCTGCCAGGCTCTAGCTCAGGATTTGGGCCATCCATGAACAGAGGGTTTCAGAAAGTTGCTCCTGGTTCAGAAGGTGATGGCCCGTGGGCACTGAGGTGGACCAGGGAGAGATCTGGACAGTCAGGAGACTCATTCTGAAATTGACTTGTCCCCTCCCTGGATCTTTACTGCTGTCATGTTGTGCAGTGCCTTGGCCCAGCTGCTGTGAAAGAGAACTGGCCCATAGGACACACCCACAGCACCCAGAATCCTAGGAGCCTTTGAGCCTTTGAGGTCCAGAGCCCTGGACCATTATACCTGCCTGTCCCCATGCTCCCAATTGATCTGCACACCAGTGTCTTCCCAGGCTGCTTTTGCTGGCTGTCTCAGTGCATTCCTCTGGGGCATCTGAAGCAGCCTCGTGGGGGCTGGAATAGGGATAAAACCCCCAGCCAGAGAGGCCCCTGATGGGTAACTTGGACCGTTGGTGGACCTGGCTCCTTTTCAGACCCAGAGGGATTAGTCTTTCTTTGAGTTGAATTGGGCCCAGGGGCCCTTTGATTTCTATCAAGGTAGGAGCTGCCTAGGCAGGCCAGGTAATAAAGGTGTGGGCTGAGGGGTTGTGGGAGATGGGGTGGGGGAAGTCTGAGAGGAAATGCTCATCCCTCCATGCCTTTTGGCAGTGCTAGTCTGAAGACCAGGGGAAAACTTGGTGAGGTACTCTAAGACATGCAGAGCTGTGAGTCTTAATCTTTGAAGCCCCTGTCCATCCTCTGTGGGCACTGTGGAAGATAGAAAAGATTTGAGCTGGGATGGCTGAGAGAGGAGGAAAGGTAAAGATAGAAGAGGAAATGCCCTGACTAGAGAGCTTCCACCCACCCTTCTATTCATCCATCTACGCATACATCCATCTATCCATCCAAACATTCATCTTTCTACCCACGTACCTATCACCCATCCACCCACACATCCACCCATCCATCTATCCATCCATCGACCCACCCAAACATCCAACATTTTCTTTATCTGTCACCTACTGGGTTCCAGCCATTTCCATGTAGGCCACACCATCTCCTTGTAGTCCCCAGGGGACAACTGACCACTTACTGTTTTTTAATCTCTTTCCTGCATTCCCAGCCTGATCATGACTCTTGGCCCTTGGAAACCTTCTTTACCATTTTCTTATGATTTGACTTCTCTTCATGACTCGCTCTGAGCTTCTAAGCCCCCTTCACTCAGAGCCGTGGTGGGTGGCTGCTAGTTCTTTTGCACCTTTCTTAGCACTCTCCTTGGAGGAGGGCTGACGGAAGGCTTACTATAGACACTTGAGTTCTTTGAGATTGGGATTGCCTGGCGTCTGTCTGCAGTGGTGGAGGTAGGAGGTGAGCCCCTGCTGAGTGCTCAGGGTTGGGGAGCATGGGTGCAGAGCATGTTGCTGTGGAAAAAGCCCAAATTTTGGAGCCAGGCAAGAATGGCATCAATTCCTGGGGGCTGATGACCTGGGACAGGTCACCTAGCCTCCCTGAGACTCAGTGTCCTTATTTGTCAAGAAATAAGATAGAAAGCAACTTGTGTGGTTAAATGTACATGTAGGCTGTCCACAAGGTACCTGGTGCGTGGATGGTGAGTGATGACTTCCTCCTTCCCTGTATCCATAGATGGGCCTCCGGTGACACCCTCCACCTCCACCTTGTTGAGCTGGAACAGACAGAGCTGGGTGGAACTTCTGGAGGACATAGGACTCCGGAGCCAGGCCAAGCTTTGAACAGCAATAGGCAGTCTTTGATTTTTGTGACCATTGCCCTCTCCTGGCTCCTGCCTTGTTTTGTTGAATCCTGCCATCTTCCCTCTTGGGCTCTGTCGTCCCTAGGGTGAGACAGGGGAAGAAATAAGCTGGTAAATTGCTGGAGGGCAGGGCGGCTGGGATTGCCATTGGCACCTTGCTGGGGGGGTGGGGCACCCTCTATGCACCCCAGTGGCCAGTGTGTTTGTTCTTGATACCCAAGATGTGGTGGAGGTGAGCTGGGCTGCGAAGGCATCAGGAAGGGAGGGAGGGAGTCTCAGCTCTGGGGAAGGTATGCAGTGCTGGGGGCCACGAGCATTTAACCAACCGAATTCTCTCTGCCCCCTCCCTGACTCCATTTATTACCTATTAAATAATTATCTCATTTGGAAAGTGTTTCTGAACGTAGAACAGACTCCCCCTCCTGAGGCACAGGTTTTGCAATGGACTGTCTCCTGCGTGTTCCGGGCTCGGGCAAGACCAGAGCATTCTTGCCCTGGCTGTGCCTCCTCACGAGGCCTGGTCCTGTGCCAGGTGCTGTCAAGGCACCGCAGAGTGGGGCGTTGGCTCCCTGGGCCCCAAGACATGCTGGCTAATAGCTTCATTACTGGGGCGTTCTTCCTCACTCTTCTAAAGGAGAGGGCCTGAGGCTGGGCCTCCCCAGTGGCTTGTTATTTTCTGGGTCCCTTGGACATCTGGTCAGAGATGGTCAGAGATGGGAGGGACCTTTGTCCTTTTAATAGGTGAGGCCATTCAGGAACTGCCCTGAAGTCCGACTCTGAGTTGGCGGCCACCGCAGAAGCCTGGGCCTCCTGCCCAGGAGTCCAGAGCTCTCTCTGCTCCATCCTTCCCTCGTCTTCGGGTGTCATTGGCACGGAAATGTGGCCTCTTGCCCTCTCGTAGGCAGGGACCATTTCCTGAAACAAGAGCCGGGAGCTGTGTTGGATGGATGAATGAGTGATGAGTAAGGCAGCTAAGCCTCACTGACAACCGACAACCAACAGTGCAGACAATCCCCCTTTTTTGTTGCTAAAAAGTTGCAAATACTTCCTAGAACATGTGCAAACAGTACTGAAGCCCAGGCAGAAATGCAAGCCTGGCCCCGCCCTGCCTGCCCCTGCAGGTCGCAGAGGCCGCCGGGGGCAGTGCACAGAGTGGCTTGGCGAGGACCAGGCGTTCAGAGAGTGTCGCACATGTCCTCTAGGCAGGAGGCAGTGACGGTGGCCCAGGGCTGGGTCCAGATGAGTCTCGGGATGTACAGGTGAGAGTGAGGCTGGCAAGGCCCCCCACTGGCGGGACTGTGTGATTGTTGGTAGTCACACCCTGCCTTGCCAATTAGCCTGCACAGTGGGGATCCTCATCCTTGCCCTGCCTTTATCACAGGCCCTGAGAGTTATAAAAACCACTTCCCGCCCCCGCCCTGAAGCCGCCTGTATTTAGGCCACGGTTGCTGTCATTTATAGAAGCTCAAAATGCTCGCCTGGGGGGCTCAGTTGGTTAAGTGACGGCTTCTGGCTCAGGTCATGATCCCAGAGTCCTGGGATCAAGCCCCACACCGGGCTCCTTGCTCATGGGATCCTGCTTCCTTCTCCCCCTCTCCCTTTGCCAGCTGCTCCCCTGCTTGTCCTCTCTTTCTCTGTGTCAAATAAATAAATAAAATCTTGAAAACAAACAAACAAACAAACAAACAAACAAAAAATGCTTCCCTGAAACTCAGACCACTGTCAGGATTCTGGGAGTAGAGCTCAGCAGTGGTCACCGTGACCAGGAGTGGTCACAGGACACTTTGGACGGGTGGCCCGGTTTGAAGGATGAACGTGGTGGGACCTTGGGTACGTGTTGGGGGCAGCTAGTGGGGCAGAGGTGTGCAAGGGCCTGGTTGTGACCCATTGGTCTTGAAAGAAGGTCTTGTGGGAAAGGCATGTGCAAGCAGGGCTCATCCTGGAACCTGGGCCTGGCTGCATTGTTAATAGGGAGCCTTGGTGGACTCTGGAGTAGGGGGAATCACAGTCACAGTGTGGGCCACATGGGTATAAGGACAGAGTCGGTCTCTAACTTGGCTCCCTGAGGCCATGGACAAATTACCCCACATCTAGTCCTGTAGGGTTTAATGTGTCTGCTGCCTGGGATGGCTGCAATAGTCGGAGCTGGTTCATTAAGGACCCTTACAGTCTGAGGGCCCCAGACCCTTGCCCCCAGTGATGGCAACTGTCATTTATGGTCCAGTCATGGGGTGATAGATGATGGGCCCATCCTTTAGGCTCTAAATAAATACATGATCTCACTTCATCTTCTCTGTACATGAAAGGCTCCGTCACCCATTGTACAGATGAGAAACCTCAGGTTCCTGATGTCCCTGAGGTCACTAGCTGGTGAATGACCATCTGAATGTTATCCCAGCACTGTCTGTAGTCAAGCCTACTGGCTTCCAACACGGCCTGTAAGACACCACCATAGGTGCCCATATGTAGTGAATGCAGAAGTGTGTATAAAACAATGCATGCACTGGCAGGTCTATGGGAGAAGCCTGGGAGACTTCCTGGAGGTGGCGTCTGTGTCATTTCCCTTACCTGGGGCCTGGCCTTCCTGTGGTTCAGCTGTTGGTGAAAGGAGCCAAGGAGGGGGTCTTGGTGCCAGGCTTAAGGCTGGGGACCAGCCATCCTGTAGCCATCCAGGCTCCCATCAATTCTTTTTGCTCATTTGCTTGCCTTTTTTTTTTTTTTTTTAAAGGATTTATTTATTCATTTGAGAGAGCGAGCGTGTATGAGCAAGGGGAGGGGCAGAGGGAGAGAAACCCAGGTGAACTCCAAGCTGAGTGCAGAGCCTAATGCAGGGCTCCGTCCCAGGACCCAGAGATCATGACCTGAGTTGAAACCAAGAGTCATACATTCAACTGACTTGAGCCACCCAGGCACCCCTCGCTTACTTGCTTTTTAAGACAAAAAAGCACTTAAGTGGTTTTGTTTCCAAGTCTCAATGGGTCTTGGGCCCCCTTGGGTAAATGATGCAATAGATTTGGAGGCCGTGGCAGGATTAGCTCTGCACAGCCTCACTGACCTTGGAGAAACGGGGGCCCACAGAGCCGAGCCCTTTTGTTCATGCAGATGAAAGAGGCACCAACCTGCACGCCTGGGGCCGCCCACCATGGAGAGGTGACTTGCCTGCCTGCACGGTCTGCGCCACAATGCTCACTGGCTGGCCTGTGTACCCCACGGGCTCATTACCGCCGGCCCACAGAGGAACTGGAGAGCTAGGCAAGGGTGCTGTCTGCAGGCTCTGGCAGCTCGATGGAGTTCAATGAGATGATCGCTTGTCATTTTTTATTAATGAGCGACTGCCTGATTCATTATACATCTGAGGGGCGAGCCACCCCAGATGGGGAGGAGGAACACAGCGCGATACGCAGCCGCCACGGAAGGGGTGACAGGGCCCCGTGTGCAAGTTTTCTCTTCCTCTTTCTCCCCCAGGGGAACAAGTAACAAAAGGGGCCGGGCTTGGGCAGGCGAGCCTGCGGAGACTCGCTGGTGATGGCAAAGGGAGGCCATCCCGATGGCCAGATGGTCCCTTGGGTTAAGGGCTGCAGCCCTTCTGGGCTTTTCTCTGGTCACTTGCCTCCATCCTTCTCCAGCACCTCCACCCTTTCTTGGGCTCTTCAAAGCCTGTGCTTACCTGTGCCTTGCGGCATGAGCCTTTGGAAGCCAGGCCCCGCAGAGTCCCGGGAGCCAGAGACAGCTGATGTCTGTGGTCTCAGAGGAGACCTGGAATGAGCTCTGGCCCCAAAGGCATTTACAAAATGTCTGTGGGATGAACAGATGCCCACGTCGGAGATGCCTCCATGCAGAAGGACGCGATTTACCTGCCACTCAGCCAGTGCACCAACCGCGTGGCAGGCCTTGTGTCAGGGGCGGGGGACATGGCCGTCCTTACTCTGCAGGACCTCCCAGGTTGTGTCTCCCCTGCCACCACGCTGGCCGAGTGATTTCAGCGCTCCTGTTTCCTTGCAGAGGTGGGGGTGGGGTTGGATTGGCAAGAGCTTTGCTCTCTGGAAAACTTTTGCAGTCGTGATGGGTCTGCTGTGACACTTGGTGGGGAGGTGGATGGGCAGGCAGGCCAAGCCCTCTGCTCTTGGGTCTTTGGGGAGCGGCACACTGCCTTCTTCCTCAGTGCTCCCCCAGTGCCCATGCTGAGCCGGCGCAGCCCAGTTGTGGATGAACGAGGGGGATTTAACAATCCCCATGAAGCGCTGAGGTCTCTTCTCGGGGAGGGCAGTGGACTCAGGCCATCTCAGAGCTGTGTTTGTACTCTGTGGTGTCAGCCTGGGTCTTCTCATACATCCCTACACAGTGGAGAGGCCACCCGACGCCCCTCATGGGGAGCCTGTGGGCATGAGGCGTGAGAGAGTGCCAGCAGGCTGTCCCATGGCTGGTTGTCAGCTCTGCCGCTTGCTGGAGTGAGCTTTGGTTTTCATTGGGGCTAATAGTGATCGGCTTCCTTGGGTTATAAAATGATGGGGGGGGCCCTAAGTGGCCTTTGTTGCGGCTAGGCTTTGGGAGGAGCTGGCTGAGACCCCTCGCCACTTGGCCTTCTCATAGGTGAGGGCTCCTCCAGCATCAGGCCAGCAGGCTGAGGAGAAGACAGTGTGCCTGTTAGCAGGTTGAGAGGGACCCTCGGAAGGCCCCAGAAACACAAGGCTTGCTTTTAGTTCCCCTGAGAAGAACTATCACAAATATTTCTCTGGCAGGCGCCTGCCTCCTCTGTACCCTAAGCCCACCTAGGATCCAGCTAAGCACCCACATTGCCCCCCAGCCTAGGACTCTCTGACCCATCAGTGCCTGCTCCTCCCCCCACCCCAAGATACACAACCCAGGCTGTGGGATCTACCCAAGCTAGCTTTTATGATGATCTTTGCAAGCCCTGGGACTTGACTGGAATAACACACCAGTCTTTATTCTGTTTTAATTAAACGCTCAATGGCTTTCAGTCTGCTTAATTGCTCGTATTGCATTTTCAGAATACAGGTTGTAACTGCAGATATGTCCCATTTTAGCCCCATTCTGGATTACTTCTGCAGTTGCTGGCTAACCTGGAAACCTACCCATGGTACGTTATTTTGTAGGGGAAAGAAAGGCATTGTACCTTCAAATCATCGAGGCGCCTGGGTGGCTCAGTTGGTTAAGCGTCTGACTTCAGCTCAAATCATGATCCCAGGGTCCTGGGATCGAGCCCCGCATCAGGCTCCCTCCTTAGTGGGAAGCCTGCCTCTCCCTCTCCCACTCTCCCCGCTCTGTGTTCCCTTTCTCCCTGTCTGTCTCTCTGTCAAATAAACAAACAAATCCTCAATTTACAACAGCCTGAACTTTAAGAACACAGCTCGTTCATAAGCAGGAACTGCCTATATTCAGAATAAAATAAAAGGGCCTGATAGGCCATGTCCCTTGAATGCACACAAGTCACTGGAGGGTGAGGCCAGGGTGGCCTAGCCAGGAAGGAGGGAAGAGGGGCCAAGGGCAGGAGAGAAGGTTGTGCCAGGCCTGCAGATATCTTAGCGCAAGTGAAGAGGCCAGTTGGGTGACAGAATGACCCGGTATAGGGGGTGACTGACGAAGTAGAGTGATTTCCACAGCTGGGGACTAGATTTGGATGTCACATACTGAGTTCTGGTGAGCCCAGGTTCTCGGGCGTGGAGAACGGGTATCCCTGTGGGAGCTTGTGAGCGGAGGCTCTGTGAGGACAGAGTGGGGCCAGGAGGTCAGTTGAGGACCCTTCTGTGGGGCCTACACAAGCAGAAGGGCTGAGAGGGGACAGAGGAGACTGTTTTGGGGGGAATGCAACCGTGGGAGGTTGTGCCCAGCCAGACAGAGTGCAGAGCTGGCTGTGGCCAGACTATTCTTTCCACTTGCTGTCTCTGCTGTGGGCTCCCCTGGGCATCGTGAAATGACCCTCTGGGCTTGTGAGTCCTGCTCAGACCTGAGTGTGTCTGCATGTCTGAGGGAAGGGAGTGGGAGGTAGGCTGCTTGGAGGTGTCTCCCCTGTCTCAAGACCAGCATTAGATGCAACATGGCTTTTGCTCCCTTTGGAGAAGGAAGGACATGTCACAGAAGGGGATTTCTTTAAACTCCCCCAAACCTGGCCGGAGAGGACCAGCTCAGAGTCATGGCTGCATGTGGAGGGCCTGACCCGAAGGGGCCCACACTTTGGGAAGGAGCGTCTCTGGACATGGCTGTTGGGGCCGGCCAGGAGCAACCTCTTCCATCTCATGATACCCCACTCTGGGGCCCAGAATGTTCTCCTGACAAAACTCAGGCGAAGGGTGACCATGTCAGGGATTCTGCCCCTTTGGGCCACCCTCACTTCTGCCTTGGGAGTGGTATCAGAAGTGGGGAAGGCAGGGTAGCTGCCACCTGGGCTTCTAGAATGCCCGACAGTGTGATGGCGGTGCTTTGGGAGGCTCCCAGATGGCCACGTGCCCTAAATCGAGAGGCATCTCGCTGGAGGAACGTGCAAATAGCAGCTAGCCAGGCCAGCTCTTAACTGTTTCCATATGCCCCTCGCCCCCGCCTCCATGACTGCTGCCAGACTCCTGTTGGAAGGGTCAGGATTCCGCGGTGTCCTCACCACCAAGAGGGAAGTGTGCACTCTGGGCAAGGGTTCCAGCGGGACAGGGACGAAGGCCCCGTTCCACGAGCCTCCCGCCTCCCCGGGCCCTTTGCTCCCCCGAGACTGAGGCGAAGTTTGGGTCACTTCCCTTGTTTCCCTTTTGTGGGCTTTGCGGTGCCATCTGAGAAAATACCACCCAAGAAGGGGTCTGCTTTTCAGTTTTGCTGACCCAGGAGGTTTGGGGATGAGCTCTTTGTGTAATCGACCGAAGCAAACCTCTGACCCCTTTGCAAGTCCACGAGTAGCCTAGCGTCTGCTTTGGCCATCTCCTCCCCACTTGCCGGGCCTGGGAAGCAGCCTCGACTCAGCTCGGAGGAAGTGTGGAGGGCTCTCACACGGTGCCGGCCTGGGATCCAGAGACCTGGGTGCCCCCCCACCCCTGCCCCCACCCCCGCCCCGGGCCTGGCTCCTGCAGCCCTTTCTAGGTGTGCAGCCTGGCCCTGTGCTCTGCGCCGGTCGCTCACACTCGAGGTGGCCCAGGCAGGGCGGACCTTCTCTCTAGACTCAGCACCCCCTCTTCAAAGGAGGAACAATGGTGCAGCCCGACACCCTGTGCCTGTGGGCAGAACTGCGTGGAAGTTGAGCACTTTGATGTTTATGGGATGCACTCCTTGTTCCTTATGCTGAGGGACTTCTGATGCATTCGAAATCTGAGGGAGGCCGTGGGGGACTGGGTGCTTCTGCTTGGCTTCTCCCCCTACTGGAAAGTAGGAAACTGGTCTGTTTTCAGACCCTCAGATGGTACTCCTGAAGGTGTGCATGGGAGGGCGCGGAGCATCAGGGAGCTGTGAAGAGGACTGAGGCCACTATGGGTTCAGGCGTGGAAAGGCAAGACTTGATTCTGGAACTTTCCTATCTCCGTCAGGCCTGTCTCAGAGTCCATCTCCAGCATCTTGTGTTCGTCTTAATTACTTAAGGCACAGCCTCCCTTCCAGGGGGACAGAATGGCTGCTTTCATATCCTTGAGGCTTGAGATAGAATGGGCAACACGGTACAGAATGTCACAGTGGGGGCGCTGGAGCAGCAAGTGGTAAAGATGACCATGATCTTAACCCCTCCCCACCCTAGTCTTCAAGTTCTCACTCCATTAGCAGGAAATACACTCTCCTGCTGGTTCTGCACCTGGCCAGTAGAGGTGGAGGCGTGGAGGCGGGAGGGTGGAGACTGAGGTGGACCCACAGGCCACAAAGTGTGGCCATCCCAGCCTTCTGTTTGATGGGCTCTCCTGTCCCCATGTACTTGCCATGTCCCCCCTCCCTGGGAAAGGGAAAGGAAGAGTGGGGAGTGTCTTTCTGCAGCTTGAAAGGGATTCCACGTTCAAAAGACCAAAACTCAGGGACGGTTCAACTTGCTGGGACTGGGGCCAGATCCTCTTGTGACCCCTGCATCTGGGGGGCGTCCTGCTTTCAGGGACTCGGGCCCCTGACTCTGTGGCTCTCAGTGTCTGTGGGGAGCTGCAGGGAACCAGGTTACTAACCTTCCAGAAGGGGCAGGGGAGAGTGGGCAGGGTAGTCCTGTCTTTCTCACAGCCTCGCTGTGGACCTTGGACAAGTCACCCTCCCTCTGTGGGCCTTAGTTTCCCCATCTTACCCAGTAAGCCCTCTGATCCAGATGTCCCTAAGGTCTCAACCTTCTCCCTCTCCATCTCCCTCTTCCTTGCTGGGGGTTGCAGAACTGTGAGCTTCAGGCACTGAGGTACCCAGGCTTTGGACCATCACCCTGGGACAGCCTTTACCCTGGGGAGGACAAGCAGGTGGGCAGCTTCTTCCTATAGGAAGGGCTACCGCAGAGAGGGGCACGGGCTGCCCACCCGCCGCAGCCAGATCCCCCAGCTGCTAGTAGGCTAGTAGCGAGCGTTCCTAAACCCTCCGCTACACAGTCATAAATGATTCATGCGGCCCCACCTCCTGCCCGCCTGGCCCGCTCCCTCCCAGCGGCCACTTGATGTTCCCTCCCACTGCTCCATCCCAAGGCTCTGCAGCGGCCTCCAGACCCGTGCCCTCCGAGGACCGCCAGCCCACCAAGCAGTGTCCGCCTCCCTCCCGGCCACGCAGGGTAAGTTGGAGGAGAAAGGTAGCTTTCCCAAGACGCTTCAAGTGGAAATGAGGAGGCGGCCTGCTCTAGTTTGCACAGGCCAGGCCTGAGCTTTCTGCTCCCCGTGCCTTGCCCGTCTCTGCTGCGCTGCAAGTTTGAAAGGGTGTGTGTGTGTTTGTGCTCGCCAGGGAAGGGGCACTGTGAGGTGGGAGCTGGGAGCTGGTGCTCCCAGCGGGGAGGGCAGGGGAGGAGGGAAGAGAGGGGAGGGGAGGACCCGTGGCCACAGCTGTACACACGCCTGGGAGGAAAGTTAAGTGACTTCGGCTGCCAGATGAGGACCAGGGGTGGATGAGGTCCAGGGTAGGGTGGTGGGAGAATTCACATCATCAGCCCCAGCATTTCTTCCCCAGCTCCCTGCTCCCGACAGATGCCCGTACTCCCCGGCCCCTCAAACTCTTGGGGTGCCAGCCAGGACTTTGAACTTGGAGATGTGGCAAAGCCAAGCTTCTGAGAGCTCAGTCTTTGCCGCTTGAATTCCCGGTGGTCTTAGCAGCCAGGAGGACTCGCAGACAAGAATCTTTATTGTCTGCAGAGCCTCAGCTCTGAGAAACACGTGTGTGTTAAAACTGAGCTTCCCCAGGGAAGATGCTGTTTTCGCATGAGGAATGAATTTAGGGAAAGTTGAGTGTAGGAGAGAAGGAAACAAAGTCATACTCAAAAAGAATGTTCTAGAGGCTTGGCAAAACTGGAAGACACTTTTTTTCATCATCTCTCCCTCCCCCAATCTCCTTTTCTTAACATCCTGTAGAGTCTTCATTCTTCGGGCTTCCACAAAGTCTTTACTTGGCCTGGCCTTCAGGGCCCCCGGGAGAAAGACCCCAGGGGTTCTAAAAGTGGGGGAACTTGTTCCAATGGGGGGTGCTGCTTCCTGGCCAAGACAAATTCACACTGTCAGAGGAAGGACAGGCTAGGATGGAGGCCCCCCTCAACCCAGGCCCTGGTTGGGGCTGGTTCCTGGGACGTTTGTGTTTTCCTTTAGCTGGTTGGAAACAAAGTTAGGTAAAGAGGCAAGGCCTTCCTGGTGGCTGCCTCAGGGGGAACCGGGGACAGCAGCCACACAAGTCAGAGAGCCGCTGTGCTAAAGGAGAAATTGCTGCAAACCCTCCAGTAGGGAGCCGAAGAAGGCAAGCAGCAGTTGTCAGCTGGGATGGTGCTTCCCTGGATTCTAGGAAGGAAGCCATTCTCCACGGAGGAAGCAGCATGTGGGCATACTCTGGGGGTGCGGGCAGGAGAAGCAGGATCCTGGGACTGCTGAGGGCCAGGGAGATAGGCAGAGGTAAGAAGAGAGAGGAGACCAGATATTGGGTTGTCGTTGGCCACGAGGGTTGGGCACTGATCCTCAGAGCAACAGGAAAATCACAACCGGGTGATGGTGTAGGAACACCCCTCTAGCTGCCTTGTTGAGACAGGACCAGAGGGACAAGGCAGAAGAAGGCCATAGAGGGGACCGTGACAGGGCCTGGAAAAGATGACAGTGGCCCAGACTGGGTCGGGGTCGAGGGAGCAGCACTTCCCCTTCTGTCAGGCCCTTGGAGAGCCTAGGAGGGCTGTGGTCAGGGGGCTGGGCCTTGGGACTGATGCTGTCCCAGCATTTGAGTACAAAGTGCCATTCAGTATAATGGACACAGCTCAGTCTTGGCCATTTGTGGTTTTTAAACAAATCATGATCCCCACCTTCCAAACAATTTAGGGTTTTTTTTCTAGCCAGCCCCATCACAAACTTTTGAAGCATGAAATGAAATTTGCAGACCCCTGCCAATAGGATCCTTTCCCTAGATAATGGATTTTATGAAATGGCTATAATCCTCCCAGGTAATGAGTGAAAGCTACACTCTCCATTTGGACCCAGCATCCCTCTTTCTGATTTATGATATATTGGTTAAAATAGTAAACTGATAGCACTCTCGAAACAGTCATCAATCACCAGGCAGTGTTGCTTAAACTGTAGAAAGGTTTCCAGAAGTGAGATGCTGGAAGCCAGCGAAGGAACAATTTGGCAATCCCAAAAGCATAAAGCACCGCGAAATCGAATCTGAATTTGTATTTTGAAGTCAGAGGAATGGAGCAGCGAAAGAAGGAAGGAAACTCAAGTAAGCCTATTCCCAGAGGTCGAAGGACACCCCCCACTGGGCTCCGCCTTGCAGAGCCCCATGGTTCTCTCTTCTTGGTTGAGGATTTTGTTTCTCTTTCTAAGGTTTTGGAAAAGTTTCCCAAATCCTAAAAAAATGTGTGAGTACGTTGGGCTAATAATGTGTAATATTGAGTTTCATGACAAAGTCTATCAAAAGTGTCAGAGGCACCGGGGGGTGTCAGTTGGGATTGGAGTGCAAAGACAACAAGCATTAGTGGGTGCCGAAGAGATTCCTGTTCTTAAGGAAAGCACGAGGTTTGCAGCATTGTTTGCCTGGAGTGACCTCCATCCTGATGAGTGAGTTCAGGGGTGTAGAATCCTTGTGTCCATTGACTGAAAGACCACATGAACGGAGAGAGGCGCCAGGATGGTGTGCAGTGCCTAGGCTACTCCCCCATTCTACAGATGAGGAAACTGAGTTCTGTGAGAAGGAGCAGCTTGGCTCACAGGATCAGAGGTCTCACGGGATTGGAGTGTGACCCTGACCACCGGGAGATTTGGAGTGACGTCTACCAGAACTTGAACTTCACAGGGGACTTTAACTCACCCCTCTGTCAGCTTAGTGTCAGCTTTCCACTGGAGGGCAGGGTGAGGGTTGGCAATCCTGGTCCCCTCTGTCCCTCCAATACTGCTGAGATGACCCGCTTACCCGTGAATACTCCAAGCGGTATGACTCCTCCAAGCGGTATGCCACATGCCAGCTCTAGACCCCATTCCTGGAGCCCCAGAGCCTGGGGTGGGAGCACGGCATCTATCATCTCTAGAGTGTGATTTTCCACAAGCCATACAACCCACTTGTTGGTCACCTCCCTCCCCTGTCACACCAGAGACAGCAGACTGCAGGAAGGGACTGCTCGGGATTTGGGACATAGCTGTCAACCCTGCCTCCGAGACTAGGATCCCCAAACTGAGGAAGGCAAATCCTTCCCTAAGGAACTTGGAGAAATGGATTGGAAAGAAGGACTCGTGGCCAGAGCAGTCACAGATTAATAGGAGAACAAGGCAGTCCTTTCCTTAGCCCTGTCCTTCAGGCCCTCACCCCTGGGCTTCAACACTAACTCAAGTGACAGCTCCTGCAGGAAGCCGACCCCAGCATCCACAGCCAAGGCTGGTCTGTGCTCCCCGGGATCCCCATCAGAGCCTTCCTTTTTCCAAAGTCATGACTTTCTTCTCAAAGATAGAGTCCCCGGCATAACCCATGCCTGAGTTGAGCAGGGCACCACAAGCACTCCCTGAGCCTTTGCCCCCTGGATACACAGGACGGGCTGGCTCCTTGGAAATGGTCGTGACCCTTGCAGAGCTGGAGAGCCTTGCTCCTGGAGCCCACACGTGCCTAGGCCTCTCCCATGCTCCTTCTCCCCAGTGCCTCTTTGCGCCGAGACACCCAGCCAGCTACTCCCGCCCAGCACAGAAACTTTTCTTTCCTTCTCTGCACCTGGGCTGTCAGAAGGCGAGCGCTAATCAGAGGCTGATCTGTGCTCTTATAGGTGCAGGTTTGCAAAGGACGTCTTTTGTTCTTGTTAGAGTAGCTAACCTCTAAATCTATTTAATACCCCTTCCCTGGTTGTCCATCATTATGACACATGATTTTCCAAAGGATTTACTATTAGTTAGCAGCACGAGGCTTTCTCCCTGGGGTAGCAGCTACTTGCAGTGAAGAAAATGCATGTTCAATGTAGCAATTTGTCTTTTTTTATATATTTATTATAAGAGTAAATGAGTTATTGTTGGAGACTTCAATATTATTGCAAATTAGGTGCTGCACATGGAGCTGGGCCCATTTATTATGTTTCTCAACTCCCACAGCAAGCACACCGGTTCAGGAATCAGCGGAGAGTTCCGGCCCTTTCAGGGTGAGCTCAGGGGGACAGCATCACCCGGTGCCAGACTCAGAGGAGATGGGGAGCTCCTGGGCAGGCAGGAAGGGAAGCACAGGGTCTTTCATTGTGCCAGGAGGTCCTCTGTGGGCAGACTGATGTCTGGGGTGACCTGAAGCCATGATACCTGCCCCTGTGACCTCCCACAGCTGTGGTTAGGGAGGCACGAGACATCGCGTCTGGGGCACTAGCAGCCCCAGTCACAGGGGCTGGGGCTGGGTTCTGATCTGGGGTGAGTCCCCCCAAAAGAGAGTGGTGGCTGGAGTCAGCCAACCTAGAGCACACTCCCCTAGGGGCCAGGCACCCCGATAGACCCCTGCTGGAGTGCTGTGACTGCTCGGTCCTGTCCATTAGTCACCTGTTCTATCCAGGGGTTGATAAGGATATAAGTAAGAGAGTTGGATCCTTGCCCTCCAGGGTGATGTTCACGGGGCAGGGTGTGAACAGGCCAAGTGCTGTCGATGCCAAGGAACAGTGAGCCCAGGTCCTGGCATACAGCCATTACCAAGGCTGGAGGACCTGCTGGCAAGGCCACCTGCCGGGTGGTCAGGAGCACAGGCTTCGGATGGCCAACTAGCCCGGACTGGAGTCCCGGTTCCACAGAGCTGTCTGTGTGACTGTGGATAAGATGCTGAGCCTTGCTCTGACCTTCTGTTTCTCTTCTGGGAGATGAGGCTGATACCCAGAGCTATCACTGGACTTAAATCAACCCATATGCCTGAAATATGCAGCACAGTGCCTCGCCCAGAGGAGGGGCTCAGAAGTGTTCCTTGTTCAGTGACTACTCAGCGGGCTTTTCAGAACATGACAGATTAAACCTGAAACATTAATTCTGCACTCCATTTGATTGTAGTGGTAACACAGGTGAATGACAGACAGGAAGTACCCCCCTGACAAAGCCAGGGGTGACCGTTTGGAACAGGCACTCATCGTCTTCTGTGTCCCCATGTTCTGCACAAAGGCCCATGCCCTTTTCTACAGAGCAAGAGTGTATTTGTTACCACTGCGTCCTGCCCACTTAAGACCCCTTGTCATTCGAGTTCTTGTACAGCTGTCATTCTCAAATCCCTTGGTCTCAGGAACCCTTCACTCTCTTAAAAATTACTGAAAACTCCAGGGGCACCTAGGTGGGTGCAGTTGGCTGGGTTTGGGCTCTGGTCGTGATCTCGGGGTCAGGGGGTCGAGCCCCACAGTGGGCTCCACACTCGGTGCAGAGGTTGCTTGAGATTCTCTCTCCCTCTTGCTGTGCCCCTCCCCACCTCTCTAAAATAAATAAATAAGATCTTTTAAGAAATTATTGAAATCTCCAAAGAGCTTTCCTGGTGGCGGGGGTGGAAAGTTTATATCTATTGATACTGATTTATTGGTAGTTAGAAATTAAAACTGAGGGGCACATCGGTTGCTCAGCAGGTTAAAGCCTCTGCCTTCGGCTCAGGTCAGGGTCTCAGGGTCCTGGGATTGAGCCCCGCATCAGGCTCTCTGCTCAGTGGGGAGCCTGCTTCCCCTTCTTTCTCTGTCTGCCTCTCTGCCTACTTGTGATCTTTGTCTGTCAAATAAATAAATAAAATCTTTACAAAAAAAAAAAGAAATTAAAACTGAGAAATTGAAATGATATGTAAAGTCAATTTGAGATTAACAAGGGTAGATCTATTTCACATTACTGTAAATAACACATAGCACGTTCTGAAAAATATTTTCCCCAACAACAAAAACATTACAAGAATGACATTGTGTCTTGGTTTTAATTAAGCCTCCTTGTGTTCTGGCCTAGTGAAAGTAAACCTCCTCTTTTCTGCATTTGATCTGTTTCCTGGTAGTCCCACCATCCAAGTAACATCTTTGGATAAAGACAGTTTTGACTTTGTGCACCTCCAGAAAGCGTCTTGGGGATCTTTGGGGGTCCCCAGGTTATACTCTTGTCCCCTCGTTAATGCCTACAGGGTGTGTTTTGCATTTCTGTGGTTGAGCTGTGAGCATCCCTCCAGAGTCCAGGCTCCCTGGGCCCCTCATCTGACCAGATCCCTGCCCAGAGAGGCCATACCAAGCAGTGCATCTCCCTCCTCCTCCTTGTAACACGGGATGTATGAGCTCACCTGTTTGCAGACTGTGTGACCAGTGAAAGCACGTTCATACCTCGCCACAGGCACCTTTGGGTAGACTGCCCGGGATCCTTGGCTGCCCCTGCACCTTGCCCAAGTCACACAGACCTCTTTGTCTCGAGTCTGCTCCAAAGAAGAAGGGGCTGCCGCCCGAGGACTGGCCTAAGCTACCCAGCAGTGCACAGCCTGCAGACCCCAACCATGGGGGAAGCACTGCGCTCCTGCGTGTCCCCGCTCCAGAGGGCTCCGGGCTGTAGGCCACCATCCCCACTGGCATCCTGAGGGCTGGGGTGACCGTGTTCGACCCTCAGTACCTCCCTTCTAGAACCGCCCCTCGAACCAACAGAGCCCAGCTTGTGCGGGTCCGTGGCTCTGTGCCTCAGGCTGCTGGCCTTGGCTTTGGCCTCATTTCTCAACTGGCTCGCCAGCTCTTTTCAGAAGCTGGCTCTGGGGTGTTTCAAAACTTTATTTTTCAAAGAGAAAAATTCCTGGACCTGGAGCAAGGAGCGGGGGAAAAAAAAAGTTATAATAATAAACGAAAGAACCAGTAGCCAGAGTAGAAATAGTGAGAGTTTGAAAATATTGCAAGTCATCAGAGTGTAGCTCAGGCTAATGTCGCATGGTTGGGAAGCAAATGTGTGTGTGTGTGTGTGTGTGTGTGTGCGCACAGGCGTGTGCGTGTGTCTGTCTAGTCCAGGCTGTGCCGGCTTCTCCCTGCGTCAGCGTTTGGGGAAAGACAGATGTGCCCGGAAGCGGGCCTCACTCCTGTCTGTGTAAGCAGGGCCCACGTCGAACGTCTGTGGGTGACATCTATCATCCGTGACCTGTAGCATTGTACTTGTTGTTTATGGTCTCTTGGCATGCATTGTTTTCTCGAGGCTGAAATATAGCGCGCTAATGAGGTATCTCTCTGCTCGGGAGGATACAGGCAGCTTGGAAAGACGCCTCGGCGGCGGGCTGACTAGTTTGTCAACAGCCGCACGTTGTGGCAGCTGCTGTCCTTGCAGAGAAGAAAAAGGAGCGAGTGACCCCAGCTAGGGTCTGGGGGTTTGGTGCTCAGGAGCCTGGGGCTCCTGTGCGGGGTCACCCCTGGTGAGGAGTTTCTTGGGGGATATTTGCTGTGGCCCGGGCTCGTGGCCCAGAGGCCAGTCATCACAAGGAGGAGGAGGAATGGAGCTCAGGGAGGGGTGGCAGTCAGGCCGACCTGGGTTCGGGTCCTAGCTCCTCTGCTTTTGTCCTGATGTTCTCGACTCTCAGTGCCTGTGTCCTCCTCGCTGCAGTGGGGAGGTGACACCCACCATGGTGGGTACTATGAAACTTGGTGGCCTGGGGTCCGTGCTGGGTAACTGGCAGCAGGCTGGCTGTTGGTGGGGGTTTGCCTGGCATGGGTGGTGGCTTAACTGGGGGCATGCAGGCTCCCCTCCCAGGCTGGGACCTGGGCACAGACACATGCCCTACCGGTCAGCGTACGGTGTATGATCAGGGTAGAGGAAGAGTCAGGATCCCCAGCCAACCCTGGGCCCTGAGAGGCCCAGGGTAGACTCAGGAGCCTGGAAAAGTGGACCAAATCCACAGGGAAGGCTTAGACATCTTGGCCTGGGGACTCGTGCTCTGGCTGCGGTAAGGGCCTGGTGCTGCTCGCCCGGAGGGAGGATATATGGGGACGGAGCTAAAGGACCAAAGTTCCTTTTGTGGGGACATGGCCCATGCCAAAAAGGGGATGCAATGTGAAAGCAATTAGAAAACCATTTTCAAGAGAATGTTTCTTTGGACCAGAGGAGATAGGATGGAGGCAGCAGGTCCCGGGTGAACCCCTCCCTCTTTGTAGTGACAGCTACAGTAATAATAGCTCCTGTTTATTGACCCCTAGCCATGGCTCAGGCCCTCTCCAGACACCGTCTCTCCTTTCCTCACCACCCTACGTGGGTTATTACCTACCGGTCCGGTGCTGTCAGTCACGATCCAAATCCCAGGAGGATTCCAACGGCATTCTCCGAGCTGATTGTAAAATTCACGTAGAGGAGAACTTAACTGCAAAAAGCCAGGACTGCTTTGGGGGAGAAGACGGTCATCGGGGACGAGGGTGGAAGTCCTGCCCTACCAGATGTTAAACCGTATTCTAAAGCTGCGGTGATTACAGCAGAGTGTGGGGTCAGAAAGTGCTAAAAGTACAACTGGGAATTTAGGGTTTTTTGTTTTGTTTTGTTTTTGAGATTTTATTTATTTATTTATTTATTTGAGAGAGAGAGAGCTTGAGCCGGGTTGGGGGAGTAGTGGAGGGGGAGGGACAGGGGAAGAATCTCAAGCTGACTCCAAACTGAGCATGGGGCCCAACATGGGGCTCGATCCCATGACCCTGAGATCATGACCAGAGCTGAAACCAAGAGTCAGCCACTCAACCAAAGGAGCCACCCAGGCGCCCGGAATTTAGTTTGTTTTTAACTGTCCTGTAGGTAGTGTTAAGATAATATGTTGTAGGGAGAAGCTATTTAAACCCAGACTTCATATGCTTTACAAAAGTAATTTGAAAATAGGTTTAAAAAATGATTTTTTTTTTCAATCCAACTTAGGAAAGGGGGCTCCTTCATTCATCCCAGCACTTTGGCCGCCTCGGGAAGCCCGAGGCAAGACACTGTGTGAAAGCCGCACAGGAACGGAGGGATACACTCTCAGCTATACCAGAATTGCATGCTTTTCTTCTGATCTTTCTCTTCGGAAATGTTTCAGATGTTCAACAGAGCTGAAGACATTTTACGGGAAATTCCTGGCCTCTGATTCTGCCATTAACATCCCCACCCCCTGTCCCGATCTGTCTGTTCCCCTCAGTCTCTGCTGCCCCTGACTTCTGACGCATCCCAAAGTAGACTGTGGCTGGCAGGAAAAGCGTAAACTTCTGTTTACGTGAAACCGTTTACATGTTTTCATGAAAAGATGCCATGAACAAAGTGGAGACACAGGTAACAGGCTGGGAAAAAGTGTATCCATCCCACGTCTGTAACATAACAGAAGGACAGAAACCTTGATGAAAAAAAGAAAAAGACTGCCCAGTTTGAAAAAAAGAATAGACAAAACATGGGAACAGTTAATTACTAGAACCTCAACATAAGGAAATGTAATTTAGATAGAAAGAGAAAGCTCCTTGGGGCCGTTGGGTGGTTCAGTCTGTTAAGCGTCCAACTCTTGATTTTGGCTCAGGTCCCCATCTCAGGATCCCTGGGATCAAGGCCCATATCAGGCTCAGTGCTCAGTGAGGGCTTGTTGGCGATTCTCTCCCTCACTCTCTGCTCTCTCTCTCTCTCTCTCTCGGAAAGTTAAATAAACCTTTAAAAAAAAAAAAAAGTAAAAAAGAAAGGGGCACCTGGGTAGCTCAGTCATTAAGCATCTGCCTTCAGCTCAGGTCATGATCCCAGGGTCCTGGGCTCAAGTCCCACATCAGGCTCCCTGCTCTGCGGGGAGCCTGCTTCTCCCTCTGCCACTTCCCCTGCTTGTGTTCCCTCTCTCACTGTGCCTCTCTCTGTCAAATAAATAAATAAAATCTTTAAAAAAAAAAAAAAAGAAAAGAAAAAGAAAGCCCCTCACTTTTCTTAGTCTTTAGGGGGTAGTCATCAGATTGGCAAAGACTTCAAAGTTTATTGATGGGCAAGGTGAGTGGAGACGGCCACGAGATCCCATCTCATCAGAAGGGGTTGGGATGAAGTGCCAGCTGTACGGTCCTTCTGGACGGCATCCGACAGCGTGTAATAAAAATTAGAACCCCGTGATCCAGCAGTTTCCCTTCTCACGATCTAGCCGGGAGGAGCAGTTGCACACGTGCCGGGAGACATGTGTGGAAAGGTCCCTTACAGCGTTGTTGGTAACAACAAAAAATTGGAAATAACCTGAACAATCCGGAAAAGGTTAAGCAAACTGTGGGCACTGCCATTTTGAGGAGTAACACAAAGCAGTTAAAAGTGAATTCGCTCCATCCATTCTGACATGGGACGATCACAAAGAAGCAAGGTTAAGTGAAGCGTAAACAGAATATGGCTATTACTCCTGCAGAGAAGCGTCCAGAAGCTTGTAAAAACAGCAGCCAGTGTTTACTGGGTCCTTGCCCGCTTAGGCTCTTTGTGACTGTTATCTCTGCACCTCAACATCTCTGTTGTCCCCATTCTGCAGATGAGGAAGGTGAAGGGAGCCTCTGCCAGGATCCATCCCAGCTACCCTGATCTCCGGAGCTCTTGCCCCTCACAACACATTCCCTTTGTCCGGACAGGAAACAAACTGGTACCTGCGCGCTGCCATTGCTCCAACATCGTTCCCCCTCTGTTCCTCGTTTTCTGCCGTTGTGCTTCATTCAAATTGTGTATTCAAAAGAAGGCGCACTCCCCCCAGCTCAAACAAACGCCTTAGTCCCGAGCCAGAGGAGAAGGGAGGGAAAATATCAGAGGTGTTAATGCCTTGCAAAGGGGCGAGTGAATGTTCGGGGCTGTTCCTCCTTCCTTGGGTGCTGGCTGGAGGTTCCCCGGGATGCCTCTCTGTCTGTTCGAGAACAACATTTCTGCAGCAGAAAACACACTCCTCAGTCATGGGAGGCTCTCCTCAGTGTCCTGTTGGGCGGGCTCTGACCTGAGGGGCTCACAGAACGACAAAGGAGGGGGGTGGGGGTGCAAAGCCTTGATCAAGCAGCCACGCCTCCCGCCAGAGCTCCCCAGGACACTCTCCCGCTACAAAGACACACGAGATCCCATCTCATCAGAAGGAACGTCTGTCCCTTCCCTCGGTTGGAAGCATTCACAGTAAGATGAGTGGGGCTGGCAAGGCTTGCCTTCTGAGGGCTTGTAGCTGGCTGGGGAGGACTGGGGTGGCGGAGGGGGACAAGCGGGACAGAGGGCAGAGGGAAGCCCTTCTCAGAAATGGCCTTTCTCCATGGGGCCTGCGTGTGTCAGGTCCGGCTGGCAAGCAGAGAAGAGCAAGGCTCTGCTGGCCCCAGCTGTGGTGGGCTCTGGAAGGCACCTGAGGTCACTCTGGGGTGGACCAGGGTCCCAGGGCAGGCCCCTTGGGTCCCAGTCATTGTAGACCTACTCCTTGGAGGCTTGTGCTCCAGGGCCCTGTTTACATGGCCCATTTCTATGGCCTCACACTTACTGGTAGATGCGTTGCAAAGCCCCCTCCCATATTCAGGCCCCACAGAATGGAGACCTGTCACTCATATAGCGAGCAGTAGGATGTCGGGAGCAAGAGGTCTGAGAAGGCCTGGCGAGGTGCAGGCGTGCGGCCTGGGATGGCGAGGCCCTGGGTCTGCAGGATATGCCCCTACCCAAGGTGGGACCCAGCCCCCACCCGCAGTGTGACTGTGGCAGCTGCTTCCCCAGCGGGCCCAGCGTGGGAGCCCTTTTCCTGCACACTGCCTGCCCCCCTGATCCCGCTGACCCCTCACTCGTACTGTGTCGGCATGAGCTTCCTGAGGTTACATGGCAGACCTGCTGGACAAATCCCGAATCAGGTATGGTCTGCAGGGCCTTGCACACGCAGTGTAAACCACTCTGACACACTCATATAAACTAGTCCCCAGATCAAGAAGAAGACCGTGGTCCGCATCCCGGAGCCTCTCATGCCCACTCCTAGCCTCACCCTCCCCCCGCCACGGGCAGCCATAGTCCTGACCTCTGACAGCATCCCCTTGGCTTTGTTTGTGTCTGTGCTTTATATAAGCGGGAATTATGCAAGGTGTGCACTTTCATGTCTGGCTTCTTTCTTACTTTGGGGGGCTCAGTTCGTGTTACATCGTATTGCGATTTATGTGTTTTCATTGCTGAATATTCCCTTTTTGGGACTAGAGCACAATATCTGACGTGTCTCAGTGTTGGTGAACATTTGGGATGTTTCCATTGGGGACTATTCTGTGCTGCTTGTGAACATCCTTGTGCAGTCTCCGTGTACGTGGGCACGTGGGCACGCGCTCCTGCTGGGATGCACCCAGCAGTGAGACCGCGTGGGATCTTAGGCATGCGTGTGGTCAGCCGTCATCATAAATACTGCCTGATGTCCAAAGGCGCTGTACCCGGGGCCTCAGTTTTGATACTGGAATTTGTTATTAAAAAGATATTTGTCGATTTTTTTAAAAAAATGCTTCTCTGTTAACATCTAGGAAGACTGTTCAGGTGTTAAAGTGTTGGCTGAGCCTGGGTCTCTGATGGGAAGGGAAAGAATTAGAACTTCAGAAAAACAGACAGTGGGAAGGGTTTGCTTAGAAACTGACTCACCTATTCATTCTTCCTTCAACCACAAATATTCACTTTGGCCTCCTCCCTGCAGGGGCTGGAAGAGAAGGAAAGAAAGAATCCTTTTCCCTTATGATATTACAGTCAAGTGTATTAGTTACTTTTTGTGGCCAATAATGGCTCTAATGGAGGAAGACCGTCTCTTTATACAAATAATTAAGACCAAGGAATGCTGCATAAACAGAATCATGGGTGTAGTAAAGTCACTTTATAGTATTTAAAGACTTGGCTGAATAAAGGGGAAAGTTTAAATAAATTAATCTCTGTGGAACGAGACAGCCTGAGTGCGCTAAAATGATATTTACGAAGAATCTTAATGACATAGGACAATGTAAAAAACTGAACGCAGAATACAGAATTATCCACATGGTATAAAACTTATTTTTAAAACTCCTGTCCTAGAGCAAAAAGAAAAAAGCAAGCTTGGTTGAAATTTCTCGGTTTTCAGAATTTTTCTTTTGCTTGAAGCCCTCTGAGCGGCCGGCTTCTGGTGCAGGGACATCACAGGTTATGGTTTTTACGTGCCCCTGTGCCCAGCCCCGTGCCCTCCAACACCAGCTTTGGCTTGGGCAAGAGAAGGACCTCACAGAGAAAAGAGGGGAATGGCAGAAGATCTGGTCTTAGGGAGATCTGGGAAGGGCCCGAGGGTCAGCTGCAGCCGAGGATCCAGAGGGGCTGTGGACCCCACCTGGGAGCTCCAGGGTTGGCCTGGGAGGGGGTGTGGTCAAGTTTGCATGGTCAAGTTTGCAGGGTTCTTGTTCTGGTGGGGAGGGAGAAGCCTTTTGGAACCCTGTGGCAAGCTCTCTGCAGGCCAGAGATGACCCGTGATCCAGGACAATCTGGGGCGAACAGGTTCCCAGCGGTAGGTAGGGAGAGCTGGTATCCGTAGGCTGGAAGGTCCTCCCTGAGGACATCCACATCTGCTAGCTGGCCTCTGGCTACAGCCCTTCCGAGGGCTCTACGTCTGGGAGATTATCAGGCTGCAGTCACTTAACAGCCCGGACTGTCACCCTGCAAGAACCCATAATTACAACTTAGAAGTTTGCGGATGAAAACCAGTAGATTCCAATTCCGAGTGTTAAACTCTGTTTGCACGCGCCCACGCTAATGAGGCGCTTTTAACCCACCAGAGCCACCCTGCCACGTGAGGGGGACCCTTCTGCCAGAGGAGCACACCAATCATTTTCTTCAGCATCTAGCTGTGCTTCCAACAGGCGGCCGTTTTTCAGCATTTAGGATTTTATATGCCGCTTAAAATGCCCAGATGGAGAAACGGGTCTGCATTTTGTGTCTGCATACTGTGCTGGAGATGGGGGGTAGGAATACGTTGGAGCGTCCAGAGATCCCGCTCTAGCTCCCTGCACCCCATCTGCGAGCACAGCATCAAGCTGGCAGAACGAGTCTGGATTTTTCACCTTTGCATCGTGGGGGTCTCTTGAAGGGCAGGGGGAAGGGCTTTGTTTAAGGACGCTGGGTGCGAGGGACGGGAAGGCAGAGTATGTTTCTCTCTGCAAACAGGCAGCGCTGAGTGGATGTCAGCTTGGAGTCCACCGCCTGCATACTTAGTATCTTCACCGTGTTTTTATGTGAATTTCTAGCACCCAGCCACGGAGGCTTTGCTAGTTGGGAATTTTAATTAGAGAACTGGCCAAACGTTAATTGCTTTCCAGGTAGGTTTAAAGCAAGGGGCTTCTTGATCTGCCCCCCCAATCTTTTCCATCCTGGGTGGGGCCACCTTATCTGGCTGTAGCCCTGCATTTCTCCGGAGCTCTTGGCCACCTCTCTAAGTCCTTCCCGCCCTCCTGAAATCAAGCCTCCTTTCCTCCTCCACCTTGGGTCCCCCCAGCTCTGGCCTCAGAAGGGGATCTCAGGTCACATAGGTGTGACTCACAAACAAACACGAACCTTGTTATGCTTCACTTCGGTGTCCCCCGTCAGGCCCTGGAACAACGTCAGACAGCAGGCATACGCCAGAAATCAGCAGGCAGGAGCTGGGTTAGGACGATGGAGATATTAGCCTGTGAGAGAAATTATAAATGGGCAAATTATGTCTTTCTCAAGCAGAATTTTATTTGTACTGATTTTGAAAAAGAAAATCTGGGTACTAGAGGTGAAGTTGAGCATAATTTAGTGTTAGATCACTGTTTTTAGCTTTCATGGTTGCACAAAAGACCCAGCTTCCTGGACTGACATACTGGTATTTCTACCCCAGGGAGCAAAAGATGAAATTAAGTTGTGTGTTTTTTTTTTTTTTTAAGCCATCCTTAAAAGGCACCACCTGATGATGGAAAAAGCTACTTGTGTTACCATGGTAATGTGACCACTCAGAGCCTCGGTTTCTGCATCTATAAAATGGGGCCAAGGCATTATGTAGGAAGGGATTTTCTGAACAAGTGCTTGCGTTATATGCACAGAGGTCCTACCAGTGCTGTCACTTCCTCACTGAAGACCTTGACTGTGATGATTTCAAGAAAGGCAGCCCAAATTCAGAACTTCTGGACCCTACTCCCCAGTGTCCTGTCAGAGTTACCCATGCCACACTCAGGAGTGTTGAGGCTGGGACAGTGTCCAGCTTGGGAAAGCCCACCCCTCCCCACTTCCCAGAGCCCTCCTTGGGGCAGGGGGTGGGGATGGGGGGGTGGGGATTGGTGCGAGGCAGGGAGGGAGGGGGGAGGGGAGAACCAGGAGGGAGGGCAGGTATAGCAACATCCTGGCAGTGTGTAGTCTTGAGGGATAGGCCATAGCTCCCAGGCACCCAACACAGCTTGCTCAAAATGTTCTAATCTTCCTGCTTAGTATTGGGAGATTATGTTTCTAAGAATTTCTTTTTTCTAGGTTGTCCATTTTGTTGGCATGTAGTTTTTTATAATATTCTTACAGTGGTTTGTATTTCTGTGGCGATGATTATTTCTCTTCTTTGATTTGTGATGTTATTATTTGAATCTTTTCTCCTTTTTTTTTTTTGATGAGTCTGGCTAGAGGTGTTATCAATATTGCTGATCTTTTCAAACTACCAGCTCCTAGTTTCATTGATCTGTTCTACTGGGCTTTTTTTTTTAGTTTCTCTGTCATTTATTTCTGTTCTAATCTTTATTATTCCCTTTCTTCTGCTGGTTTGGGGTTCTGTTTGTTACTTTTTTCCCAACTCCTTTAAGTATAAGGTTAGGTTGTATAGTTGAGATTTTTCTTGCTTCTTAAGGTAAGCCCATATTGCTGTATACCTCCCTCCAAGGACCGCCTTGGCTGCATCCCATGGGTTTTGGACTGTTATGTTTTCATTTTTGTTTGTTAATTTTTTTTTTTTTTTTGAAGTAGGTTCCATGCCCAACTTAGGGCTTGAACTCGGGACCTTGAGATTAAGCATCACATGCTCTACTGAGTGAGCCAGTCAGGTGCCCCTGTTTCCATGTACTTTTTTGATTTCTTCTTTGGTTTCTTGGTTGACCCATTCATTGTTGGGTAGTATGTTATTTTACGTCCATGGATGTGTGGTCTTTCCAGATTTTTTCCTGTGGTTGATTTCTAGAAGTCCAAGTGTCCATCGGTAGATGAACGGATAAAGAAAAGGTAGTATATAGAGAATATAGACAATCTGGAATATGTAGTAATATACAATGAAATATTAGTCATAAACGAGAAGGAACTCTTGCTGTTTCCAACAACATGGATGAGGTCCAGAGTGTAATGCTAAGTGAAATAAGTCCACCATATTATCGCCATAATATCGTCAATACCATACGATTGCACTCATATGTGGACTGTAAGAAACGAAACAGATGAACAAAGGGAAAAGAGAGAGGCAAACCAAGAAACAGACTCTTAACTATAGAGAACAACACACTGCTGGTTACCAGAGAGGAGGGGGGTGGGGGGAGGGGGAACACAGGTGATGGGGATTAAGGAGGGCGTTTGCTGTCATGAGCACTGTATTGTACCCCTGAAACTAACATCACCCAGGATGTTAATTAAGTGGAATTAAAATAAAATAAAATTTCCAAAAAAAGACAACCTGCCCTGGGCCACCAAGTCCGTGGGGATAGAAGGTCCTAAGGGACCAGGAAGGCCCTACAGATGGATCCCAGGCGGCACCACTGTTCACATACAGAGTGGAGGACATATAGCTTAGAAATGAAAGAATTCACTTATTTCAGGGGTTTTACCTGACACTGAGTTTACAGCGGGTCTCTGGATAGATGTGGCTGCCCATAGTAAGTTTGACCCTGGAAGCTTCTCACCTCTCCAAGGGGGAATGGGGGCAGCCCCAGACTTCATTCCAGGAGCCACACCTCCATAAGAGCCCCGTGTGGGGTGAAGGGTGAGCAGGGTCAGGCATGCCAGGCTGGGAGCTCCTGGTAGGCCTCAGGACACCTCCCCCATGGGGAAAGGATGTAGGCACCGAAGGGGGAAGCCGGGAGAATGATGCTCAGATACAAGGGGGTGGGGGATGAGGGGGCTCAAGCTCCACTCCAGTCTCACCTGTGAAAGGCAGGTGTCCATGAAAGTCCACTGGAGCTCCGTGACCCTGTGACATAGGGCTGGAGAGAAGAAGAGAAAGCCACATAGGGGGCAGGGGCTCCGGTCCCAGTCCAGAGGCTGCCCTTGCCCTCCCCAGGAGGCGGACTGGACCCTCCTGCCTGTCTGCCACCTCCCTGGGTCTTCTGGTCCCTTTCAGGAGTTTGGGATCCCACCGCCTTCTGGGTCCTATTGGCGCTCTCTGCCTCATTCTAGACCCTCTTTCTCACCTCTGGGACTGAGACACCTGGTCTGGCCTCACACCTGGGCTCACATCTGGCCCTCACTGCCTCTTTATTCCTTCTTCTTTTTTTTTAAAGTCAAGGTTCTTCAGGTATAATGTACTTAGAGAAAATTCACCTTTTTAAGCTGCACTGTCCTGTAAACCTGAACACGTGAGCAGTGTGTAGCCACCACTATAGTTGACATCTGGAATAGTTCCCTCTCCCCAAAGCGTCCATTTGTCCCTTTGCTGTCACTCCCTCACCTCTCGCCGACAGCCCCCACCGCAACCTCTGTTACCGTCTCTTGTCCCTGAAATTTTGCCTCTTCTGGAACGTCATTCCTACAAATGGCCTCATAAAGCTTGTTGAGCTGGGGTTTCTGCAGGAGCAAGAACGGGGTCCCTCCGATCCCCACGAGGGGATTCACCTGCTCTGATGACAAAGTTCACGTCCTTGTCAGGACCAGAAGATAAGCTTGAATGTCAGCCTGTAAAGGAGGTTATGACGTTGGCAGACAATTGTTCAGCATTTGCCAGTCCTTAAATCCCCACACCGGTGACAGGAGGATAGGTATCATCACAATCCCATTTAACAGATCTGGGAAACAGTGGCTCAGATAGGTTCAGTAATTCCGTATGGTTGCACAGCTGAGATTGGAACCGAGTTCTGTTGTCTTGGCTGTCTGTGTGGCTCTTGAGCTGTGTCTTGGACAGAGGCTGCTTGCTAGTGACAGGTAAGGCTCTGGCACAGGATGGGGGTAGAAAGAGGCACCTAGACGTGTGTCTCTAAGCCCTTTCTCCCTGAGCTGTTGGGCGCTGGGGGGTTCCTTCCAGGTAAAATAATCTGTGCTCAGGCCCTCCCTGGGAGATGGGCATGCTTCTGTAGGCCACCCCTGTGTTCCAGGTGGTATGTTGGCAAGGCCGCCACCCAAGGTCCGGTTGTGGGGGCCATCCAGGGAACATGGCAGCTCGCAGAAGGCAGCCAGCTTTGGCCCATGGCACACAGCCCGGGTTTTCCCCTGACTTGGGCCACACTCACCTCCGCACCCCTACCCAGGCCCATCCAGGTCCCACCATGCAGTGGGGAGAGCACCCACCTGGGAGGGAGGCTGGGCCGGGGCTCTGGGGAGAGTGAGACGCACAGATGGTAGAGCAGACAGAGAGGCCAGCAGGGGCAGAGCGGTGCACGTACTGGCCAAGGGGAAGGCCCAGGTAAAGGGCAATATCGCAGTCCCGGGACCAAGTGCCACTAAACCTTATGGGTAATGGGTTTTTCATCCCCTGGGTAATAGGAGACACCAAAAAATGAGGACATTACTTAGTGAGTCCCTCACCTCCCTGGCCCCATTCAGCAGACTCGGAGGAAGGACATTGCCCAGCGTCGAGCCGTGTGTGGATTTAATGGGGTTTCCAGCTAAACCTTCCATCAAATTTACGGCTGTGCCTGTCTCCTGACCTTCCCCCTCTCACACATTCTTTTCGGAAATGAAGCTGTGTGCCGGCTGTGAGGTGTCATTTCCCCCACGTTGGAGATATACAGCTATGGGCCCGGGTGGAGAAGGTGGATTTAATCAGGCTGGGTCCCCGCTGTTCACCCGCCCCGAAGCCAAGTGACATTAGAATAGCCATTGGGGTCCATCTGGAGTGGACAGCGCAGAGGCAGGGAGCTCTTATCCCACCAGCCACGCGACCAAGTCCAGACCTGCCCCACTGCCCTGTTAGAGTGAGGCCCAACATCTGCTCCCCTCAACCGGGCCAGAAAGAGGAGTGGTAGCACCACTTTCTTCCTCCATTCCCTGAACCTCTCCCTGTTGCTGCCACCAGCCCAGGCTCACTTTGCCTTTTTCTGGTTCCTGTGCTTCTCCTTGGCTCCCTCTCTGCCCCTTTCTGGCTTGCTTCTAAATGCCCCATCCCACCTCTGCCCATCCAAATCTGACTGTCCTTCAAGGTCCGGCTTAAACGTCACCACCTCTAGGAAAGCCTTCTCAGATTCACCATTCCCTAGCAGGAAAGATCTCCCTTCTGGAAACAGTGAGGGTGCCAGAGGTCAAAGCCACAGGTCCTACCCCCATGAAGTGTGCAGCCTGTTGGAGTCTGAGGCCCCGAGTGGACTGTGGACCTCAAGGGCAAGCCTGTGTCTGTATATCCAGTTGCAGCTGGGCCTGGTCAACAGAAGGCCTCCATGATTGTGGACAGTGCCATTGTCTTTGCCATAAGGCTGCGTTGTCAGACCCCTGCCCCAGAGACTGCCAATCCCGTGGGGCTTTGTGAATGTCCCCCATTGCAAATGGGGCAGACTGGAGTCTCACAACAGCCCCTCCTCGCAGCCAGCATCCAGATTCTAGAATAACTGCCCCCTGCAGGTAGCACCCCTGCGCCTGGCTGCCCCAGCCTCAGAACCCCGGCCAGCCCTTCCAACGGGGTAGGCAGCCTCTCCTGCTCCCCGGGGTTTTCTGCGGGTGTAGGATGTGTTTCCCCGGCACTTCCTCTTCTGACCCCATGTTTGTCTGACTGGCTGCCTCCGAGGGCCGTGGTGGGGGCCATGGCAACAGGCCACTGATGCAGCACCCGCTTGGACAAACAGAGCACTCTAGGTGGCTGCCGGCTCAGGAGGGCGTCTAGGAGGTGGGCAGAGTGACTCAGGCCTGAGGCCTCAGGAGAAGATGAAAAATAACACCCTCTCTGCTTCCTGGAAGCTGAGGGCCTTTGCTTTGTGCTAGAGGAGGAAGAGTCTGTGGCACCTAACTCTACTTGGTCGTACGAGGGGGGCTTCAGATGGGGGGACCGTTGTCACTGGCATTTGGGCCAGGAGACTACTCAGGAGGCCACGGAGTTACCCAAGAGAGACGGAGGCCACAGCCATGCCTGCGGTGGGGACTTGAGGCCAGGGATGAATCCAGGAGGACCCTGGCTGAGAGGACACTGGTGCCTTCACCAAGACGGGGGGGCCCTGTGAGAGAGGGCGGGTGTGGGGAGGAGATGCAGAGCTCTGTCTCTGTTGGACATGTCCCATCCCAGAGGTGGGGGCTTGTATGGTGCTCAGAAGAGAGGTCTGTCTAGGCCGAAAAGCGGCTCCAGAAACACATGGAGATTGATACATGTATGCGGCACACCCATGTTTTTTTTTCCCCTGCGGGCGCCAGTGACACTCTAGGAAGAGGCCTGGCCTCCCAAAAGAGCCTCAGAAACTGCCCCAATGGATTCCTGTGGTCACTGAAAACAGGTGGCTGAGTGCCCTGTCTGGAAACTCCCACATCGCCCATGGTCGGCAGTGCCGGCCACAGACACGGTGTGCGGGGACATCCCATTCTGTGACTGGACAGCTCAGGGGCACCCCGGGAACCCTCCCTGACAGCGACCCTGAACTGGAGCTCTCCAGATTCAGGTCGATTCCAGCCAAAGCCTTAGCCTGTGATTATCACCCTCTCCAAGCGCTCTTTTCCTTGCTGGGCTGGGCGTGGGATTTCTAAACACCTTGTAATCAGCGGCAGCGAGGGCCATGCCTCGCCAGCTCTCTGCGCTGACGAAGCCCGGCAAGGCCACTGTTTGAGGTTAGCTTTGAGTCAACTTGTGCCATGTACTTGGGAGCATTTCAAAGGAGGCGGGTGCACACACAAATCATTAGGAGGCTAATCAGAAGTTTGGGTATTTAGCGGGCTGTGTACACAGCAATCATTGTTGCAAGGGCCCTTCTCCCCCCAGAGGCCATTATTCCAGAGCAGGATGCTGTTTGCCTGGTTTTGTCTGGGCCACGATTTGCATTCACTTGATGGATTGTCAGGGTCGGGGGTCTCCTCCTTGGGAAGCCGTGGAGTGGCTACTGAGCAAGCCCTTAAGAGGAAGAAGAGCGCTAATACCAGCGTTTGCCCAGGTCCTCGAGACGGCCGGGATCCTAGCGCAGTGCTAGATCAAGATGACAGGCGGCTAAGAAGCTTTGGAGATGCAGTCACAGACCCCTTTTATCACTCGCTAGACAGGGACCCGGGACATTTACTCCAAGGCGGGGAACAGCCTGGTGGCAGCTTAGACACAGTCAGCATGATCCGGCCCATGACGCTTGGTCATCTGCCAGCTACCATGGCCCACGCTGGCTTCAAGTTTGTCAAAGGCATTCTCGGTGGCCTTCCTCCAGCCCCGCCCTGATGGGCCCCCTTAAGCCCCTGCCTCATCACCTGCCTTGGTTCTGTCTAGCTGGATGCTGAAGAGAAATGTGCAAAGGAAGAAAGCAGGGTGTGGGGTGGGGGGAGAGAGGGGTGTTCGTCCACTGCGGGGAAGGCACCCCCCTGCTCCCACCCTGGTCACCGGGGTAAACACTTTCAGCTGCCAAAATGGCCTGCAATACGGGGCTGGGGCTGTCTTTTTTGGCAAGGCGGGAGATGTTTTTGGTTTTATTTCTGGTGTTTTTCTGGGACATCCGTGGTGCCTGGCGACCGCACTTGCTCTCCCGATGGGACGGCATTGACCCACCCCGGGAGCTCGACCCAGGGTCCTGGATTCTCATTTTAGAACAGCATTACCATCACTTTTAGCTTCTTATTTTCCATTGCTCTTTTTTTTCCCCCTCTTGAGACACAGATGACCCTGTGCTGTGATCCAGGGGAGGGGGGCAGCCGTTAGAGACACACAGACCACAGGGCCACTCTCCCCTGAGAAGCCTGCTGCTTACTATAGACACGTGCTTGCTATTGGGGCTGGGTTTGGGTGTGGAGGGTCGTGAGATTTTTTTTTTTTTAATTAAAATCTATAGTCCAAATCATCAGGGATTTCCTTTTGTCACTGTCAGAACTATGGTATATGGGTTGATGACCATCACTGACGCCCATCTTCCTCAAATGGGCCTCTATTCAGAATTGCCACTGGAGGAGGTCTAATTCAGGGCCGGGGTCACCTCTGGGGTTAGGCTCCATGGAGAGGTGCCCAAGGTGACCCAGACAAGCTGGCCTTGGCACAGACCCCCAGAGTAGTTCCTTCTCTGGAAGAGAACCCAACGGTTCACAGGCTTGTCGGGTGGCAAATGTCTTCACGTCCCTCCTTCTCTCCGTTTCCATTTGAATGGAGGTAAAGGATATCAGCCCAACACCAGGCAGAGACCAAGTGTTCCTTCTGCCCAGGTTGGGGGAGGTACAGTGAAGAGGGCCCACGTGAAGGAGCTGGGAAGGCATGGTCCAGAAAAGGGACATTCCCTGGGGGAGCTCAGTAGATCGGGTGCCCTGGGATCAGGGAAACAACCTGCGTTTTATACCTGGTTCTTGGGAAGCAGGGATGTGGGGCCACAAAGAAAACAGATCTTTTCCTCCAGCACTTTTCTAGTCCTGCTCGTCAAAAAAGGCTGTTGAAAAAGGTCGGAAGGCGTTTGGGGCAAGGTTAGCCAATCAAGATGTTCCAAGGAACCAGTCCTCTGAAGGTGGGCAGGGGCACACACTCAGCAGGTGAACAGGGAGAAAGTGTACTTCCCGCCCCAGAAAGCACAACCTCCTTCACCTGAAGAAGGGAAGGGAAATCACAACGCAATGTGGATATAAAACATACAATGAGAAAACGTTCAGAAAACAGTCTTTGCGATCCAGGACCAGGCACAGGATCTCAACACCAGAACCATGATCCATAACAGGAAAAATTGGTGAAATTGGACCTCACCAAAATTATAAAAGTGTGCTTTTTGAAAGATCCTTAATTAAGAGGGTGAAATGATAATAAAGCTAGATGTATACGCAAACCACATATGTGCTAAAGGACAGGCACCTAGAATACAGAAAGGGTTGTCAAAACTCAACAGCAAAACAAAAGCAGTACAATTTGAAAGTGAGCAAAAGATGACAAAAGAATGTCACCCACATGAGAAGCCCAGGTGGCTCAGTTGGTTAAGTGTCCGTCTCTTGATTTTGGCTCCAGTCGTGATCTCGGTGTCGTGAGAGGGAACCCCACGTCGGGCTTCACGTTGAGCATGGGGCTGGCTTGAGATTCTTCCTCCATCTCAGCTTACGCACTCTCCTCTCTCTCTCTCTTTAAAAAAAAAAAAAAAAAAAGGTCACCAAAGAGAGTGCATACCGATGGCAGACGAACAGATGAAAGCGTACTCACTTTCACTGCCCATTAAGGGAACGCAAGCCAAGACCGCGTGAGAAATCCCTACACCCCTGTCAGAACAGTTAAGATACAACGTTAGTGTACAACACCAGATGCTGGAGAGGAATGGAGCAGCTGGGTCACTCACATATTGTTTGGAGGAGTATAAAAATGGTAGGGCCATTCTAGAAAGCAGTGTGGCCGTCCCTTACCAAATTAAATCTGCGTATACCATATGATCCAGCAGGTGCACTCGCGGGCATTTATTCCAGAAATGTGAAAAGTTAGGTTCGCACAGAAGTCCGAGTAGGAATGTTTATAGCAGCTTTATTTGTAATATCCCCAAACCCGAAACAAGCCACATGTCCTTCAGTGGGTGAGTGGTTGCGCAGACTGTGGCCTGTCCTTACCATGGAATACTGGTTGGCAACAAAAAGGAACAAACCCTCTGTAGGTACGAACTTTGTTGAATCCCTAGTAAATGACGCCTAGTTAAAAATTCAGTCCTAAAGGTTACAAACCATATGATGCCACTTAGGTAAAATGTTTGAAATGACCAAAGTTTAGGAACAGAGGACAGATGATGGTTGGCCAAGGATCAGAGGCAGAGGGGAGAGGGATGTGGTGATCAAAGGCACACAAAAGACTCCTTCTGGTATGGAGTTCTTCTCCACAGTTGCCAACCGCCTGTGTGCACAACACACACATACTGGTCAAACTGGGAAAATCGGAATGAGATGGAGGGATTCTGTCAATGGCGATATCTTGGTTCTGATGTTGCCTTATGGTTTCGCAAGACATCCTTGGGGAAATCCGGGAGAAGGGTACCCAGAATCCTGGTGATAGTCTGTTACAACCACGTTTGAATAAAAAATTCTCTCCAAGTAGAAAATCTATTTCAAATGCCGTGTGGACCAAATTCTGTGCCTTCACTAACTCCTCCTGGAGTAAGCTACCTGTGTGTCTCACCAGCGGTCTGGCCTCCCTCGGGACAGCATCCCGCACTTGTGGGAGTCTGGGGAGTGATAGAGCTGGGGTCAGTGGTCCCCAGAGGCTTGGCTTCCTAGATCTGGCAGCCTGGTGGTAGTCGGGAACAAGGATGAGTGTCCTCTGCTTTCCCTCTGGCCACTTTTCACCCCGTGCTGTTTGCTTGCTGCGGGTGACTTTCTTCTCCTGGCTTCTTGGAATCATGTCCACGGGTTCATTCACTAAGTAATCCATTTATCAGCAGAGATTTCTGGAGGACCCGCTGGACACCAGGCGTGGGTCGCCGGGAGCCAATGAGGTAGCAGTGAAGTGGGTGACAAGTGCAGACGTGAGTACGTGGCCCTGAGCAGAGCTGGTGCGGGAGCGAGGTCCAGGTGAGGAGGAGGAAGTAAGGAAGGCTTTCTGGAGGAGGTGGTACTTGAGCTGCCTTTGGAAGAACATGTGTGCGTCAGGTAGGGAAGGAGCTTGTGGAGAGTTGTAGCCTCAAGACCAGGAGTTGACTGTCTGGGTTTGAATTCTGGCTCTTTGATTTTTTTATTTTTTGAAAAGATTTATTAATTTATTTGACAGAGAGAGAGAGCAACAGCAGCAGAGGGCGAGGCAGAAGCAGACTCCCGGCTGAGCAGGGACTCGATCCCAAAACTCCAGGATCATGACCCGAGCTGAAGACCAACACTTAACCAGCTGAGCTACCCGGGCTCCCAATTCTGGCTCTTTTAACCACTCTTCCTATTTCTTTTTCTGTGAAACGAGGGCAAGAAGGGGACCCACCGTGTAGGGGTTGTTCTGAGAATTAGATGAATTGCCTTTTGTGTCTAGTCGAGAGTGAGCCAGAGTTGGATAAAGAAAAAAATGAAACTAGCAGCCGAAGAGACTTGCAGGCTGCAGGTGAAGCTTGTGCAGGGGGTGGGGGGGTGGGGGTGGGGGTGTGAAATCAGGGCTGGTCCTTCCTGATGGCTTTGCAGGGAGGGGCAGAGCTCCGGGGACTCCCACAGGGAAATTGGCTCCCGCCCCTGAGCTGCTGGAGTGGAGCCCCCCCACCCCCCCCATCCCCACCCCCCCCCACCCGCACTTGCTCTCTTGACCAGAAGAGCCCTGCTCCTTTCTCCTCTGTCCTTCCTTGCCCCTCCTCTGTGCACGCTGACTCCATTTGGAAAGTAGCAGAAAGGAACTTTGCCCGCTCAGTGCTTCTCAGGTGCTGAGAATAGAGACCTTGGAGATTTGGGAGAAACTGGACTGACAAGGGGCCTGGAATAGAGACCCCTCCTTCCGCGGCACCCCCACCCCACACAGGACAGCCCCTGCTGAAGCACCGTGGGCGAAGCCCCCTCCCCTCCTGACCCCACACCGGTGTTTGCCTCATCACCTCCTTGGGCTACTTAAAGGCAGTTCTCTGAATAGGTGGTCATTAAAGGTATTGTCTGTTGTCCCCTCCCTGCCTCCCAAGGGAGGGCTAAAGGGGAAGGAGGGGAGGTAAGATTTGATCTCTTTGTTCACGTCACAGGCGTGTCTTCTCCTTGTTTTGACCCCTGGATGGTTCTCTCGGGTCACAAGAGGTTTATGTCAGTAGACATGTGAGCAGGTGGTGGGCTAGGACCTACCCCCCACCCCCACTCCTGACTCGGGTCTGCAAGGGCTGAGATCTGGGCCGTGGAACCACGTGGTCCATGGTCCACTCAGCATTGGTTTTGCTAGGCAGGAGAGCCAGGAGGCCTTCGGCAGGGTTCAGACCTCTATTAGCCCCTCCGGAAAGTGGGTGCATAAAGCTCATTTTTTTTTTTTGGTGAAAAGAAGAGAGGGTCTCAGGAAGGGAGAGCTCTAGTGTTCGTGGGCCAGCTAGGCAATGTCACTGTGAGCTGCAGAAGAGCTGGTGCCCCGAGCTTACCGCTGCCTCCTGACCACTTTGGTGGGTCCCAGCCCCCTCGTGTCTGTGTATGAGGGCTTTCTCTTGTGGTTGCCAGGCTTTCAGCAAGGTAACCCTCTCCTCCAAATCAACAGCCTTACTTGGCACCTGCAGAATTCATACCCCAGCTCTCTCTCCATCGGCTGGGTCTGCAGCAGCTCCCAGAGGGTCCCTGCAGTGTTAAGCCTACTTGCTCAGAGTGATCAGGAGTGTGCTAGTGTCCCCAGTTAGCCTCCTGCCCTTGTGTGCTCCTGGTGCCCTACAGGTGGCCAGTCACCTCCAAAATATACCCCTTGCGCGCACATCCTTATTGCCCAGTCTGCCTCTGGGATACCTAGACCAAAAGGCGTTGACGCCACTTCCCTGGCAGAAACTATGAACGTGAAGTCAGGTGAGATGGGCTTCTACTAACCATGTAGCAGGTCTGTCTCCCATGCCTCAGTTTCCTCATGTGCAAAGTAAGGACTATGACCCCTGACTAACCAAGCCAGTGCCCCCTGCCTTTCCCCCCAGCATGGATAGTTATTAGTTGTCTGACTAAGGTGTCTTGGAGCTGTAGTCCGAGAGATTTCCGTAGCCCTGCCTGGCCCAAGTCCTTTGGAGGAAGGCTAGGTTGCCACGGCCGGTGGGGGCTCCTATTACATGTTTCTGTTCTGGTTTTGTTCTTGCTGATGGACAGAAACAGGGAGAGAAGGGTGGGCTCAAGGTGACTAACCAGCCCCCCCCGCCCCCCTTCTCCAAGAAAGGGAGAGTTGTTTTCAACTCTCTGCCCCTTGGCTCCCCTCCCCCCACCTGGGGCCTGTGTGTGGCGCTGGGACAATTAGGATTCTTGCTGCGACACATGGCCCCCGCCTCCAAGCCTGTCTTGAAGGATCTTCTGAGAACTGGTTCCTTTCTGGGAGCGTTTATAAGAGATTTCTCATGGCTCAGTTCCCCTATAGAAAAGTGGGAATTGTAAGTCTTACGTAGCTCAAGAAAGTAAAGGGAGTGAGTCAGAGCCAGACAAGAATAAGTTAACAGTATTCATGGCAGTGTCTTGGGAGGAATTACCAAAACAGCAAGAAAAGCTAAACACAAAACCAACTAAACAGAAAAAAGGAAAACTTGAAGCAGGCTAAGAAAAGATGGACAGGAGACAGCCAAACGCCCTGGCCAGGCTGTTGAACAAGAAGGCAGACACTCTTCTGGTTCTCTGGGTACATTCTGCCTCCTTCGCCCAGGCCTTTGTGGGACCCGTCTGGGGGAATATTTAGCAAAGCTGTTTATTTTGCATAAACCCAAGTAATGGCCAAGCCTAAGGGAAGAGGAATTGTGTGGGCTGACAGCAGTGTGATTTAACAGTGAGCCACCTGACCCCCTCACCTCTCAGCCACCCCCACCCCTGCAGAACACAATCGCATTCTTCTGCAGCCCCGATGCGATGCATGTTAATCACCTAGGAAGGCTGAGGCCCGAGGGAGGCCCATTGTGGGGACAGAAGTCTTGAAAGCGGTGACTGGGGTCCTCCTGGGTCTTTGTGGTAGCCTGTACGGAGTTTGGGGTGCTCATTCCCATTTCCTTTCTTTTTATAGCACTTAACGGGAAAACCCAGCTTGATGGACATGGTGGGAGTTTTCTTCTTGAGCCGTCCTCATTTTCCCTAGGCATTTGCCAGTCTCCCAGATCTGGGCACTTTCAGAATACAAAACTCGCTTGTTTATTTTTTACTGCAGTTTTGGTGGCTGGTGCCAGCCTCCCAAGAAAAAGAGAGTCTCCCGGGGCCTACGTGACCACTGGGGTGACACAGGGACTGGGTTTTAATGGTGCCCTAGAAGACCTCAACCTCTAGCTCTCAGAAGCGCCTGCTCTGTTCCCTCCCGTGCATTCTGTTCCTGCTCCCAAGCATCAGTGCTGGGTCAACACTTGGTCAACCCTTAACTGCCAGAGCACAGGGACTCTGGGCTCCAGGCATGTGGATTTCAGTGCTTCTAAGTCTGGGGTCTCGTAAGGATTGGACGGGGAGAAATTATAGCGTTGGCCAGAGAACTTGGAAAGGAGAATCAGTGCAGTGGGGGACCTAGCTTCAAACCCACACACAAATTCATCCACATTCCCCCATTTTGCCGCTTTCCTGCAGAAGAGGCACAATTTGCGTGCTTTCTGGTGCCTCCGTGGGGACCTCCTTGCAAGTGAGAGAAGGGCTCCCCAAGCCTGGGCTTTGGCCACGAGTCTGTGGACACTCCCACACCTCCCCAACCCCAGGCTGGCCTGAACTCCCTCTACAGTGAGGCCAGCAGATCTTGCCTCCTGGGAAACAAGGAAGAAAAGGACAACAGAGAGCATCAAAAACAAACAAACAAACAAAAACCAAGAAAACTGAAAATGCTAACCTGGCTGGAATTAGAGAGCAGAAAAGTTTTGCTTGGACTTGACACTGAATGAGCTTATGGAAGGAAGAGGTAAAGTTAGGAGGGGAAGATGGGGAGGTTAAGCATTTTCCTTTTACAAGTAAGGTGAGGATGTGATTGGTAAGAAGGATGCGTTTCCCACGGAAGTTCCTCAAGTTTCAGGAGAGGACAGGTCTTGTGGAGGATGTAGGTCTGGGAGATGGGGACCAGTTTCTACTTAGTGGTCTTCCTCAGCCACTAACCCCTTCCTTTCCTCTTTTTAAAATGGGGGTGGGATGGGGGTGGGGAGTGGTGGCTCCTGGCTGGCTCAGTGTGTAAAACATGGGATTCTTGATCTCAAGGTTCTGAGTTCGAGTTCTGTGTTGGGTGAAGAGATTGCTTAAAAATAAAATCTTGGGGTGCCTGGGTGGCTCAGTGGGTTAAAGCCTCTGCCCTCAGCTCAGCTCATGATCTCAGGCTCCTGGGATCGAACCCCGCATCGCAGGGAGCCTGCTTCCCTTCCTCTCTCTCTGCCTGCCTCTCTGCCTACTTGTGATCTCTGACTGTCAAATGAGTGAATAAAATCTTTAAGAAAAAATAAATAAAATAAAATAATTAGGGGCTCCTGGGAGTCTCGGTTGGTTAAACATCTGATTCCTGATTTCAGTTCAGGTTGTGATCTCAGGGTCCTGAGATGGAGCCCTGGGTAGGGCTCCTCTCTTGGTGGGGAGACTGCTTCAGATTCTCTTTCTCCCTGTCCTTCTGTCCCTCCTTCCACCCTATGTGTACGCACTCTCTAAATAAATAAATAAATAAATAAATCTTTTAAGAATATTTTTTTTTAAAAATCATTAAGAAGTTAAATAAAATGAAGGATGCCCTCCCCCTCTGGGTGCTTGGGTTTTCTGGCTCTGACCCTTGATTTTTGTGAAGGGCTCTGAAGTCCTTACCACTCCTTCTCTCTCGTCATCTTCTGGTGGGACAGATGGAGCTGTTCCCTCCCTTTGAACTGATGAGGAAATAGCAGTCAAAGGGCGCACACAGTGAACATTGGTCGGGTGAGCCGTGTACAGGTTCCAGGGCTGTGATTCCTGGCAAGCTAAGAGTGACAGTGTCCCATATTTCCTGTCCCCCTTCTCCCCTTTCCTGAGGCTGGACGAAGTGGTTCTCGCCAGCCTCATTGGTCAGTGTACTTCTCAGCATTGGGTAGAGCTAAAGATTTCTCCCTCCCTTCCTGTTGTCCTCCTCCGACCCTCCCTCTCTATCCCAACCGGAGGACAGCCTAGAGGCAGCCTCCACCCTCAGAGTCCCAGATCTCAGGAGGCTGAGGTTAAGGGGGAGAGTCAATAGGAAGAAGTCACAGGGCTGAGGCTCAGAGGCTGTTGGGGTCCAGAGGGAACCCAGGGGGGCCCTATCTTCCCTAACTGAGATGGGGTGAGGTCAGGGAGGCGCAGGAAGAGGAGGGACAGAGTCTCAAACCATGAGCATCAGCCAGGCTGACCACGTCGGGGTGGGACGTACGTGTATGGAGACACAAGGGAGGTGGCCTTTCTTCTGAAGAACAAGATCGAAACTCTAAAGGCAGGTGAGGCCTGTCCAGGATCACAGCTGTCCACGTTTCCAGGGAAAAACTGTACCACCACCAATTGGCATTTTCCTATAAAGGTGGGAGGTTTCTGCTTCCTTTGGAACTCCTACTACAAAACTCTTTTGAATCCTTGATGCTTTTGCTCTCTTTCTTAATGAGGGCCAGTGCTTGTGGGGGGTGGGGGCTGGTGAGGAAGTTGTGCCAATGACTGGGAGGGGGCCCTAGGGTGGGAGAGAGCCTCCACCCTCATCCTGTCGGCAGAGGCCCCAGAAATGCCCCGTGAGAACAGGACTGTCCCCCTGAGGTTATCCCAAATGTGGGTGCTCTCCCCACAAACACCTTTCCCATTGAGATCTCATCGTGTTTCAGTAGCATCCAAATACATTCAGGTTTCCTGATCTTGTCTGTGTCTGCCTCAGAGGGAGGGAACTCCCAGAGTTTATTTCCGGGGAGGGGAAATAGGGCTTCATCTTTTGGGTCCTAAATCTCTTTCCGCCCAGAAGTTGGGTGGGCTTTGCCCCCTCGTTCTACCCAGATTCCTCCTGGCTTGAGTGAGCCATGTCCTCTGTCGCAGCTTTGTCACCCCATGCTGAGGGACCTAAATGCTCCTCCTTGCCTCGTAAGAGATAGAAATACAGTTTAAAAATACAAGAAGGTCCATCGAAATGTTATTTTGGGGAGGAGGGCCTCAAAGCTATGGGCACCAGATTTCAGGAAGGAGGGCTTCTGCTGGGCTCCCAGTCTCCTAGTGGGAGACGCCCACTTGGGATTTTGGGAACCTCCCTCAGTGGAGCTTCTGACTTCCCTTGTCTGCAGGAAACAGTCCGCCCCCAGCTTCAAAACCTGAGAATGCTATTACCTGCCCAGACACCCACACATTCCCATAACTCTATTTTGGAAAAAATAAACAAACAAACAAAGAACAAGGTAAATTTGCTATCTCAGGCTTTGCCATTCACATCTGTGATCTCAGGCAGATGGCATCTTGGGGTCTCAGTTTCCCCTGTCGGGACGCTGGGTGGGTTTGACTAATCATCTCTTAGATCGGACTGATGATATCTTTGACCCTATACATACATAACTCAGTTGTGTCTTTCGGGTCCTGCAATTTTATGATATTTTTTTCAGCCCATTTCACAAAATTGTCTTAAAATGTTACACCCATCAGAGCGACATTATATATCGTGCATTCGATGTCACCGTCCTGTTCAGTCAGGCTGGTTTTGGTGGCCAGTCTTTCGGGGAATCCAACCTTTCCAGCTTGCACCATTCAGAGGAGGAAATACAGGAGCATCTTCCCAGTGAGGACCCTGCTCCCCATTGTCTTTTCTTTTGGTTCTTATGTGATGTCTTCCCCCCCCCCGACACACACACCCTTCTTCTTCTAAATTACAGTAAAACGCAATGGCATTATGCTATCGTAGATTTAAACAAACAAAATGATTGTCATAAAAAAGAAATCATTCCAGTCCTGTGAGCTTGGGATTCTGTTTTCCCCCGACATTTGCTGCATTTACGGAGAAAAATAAATATCTCGGTAAGCATATGTTGTATTTACAGTGAAAAATAAAGATCTAAATAAATATCCAGCTCGGAAGATTGGAGCTCTCGCAGAAGTCAATGCAAATGGATGTGAGCGAGGGCCTCCCTCGCTGAGGGGCGTGCAGGCCAGTGTTTGTCTTTCTCTCCCCCGCATGGAGCACGGAGCCCAGCTGGAGGGAAGGGAAATGAGCATTTATGGGGCGTCCACTGTGGGCTTGACACTTTATACATAGAGAGCTTCTTTTTACTGCCACCCCACCCTGGGTGGTGAGGATTATTACTGCCCGTTTTAGGTGAGGAAGCAGAGGCTCAGAGAGGTAGAGCCATTTGGGTCAGATGGCACAGCGGACCGGTAGGTGTAGCTAGATCTTTCCCTGGCCTGGGCCAACCTGCAGCGTTTTTTAAAACCCAGAGCCAGGCGGCCATGGGCTCCTGACACCTCCAGGCTTGAAGGGCGTGTGTGAGAAGGGCGAGTGTTGCCGTCTCGCACCCTCAGGCCCGGGAGGCCTAGCTGCTCACACATTAACACGTGTCCACCGGACCCCCGGGGCCTTAGCCGGAACCCCGTCCAGACAGCCGGCCTCCCGCATGCTGCCAGGACGGCTTTCTCTCCGAGGGCCCATTGTGAGCAGCCCTGCAGCTGGGCCTCATTTGTGCGTTGGTGTTTTACAAGCCAGCGTCTCGGTGGGAGATGGGTCGTGCAGAGCCCTGTAATCTCAAAGCAAACACCGCAGCAGAGGAGGGAGAACGCGTTCCTCACTTGAGGCCTTTGCTTCTGAGGGCTTCCTTTTTTGGACATGCATTTGGTGTGTCTCTCTCTCTCTCTCTCACACACACACACACACACGCACGCACACACACACAGCACGCACATCCCACAGCCCACCCCATAGCCCCACGACTTCCCAGGCTGCGATTGCGGAAGGACCGCATCCCCCGACTCCCTGATGTGCCTCTGGCTGGTCCCCTGAGCAGGATCAAGCCCCCTCGCGGGGTCTGGAAGGCCTCGCTGGCTCGGGGAACCTCTGACAGTGAACTGAGGCAATTATGTGACCCCAGCAGAGACGGAGGTGCTGGGCGCTAGCAGCCCGAGGACCCGCTCTCTGCTCAGGCCCGGACTGGACCAGTCAGTTACAGGCATCCCGCCTCCCTTCTCCTCTCTTGTGGCTGCCTGAGGGTTAAACAAGGTACTAGGCGAAAATATGCTTCAGAGACGAGGGCTGCCCAGGGAGTACAAACCCAGGCTGTTTTTCTTACCAGTGTCCAAGCCAGGTGTGGGCCTGCAGTAAATTCTAAGTGGCTCTGTGAGGGGACAGTGGCCCTCTGTGGGAGTGTACGCCGCAGCTCTCCAGCACCCTAGAGTCGCTGGAAAGCTTTTCTCGTTCCTTCTTTAACAGAAAATAGTCCTTCAGTGCTTCTCAAACGAATGCCCCTAGGAACGTCTGAATCCATGGGCTGGGGGGTGCCCAGGATACTTCATTCTCAACACACACCAGGGGATGCCAAGGCTGCTAGTGCTTGGGCCACACTTGGAGTAGCAAAACCCAGGACAGGCCATTTCCAGATCTGAAGGACAGTTCCATTTGGTGAACCCAACGGTCATGTTCTCCATGAACTCTGAAAGTAAGCGACCAATGAGCTGGACGACCCTGCACCCAGGAACAGAGCACCCACTGCTTCGGTTTCTCCTCTGTACAGTAGGGACAATAAACCTGGCCCTGGGGGTCACGTGGATTAAACCAGATGGCAGGCAATGCCTATTTCCTTCCAGGCTCTGGGTAAACATTATCTGCTGTTCCTTCCTCCCACTGCCTTTTACTCTCAGAGCCCCCGAGTGCAAAATAGCCAGAGGATGTATGTGAGGACAGTCATCTCAAAAAACAGTGGAAGTCAGCACTGGTGGGTGGTTTGCTTGGGCTGGTGGAAGAGGTCGGGGTGGGGTACCTCGTGTCTGCGGCTCCCCCATTCAGGCTCAGCATCCTGCCTTCAGAAGGATGAGGAAAGACCCAGCAGAACATATCTCTGGTCACTTACAATCCTTTGGACTTTTCAAGAATTTGAAACGACTCCTGTTTTTTCTTTTTTAGGTAAAAAGGGAAAACAGAACCTTTTTGCCTGATGGGTAGAAATCTGAGCCTTGGGGGTTTGTACCAGCACGAGTCCTTTCTCACACACCCACACATTTAACCTCAACCCCCACTCTAATCTGTAAACATTTTTTAAATGTGTATTTTCTTTCAAAATAAAGCCACTTAAGCCTTACCAAAATGAGCTGCCGACATGAAATTCACATTTGGCAAACCTCTGTCATCCGTGTTTTACTGAGTGTGGACTATTGTAAATTAAGTGAAGTTGGTGTGTGTGTGTGTGTGTGTGTATGTGTGTGTGTGTGTTCCTTTCCCTTCAAGTGGTTATGGAAGTGGAGCTGCTTGCTCCTAAGTAAAAGATAAATTATGGCCGGATGTAAAGAGGCATCATTTAAAAAGTGTCAGGATACAATTGGGTTCTTAAAAACCATGCAGAGCTGCTAAATTCACATGAAAATTGAATGGTGCGGGACTGCCCAGGGTGACAGCGTCCTTGGCATTGATTTATCCCATCTGTTTGGCCAACCCATTACTTCGGGTCTCTGGTGGAGAGGCGCTGTCCTCCGGGGAGGGTCCCCACGTCCCCAGAGCCCGGCTAGGCCTCTGGTGAGAATGAAGAGAGTGGGGGTCTGCAGGAGAAAGTGCGCCTGGACCCCCACTTCACAAAGGAGGCATCCACAGCAAACCCCTTTTCTTATCATTTCTGATAAAATCCTGGCAGTATCCTCTTGAAGGTGGACTTTAGACTTAATTTAACCTCTCCCCTCTTGCTGAACCTCCTGGTCTTACAGGGTCTGCTGTGGTCAGAATCTCAGTGCCAGCACCAGTCACCGCTTGGGTATTTACCCAGGAAAAGAGCAAAAGGTTAGGTCATGGGGTCCGAGGGTGTGATTCTTGAGACGTAGAACCAAATTCTTTCTAACAGTGATCTCCAGCAGGGTGCCACGTAGTGTCGTTTCCAGCGCCGTGTATTCTCATTCAGAAACATTTTGTGCTAATTTTTTCAGGTGGAAAATGGTATTATTTAACTTTCAGGAAATCGAGACTTTTTTTCCTTTTCCTTTTTTTTAAAGAATCTCCTTGCTTAAGGACACCCTGGGGATTGTGGAGACTCAGTTTGGCTGTTTCTTACTGGAATCAGCTCACGCCAGCTCGTGGGAGCCATTCTCCTTACTGGCCAAGGCCAGGTTTAGTGATTGCCCACGGGCAGCTTGAAATCAATCGCAGGGAGAGCATTTACACCATAGAAATTGGCAAATGCCCTAAGCCAGGGCTCCCGCTTCTGCCCAAGAATTGTTGGTCAACATTTATCAGCCATTTAACACCTGCTTATAGAGAGCTTGCCAAGAAAAAATATGGTTTATAAGAATAGCCCACAATCTAATTAGGAGTAGTGCTGGTTAATTGCAGTTGTCAGTCGGCGGTGATCGAGGGCTGTATCTTTGCAGGGCTGCTAGTCCCTAAGTGAGAGAGGACACGTTTCCTTCAGGCTTGAGTACGCAAGGAAGGCCTTGAGGAGGAATTCGAGCTTAAGCTGGCAATCCGAGGGTATGCAAAATCAGGAAGGAGTGAAGGCTGGGAGGCAGGGGGTGTTGGTGGGGCCACGGGGAGGCCCTCGCTTCTTGTCACAGTGATGACTAAAATGGAAATTGGAGCTGGTGCCGTGAACCCGGGCTACGACATGAGTCAGAGCCGCCCCAGTTCCACACACTGGGGTCCGTGCTGCCCACCCTGAGTCTCTCTGGGTGAAGGACAGTGGTGGCGGGATGCCTTGTACCTCTAGTTCCTGGCATCTGGTTCCCATTTTTTCAGAGGTTGGAGTTCACCCTCAACAATCTGTGGCACGCATGCATTTCAAAGGAAATACTTAATTGGTCCCCAATGCTACGTTTGTTCTGTGTGTTTTTTTTGTTTTGTTTTGTTTTTTGTTTTTTTTTTGCTTTTTGATTTCTTTGGGGGTTTTTTTGCATCTCCCAAGGAGAAATGTGTTTGGTTTTTTTTGGGGGGGGGAGGGTCTTGATGGATGGGGGACGACAGGTGGAACTCTTGAGTATGTTTGGAAGTTGCAAAAGTTGTTCCTTTTGAGTCTCTATGTGTAATAAATGGTTCAAGCTGAGGCAGGGGAGGGAAGTGAGACTCGAGAGATGGGTGCAGAGGAAGGATTTACTGAAGTGGCAAAATTTGAGGCCAGACAGCCAGAGGAGAAACAGCCAGATTGGTTTGGTCTGGTCTGGTTTGGTTCATACAGTTTCAGACGTTCAGACAGTTTCCTTCAACTCTCCACCAGCCCTTTGGTAGTGGGTGCTGGTGCTAGTGACCTGTCCCCTCAGGGGCCTCAGTGAGACAGCTGGGATCTCAGTTCTGACATACTATCCCCAGAACCTTCCACCTAGAGCCTTTGACTGGGGCACAACCTGGAAAGACCTGTCGACTGAGGATGTGTGAGATGAATGAGCCAGCCTCAGAGTCAGACTGTCTCCCTTTCTGCAGCAGGCACCGTACAGGGCATGACAGAGCCTCTAGCCACACTCGAGGTGCTCAAAGACATGCACACAGACACTGACAGGGCTGTAGTAATGGCCAAGTGAAGATGAGCCTTCCAAGACCTCATGAGCCTCCCCATTCCCTGCTTCCCGCTGCTTGGCCCTTTTTTCCCATGCTTCCTTGTCCCATAAGACCCAGAAGGATTATGACAAAACAACCTGTGAGAGAGGCCTGGCAGGAGATCCTTCCAGGGAGAAGGATCCCTAGAAGTCTGACTACGGGTGCTCCGGGGCCCAGAGAAGTCGGGGACCTCTGAGGCAGGTGTGGGGATAGGGCTGCTGGGAGGGGAGGTTGGGGAGAGTCTGGCAGGTGGTGAGAGAGCAAGGGGGAAGCTGCCCTCCTCCGCTCATCTCAGTCCTAGGAGCTGCGAGGACAGCTATAAACAATGGGCCCTGCTCTGCTGGTGGTACCACAAGCGACCGGGAGGATGGACGGAGGTCCTGCTTGCCTTGAGTTCCAGAATGTTCTAGGATCTTCTGGAAAGCAAGCATTTAGGGAACACCAAACACCATCCTTACCTGTAGGACACTGAGGTGGTGGAATGAGTAGATAGAAGCCATTCATTCATTCATTCGCTTGTTCTTCATTCCTCGAATGCTAACCTTTGCCTGCTTTGAGGCAGCCCTGGGCCATTCTTCCCCTGAGAAGCTCATTCAAACCTGACTCATTCAGATGGGAAGGGCAGCACCTGGGCTCAGAGGACATATTGGTTCCTCGCTTTCTGTGTGACCTCATGAGCTCTGGGTTTGGTTCCCTCGGCGACAGATAGAGAGACACATGTCTGCCGGGCTCCTCCTGGGTGCGGGCCAGGGTGTCTGTGTGAGCATGCGTGAGCCATGGTGTGACTGCCACGGGAACTCAGGCTGTGACCCAGAGGAAGTGCAGCTGTTCTCCACACCCGCTGCCCAGTGGGATCCCCAGGGGAGCTTTTACAAATGCTGGTGTCCTGGAGCCCGCCCCAGAGATTTCTCTGGGTTCAGGCAGAGCTGGCCTGATATTGGCCTTTCATTCCCTGGTGTTTCTAATACGCTGCCAGGGCCTATGATCCTCTGAGGTTGAGAAACAGGGTCTGGGGAGTGGGGGTGATGCCCCGCTCCCGGCCTCTGGCCCTCTGCCTGGGCCTCTGGCCCCATGGGGAGAGGAGGGAGGAGGGGCTTGGGGCAGGGAGGTAGGAGGACGGAGGACAGAGAGCGTCAGAGCTGCAGGCTTTCCCTCAGCCATTAAAGTTTATCGTTGCCATGGACAGTGATTGAAAAAGGCTTTTTGCAGGACTGAAATGTGAGCAATGAAACTTGCCAGTTGATACCGACACAGGGCACTTATCTCATAAAAATATCCTCCGTGTCAAAAGGTTTCAGTAAATGTGCCTGGAAGTATTAGCAGTCATTTCTGCCAGCCTCTGGCTCCCCTGGGGCCTGCATGAGGAGCTGTAAAAGGGGGCTCTTAGTTCCTAAGAAAGAGGAGGGAGGAGGGAAGGGAGGAAGAAGAAGGGGAGGGGGAGCTCAGTCCCGGCCTGCTGTTAAGGGGGATGGGTGGGTTCCTTAACACAGCATCCCACAGTTTCAGTGGGTTACATTCCTGTGATCTCTTTGGCTGTTCCCTGTGACCCAACCAGGGAAGGAAGTTACCTCGAAGGACACTGAGGCTCAGAGAGGTCGTGTGACTTACCCAGGGTCACACAGCTAATAAGGGGCAGAGTCGGGATGAGCACCAAAACCATTCTCTTTCAGGACCCCCAGAGTCTGGGTGAGTTCTCAGTCTGGGAGCTGGATCACTGCCAGAGGCCCAGGCTGATCTGGGACAGGCCTCTGCCTTTGGTGCTGTGTCTGCTCCAGTGCCTGGGGCATGGTTGAGGCCGAGGAGAGATTTCCTGCCTGCATCTGGAAGCCTTTTGGTGGGAACATGGGTTTTCAAGTCAGGCTCAGGCTTCCGTAGCCCTAGTCTTGCACTCGCGATGCAACAGAGAGCTGACTACATGGTAGGTGCTTGTGAGTTGGGGGCTGGCTGCCTCCCTGAGGTCCCCGGGGACTGCTGAGGGTGTGGGCTATACCACCACCCGTACCACCCCAAGTTTCTATGCAGGCACTCAATACACCCAGCTCACCTGCCCCCTGCCCTTTGCTGGGCTACGGTGACCTACTGAGCTCCCTGTTGGCCTGTGCAGAGCCCGGTCTCCCCATCTCCCACTCCTCCACACTCTATACACTCGCCTTGTACAGCTCGTCCTCACTCTGGGTGCCGGTCCTCATGCAGTGTCCCCCAGATCACAGCCTCCCCTTAAGGGCCGTCCCCAGCTCTGGTCTCATTTGTACTACTGGTCCCTGGGTGTGGCCGGCTGAGGTTCCACGGTATCTCAAACTCAGCAGGTCAGAAACCACCTACTTTCGGGTCCTCCAAACAGCCTTTGAGTCCTGGGTCCCCTCTCCTAGTTGGGGACACCACCATCCACTTCAACCCCAAGTTAACACCCCACCTGGGATGCCTTGACCTGACCGGCTTCTCTCCTCATTCATCCCACATCAGCCACGGGCCCTACAGCTCGCATGGATCATGACGCATTCTGTCTCTGCCACCACCACCCAGGGAGGCCCCTCCCCTCGCCCCACTGCAGCATCGTCTGCACACCTCACCCGCTGTGCCCTGGGTGGGAAATGCAGACCTGATCCTGTTGCTCCCTTGCCTACAACCTCCTCGTGTCTCCCCATTACCAACAGGCTAAATGTCTGTTATCTTTGATGTGTAAGAAGGGACACCCTCTGGCCCCACTCTTCACTGCTACCCCACCATGTGCTGTGACAACACAGAGCACTCCCACTGTTTCTCTTTTTAAATTGAAGTACAGTTGACGTGCAACATTATGTCAGTTTTAGGCAGGCAGTGAAATGATTTGACAATTACATATGTTACAAACTGCTTGCCACAGTTAAGTGTCCTCACCGTCTGTCTCCATACGACATTGGGAGAATAGTGTTGCTTCTGTCCCCCTATGCTGTACTTTTCATCCCCGTGACCTATTTAATTTTATAACTAGTGGTTTGTACTTCTTGATCCCCTTCACTTATCTGGCCTGTCACCCCATCATTCTCCCCTCTGGCAAGCTCCTATGCCTTCCTGGTCCTCTCCTCTGCTCACCTGTCACCTGTCAACCTGGGTGTCTCCTGCTGGCTGAGAGATCCTTGAGACAGGGACAGGATATTTTCCTTCCTGCATCTCCAGGGCAGAGCCTGGGCCCAGGCCCTGAACACATAGGCTGTAGTATGGAGAAGACAGAACTGGGGGCTTCGTGACCCCTGACCCCTCTGAGCAGAGGGAGCCCCATGGCATAGACTCACATAGAACCATGGAGAGTGTGTTTTCTACAGTTCGGGAATTCTGCTTCTCCATGTTTCCAGCCAGCCACACTGTAATAAGAAAACAGTCATCGTGGATGGACAGGCCGGGAAGGTGGTTAAGCCTCAGGCTCTAGAATCACAGACGAGGGTTCAAATCCTTCCCTGCCGGTTAGTTGCTGTATGATCTTGGATGAGTTATATACACATCGAACCTCAGTGTCCTCATCTGTAGAACAAGGTCATGATAGGGATGCCTTCACCCCGCCATATGGTTGATGTGAAGAGCAAATAAATATGAACATCAAGTGTGCAGAATTATGCCTGGCACAAGCATTCAAAAAATGTCATTTTAAGTCATTTTGTAGATGCTCTTTTTCTTCTGTCTTCCAAATTTTTGTTTAAACTCTAGTTTGTCAACGTATAGTGTAACGTTGCTTTCGGGAATAGAATTTAGAATTTAGTGATTCTTTCCTTACATATAACACTCTGTGTTCATCCCAACAAGTGTCCCCATTAATCCCCATCACTCATCTAACCCATCCCCCATCCACCTCCCTCCATCACCCCTCAGATTGTTCTCTGTCCGTAAAAGTCTCTTGCCTCCCTCTCTCTCCTCCTTTTATCCCCTTCCCACATAGTTACCTATATTGTCGCCTAAATTCCACATATGAGTAAAATTATATGGATATTTCTCTTTCTCTGCCTACTTATTCCATTTACTTATTTCATTTAGCCTAATACACTCTAGCTTCCACCACATCATTGCAAATAGCAAGATTTTATTCTTTTTGATGGCCAAGTAGTATTCCATTGTATATATATACCATATTTTCTTTATCCATTCAGCCATCAATGGACCTTTGGGCTTTTTCCATGGTTTGGAGCTGGTAATCCTGTATAAACATCAGGGTGCATGTCCCCCTTTGAATCTGTATTTTTGTATCTTTTGGGTAAATACCTAGTAGTACAATTGCTGGGTCATAAGGTAGTTCTATTTTTAACTTTTTTGAGGAAGTTCCAGACCGTTTTCCAGAGCAGCTGCACCAGTTTGCATTCCCACCAACAGTGTAAAAGTGTTTCCCATTCAATAGATATTCTTAAGGAGTGCCTGGCTGGCTCAGTTGGAAGAGCACACGATTCTTGATCTCAGGTTTGTGAGTTCGAGCCCTACGTTGGGTGTAGAGATGACTTAAATAGATAAAACTTAAAAAAAAAAAAAATACTCTCGCCGGGGCATTTGCGTGGCTCAGTGGGTCGAGCATCTGCCTTTGGCTCAGTCACAATCCCAGGATTCTGGGGCTCGCTGCTCATCAGAGAATCGGCTTCTCCCTCTGCCCCTCCCCCCACTCATGCCCACTTGCTCTATCTCTTAAATAAATACATAAAAATCTTTTAAAGAAATGCTCTTGAGTTCTTACCATTGGGCTGCTGAGCATTAAAAATAATATTATTACTAGCATGAACAATATGGACAAGAAGGCACAATCTCCCCACAACTGTTTAATGCCCCTTTTTCATATTCTTGGGGTGGGAGGTAGCCAGATGGCTGGCTCATATTCAAGTGGGATGCTGCACAGGGCATTAAACCTGCCCCACGGCCCAATGAGGTGGGCATAGACCAACCACAGCGGGACTTCGATGATCCAGTGGTGATAAGCCATGCTGTTCAGGCTCTGATCTGATGGTCTGTCCCCTCAGCTTTGGCTTGGCTTCAGCCTGAGCAGGCCTGGGCATGGAAGCAGGGGTACCCAGGACCAACCAGAATGTGGAGCATGGCCATGGGGTCCAGGGTGACTCGTCCCTGTGCACTTGGGTAGAATAAGGAAGTGCCATTCCAAATTCCTTCTGGTGGGCAGCGCTGTGGGAACCCCTTTCTAGAGCTCTTGCGTGTCAGGGCCCATGTCCTTGGAGCATGTGGTCTGCCCTCCCCTGTAGGCTCATGCTCTGTAGTTAGTTCACCCAGAGTCCCTCCCAGAACCCAGAAAGAGAAAGGAAGCCAGGGCACTGGGTTCAGACTCTGCGTGTTCCAGAACTGTGGGGCAGAAGGGCCCTGTGGCCCATCTAGAATGCAGAAGAAGGCACTATTTCTGCTTGCAAGGAGGCTTGAAGGCTCCGCCACTGAGATCTGGCCCCAACCCGTCCCCACCCGTGGGCCATGCTTGGCATCTTCCCTGAAGCTGTGGTTAGGGGGAAACCAATGTTATGGGAACAGCTCCTGGCTCTGGCTAGTGTCTCTCCAGCCCGGAGGCAGATTCAGGGTGGGTGGCTTGGTTTGGGAATCTTCTTTGGCCCAGAAAGGAAGGGGAATCAGTTACTGGATAGGGCACTGCATGGCTTATGGCTGGTGGGGCAGACTGTCTGCAGAGGCGAGGTGCAGGTGGACGGGGGTTTCAGATGTGCATTCAAATTCCCCTACCCCTCTGCCCTTACGGCGTGTCTCTGACCCATTGTGGGGAATTGGGGTGCACTATTGTCTGTGGCTTTTGCTAAAGATCTAATCCCCAAGAGAGTGGCTGCAAGGCTTCCCCAGCTCTGGGAAGCCAGAGAATTGTGGCATGGTCCCTATCATCCCTTCTTGGGAATAAATGCAACCTGCGCCTTTTCACCCACCAGGCAGATCACCTGGAGGCACCTAGCCCGGCTGGGCCCTGCTGGCCTCTTCCCAAATGTGGCCCTACCATCCCCCACTTGAAGCTCTGTTCCCCCTCCCCAGCTGCCCTTCCAGGGCTCACTCCCTCCAGCCAGTCTGTCCCCACCACATGCAGCTCCCTCTGTTTCTGTGAATTGTCCCTTCCAAAGTGTCATCTGAAAGGAAAAAGTATGAACAACTCAAGGGCCCTAGAGAAGAGGCATGGATGTACAGTCCCACATCTGGGAATTGGATGCTCAGAGGCATACAAAGACAAACCTCTATTTATGGCGGGGCTGCTATTAGATTGAGCATGCCACCCCATTTAAACCCATTTCACACTTGGGGATCCCCACTCATCCCAGGCCACCATGAGGTCCCGCAACCCTATGAGGGACAGGTGACTTTAATGACAGCAACTTCTCCACATGGGGCATGCAGAGGGTGTTCACGTGCACTCATCTAGACCGCTGTGGGTCTGCCCATCCCATTGCCCTCTGGGTCTGCTCAGGACCACTAAGGATAGCTACAGCTTTCCTACAATGGAGTTGCTCCTGCTCCCCTGTCCCAATCTTGACCCCCTCTGGGGCATCTGGTCACACCTGCCAGTGGGCATCTACCCATCCCAGGAGTCCGTCATGCTAACATGCAGCTTGGGGGTCCCCCAGTGGCCAGACGCCCAAGGCCAGATGACTGCAGGGCCCTCAGCCACCCATCCCTCTGCAGGGCTTGCTGGGGCTCCTCATCCTAATCAAGGGCATGTTTTAATTTATGCAAATGGGGGAGGGTTGGTAGCAGGGAGTCGCAGACATCCATCACCCCGTTTCCCAGCACCAGTCATTCATCAGCGGGCCTTAAAGATAATACACTTTTTGTTTAAGGCAATTACTTAATCTTGACAAACTCGTGTGTTAAGCAGGGCTATTAGTGGGGCCCGTCATTAATCAGTACAAAACCAGGTGGGTGCTTTTTCTGAACTGCCATCGCTCTTGGGGACACAGGGTGGGCCCTTTGCCATCCTGACTGCCCTAATTACACAAGCAGCATGCTAACGATGAGCGCGCGGTGTGTGTTGTGGTGGGGGGGGCGCTGATATACAGGCAGGAGTGGGGCCCATTTTTAATGCCAGTCAGCAGGTTTTCCAAACCAGGCAGAATGACCCATGGGGGTTATTAGCAGGGACCGGGAGCACAGCTGGGGAAAACAGATAACCCCCTCCCGCAGGTCCCTCCCCAACTTGCCTCCAACTTTACGGATCCCTGGGCAGCACTTAAAAGCTGCGACATGAAATAACCCTTCTGTTTGGGAGACTGCCTTAATTTCTGGAAAAGTCCCAACCAAGGTGGAAATGCCAAGTGCAGCCATGTGTCTCCTGGAATTTGTTGGCGCTGCGACTTCTCCTTACCCTGTCCCGTGTGATTCTCCCTCGTTTATCACACATCCGTGGCTCCGACCTCTCTGAAGCCCACTCCCAGGCTGCCTTGCAGAGGGTCAGGGCGGGGTGGGGGCGGGGGCGGGGGCAGTGGCGCTGGGCTCCCAGGACAGGGCCCTGGCCTCCTCCTTGGCTTCCCATCCTATCTTCATCATTCTAAAGGAGCTCTCACTGACTTGCTCCACCTGTAGGAACGTGTCTGGAATTCCCGTGGGTGTCTGGGAGGCTCGGCTCTGACACTGACGAGCTGCATGACTATCCCCGGCCGGTTCACAGAACTTATGTGCCTCAGTTTCCTCATCTGCATAATGGGGATCTTCATCATGATGTCACATTTCTCCGCAAGTGCTATGAGGCTTAAATCACTCGCCCAGGAAAGCTCCAGCTTGCGGGAAGGCTGATGACTTTGCTGGGAGAAGCACTTCTGTTGGAAGTCTCTGAGGAGGGTCCCAGCTGCTGAACTGAATCCTCTTTGTACATCTGTGTGCGAAGACTGCTCTAATACCCCTCGTGCACTAGGGCTTTCCCTGCTAGGTCCTAAGTGACTTTATACAGAATGTGGGCAGCTCCCAGCCACCCCGATAGCCACAGGGTCTCTTTTCCAGCAGTCTAAGGATTCACCCACTTAGGCATTCATGCTCACTCGGCACATATTCCTAACTTCCACCATGTGAGCACCGGACTCTGGCTTGGGAGAAACTGTTTAGAGGGTACATCTCCTGCCTAATTTGGAGAGGGGGCCGAGGAAAAGTCCGGGAACCATGACAGACTAGGTCAGCACGGTAAGAAGGAGGGAGGGCTAGCGGCAGAGCGGCTTTCAGGCAGGGTGAGGGCTGGCAGTGGGCTGGGAGGTGTGAAACAGTGGGAGCTTTTGCTGTCCGTCTGATGGAGGGGCAGTCTGTGGGCAGGATCAGGAGAGTGCTAGGGCCGCCTGGGCTTTGCACTCCATTCTGCAGGCCACGGGAGGAGCTGGGGGCCGCCTGTCAAGCAGTTGAATCCCTTCTCTGGGTCCCTGTTGCTGGGCTGGAATTGGACCCATGGAGCAGGGTCGTTGCCCTCAGCACCTTGCATGGGATGAGTGGGTCAGGCTGCTTGGTTTGTGGAAGGACAGCCCTGCTTTTCTCCTGCCCTGAGACGCATTGTGTGTGGGAGTTTGCCCCTACATTTTAAACCCTGTTTATTTTAAAGGAAGTAGGCTCCATCTGCTTTTAATTCACACACTTAGCTCATCAAAATATTGTTTTGCAAGAGGTTTTTTTGATGTCCAGGAAGCCTTTGGAGTTTTTCCCTCTCTCTCTCCCTTGTCTGCCTTACATCTTACTCTAGGAAATAAGATTCTAGGCCCTGCTCAGGGCCAGCAGGGTAGGTCATGGGACTGTGTTTTCTGTGCCTCAATTTCTCCACCAGAATAATAAGGAGAAATGGGCTTTTCCCAGGGGTTCTGTGCACTGTCCTCTAGTCCCGCCAGGTAGATCTCCAGTGTCCCCAGTTAAGGGAACTGCCGTTTCTAGCAGCAGGAGTGGGCAGCCATAGGCTGGCGTGTGGGGAGCGGTGGGGGGAATGGCTTGGGCTGGAACCACTCTTGAGTCAGCTGGGTCTAGAATTATGTGGAGCCAGTGCTGCCCAGGGAGCCAGGCTTCTGCGAGTCTTACGTGGCTTGGCTCCTATCTCCCCAGGGCCCTGCCCTGCCTGACACCCTGCATGCACTTTGCTTCCTGGGGGGCTCTCTTATTTGTCAGAAGGTCTTCGGAGCCCACACACCCACTGCTTTGTTCGAGGACGTCTGCCCAAGCCTGCAGGGAAGGCCGTGGGCAGCGATCCAGGGGGCAGAATTCAGAGTGGGGCTGCTGCCCTGCTCGCTTCTGCCCTCATGGGTCAAGGGCATGGAAGGACAACCCTGGGAGCCCTTGTCAGTTAAATGGATGGAAGAAAGGGAGTGAAGGAAGGGAGGAAGAAGGGGAGGAAAGGAAAAAGGAAGGGAGGAGGGAGGGAGGAGGAGAACTGTTAATGGTTATTTAAACGATCAAATAGAAGTTTTACAGGGAGTTCAGATTCAGAAGGGAGGAAGGGCTTTTGGAAAGATGCTCTTCACCATATTTTAAATATCAGTAAGATTTTTATCAACTCAGACTAGCATTCTATGGAAACAGTGCAAGTGTAACTGTGATAAGGCAACCACCAGGCACATGGGGCGGCTGGACACTTCAGATGTGGCTGGTTCGAATTGAGACATGCTACAGTTGCAAACTTCACAATCAATTCTGAAGAAATCGATATTTAAAAAAGGAATGTTAGACATCTTGTGAATAATTTTATATTGGTTATATGTATGTTAACAGGATAATATTTTTTATATCCTGGGTCAATGAAATTGGGTGATTAAAAATATTACCTGCCTCTTTTTAGGCTTTCTTTCTTTCATGTGGCTCCTGGTAAACGGGAAATACCATGATGTGCCCTGTGGCGTTATGTCTACTGGGCAGAACTGTATTTGAAGGGAGGGGGCACTTAGAGAAGAAACCAGCGGCAGCGATTTTCTCAAAGAAAAGAATCCCCTTGAGTAACCTATAATCAATGGGACCGTTCTGACAAGGGGCTCCCAAGAAGTAGTCCTTAAGAGACCTGCTTTGGGGAAGCATTGGTAATTGGCTGTTGAATGCAGAAAAGGAAATAAGACTAGCCCGCGTGCTGGAGGGGCTTGACCCCTCTGCTTGCTGCAGTTTCTGTTTCTTGGTTTTGAATCTCATGGACTGGCTTTGGCGAGTTCCAAGTCAGAGCACTCTGCAGAAAGAGGTGTCCTAGCCAGCCCGGGAAAGTGTCACCAGTGCCCAGGGAAGAGTGAGTGCCAAGGTCCCTTGAGAACCACAGTGGAAGGACCACGGGCTCTCATGGTGCTCTTGGGAGCACGAGAAGCACTGGGCAGGGGAAACCTTTTGCAAGAGCTCTCCAGGAAAGGGACCAGATGCTGGTGAAGGAGGCAAATGACCACCCCCCATGACCAATGGGCTTTTTAGACAATAATGGGTGCAAGTTGGCAGGGGAGTCTGTGAAGTGTGATGGGACACAGGAGGGTGTCCTTGCAGGTAAAGCTTCACGGTGCTGGGTTCCCACTGGAGTGCTGACATCCAGCCCAAGACACAGGCACCAGCTGGTGGGTCACTCGCTCCCCAAGCCCCTGGGCTCGATCCGTGCTTTCGGCAGGGTCTTTTGCAGGTCTTCATGGAAGACTCTCAGAGCCATGGTCTTCCGGCACCCAAATCTAATATAGATTTTAGGGTCTTGCCTACTACTTTCTTTGGAAGAGATCCTGTGGCCAGGACTGTTTTCAAGCTTAATCAGGCTTGACCTTCTCTGAGGTCTGTTTTGGTTCAAAGACTCTCTAGTGGGACACCCCACTCATGTACCCCGACAGGTGGACGATCCGTCCCATCTGCTGCCGTGGCAGGGGTCTCCCCAGCACCCCTAACTAAAAGGGCGGGAGGTCCGTGGAGATGGCCCCATGCTCTGGACTCATGGTATTTCGTTCCTGCCTCCCAGCCTCCCTCGGGCGGGGGTCCCGTCACTACCCTTGTTGTACCGATGAGGAAATCAAGGCGCGGGAAGGTTAAGTGGGAATCAGCAGTGGGACCAGGCTTGGCCGCTGTGTCGGCTGCAGCCTGTGGCTCATGCGGCCCGTCTTACCACCACCATCCAGGGAGTCTCGGTCAGGGCAAGTGGCTCTCCTAAGAGTACCATGCACTGAAGGGCTTCAACCACAGACTTGAAGTTCTCTGGGAAGTCTGAGATCGTGGCGTTTGGTGTGTGGCAATGTCCCCCTTCCTGGTTTGTGTAGATGGCCTTCTTCTAGCTGTGTCCTCACAGGGCCAAGGCCTGAGGGACCCAGGGTCCCTTTTATGAGGGCACTGATCCCATTCATGAGGGCTCCCCCTCCTGACCTCCCATAAGTCCCATCTCCAAACCATCACAACCCACATTAGAATTTCAACCTTTGAATTGGGGCGGGGATGGGGGGGAGCATTAAACATTCAGTCTGCAGCTGAGAGGGACAGACCCCAGAACAGCCCGTGCCTCTGGGGTGGGCAGTGTGCCTGGGTGGCTCCAGCCAGGGCCCTGATCCCGGCGAGCTCCCTGTGGGGGCAAGTCCTGCCGGACCCCAGCCAGCTAGGGGTGTTGGAATTTCCTGTCTCCTTTGAGCTCCTCCCATCCCTCTCCCCCCAAGTGAGACAAACGCTTTGTAATTGCATGCTGCGGAGTGCCATTCAGGATATTATTATTGTTATTTAGTACTTCCTGTGGAGTGGGGCCTGGGCATCAGGAGGGGCCTCTGGAGCAGCCTGTCCCTGGGCTTATTATGGGGAAGAATAGTGTCATTTGCATAAATTCCGGAAGTGGACTTGCCTGGCTGCTGGGAATGAGGCTTTCCTGGACTCCTTTCCAGTTTCTTACCCCCAGCCCTGATGCTTTGGCCACTGCTTCGTTCCCGCTGGGAGAGGACTTGGCCATCTGAGTCTGCAGATCCGAGGCGCTGGCCTATGAAACTGTCCAAGTTTCCAAGCGAACTGAGGCCACTGCAAGAGAAGGGAGGAATGCTCATGTACCGTCTCCGGTGGCTTTCCCCAGCCCTGGCACACCCATCACACCTTTCCTCATGGTGCTCAAGCCCGTTGCCACTGCCACTGGCAAATGGGCTGGCATGGTGGTCACTAGGATTTGATCATCACACCCAAGGCTGTGTTAGTCATCAATCATGTTGAGCTTCTCCGGGTCACCAGCTAGTACAATGCAGGATAGACATGAATACAAGAAACCATCACCTCTTACTTCCCAATGCCGCTGGGAACTCCAGAAGTATAAAAAGTCAAGGCTGGCCAGTGGTTTTGCAAGTGTGGTCCTTGAGAAGTTGTGTGAGCATCACCTGGGCACTTGGGATAAGTGTAGATTCTTGGGTCCTGAGCCCAGAGCTCTGGGGAGGGAGCCCAGCAACGGTGTTTGACCAAACCCTACCAGTGATTCTTGGGTCTGAGAAGCACTGAAGTTGGTATCTAGTAGGTGTTCTGTAGTGGGCCTCATGTTAGGTGTAACACATCATTTAGTCTCCAGGAGGACTTTAGAAAGAGGCATTCCTAATCCTGGGTATACAGGAGAGGTGACACAGCTTGACCAGGAGTCACATTCTGCACAGCTCTGTGCCTGGGTATGACTGAGTCTGGATTCCATCCACACCACCTCTGAGCCTAAAGAACCAGTCATCCTCCCCCTTCCTTCCAGCTCCCCCAGTCTTGACTGTGAAGGCTCAGCTCTAAAACCACCTCTTCCAGGGAGGCTGCCTGGCTGCTCTGGGTGCTGCAGACATCTCCCTTCTCTGACTTTGAGGTTGTTCTGGCATTCTGGAGCCTGCTGAATCACAGAGAGTCGAGCCTTCAGCTTTGCACACAGGCTCTGTGTGCTGGGATTGTGCTGCTGACACTCCCCCCACATTGACTTTGTGGGGGAAGCCTTAAGAGGGTGTGTGGGCTGAGAGAGTTCCCTCCATCCTTTCGGCAGTGTAGGCCAGGGGTTGAGAGCTCTGCCCTGGGTGGTGGGAAGCTTCCCTTTGGATCCTGGAGAAGGCTGAAGAGCTGGACCTGATGGGGCCCGAAGCCTGTGCCGGTCAAGGCCACATCAGAGAGGGTCTGTGTGTCTGAGCTGCATGGTGTCCCGAGGCCAGACCATGCAGTTAAGAGAAGGATCATGCCATCTCTTCTTTGGAGCTGGTGCTATCATTTATGGTATCTTCTGGGAAGCCTTTAGCTCCAGAATCCCTGAGAAGTGGGTCGGGGATCTCCACGGAAACAGGCAAGAATGCAGAGCCCTGCCCTGTGGGATTTGTAATGAGCTCACCTTCAACGGCTAAAATGTAGACTGTAGCCATGCAGGCAACCTGCTAGCGTCCAGCACCATCTAATGGGTAGCTAATCATCTGGGACCAGCCTTACAGACAACGAGGGTGCCAATCATTGTCCCTTCCCCACCCAATTAACATTTTTCATTTTGTAGCACATTTTCTCATTTCTGTTTGTAGAAGGGTTAAGCAGTTCAACTGACCAAGTTAGGTCTTCAGGGTGGAACCCAGAGTAGCATCCTCTCTCTATTGGGCTGGGAGACGTTTCCCCAAAGTGCCCTTGTCCAGGCCATCAAAGCCCCTTGCTTCCTAGTAGGGGAGAGCTAAGTTTGCTTTAAGGAAATGGCATCGTACAAGGGCTCCCATCCTCGGAACCGCCGCCCTCCTGTACCTGGGCCGTGTCAACTGCCTGGGATGTGATCACACCCACTTCTGGCTTGGGTTTCCCAGGGGCTGACTTACTGCTGCAGGGCAGGGTGCTGGGGTTCATGGCAGGTGAGGAGGGAAAAACTTTTTTTAAAAACCCACCTTTAAAACAAATTTCCCAGTGTTGTTTACTGAAGCCATTAGGCCCCCTGCAGGCCCCTGACCTGATTTTGGTCAGCACAGACAGGAGGGACAGAATGGCAGAAAACAGTTGGGTTGGGAGCAGCTAGTCTGAGGCTCGAGCAGATGGACCACGGGGGAATGGGGGTGCGGTCAGCAGCGATCCATTGGTGGAACACCTTTTTGGCAATTCTCCTGAGCCCGCAACCCATCCTCTCTGCCCGTCCCCACTCCATCACACAGGGAGTCGGGGAGCACCAAGTCCTGTGGTGAGCACATCAAGTGGCAGAGGCTCCAACAAGGGCCTGCCTGATGCATCTCGGCATCCCTTACAGCAGGAAGTAGGGCCCTTTTCGCATTTCCCCTGACAGTCACAGCCTCAGGGGAGTGCCGCTCACTGGTATTTTGCTCTGTGCTAGACACTGCAAACATACAGCGAGGGTCGGTGTTGTTCCCATTTTACAGATGAAGAGATGAAAGCCCAGAGTGCCTGTCACTTGTTAGTGATGACAAAACCGGGGTTCACACCCAAGTCTGTCGGGATTTATGGCTCACATGCTTCCTACCCCATCCCAAGCTCCGTAGACCATGGGGACGTGTCATTCCCCTTAAGACTGTCGTTTGACTAATGGTAGCTCAGGAAGAATCTGGATTTCAATCTAAACAGTAAAGTGTACGGTACTGGTCTTCAAGCCTGCTCGCGTGCCCATTTCTCCTTCCTCCATGTGCGCACCTTCCTTCTCCAAAGATACAGGTGTCTCCGTCTGCCTGGTCCCTCTGCTAAGGGGAAGGTGACCTGGTGGGTCAGCTGCACTTCAGTGTGAATTTGTTTCCGTGACTTTCCCAAGGTCCATTTGCTTTTAAGGAGACAAATGAAACCGCTGCACTGGATATTACTTACGAGGCAGGGAATGGTAAGGGACAGGAACATGTTGCGTTAGTCTTTAAGCGGGAATCCCAAGGAGAGTCCCCCATACTGTAAGAGAAACTGGAGGCCAGAGAGCGCTTTCCTGACCCCCAAGAGGCATGCCAAATCCGAAGGCCTCTGTTGCAGCTTATCAGAGGCTGCCTGGAGCCCATCAGGGTGTCAGAGGCACCACAGCACTGGTCACCCTGGCGACTGTGGGGCATGGGCCGGCTGCCCAACAAGGGTATGGGGGTTCACACCTTGCCCTGACCCCTGACCTCCCTCCCAGGGTCCCCGGACCGCACTAACGCGCGTTTCCACCTCCCTGAAACTCGGAGCCGCACTGTGCTAAGACCACGCCTCCTTCCGGAAACACCTGCGGGCATCTCCCCTCAGTCAGCGCCGGGCAATGCAGCCCTTTGCTCAGAAACACTTTGCTTCTCTGGTCCTGCAGGTGGAGCATACCAGTGCACGTGCTCCAAGCTAATTCCCTCCTGTGGTTTTAATGGAGATGACCGCGGTCAGGGAAGACCATGCTAATCTCTAGGGAGCGGACAGCCCAGGGGGCCGGCCCCTGGCGCATCCAGTCTGTTCCGGAAGATGGCTGCTTCACGTCGCCAGCCCCTCCGGCTCTGGGCCAGCCTCTCCAACCCTCCCTGAGTTCAGTCCTCGGGGCAGCGCCCCTGCGTTGTAGCAACACATGACTTCATCCGAGGAGAATTCCTCCGGCTGCTGACGCGGCTGCCCAGTCATGTTTCCATGACCCAATCCTCCCAATTCCGTGTCTGAACCCTCTGCTGACCCCGCCCCAGCCTCTCTGGCAGAAATTCACCGGAGTCACTATGAATGGGACATGAACTAGACCCGGGCTTCCGGGGAGGGTCCTCTGGGCCTCCTCACTCCCGACGTGAGATCAGGGACACTGCGGAGGCCAGAAAACCCTCACCCCTGGGACCACCGGCCAAGCAACATCTGGCTTTTATGCCCTAGCGCAGAAAGATTCTGGGTTTAAAAATAAAAGTCAAGGCCCCACCATCCTCAGCTTCCCAGACCGGTCCTCCTTCTGTGTAGCATCAAAAACAAATGTGCATTTTCTTCAGAGGGGCAGGGGTGATGCATAGAAAATTCCGAGCTTCGAGTTTCTTCCCCAGAAACTTAAAAAGAGAGCCATTTCTTTGAAATGACATATGGGATGTGTGTGTGTGTGTGTGTGTGTGTGTGTGTGTGTTCCCCCAATCCCCCCGCCACCCCCCCCCCCGCCGGAAGAACATAATTTAGTTTGGATTTTTTTTTTTTTAACTTAAAAAAAGAGCCCACAATGAAAACAATGTGTGGAAGGATCTCATTCAATATGTCACTTGAAGGCAGCTCTTGTTCCTGACGTATATCTTCATGTTCCTTGGGTAATGCTGATGGCCTCTAGACGGAATAACTTCTTGCAAGAACCCAAAGGGGAATTTTCTCCTCCCGCAGCCGGGCAGAAGGGCTCTGAGCGAAGCATTCAATTCTGAATGAGAGGCACCTGGGGACAGGCCATGCCAGTCTGAAAGGGTCCTGAGACCTCAGATGGGCCAGATCAACCTTCAACCCTTGGATGGCCTGAGGTGCCCAGTTCGCCCCAGAGACAGCTGGTTGGGGCTCAGTCCCCAGAGGCTGGTGGACTGAGCACATCTGGAAGGTCACTGGTCCTTAGTCATGGGTTGTATGGATAGGGCCATAGCAATGCAGCAGTGTCTGGACCCTAAACTCCTATGCCCTGCTCAGGGATCCCTCCTACAACCTCAGCGTGTTTCTGGCTGGGACAAGCATGGCTCTTTCTCCAGGGAACAGGGGACCATTCACAAACAGCAGGACTGTCCTGGCAGGAATCCGCATTGTACAGATGTGTAAGATAAGGCCCAGAGAGGAGACACGATTTCCTCAATGTCCCACGGCCTGCTGCCCAGAGTTAAGGGAAAGCCACTCCCCCTGGTAATCTCCACAGCCTGCACCCCAGCCATCCAGCAGAAAGTGGGGGTGCAGCCTTAACTGGGGAGAGCATCTCTCTCTCTCACACACACACACACACGTACAGACACACTGCACATGCACAGCCACTGGCTTCAGCCCTGGTATCCCCGGCATTTCATAGTTGCCTGGTAAACAACCATGAGCCCTCCATTCCTGCAGATTTTATAGCTCTTGAGACCTGGGGGAAGTTGCATTAACCCCAAGAAGAGCACTTTTAGCTAGTGAGGTCAAGGGCAAGGTCTGCACTCCAAGGGCATTAGGGAACTGCCTTCTGCTTCTGCACACAAAGAGCCAGGAGTGGATATTGGCAAAGCATCAAGAGCAGGGCCCAGTGCTGCATGAGCATTTTTTGTTAAATAGAATACATACTCCAGATGGGACCAGAAGGACCCCAGGGATCACCCTTGTACCTACCCACAGACTGCTCCTGAGGATTCATTTTGGCTGGGCAGAGGGAAAAACCCATGACCAGCTGTCCTAGGCCTTGGACTTCCTTGCAGGTTCGCTTGTCTTTTCCGCTTTGTGACTTTGGCCTGAAATCACCCATAGAGCCTCCACTTCCTCATCTGTGAAATGGGCACAGGATCACCTACCTTGGCTGCCTAAGAGGGGCTTTGGGGTATGCAGGAAAACATTCAGAAACACACAAATCACACTATTTTTTTTTTTAATTAACAATACTATAATCTGGTCCGCCTTGCCACATTAAAAAAAAAAAATCCCCAAAAGCCCTTTCCTAAACATCTGGGGAGCTGGACATGGCTTCCCTGCTGATTCTCCTGGGGGTTCAGGGAAGGCTAGCTTGACCCAATCCATGTTCTCAGTACCCATGGAAGGTGCCAGTTTTGTGGAACTATGAAGATAAATCTGAGTATGTGGAAATTAAGGTTACAATTTCAGGGGGAAAGTTTTCTTTGAAGAATTCCTGGTGTTCGGGGCCTCTGGCTGGCTCGGTCAGTGGAGCGTGTGACTCTTGATCTTGGCGTTGGAAGTTTGAGCCCCACATTGGGTGTGGAGATTACTTAAAAATGAAAAGATCTTTTCTTTTCTTTTTTTTTTTCTTTTAATAGAGGGAGTGTGCACAAGTGGGAGTGGGGAGGGGCCGAGGGAAAGAGAGAACCTTAAGCAGACTCCACACACAGCATGGAGCCCAATGAGGGGCTCCATCTAACAATCCTGAGATCACAACCTGAGATGAAATGGAGATTTGGAGGCTTAGCCCACTGAGCCACCCAGGTGCCCCTAAATTTTTGAAAATCTTAAAAAAAAAACCATGGTCTTCAGCCCAAGTGTCTGTTGACGAGTAGATGGATAACCAGACAAAAATCCGCACAGCAGACTATCATTCAGCCTTAAAAAGGAACTTCTGACCCATACTATACCAGATGAACCTTGAGGACATCATGCTAAGTGACCTGAGCTAGACAGAAAAGGAAAAATACCATACGATTCCACTCATATGAGGTATGTAGAATAGATTCATGCGATAGAAAGGCAGGTGGTGCTTGTGGGGAGCCAGGGGAGAGCAGGGATGGGGAGTTTGTGTTTAATGGGGACAGAGTCTCAGTCGGGGAGATGGAAAATACTGCAAATGGATGGTGGCGGCCCCTGATTAGAATGTATTAATGCCACTTGTGCTCGCTTCGGCAGCACGTATACTAATGCCACTGAGCTGTGCACTTAAAAATGGTTCAGATGGTAAATTTTATGTTGTATATATTTGACCACAATAAAAAAAAAGAATTTATAGGGCTTATAGGACAGTCCCAGGATCTGTCTGCATGGAAACGGGTAGCAGAATGATGTTTTTACATCCCTTACAGTAGGCTGGGCCGGCTGCCGACCTGTACGCACAGGAAACAAACTCATCCCCATCTCTTGCAAGGATTCTGCAATTCAGACTCCACAAACCCGCCTGCTGGCCCAGGGCCTTCAGCTGAACTAAGAGTTGACTGAGAAATCTCCACTTCTTAGCCCTTTTCCCGGTCTGACTACTTTTTAGAGGCTTGCTTTCCTAAAGCCTATAATTATGTTTGCCTCCAGGGGACCCAGGAATTTTTTTTTTTTTTTTAAATAAGCAAAGAGCATCCTACAATTATCACAATGATTTGTTGAGGGCAGGCCAAGTGCAGAGGGGAGGCTGACCCGACCGTGGAAGCCAGACCCACGTGCTGGCATCTGCATCTCCGAGGCACCCACCAGCTCACTTGGGGGTTAGTCATTAACAGGAGGACTGGAGAATTGACAGACCCATGTCAATTCTCCAGGGCAGGGCAAGGCGGCTGGCTGGGGTTCCGGCATCCCTTAGGCTGGCTGCTGCCACAGGGAGCGGACCCTGGCTTTGCAGATGGTTCTAGGTAAATATTTCCAGCCAGGGTGACTGCAGCATCCGGAGGCCATCACCCGGGGTTGCTCCAGCCACACGCAGCCCAGGCCGAAATGGGCAGCAGCCTGCCGGCTCTGTCAGTCCTGATTTGCGGCTGAGCCTGTAATCTCCCTGAGTTCAAAGAGCGCTTAGCTGCTTGTCTTTGTCAAGTGCGCGGTTGGGGATCTTTTATGTGAACGATGTCGGATTCTTGGGCTGACTTTGATTATTTATTCATCCCCCTCCGTGGGTGTGTGATAGCCAGGGCACCACCAAGCCCCCTTGTCCTGGCTACTTTTGCCCCTGAAATTCATGGAGCTTTAAAGCCCTTTGAAAATTGCCTTTTGAGGGAGGGGAAAAGTTTTTGAAAGGCCTGTTTCTCTCTCCCACTCCACAGTGCCGCAGCACCTCTTGCCACCGCTTCATGCTCCCTTACCGATTGACATGAGACACCAGGAGGGAAGGTACCATTATGAGCCCCACTCTGCCCACGGCGTGCACGGGTAAGTTCTACCCTCCCCCTCGCCCCCAGCCCGGCATGCAGTCCCCTGCCTCCGGGGAGGCTGGTGGTCTTAGCCACCTGTCCTGTCTCTGTTCGGTTTTTCTGGAGTTCCTAATCTGTACTGTTCTAAGCCGACAGTCACCTGTGCCACCAGGGGTGCATGGACCCAGGATGCTGGGTGAATGTGTACATGGGACGTGAACACGCAGCTCCGTCTGCTTACCTGAGAAGGAAGCCCTCCTCGGCTCGCACACCCTCACTGCCAAGGCTGCGGGTTGTCCCATTCTAGCCATAGCACCTTGGGGTTCTGTGTGTACTCAAGCAGTGGGAATTCCCTCTAGGCCAAAGGTCCTATATAAACATGGTGACCTTAGGGGTATCTGGGTGGCTCAGTCAGTTAAGCATCTGCCTTCAGCTCAGGTCATGATGTTAGGGTCTTGGGATCGAGCCCCGCTTCAGGCTCCCTGCTCAGAGGAAACCTTGCTTCCGCCTCTCCTTCTGCCCCTCTCCCTGCCCATGCTCTCTTTCACTTGCTCAATCTCAAATAAATAAATAAAATTTTTTAAAAGTACGGTGACCTTAGTTATACGTTATCACCGTATAATAATTTAGTGTTCTTTTACATGTCCCAGTTTAAACCCTATACTTTAGAGTCACCGTGATGATAAGGACAAGCCCCATGATAAGGACAAGGTTCCCAGGTAGAAGGACGTGTCCCAGTGCCATCTCACTCAGCCTAATCCTGTCCCTCTCCATTCTCACCTACGGCCTCGAAGCCTATAGCTAATGTCACTTTTCTTGGTGTTTATGACTCCAAGACTGGGCCCCACCCTACCCCATCCATTCCACTTCCAGAGAAGAGACTGAAACCTTTGCCCTACCCCCATATCTCTCCACTCCCCACACCTGCTTGGAGAAAACCTACTGCAAAGGCCCAACTCATCCCAGGATCCCTCTGGACCCAGCCATCTCATCTGTCCACGCCAAGCTGCTGTTCAGGGTTCTAGAACATACAGCTCTACTGCAGGTCTCCACGCCTCTGTTCCTGCTGCCCACCTTCCTGGAGTGCTCCTCTTGGGGCACCAGGATCCCCTACACCGAGTGGGGGCCCTTCTCTGGAATGATCTGCTTTCCCACCTACCCCCTAGCAGGCTCTGAGCTTCCCACTCCTTGCTGCCTTGCCAGTGGCTGACAGTACCAGGTCCATGATCAGTGAGTGTTGCCTGAATGAGAGCACTCTCCACCCATTCTACCCATTGAAGACAAACCCTACTTCCTGCCCGTCCCAGCTCCTGCCTGAAGGAAGTCAGTAAACGCTTGCTGAGCACTCCCTAGGTTCAAAAAAGCACCTGGCCTAATGAGAAGGCTGGTGACTGAGGTCACAGCCCTTGGCAACTCCTGTTGCTGGGCACCCCTTGCCGCCGCCCTGAGGTAGAGCAAACCGGAGACTTTTCTTTTTTAAAAAAGCATCTTTCACTTGGCAATAATTTCAGACATGAGAGAAGAGTTGCAAAAATAGTACAGAGATTTCCGGGATTCCCCCCACCCCCTGCTGGGCTCCCCTAGGACTCACATCTACATGACGGAAGGCTGATATGGGGTCATTAACTGACTTGTAAATCTTATCCGTGTTTCCTCAGTTGCCCCACTCATGTCTTCTTTTCTTCCTGTTGGGATGTGGCCTTGGCATTTCTTGGTCAAACCTCCTTTATTCTGGGCTAGTGGCTTAGTTTCTCTTGTCCTTCATGACCTTGACCCTCTCGAGGAGGACAGGCCAGTACGAAATGTACAGGTGTTCTCGACTGGGGACTCCTGCCTGAATTTGCCTCATGATGAAGTTTAGAGTGAGCATGTGGGGGACTAATACCATGAAGGTGGGACTTTGTCCTTCCTAGTGGGTCGTGTCAGGAGGCACACGATGACCTTATCACTGCAGCTCGCTTAGATAAGGTGAGGCCTGCTGGGTTTCTCCCCTTTAAAGTTGGTCCCTTTGTCATTAATAAATATCTTGGGGGAGGGGCTGAGACTTTAATATGTAACTATCCTGAGTCTTATCAAATTTTCACCTACTAACTAACATCCATTGGACGGTTCTAGCCAGAAACTGTAATTACTCATGTTCTCCAAATGGTGATTTTCTGTTTCCATCATTCCTTCCACATTTTTGGCCTGGAATTCTTCTGTGAGGAATAGTTCCATCTCCTCCCCACCCCCCACATCTTTTTTTCTTTGATTATTTACTTATGCCAAATAACTGCATAGGCAGACGTCTTATTCTGAGTTATACTCTGTTGTTGTCGCTATCTGTGTGTGGTTGAAATGGTCCCAGATGTGGGCATCGGGAGGCCCCTCAAGTTTTCTCATGGGGACTTTCAAATGTTGGAAACTTCTCATTTCGTGTCAGTGTGTGTTGTCGTGTCTCCCTTGATGAGAGCCTGCTCCTGGCACCCATGCCCACCTGGTAGGTGATGGGGTCCTTTCAGCCCCTGCCCGCTCTCCGGCTGCCCCTCCAGCTACCGGGCCTGGGACCACAGCTCCAGCAGCTGGCTTCGGTGAGCATGTTTGGAACTAGCGGATCTACCCAAAAAGGGCTCAGCTGGTGGCATCTGACCATCAAAGGAGAATCAAGAAGCTGAGTCTCTCTGTATTTGGGAGGGAGGTGGAACTGCTGACTTCCTGGCCAGTGAGGGGTGGGGGACAGGAAGAGCACCAGGAGGAACTGAAAGCCTTCGTGACCAGAAGCACGGGAGGTCTGGGCAGGCTAGTGAGCCTGTGGAAATGGTGTTGTCACTCACTGGCCCAGATGACTTTTGAACTCAACTTGATGTCTGAAGGGGAGTGTTTCAGTCTCCTGTTGCTGCTGTAACACATTACCCAGGGGCTTAAAACGATGCTGACTTACTCTTGGGCAGTTCTGGAGGGCAGAAGTCTGGAGTGAGTCAAGGTGTTGGTGGGGCTGGTTCTTGCTAGAGACTCCAGCACAGACTCTGCTTCCTTGACTTCCCTAGTTTCTGGAGGCCACCTGTGTGCCTCAGCCAGGACCCCTGTCTCTGGACCCATCCCTGTGTTCCCCTTGCTTCTGTCCTCACATCCTCCTTCTTCTTCTGTAATGCTTTTCTCCCTCCATCTCTCTTCTAAAGGTGCCTGCGATGGCTTTGAGGGCCCACATAGATAATCCAAGATAATCTTCCTGCCTCGATATCCTTAACTCCATCACATCTGCAAAGTCCCTTTTCCCCTAAAAGGTTATGGTCCCAGATTCCAGGGATTAGGGCACAGAAGGTTCTGAGGCTTGTTTGGGATCACCAAGCCCCACCCACTGGCCAGCGTGGCATCACCCAGTAGAATACAATAAAGGGTGTCCACAGTGTGCATAGGGCCTGGGTCCGGCCTGGCTCTGCTCGGGAGGCCGCTGTGCTATATTGAGCTTCACAGAGGCGCGCGGACCTGCCGGGTGTCATCCCTGCTGGCCTCCCCTCCCCCAGCCGGGGCCGGGCTCTCCTGGTTAACACCCAAGTGATGATGGGCAGCAGCACTCTGTTCCCGAGCCCCACGCCCCTGCCGCGGTGGGCTTCTAGGGGCTCCCCGGCAGCCTCAGGATGATCGGTCCCCACCCGGCCACAGGGGAACAAGGCGAGGGCATCGAGACCCCTTCCCCCTCCCCCACTGGTGTGGAAACAGGACGAGGCCTATAAGAAAACAACGGCCTCCGTGGCTCTGGCTTCTGTGATTAATGCGGTCGGAGCCCGGAGGAGTGCCCGATCCATCAAGCCCCCGCTGTATCCCACGCCTCCTCTGCGGCGCCAAATGTGTCTAATTACACAAACGTTGCACAGCAAATGAGCTGCGGTGTCATCTCTTGTCAGCTGCACCCGGAGCCTCCGCCTACTGCTCTGCGCCAGGGCCGCTGCCCATTGGCTCTCATGGTCCTCACGGCCCCGGGATTGGGCACCTCGTGCACCTGGGCTCTGCGTGAAGTGCTCCACCACAAACTGTTTGTCCTCCCCACCTCACCCCCGGGGGCGCTGCGGGGCGCTGCGGGAGTGCTCCGTCACCAGCCCTGCTCCACCAGCTGGCCTTTAACCCTGGCTCTGAACTTGAGAGCTTACCAACCCGGAATGAATAAACCTGTTTTTCCATCTGTAATAGGGCATAATGATAGCACCTATCCCATCTACCAAGTTATTTTGAGGATTCCATGGAGTCATGTAAGTAAAGCACTTGGGACCATTTGGAAACATGGAGTAGATGTTAATAGTGATGAGTCTCATGGTCGCTGTTTGCATTTGTTTATAGGGGCGGGGGTCACTGGAAGCCCAGGCCCCTGGGGGCAGAGGCAGGCCACTGCATGACCTTCGAAGAGGATTCTCTCTGGTGGCTGTCACTTAAGAAAGTAGAAAATAGGACTGAAGGAGTACCACTGGGGATGGAGAGAGGAGGGGTCTTTTTTCTCCCATTTGGAGAATTGGGACTGTATCTTCTAGGCAACCAGGAGCAAGAGGAAGTGGTCAGATTTATTTTTAGGGTACCCTTAGGAGCAGTTAGGGGATCGATAGAAGTGGGGGACCCACAGCAGAGGGACCTGCCAGAGCTGTGGTGTCCCTGGGTCCAGGTCACAGCCCTCCCCTCCGCCACAGGCAGCCACACAGGGAAGAGAAGGGCACAGGGTGGGGAGGGGGCAGTGTGGAAACCCAGCCAGCATGCCGGGCTGGCTTCTTCACAAATGTGCCCACCCCATCCTGACAGCACTTTTCCGCATCTCCTAGAAGTGCAAACCCACTACAGGATTTGTGTAGCTCACTGGTGCCCAGGAGGTTTTAGAAGGGTAGATGACACTGCCTGTAGACTCCTGAGGCAACATTTCTTATCCATGTAAACCACACGTGATGGGGAGATAAATGGGTAGAGGGGTTGTTGTTGATCAGGCGTGGTTCCTCCCCGCCCCGTGAGGAAATGATCCTGAGGGTCCAAGAGTCCATTGTCAAGGGCAAGAAGAGAAGGCCAGCCAGCGGATGGGAACCAACACTCCCCACAGACTTTCCATAGCCTTGCCGCTGCTGGTGGAAAAGCAAATTCTCTGGATCCCCTGCCAGCCCCTGCCCCTTGGAAACAGGCTTGCTAGGTGTTGTGGGGACAGAGGCTGAGGCATGGCACTATGGGGCTCCCAGCTGGAGCTCTCCATTTGCCCCGTGTAGGCAGTCATACAAGCAGGAGTACGGGCTGCCCTCAGCCAAGATCAACCCAAGTCCTTTTGGAGAAAGTAAAAGCTCCTTTTCCTGATTTGGGAGGCTAGGGTCGTTCTTTGACTCCCCGTGTGGCTTATGGGGTCCTTCTCATCCCAGCCTCTGCCCTGGGCCTTCAGAGAAGACCAGTTCCCATTGCTTCTAGCCCAGAGGGGTTACTGAGACCATCTAACGCTGTAGTTCTCAAACCTGGCTGCCTATCTGAACTTAGCTGTGTTTTAAAGATGCACATTCTTCCGTCCAATCTCCAAGGTTCTGGTTCTTGCAGGCTAGGGTGAGAACTGGGTATCTGCTTGTTTACCTACAGGCCAGAGTCTGAGGACTGCTGCAGGCCACCCTACTTATTTTAGACCCAAGAAAATGGGCTCAGAGCTGCGTGTTGCCTTGCTAGACTCATCACATCAGCAGGCTCTAGGGCTTTTTCTCTCAATGACAATGACCTCGAAGTATGGGGTGTTAAACATCCCCTGGTCCCTTTTTATCACCCATTCACAGATGCGGTGCCCACAAGTTGACCTAAATCTGTCCATACTCTCAGCTTGCAAAAGGGGATGAGCATATGGAACGAGGATAGCCACAGCATCTCAGCCACGGGAGGGTTGGCCCCCTTCTCTCTCCTCTTGCCTGGTTCCACGACCTCTGACCTCCACAACCCCCCGCACCCGCCAAGACTGGAGAGCCAACCACTATGAACCGCTCCCCTGCAGATCACTTGATCTTGAGCTGTCATTGGTGAGCAGGGTTCCAGCGGTCACAGCCCAAGGCCACCCTGCAAGATAAGGAGAGAGGAGGAGGGGTTCCTGCTGGGGACAGATGGCTCTGGGGTTTAGCTATTAATTCATGCAAAGTCAACATGCTGGCCCAGGTACTTTAGGAAAAGAGGAAATGCCAGCTGGTTGGTGCGAGGGCCTCCGCCTTCCACCATCATCTGCACACTTTGTCGCGCGTGCAAATTACCCAGAGCCCCCTGGGAGAGCTGTTAGAGATGCCTGAAGCCACCTCATCCTAGTGGTTGCATATTAATGGGGACATTTAGCCCCTCTGTTGGTGTGCATCACTTAAGAAAGTAGTTGCTTTGCTCTCGCTGGCTGAGCTCCTGAACTTTCTAATCTGGAGGGATTTGAAGATGGCTCTTCCCAAGGTCAGTGTTCCATAAAGACTGTACCTGCTCATTGTGAGATTAATAAACACACAGCCTGCTCAGCCCGTCCTGTCCCGGGCCCCTGAGAGCCCTGTTCTCAGCCAATCACTGAAAGGCAGGAAGATAGTAATATTTTCTTCTTGATTCTTGGCACCACACCACTAGGTTCACGGTTCAGAGAAGACGGGCACTGCGTTTCAACAAAGAACGTTCTCTCCCCTCAGCAAGTGTGCGTACTTGTTTTCAGAGATTCTGGGAGGCTAGGAAGAGGCGGCGGAAGGGCGTGTCTGCCTGGCTTCTGGCTGAAGGACTGAGGGACTGGGTGGCCCACGGCTGTCCTCTTCCTCCCAGGAGTCCAAGTTGTCCTTTTATCTGCAGTGAGTGCTCCTTTAAATCTGATGTAGCTGACCACTACTTCAGGGCCACTGGAGAGGTGGGTACCCGGAGAACTCCAGGACCAGGCAGTGTGTAGGGCAGTGGCTGTTTGAGGTCTGGGGGGACAGATAGGTTTGCAGCCTTGGCTCACGGGGATGTGCGTGGTCCTTAGACAGCCCTGCAGGCAGCAGGACACTGGGACAGCGCTCACTGAGGGTCAGTCCCATCAGCCTGGGGCCAGCCCTCTGGATTATACCACTTAACCCCCATCTGTACCCTTTGAGGAAGGTGGCATCCTCACCCCCACTTGCTAAGTGGGGAAACTGAGGCACAGTGCAGTTGACTGCTTTCCCTAGTGACATCCTCCTAGCAAGTAGCAAAGCCATGACTGGAACCCGGGCAGTTTGACTCTAGGGGGCCCTCTCCACACTGAGACCTCTGCTAAGGACTCTCCCAGCTCCGAGGGCTTCAGATTCCCAGCTCCAGGAACATGCTCTGCAGTGTGGGACAGACAGCTCATTTATAATGGAATCTGGCCTGTAAAAGTTTAATGAGGAGCGTGTCTGATAAGCCGGCCTGCTCTTTGATCTGTGCTGAATGCCAGCCCCTCGCAGAAGAGGAGCTGCTTGGCTCTGGGCTTTGGAGAGAGCCCGTGTGGTCAGCCTGGGCAGGAGGGGCCCCAGAAGTGAAGCAGATCTTGATGTGCAGAAATGAGGTGGGTCTGCACTGGGCAGGGCAGGCAAAGCTGGTATGGGGAGGGGCTTCCTGGTGGGAAGGTCCTGCAGGGTTGACAGATGGTCTTTCGGGTTCTCCTAGCCCACTGGGCCCCCATCACCTTGGCATAGCCCATCCCACACCCCCAGGATGTGGGCAGAATGGGGAGGGGCCAGGGTTGAAATCCTCCTGTGTTATTTTTTACTCTCTATGCCCTTGGGCTGGCAGTTGAACCTCCATGAGCTTTGGCTTCCCCATCTCTAAAATGAAGATACAAGAGTACCCCTTGAGTGGTTTTGAGGATTAGGTAGCGGAATGTGTGTAAAGCACATAGAACAGCCCCTGCTACACAGTGAGCACTGGACAATGATTTGTTCTTTTCACCCTTGTGTCGAGACCAGAAGTAAATCCATATTTCATTCCAGTCACCCTGCTGTGTGCTAGGTAGATGGCATCATATCCAGCCCCCCCAACACCCTGTAAAGTAGATGATATTCTCTCCATTTCATACAGCAAAAAATTAGAGGTTCCCAGAATTTAAGAGCTTCCTAAGATCACTCTGTTAGTAAATGAGACCTGACTCTCAGTCCCGAGCATTTCTCTGTGCTGTGATTGTTCTTGGAGAGAAACTAGAATCTTCCTTGCAAATCTTAGGGCTACAGGCAGCTATCCCTGCTGGCAGACATGGGAACAGAGCAACAATAAAGCCAAAGGAAATAATCTCTAAGAGTAAAATTTCAGTGGATGGATTGGCCTTTGAGGTGGGGTCTTGTCCCAGTGCACATGTCTGGGGTGTCCACTCTGGGTGGACACTGATGCTAGTGCCCAGAATGCATTCATTCAGCCCAGTTCCTCACTGCTTGATTTACTGTGTCCCAGGGACTGTCGCTGGAGGTCACTCCTTCCCACCTTAGTCTCAACACTTGTTGAGGGGCTTCGTGAGCAGTGCCTTGTCGCTGAGGCCTGGTCAAGCACCCACGACAGTGGCCAGCGCTGCTTTGTCGCTTACTTGCTCTGGTGCCCACGGAAAAGAAGACCTATGTTGGGCACCCTGGAAGCCCTTTCTCCTATTCTCTCCTGCCAGGTGCTGTGTTTCTGACACATGAACTTGACCTGCCCTGCCCAAGCAAGTTGCGTTTAGCTGTTGCCTAACTCAGGTGGAGAAGTTCTTCGTGCTCCTTCCTCTGTCGTCACCCACCCCGTACCTAGAAGGGACCAGCTTTGTGTCAGGTGTCAGGAATCTAGGCCCAAGGAGGCCCAGCCTAGCTGCCCACACATATCTCCTGGTCTTGGAGGGAAAGGAGGAAAAATGGGGGCGGTTACAGAGCGGTAAGGGGTGGAAGTAAATCCTCTTTCCCCACTGGAAAGGGGTGGGGCCGGGAAAGCCCAGAGCACTAGGAAGCCAGGACTGGGAAGCATTTACCAGGAGGAAGGCACTGGAGGCCTGTCTCTCCCGATCCCACCCTAGCCCCAGTCTGCTGTGGGGCCCCACGGTCTTCTTGAGGCTGCCCCTGCTCCAGTGAGAGGCCACTCCCAGGCAGACACAGATGCCAGTAGGAAGAGGAGCCCTTTCCAATGCACCCACTAATGCGCTCAAAACTTCGTTTAAAACTCAGCAGCACACACACCTCTAAGAAGACTTTTATCTAAACTATTTGGGATTATCCATCTCGTTTTGACAGGAGTCCAGGAAAGGAAATTCCACACACCACTTTGGCGGGCCAGGCCAGAGCTGAATAATTCTTTCTGTGGAGGGGTTTCCCTGTGTGTAGCCCACCCATGCCCTGGACTTTTCTCATGGCTTAAACCCAGACCCCGGGGGCAGTGTAATGAAACCCCTCCTTTTCCTGAAGGCTCTTCCTGCCCCAAGACCACGCGTCTCATTCCTTGGCTTCCATGGCTCCGGGGCCAGCCCCCTTGCATTTGCCCTGAGAGAGGATAGTCCCCATAGAGTCCTGACTTTCTGGAAGCTTCAGCTCAACTGTGCTCAGCTGAGGTTGGCCGCTCTTACAGACAAAGGCCTCCTATCCCCAGAGGTTAACCCACACCACAGGTCACCTGGAGAGAGCCTAATCCGGGCCCCAGTTCCCCCAGGGCCTCTTTCCACCCCCACCCCCACCGCACCCCCCAGCCCCTCCTGCCCCACCACCCCCCAACACATGGCTTGCATCCAGGGTCTCTCCCCAACCCCAGCTCTGTGCAAGTCATCACTTGGCTAGGAAAAAAGTCTCCTTGATACTTCCCTCTTGCCTTTTATGCTTTTCAGTTTTTATGTTTGAAAAAGCCGATAAACTTCCTATCCTTCTGTTTCAAGGGGAAAAAAAATGTGATAAAGGGTGGGCAGCTGAATTAACCCCTCTTGCACGTGTGGCTAGATCTTAACCAAGTCCATGTGTATGGCCTTCTTTGGAGGCACAGTTTTATAACCTAATTTCCCTACCAAAACATCAGTGTTTACTTAGTAAGAAATCTGCTCTTTGTCAGCTGAAAACAGTGATTTCTTTATTATGGCTCTGCGTAGGGAGTGACAGCTGAAAGCTGGCTGGATCTGCGGGAGTGTGCGGGTCTGTAACGGATCGGGGTGAGCAGAGGGTCGAACGTATTGCACGTGTATAAAGGCGTGTGTCGGCCGCAGAGCAGGCCCATCTGACAGGCTGGGGCTGGCCAGGAAGGAGCCTGGGCAGCAGACAGAGGGAATAGCCACGAGGAGCCCACTGGGTGACAGGGAGCCAACCACAGAGCCCCCAAAGCAGCCCACACAAGTTCACGAGCAGCTCTGCAGTCGCTCCACTCCCCACCACCGAGCCCCTGTGCACTCAGCGGACCTCGAACCAGAAGCCAGCCCTCCTCTTTAAGATTTAGGCTTGTTAAATATTGAAGACGCACAAAAGGACTTGCAAAAGCATGGTTAAAGCATAAAAAGTAATGATCTTGTACACTGTCACTCCCTGGCCGGTCTAAGGATCGGGGATATGCCGGCACCTTTGGGGTCTCCTCCGTCCTGCCCCAGGGGCTGCCCCTCCCACCAGGCTTCGGGATTTGGAGTTCCTCCTCCCTTGCCTCCCTGACAGTTCCACCTTATGTCTGACTCCCCTAACAACCCATTGTTTAGTTCTGCTTTGTGGACTTGATATCAACAGAATCATTGCAAGCAGATTCATTGGGAAACTGCTTTCACGGGTCAAGTTTTGTTCCAGAAATTCACCCGTCAATGCCTGGGGCTCTTTATTCACGAATTCTCCCTTCTCTGCTCCAGAATGAGCAGACAGGCACCTGGGATGTGTCTCTACTTTGGCGATTCTGAACATTATTGAGGTGAATTCTCTTGTACCATCTTCTGCACCACCACCACCACCACCCCATCCCCACCCCCGGGACTGCGGGCTGTACCTTAGAGTCAATGCATGTCCAGGAGTGAAATCGCTGAGTCATGGGTTGTTCATGGTTTAAACCCAGATGCTGCCAGACTTTTGCTTGGGTGGTTTTACCACTACCGCGGCTTGAGGGCTCAGCTCGTTCCACATCCTGGTTACCAAGGTCACATCAGCAACATTTAAATGTTTGCCACAATTTTGGTATCTCCTATGATTTGGATTTTCTATTTCCCTGATTACTGATGAAGCTGAGAATCCTCTCCTATGTTTTTTGGCCGATAATATTTCCTGCTTGTGAAGTACGTTTGGAGCTATTTTGCTCATTTCTGTATGGAGTTGCCTTTTTCATATTGATGTGAATCAAGTTTTTTATATATGAAGGCCACTCATTCCATAATTAGTTATCTGTGTTGCAGATATCCTCTCTCAGTTAGTGTCTGTTCTCTTCATTCCCACAGTGAAGTGTCTGGATGAAGAAAAGTTCCTTGTGTAACCCAGGTCAGGTTATTGACATTTCCTTAAGGTTTTTCCTACACATTCCTCTTCCATCAGCTGTGTAGTCTGCCGTTCAGCTCCTGGACTCTGGTAGCTATCCCGCGATATGACCTGCTCTTTGTTCAGCTGTTCTCCTGCCTCGGAAACCCGGGCCTGCACCACTCACTGCCTCCTTTCCATTTCTCTATAAGAGTTGAGACCCAGTTTCAGATGCCACCTCCTATAGGAAGCCTTCTCAGATTGCCCTAGCGGAGTGAATGAATTCTTTCCCTCCCACACTTCTTTCCCCTCCAGCACCTTATATACTCTTGGTAGGCTACAATTCGTGTCCACTCTCCTGCATGACCCCAGAGGTCCCAGACTGATGATTCCATCAAGGCACTAAAGTGAACCCTAGGCTTGGGGGCTGTGATTTCCTGAACTCATGGCTGGATCAGGGGGGCTCTCCCAGTATCATCACCCTAACAGCTTGTCCTCATCTCAGCCTCATGACGACTCATGCTCTCTGCTGGGGTCTGTGCAAATAGGGGTTCAAGGTGAGCCCTGGGAAAATCAGAGTTGACCAAGATCCATCTGGCTCAGCATTGGTCAGTCGAGTTTTTTACTTCCTGGGTGTAGGGTTCTGGCCGAGTCTTTCTCAGACCCCCAGCTCCCCACCTGGTTCCCTCAGGACCCATACTCAGTGAACGTTGGCTCAGCGAATGGCTGATGCTGTGGTCCCAGGCCCTGTTTACTGTGAGCCTTTTCGCTCATTTACGGAGCCTCCCAATGGGGGCAGAGCTCAGTCCAGATGTACAAGAACATGCAGATTGTTGCAAAAAAAAAAAAAATGAATTGAGCTCTGATTTGGAGAGGCGCAGTTCTCTGGTGCTTTCCAAAAGAATTCAGTACACATCTCTTTCCAGTTGCAAACCCCCTTGGTGCCTCTTGAAAGGGGCTTGATTTCTGGAACTTTTAAAATGAATATATGGAAGGCGTGGTAAGCAAGCTTGCCAGTGTATGGTTTCACATACCCCACACCAACCAAACAAACAGGAAACCAAAACATAACAAAATCCAAACCTGCAAACAAAATCCTTGCAGAAGAGCTTGAACTCCGCCTGGAGGAGCCCCTGGAGCTCCATCCATGAGTGGCCCTGGGTAGTCGCCACTGACCTTGCCCTTCAGGGAAGCCCTGACGAAAACCAACACAGCCCCCCCCCCCCCCCCCCCCCCCCCCCCCCCCCCCCCCGCTCAGCCAGGACTGAACGCTGCTAAGGAGTCGCAGTTTGAGGAAGAGAGCAGCTCAGAGCAGGAAGGCCAGCTTCGAGGTATTTGTTTCCCCTCTAGCAGATCGGTGGGCCCAAGGCCAACTGCCTAGTGTTTCTGAGAAAGTGGGTGCCTGGCCCTGAGCCGCGGGCCAACGGCAGACGGGTCGCCGCCTCCCCATGCTGAGCCTTCTGACTCCACCCATGGCCCTGTGATCCTGGTGGGTGGTAGCATCTCAGCCCAAAGGCAGGATGAGGACATGGGAGCCAGCGGTCCCTGGGGCGGGAGGGGTTGGCGTGTTGGGGCCGTGTGCAGGGCGCGTTCAGCTATGGGGAGCCAGTGACCGTGTAATCCGGGCGGCAGGGGGGAAGGCACGCTCCAGAGCCCTGTGAGCATGCTCAGAAGCCCTCCCAGCACAGAGGGGACTTCCCCCTTCCCTGCCAGCTTGCCGCTGATGTAGCACCTCCCGGGGGCTAGGCCACTCTGAGGAACAACACACAGGCCCTGCTCCCTAAGAGCATACCGTCTTGGAAGAAAGGCGACGGTAACACAGATGGTGATGTCAGTCCCTCTGAGGGCTAACTCCACACCGGCACAATGTGCCACACGTACTGAATTAGCTCCCAGGAAGTTGCCACGAACTCAGTGGCTTGAAACAACAGAAATATGTTCCTTCCCAGTTTTGGAGATCAGGAGTCTAGAATCAGTATCATGGGGTGAGGGCAGGGCCATGCTTCCTCGGCAGGCCCTAGGGGAGAAGCCATCTCTTACCCCTGCCAGCGCTCCTCGACTTGTGGCCACGTCCCCCTAGCCTGTGTCCCCGTGGCTACACAGCCTCCTCCTCATCCTTGTCCCTCTACCTCTCTTTTATTAGAACACTGGCTCTGGCGTTTAGGGTCCCCCTCATAATCCAAAATGCTCTCATCTCAACATTCCTACCTTAATCACATCTGGCAAGTCCTTTTTTTTTATCTTTTGCAAATGTGGTATGAACAAGGGATCAGGAAGGACACGGATGCATCTTGGAGAGGTCAAGTTCAGCCTGTCGTGCGTACCTCCTCTCTCCTTCCCACTACGTATTTGTAAGAGCACATCGTGATTGCTGTTTGTAGCTGAGCACACAGGTGGCATGTAGAGCGTGAGCGAGAGAAGCACGTATGCCGATGCTTTTGGCCACCCCGCGAAGTAGGCCTGAGCTGAGGTTTGTAGGCCTGAGGCCCCGAGTGAGTGGAACTCCCTATTCTCATCTTCAGCAAAGGCCCCTAGAGCAGGCGGCCATAAGAGCAGTGGGTCCCCGCGTTCCAGTCCAGCTGTGCCACCAACCTTGCCATTGCCGTGCCACTGCTACTTTGGGTCTCGGTTGTGCTGTCTGAGAAATGGGATGCAAAGCGTCCATTTCTGCCCATTTCTGGCCCGACTGACCTGCACAGAAAGTCTTGGAACAAAGCTATCAGGAGCCTCTGGGTAGCCAAGGGTCCTTGCTTCTGGCTCCTGCTCACCCCACCCACCCCCACCCCAGGTGGGAGAATCTGCCTCAGTGGCTCATGCTGAGTCTGGGTGAGTCAGCAGCCCTCAGTTCTGCATTGTTCTGCCTCTCCAAACAGCACCATGGGTGGGGTGCTGGGGCCCCATCCCTGCACTTCCACCACTCCTATCACCATGGGAAGAAGCAAATTGGTTTCTGCCCCTGCGCCCTGGCTCGGGCTGCACTGGGGTCAGATGCCCTCCGGGTTCCTTCCACTGAGCAGAGTCTTACTCACCACCCCTAACCCTGCGGGAACCATACACCCTCAAAGGCCCCATCCCCATTCTACTAGCTCCCAGGGATGGCGCCCATACCCGAGGGTGCAGGCGTGCTGGCTCGGGCCCAGCCACTTTGGTGCTGAGCCACGTGTAGCTCTGTGGGGTTCCACGGCCGTGCTTTGCCTTTCATCTCCCTCCAGAAACTTGAGCCAGCACATGCAGAAAGGGCTGGACTTGTTGAAAGATTGGGCTGGGTCCACTCCGTTCTCTGCCAGTCTTCCCTCTGTCATTCGTTAAATCTGAGAAAAGACATGGGGAGCACCAGGGGCAGGGGGGTCATCTACTGGGCACCCGGAGCTGCACAGCACACAGAGCCCAGGCCATCCCACTGCTGCCCCATCCCACAGGCAAGAACACAGAGGCTCTGGGAAGAGAGTGCACCCAAGGCCTGCAGCAAGTGGCAGAGCCATCATTCAGACCCAGAGAGTCCAGGTTCTGGCGGCAGGTGTGAGCGGTAACCCTCAGCCTGTGCCCCAACCCGAGTGAGGGCCAGCAGGGGAGCCAGCTGAGGGGAGGTCTGCAAAGGGACACTGAGCTGAACCTTTCGAGGGCCAAGACAGCAGAGGCAGAAGCTTGCCTTTGGGTGGACCACTGGCAATATCCAAGCGCCGAGCCTGACCTCATTGGAACGGCCAACCCCGTTCCTCTCTGCAAATCTTGGTCTTGTCTCACTTACCGCCTTGCGCCGTGGTTTCCCTCTGCACCGAAATCTGCCTTGTAGGGCTGCTGCGTGGGTGCTCGGTGGAGGCTGACCACCCCGTGGGCTGTGGCTTTCCCCCACCACCCCTGGCCGTGGCATGTGAAGCTAGGGCAATACCGGGCCAGGTCTCCGCTGGCTTGGCCCATTCTCTCTGTCCTCTCTCCCCCAGCTTCCAACTTGGAATTTGTGTCTGGACCTAAAATCTTGTCCAGGGCCTGGGCTAGGCCCCCCTCCCAATAGAGAGGGAAGGGAAGAGGGTCGAGGAAATATGCTGCTCCAGAGAAGTACTTTCGTGGCCCTGCCTGCCCCCTGTGTGGGGAGGAGGAGGCTGGCCCAGCCATCTGGCCAGCGCCTGTACTGAGAGGAAGTGTGGGAGTCCTCAACTGCTGGGGTTGCTGGGCCCTGCTGCAGGCCACTGCTGCCCGTCACCAGCACGTGCCTATGTGCGTGCACGCCCCCCTCACAACACATACACACAGGCAGGGAGGCAGGTGGCCGTTCCTCTTACCCAGAGCCCCCTGCTTCTGCCTCATGCCCATTCATGGAAGGGCCACCACGGCGGTCCTCACCAGCTTCCGCAGCCCTGGGCAGGACACCTGCCACTCTCCCCTTCGGTCCGGCAGGCAGGAACATGGACAGGCCCAGGGAATGAGGGCACCTATCTGCCTTGCTGAATGCCAGGCCCAAGATCTCTCTGGGCAGGGAGAGGCTGTGTTCATTAAGGTTTGCCTTAGCATTTGTCTATGGTAGAAACACTCAGCTCAAACTTGTTTACACAAACAAACAGGTGTACTGACTCAGATGACTGAAAAGTGACTAACTTCCAGTGAAGCTGGAGCTGTACTAGGGGCTCAATTCAAGAGTCCGATTCCACATCTTCCAACTCTGACACTCTGTGTATCATCTGCACTCTTGGCCTCCCCCCTCTTGGACCCCAGTAGCCCCAGGCTTGCATCCTACCTGCACAGCAACTCATGTGGACAGAGAACACTTCTTCCCCAAAGAGTCCAGCCAAAGAAGCTACCTTAAGCACATGCCCATCTCTGAAATGATCACAGTACCCAGGAATGTGGAATGCGCTGATCAGCTGGGCTCAGATCACATGGCCTCTAGCCCCTGGAGAAGAAATGAAGTAGGTCCAGTATAGATCCAGCCCCAAGTGTTCTGCTCCCCCATCCAGGACATAACCTTGTACGTCAGCATTTCTTTGTGCATGCTGCTTCCTTCCTTTGTGTCATGCGCTTTCTCACAAACTCCTTTTGATCCTTCAGAACCCAGCCCAGATGTTACCTCCTCTGAGAAGCCTTCCCTTATGCTTACATGCAGAGTTAGGTGATTTTTTTTTTCCTCTGCTGGGGCCTTTATCACACTGCCCGATGCTTACCTGACTTGTGGGTCTGCCCTTTCCGTTTGAGCTCCAAGCTCTCTACAGGTCCTGGGCACAGAGCAAGTGCCTGGGACAAATTTGTCCAGAATATGAACAAACAGACCAACAATGGTAGCATCAGGTTCAGATGAGCTCAGAACTAGACCACTGGGGAGAAAGCAATGCATAAGAGTGACGTCCAAGGGGAGCAGCTGGCAGCAAGGCTGGCTTGGCCAGTCCCGCTGATGGCAGCCGGCAGGTGTGTGAGCATGCATACATACAACAGAGGAGAACGTGACCATCTTTTAAAATGAGCTCATGCAATCGGTCCCTCCTCTCACCCTCAAGGTTACCTCTTTGAGTCTCTGCCCTGTTGCCAGAATTCAAGGCTGGGACAGGTTGTGGGTCCCCACAACCCATGATGTGGACATGCAAGAAGAAAAGAAAGTGGTAGCTGGAGGTCAGCCCCTGTTCTCTGAAGGACCTCCCTTAAACGCTGGCCTGTTGGCGAGATTGTCGGGGCTGCTGTGGAGCTCCTTGTTCCCCCACTTGCATTAATGATGCTTGGAATTCTGCACTTTGAGATTCATTCCTTTTGCTTCATTTAGTCTGTCACAATGAAAACCTTTTGAAACACTTGGGCCCCCTGGATCCTTATTGGTCATTAACAACACAGCAGGAGGGAGAGGTTCCAACTCCCTCCTGAGAGCTGGATTGTCTTGGGCATGGTGATGGAGCTGGAGTGGAAAGAAAGGCAGAAAAGTAACCTGAAACAGAGCAGGAAGAAAGCTGTTCTGCTCTCAGGTGCTGCCCTTGCCTGACCTTGCACACCTGCCCCCAGCCCTGTTCACAGAAAACCACAGTCAACAGGGGCACCCACTTCTCTGATGAGGGAACAGACACAGCACAGGCTGGGGCCCAGACCCACCTTGGTTGGTTGGGGTCCCATTACCTGCTATCTGAGTGCCCTTGGGCAAGGAGGGACCTAGCATCACTGGCTCTGTCCTCATCTGTAAAATGGGCATGAAGTGCATCCCTGGTGACTTTTTTATTGTGATTACGAAAGGAAACACATGCCTGATGTCTGTGAGAGCTGGCGTGCCGTCAGCCCTATCATGAGATGCCAGGTAAGGGCACAACTCAGTAGCACTGTGCAGAGGGGACATCTAGGGAGCCTTCCCGGAGGAAGTATCTGGATAGTCATCACGGCTGTGATGGCCGAGGCACCTTTGTCCTAGGTACTAGGGGTTCAGGTCAGTAGATGCTACACACCCAAGCTGACTTGTTGCAGAGACGGGAAGGGAAGGGGTTCATGCTCGCTAACACCCCTCATGTGCCCCACCCTGGGAGGCACCAGAGAAGAGCAGCATGCTGGCCGAGGCCACCCAGCTAGGTGGGAAAGATCAGGGTTCGCAAGAGAACCGGTGCTTTCAAAGGCACATGCGGTGCCCAGATGCCAGTCCTGCCGCACTGCTTCCGGGCCCTGGGTCCCCATACGGCCTCCAGAATCCAGTTCTGCTCTGCCTATAAAAGAAGAACATTTGATTGTGCCTCTGCCGGAGGCTCTGCCGGCCTCGTTCCCACAGCTCCCAAGCCTACCAGTGACTGCGTTCCTGGCCCTGGGAAAGGCAAGGGGGTGTTGCATGTGTTCTTCAGTCTGTCCTGGGAGCCCAGCTGTCTCAACAGCGAACCCCATCAAATCTGCTCGGGAGGCGGTGGCCTCTCTCAGCTCCTTGCCCAGGGAAACAGGGAAGCCTCCGCAGTGTTCTCTGTGGGGGTGGGGTGGCCTCTGGCACAAAGGGAGCACCAGCCTGGGAATGAGGCAGACTCTGGCTGTCTTGACCTACGTCTCTCTCTGTCCACACTGCATGGAGGGGTGACTTCCCTCTCGGACCTAGAGTCCTTCTGGGTGATTGCTGGTGTCAGCGTTTTCACAAACTTTCCAGGAGAACACACAGCACATGCTTCCTTCGAGGCTGGCTAGACACCCCTGCCAGGAGCTCCAGAGGCTCCCCTCTGAGCCCAGGGCCTGAGTCAGGGCCCAGGCTGCCCTGGAAGAATGAGCTCCCTATTCCCTTGGTGACCTGTGGTGGGAAGACAGCCGCAGAGTTCACTCTCCCCTGAAGGGTGATAACTGAGGTATGAAGACAAATCTCCCAGTTCCTCCATATGGGGACCTCCAAACTCAACTGCTAGGTCGGGCTGGACTCCAGCCCCGGCCAGGGCAGCCCCCTCCCCCGTGGTGGTGTGTTTATTGCCATGACAACACATCTCCAGCCTCCTGCTTTGGACACTTATCTGGCCAATGGGATGGGGGTCACCTTGGACAGACCAGGGCTGAGGTATGCCCTAAATGTGTTCCTTTAGCTCCCCGTGTAGTCACTGGTTTGTCTCGTGACGCCTCAGCTGTTGTCAGTGTACCCTAGCCACTTAGGGCCACCAGCTGCAGTGACCACAGGCCACTATGACCTCAACCGTGGCCAGTATCCTGCAGGCTCCGGGAACCTACCCTGCCTTGCGAGTTCGAGGGAGGACTGAGGGATCTGAGGGCAGCAGGTGCCTCCCACTGCTCTCCAGAACACCCTATGCTTACTGCAGTATTCTCAGCCTTCTAGAACTCTTTCCTTCAATCCCAGATCTGGGCCCAGGAGTCAGACAGAGGTCTCCTCCCTGCCCCACAGTCCCAGCGCCCTGGGGAGTGTCCATCCTGCCCCGACCAGCATGCCCAAGGCAGCGAGACAGACCCTTGGCGAGAAGGGTGAGTTAGTCTTGTTCTGTCCCCCCACCCCACCCACCACCACCCTTGGACACATAATACCCCTGCCTAGAGCAGAGCCGTCCCGAAGCCCTTTGCCCTGAATGCAGTTTTGTCTCGGGTGGGCTGGCCTCGGAAGGCAGCCTGTGAGTGAGAGCAGCTTGAGGCTGTGATGCGTGACTTATCCCAGAGGCTCCCTCCTACCAAGCTCAGTGCCTGGAAACAGATGTGTGGCCATCACGCTCTTGAAAATCCCTCTGGGGGATGCTAGTTCACTACTTGCCAGGTGTTAGCATGTAGAGGAGCCTCAGACAGAATCCAGTTACCTGGGATGCAGTGGGCGTGCAGATCCGACGAGCCCACCGGGCAGCTCTTCCCCACTGCGTTGGCAGGCTCATTGGATGTGCACGCCCGTTGCAGTCACATCTGCAAAAGTGAGAAAGAAATGGAGCAGAATGCTCACATCCTCCAAGCCAGGAGTTTGGGAAACCCAGATGTGGAGACATCTGGATGTCACCTGTTTGGGTCCCGGCACGCCCCATGTGGCAGGCACGGGTTTCGCGCACTCTCCCGCATAAGCAGGAATGCTCTCTGGTTCGCTCCAACCATCCCCGCTCTGATGTATTCTAAGGATGCCCTTGCTCCTATCCAAAGTCAATCCCATGGAGGGGGTGAAGGGAGGGCCTCCCAGGCACATCTGGGTTCTGCCCTCTGACTATGGCACTAATGCCACAATAATGGCTCCCGGCTGTGAACGGACAGCTGGATACGGGGGGACTTTCATCCTCAAGGCAGCCACAGGAAAAAGGCACTATTATCTCCATTTTACAGTTGAAAAAACTGAGACTCGCAGTGGGTTTAAGGGCGTGCTCAGCATGCCTGGGCTGTGAACGACTAGGATCCTAACACAGGTCCATCTGAAACTCTCTTCTTGGCACTACATCAGATCATGGAGAGACCTGTTTTCTGAAAAAGTGAAAAATCACATCTCGTCGAACTTGGCCCCCAGGGACTTAGCTGTGGTTTCATAGTTACTTTTCCTCTAAACCCTGATTTTTATTTAATGGGCAGCTCTTGGGGTAGCCGACTTTAGAACTCCCTGGCGCTAACATGCTAGCCTCCGAACGAGAGGGCCCCATCATGGAGTTGAGTGCAGCCAGCGTCCCCTTGGAGGCTGGGCAGGGGACGTGGGGGTGGACCGCAGCCACGCCAGCCCTAGCCACAGGGTCTAGGCCAAGTGTGTGCCTGACTGCTGATGGGCATCCGAGAAGGAAGACTCTGTCAGCATTAAAGGGAATCCTACGTAAGGAGAGCTAAAAGGATATTCTAGAAGTATACTTACGGCTCATCATTTGAGAACTCTTCTTGAAACCTGCTCTGCTTGATGCCAGCCGGTCTCATGGCGGGTGCTCCACGGCTGCGACTGCCCAACTAAACCCCCAATTCTCTCCTTTGGGGGCCTCTCCCAATCCCTCTCCTTCTCTCCATTCTGTTAGGAATACACACTCTTTGCCCCTCAACACTGGTACTAGTGTTTTCTGGTTTTCGTTCATGTAGAACGCGTGCACCTGTTCATTAACAAAGGTTTGTGTTGCCACCATTGGTCCAGTCTTGTGCCGGCGCTGGGAAAGCCATGACAGCTCGGCACATGCGGGAGGCTCACTGAGCGTATGGTCCCGCAAGTCCAGCCATGAGTGCCGCGAACTTCACGGCCAGCACCAGACCGGCAGGCAGGCGGCCTCGGCAGCCCATAGGAGTTTTCAGCCTGCGCGCACTGGCTAACGTGTGAGAAGTCAGACTCCATGAAGGGTACCCATGCCCATTGCTCGGCAGGGCTCCCCACACGTCCTTCTGTACCAGGCCATGCCTTTTGACCCCGCTCCTTTGTCTCTGCAGGCCTCCTGCCCTAAGCGGCAGCCCTGTTATCTCCGACATTTCATTGATCCGGCTTTCCCCACACCCTGCTGGCCCTGGGGAGTCCCCCTTCAACGCCCCCCACCCATACGTGAGCCCCCACATGGAGCATTACCTCCGTGCCGTGCACAGCAGCCCCACGCTCCCCGCGATCTCTGCAGCCCGGGGTCTGAGCCCCGCTGACGGTGAGTAGAGCTTGGGGTGCTTGGAGGGGGGATGGGCCGCTAACTGTAACGCTGTCGACCCCCCAGCCCTGGCCCCCTGGGATAGTGAGCAAGTTGACATTCCTCCCACCACCCTGAGCCATGGGTTTTTCCACAAATGAATGGGAAAAGCCAAGAGGATCCTGGAACATTGGGTTTTGTGCTCATTAAGGAACTGTTCAGAACTACCCTTTTGCATGCAAATTATATGTAATAATAATAAGGTATGTTTATTCATGTAGGCTTTAGCTTAGACGAGAATTCTTTGGTCTCAATAAACCAAAATCTGCTTCTGGTGAAGGAAAGGCGGTGCTGGATCAAGGCGTTGCCCGGGTCCCTGGAGCAGCAGGAATGCAGAGCTGGGCTGGTTTCTGCCTGCATCTCCGCTTTATGCACCCCAAGGTCAACACATGGCCTCCAAATGGCACCCCAAGGCTCCTCGGGTGAGCCCCAGTGGAGTTGGATCTCTCAGCTCAGATGCTGGAGAGAGAATTGATTGGCCCAGCTCAAAGATCAGATGGCTACCCCAATCCACTTCACTTGAGACGAGAAAGGGCAGGTCACGTAATAAAAATAGGGTTTTCAGGTCTAAAATTTAATACTTCAGAAAAAAATCTAATACTTCCCTCCCCATCCCCACCTCACCGGTACACATATACGAACACACACAAGCACACATGTGCACACTCATACTGGACGGTAGTGATCACATTCAGGTGCTGGCCGTGCCCGTCCTGCCTTCCTGGGACATGCCCCCAGCCCTCTGTCCCGTGCCACCCTGCACGGTGCCCGGTAGCCACTTTCTGGTGCCATTTCTAAAAGTAACCAGGGTGTAGCCTCTCAGTCTGCCCACTGAAACCATGCCTCTTGGTCCAGGCCATTCTAGAAGACTTTTGCACTCTGGGGCCTGTAGGCTGAGGCTCCGGGAAACACAATCCCAATGGGTCCCTTGTCACTACCTCCAGTCCTTGTCAAGGGGAATGTGCCCTCCCCCACATCCTGGCTATGATCAGGACCTGGAGCCGAGGCCTGGACCCGAGAGGCTCAGCTTGGAGTTTCCCAAGGAAAAGGACTCTGAATGGACAGAATGTCTCCCCAAAGCATCAGATTCATCGTCCTGAAATCTGAGTGGGTTTTCCAAGTGGCCTTGGCCAAGTGCTGGTGCCCTGAAAGATCATGCCGCCTCCACGCAGAGCCACCAGCTCCAGATGGTGGGCTACGCTTTTCTACACCTCTCCTGATGACCCAGCCAGTGCCAGCAGACCAGGTTCCCCATGCTTCCCTGACCTTGAAGCTTGTTCATGGTGTCCTGGGCTGGAGGCCACCTGCCCCCGGGAAAAGATGTGTCCACGCCCTCATCCCCCAAACCTGAGAAAGTGGCCTCATTTGAAAAAAGGCCTTTGCAGATGTGATTTAGTTGGGGATTTTGAAACAAGGAGAACATCCTGGAATGTCCACGTGGGCCTTAAATGCAATGATAAGTGTCCTCACAAGAGACACAGACGAGAGAATGAACCAAAGATGAAAGTGATGTGGCTGCAGGCCAAGGAGGCTGGCAAGCTCCAGGTGCTGGAAGGAACATGGGACCAATGACGCCCTAAAGCCTCTGCAGGGAGCGTGGCCCCAGTGACGCCTTGAAGTGGCATGTCTGGCCTCCAACCTGGGAGAGGACGAAATTCTGCTGTTTCAACGGCAGTGAGCAACACATGTCTGTCCTAACTCGTTACAGCAAGTTAGGAAACTAATACTCACGGTAACAGGGTTCCTGTGGAGGAGGAACAGGCAGGAAGTGGCAGTCCTCCCGAGGCGGTGGTCAGAGGGCCCTGAGAGAGGTCTCTGGAAGACAAGGATGCTGTGGTTTCAGCTGCCAGTGGTGTAGCCCTTGAAGAAAAGACGTGCATTTGTGGAGCCCTGATTCTGTGCCTGATTTCCATAGAAACATCGGTGGGGCTCCTCTCACCCACATTTATCCCAGCCCCAGCCCCTTGGGCTAGTAGGCCTGGGTTCAGCACTAGAGGGCACTCAGCTAATGGGCAAGGCCCTGACCTTCACCGGGGGTGGACCTGTTGCCCAGAGACCTCACTGGCCCTGAACCAAGCCCCCAAGTGGGTGGAGACAGCGTGTCGGGCTCGCACTGCAGCTGTGCCCTCCCCAGCACCTGCACACGTGAGGCCCAGAGAGTTCACCGGCCATCAGCGGCCATGTCTGCCAGACCATGCATGTGCTGAGGACCAGTGGGCACCCCAGGGAAGCTTTCAGGGAGGAGGTGGACATTCAGGAAGAGGGGGACAGGAAAGTATTTCAGGCATGCACAGGGCAGGAGGAGGCCGTGGGGGCATCACCCTGGCTGTAGGCCAGGACTCTCTCTAGTGGATATAGCAGGAGAAGGGGGGGAGGAGGAGGTGGAGGGTGGGGAAGGGGTGGCGGCTTCCATTCACAGGCTTCTCTCTGCCCAGCATGGATGAGATCTTTACTGTTTGCCAAGACTAATAGCAGAGAGCACCAGAGTCCTCATCTGCCGTTGGAGGACAGTAATGGTGGCCCTCTGCTCAGGGTGTGTGGGGGCAGTGGCCATGAGAATGAATACGAGTCCCTCGGCACTGTGCCTACACGGGCCCAGCAAGTGCCCAGCATGACACTGGCTGCCACTCTCATTTCTCATGGTAACTTGAGTAGCAAGGATACTTCTCCCCATTTTATGGATGGAAAACTGAGCCCCTACCCAGTTTTGCAGAGCAGGTAAAAACCAGGCCACTCAATGGGTTTGTTGGGTTCCAAGGCCCACCCCCCAGCGCCAGGGACCCTCCAGATTATCCCAAGTTCCTCCTCCCTGCCTCCTGGCTGAGCCCCAAACAGGGCCGGGTGCAAGGTTGGAGACGGATAGCCCTGGGTTCTGCAGCTGCCGGCCAGGCCAGCAATCTCACCTTGAATGCTCAGGTCAGACTGACCTGGCCCGATCGTTGACCACCACAGAGCCTTTGTTTGAGTCTTCCTTTTCCTTTGAAGACTCTGCTGGCCTCTGGGCCCTGTGGGCCTGCAGCTCTGGGCCCTTGTGGGGCCTAGAGGGGGAGGAGGGAGCACTTGCCTAAGGATTTGAGGAAGTAGAGGTATTCGGGCTCTGACACCCCATCAGCAGAAACACCACCCCCCACACACATTGTCTGCTCAGTGCGGGGAGCGAATCTAGGGGCAGAGGACAGACTAGCAGGCCCTGGAGTGTGGGGGGCAGAAGGAGCACACAACTACCATGTGCGTGTTTCTCTCATTTTGGGGCCACAAGCTGACGGCTTCTCTCTCTCTCCCTCCCTGCTGTGCACAGTGGCTCACGAGCACCTCAAGGAGAGAGGGCTGTTTGGCCTCCCCGCACCAGGCAGCAACCCCTCAGACTATTACCATCAGATGACCCTCATGGCAGGCCACCCTGCACCCTACGGGGACCTGCTGATGCAGAGTGGGGGTGCCGCCAGTGCACCCCATCTCCACGACTACCTCAATCCAGTGGATGGTGAGTGTCGGGCCCACGTGGGGGCGGGGAGCAGGACAGGAGATGGGGACAGAGGAGGATGTCTGCTGCTCCTTTCGAAGGCAGGGAGCCCTGACGGAGGATCTGGGAATCCCTGCCATGACTGCTGTCCACAGGCAACTGAGTCTGACCAACTCCCACAAACACTTAGTGAGTCACTGCAGGCCAGGACATGTTTTGGGATTTGCAGCCTCAGGAACAAAACACGCTCATCTCAGCTTTCATGGAACTTACGTAGCAGTAGGGAGAGACAAACAAAGCCAAGAATGGGGTAAGGAGCCCCAGGTGGAGTGGGGGGTGAAGTCATGAATAAAGAAATTGAGAAATCTTTCCTGGGAAAATGATATTCAGGCATGAATATCATGAGGAGGTGAGCAGTACAGAAATACGCAGTAAAAGGGTCTAGCCAGGGGGAGTAGCAAGCGCAAAGGGCCTGAGGCAGCGGTATGCCCTCTGAGCTCCAGAAAAACCCAGGAGGCCAGCGTGCCTGGCGTCCAGTGAGTAAGGGGCAGGAGTGGGGTGGGGCCAGAGTTCCAGGGCTGGTTGTGCAGGCTGGTCGGGGTTTGGTCAGGCTTTGTTTGGATCGAGCATGATGGGGCCCTCGGAGGGGCTTGGACAGAGGAGTAATGAGATCCGACTTATTCTGAAAAAGGAATCCCATTGTGGCTACTGACCTGAGAATAGGTTTAGGGGCAAGGTGGAAGCAGGGGGTCCAGCTGGTAGAGGTGGGGTGGAGAAGGGATCACATTTTAGATAAAGCCACAAGATTTGTTTCCAGACCAGGTGAGGAGTTAGGAGGAAAGAAAGGCATCAGGGACAACACCAGGGGCTTGGGCTTGGGCTTGGGCCTGGGCAGGTAGTGATGGTTGTCAGTGCTAGAGCTGGAGGCTACAAGCAGGGCCCATTGACAGGCAGGAGATCCAGTGGTATGGGTAGATAAAGTTCTTCTTACCCATAATATACCAAGGCTTCCCCTCCCAACAAATAATATCCTAATTTCACAGGGGTGCCCATGGCCCCCTGACCATGAGCCCCTGGGGTCGGCGTGGGGCCCCCGACTTGGAGGAGAGGGGCAGGGAAAGGCTAAGTGCCCGCCTCCCCCAGTCAGTGCCACTCCACCTGCTGTTGCTGGAACCTGGCCCAGAGATACCCAGGGATCCAGGCCAGGCCATGGAACTAGGATCCCAGCAGGGGCAGGCAGGCAGCTTCGGCTGATTTATCCCCCTCCAGCCACACCCCCCAGGAGGGCTTTCCCACTCCATAATGGTAAGGAGCACCCAGGCCTGAGGTAGGATGGGCTCCAAAGGGAAGTCCTGGTCTCTGCCAGGCTACATGGCTCAGGGTGCGCCCCTGTACTCCTCAGCCTCCTCCTGGCCCCCAGGACTTCCTGTCCACCTCGTGCCCTGCAGCTCTACCTTATTGGCTGGGGCAGAGCCAAGCCTCCCCCCACTTCCTCAGGCCTGAATAAGATTTTACCTTCTCTGGGACATCTCCCCAGATGCCCTCTCCCTCTCCTGCCCTCTGGATCCTTTTTGTCTCTGTCTTCCCTTTTCACCCTACACCTGCAAGAGCCACCTTGGTTGGTTCCTGAACCCCCTTGAGCCTTCCCTTCCTCTGTCTACTAGGGAAGAGCACTGGGGTCCTCCCCACACTGCTCTCATCCCTTGTCACCCTCGTCATGCCCCAGGGAGTGCCATCAGAATCCGATCCCCGGGTCTGTCCCACCCCTGTGCCTTCCCCAGGATAGAGTTCAGTCCGGGACTACGCACAAGTGTGGAGTGTGAGGTAAGGCCTGGCTCCCAGAGCACACACACACCTACACCTTCGTCCTCTCAAGGGCCCTCTGCTGCTCCCCAAAGGGAGTTGGGTGGGCTGTCGGTGGCTGCTGAAGTTGTGTGTATGCACCACTTACCCAAATTAGGGCCCCGACAACAGGTTCACTATAGTGCTCAAACAGCCATGTCCAAATGTCCCATCCTCCCATGCAGGGCCTGCCTCCCAAGGCCTCCGGGTGGCTGGCACCAGGCCAGTGGGGCAGTGGGCAGACACAGAGAAACTGTGGCCCAGGGATCTGGTCAGGCAGGTGTCCCCAGAGGGCAGACATGAGCACGTGCTGTGTGCCGATGTGAGAACCGTCTCTACCTGGTGCCTTTCCATGCATTCTCTTTTCTGACTCCCCTCAGCCACCTTCTGAGCCTGGAATTCCAATCTCTACTTTGAGATGAGCAAACTTGGGGGGGTGGGTGGCAAGTGAGTTGCCCAGGCTGTGAGTTGGGGTTTCAACGCAGCACCAGATTCTGACACCCTAAGAGCTGGGCCAGAGCAGGATGCTCGGAGGGGTGGCCGTGGGAAGGGAGTTTGGGTAGCGAGCCGCAGGCACATCTAGGCCAACACTGTCCCTGCATGCGTCCCCACTATGGGAGCTGGCCCAGGGTGGCGGGGGCGCTGGATGATGTCAGGACAGCGATTCCCAGCCCCGTGTGCCGGTTGAACTTGACACGCTGTTAAGTAAGATTGTGTGTGCGCGCTTGGCTCATTGCCCGGTGCACAGTGGCCGCTCAGTCAGTACTTGTTCTAATCTCTTTCCTCGAGGAGACTTTTCCCTCTTCCGCATCTTCCCCTCCAGCGGGACTATTGTCTCCGTCCACCCCATTCTTAGCCCAGGGCCACAACTCATCCTGGTCACTACCCCATGCCTCCCATCAGTCCCAGCCCCCAGCCTGCCTCATCAGGCTTGTCAACCTTCCCGGCCACCCTGTGATTTGTCACTCTCCCTGCACCACCATTCAGCTCAGGCTCCCCTAGCCCCCACACTGCTCAGCAGGGGTCTTGCATCCCCTCCACCATTCTGCACCCCCTGTGACTTCCACCACCCTCAGGGCAAGATTCAGGCTTCATAACCTGGCTTGGGGGGCCTTCCCCTCCAGCCTCATCTTGCCCGCCTTGCACACCGCCTCCCATCGCCTTGCTTCATCTGCAGCCACCCGGACAACGACCGGGCACCTTCTGCGTGCAAAAGCGCTCCCTCCAGCCTAGCCCAGCTCCGCGCTGCACCCAAACCCAGCCCCAGGTCAACCGCATCAGCTCTGCTCACACTCCGGCCTTTCCCTCCCACTGGGTGCTGTTAACAAAGCATGTAGCCCTCCACGTCCTGGAGCTTGGCTGCCCAGGAGCAGGCCTCCCTGTTTGCAGAGTGGCTGAGTGAGCGAGTCAGTGAGTGGCAGTTACCAAAAACCCCAGGATGGAAAAATGCACACTGATTGGGGAAGCCGCTTTGCTGGGGCAAGCGGCTGCCGGCTTGCAGGGAGCAGGTGAGTCGGCTGGGAACACGGCCGCTTTGTTCTCGGGGGCACTCGGCATTTGGCAGCCTCTGGGGCTGAGCCAGAGCAGCGGGAGATGAGCTCACCAGTGGGCGTGAGAGCGTCCAGCTCACGTCGGACTCATCACACCCACCCACGATCCTTTCTCCACCTCTCCTGCTGGGAACATGATCGGCTCCGGGGTGCAGAGGCAAGCATCCATCTCGGCCCAAGCAGGCAGATCCGTGTCACAGGCTGAGGGATGGGGTGGGGCTGGGGGATTTTTCTGAACCCCTGAAGGATCTTAGGAATGGATGATTCTTTTCTTTGGGTCCCAGTCACTTACAATCCAAGCAAATCCGGAGGGGTCCAACATGATCTCCTGTGTGTGTCATTACTTAATACAGTTTTTCTTTTCAAACCGGTTCGAACTACACCAGGAACCTTTGCTTTCACTTTTCAAAATAGTTGAGGTATTTCTGTTTGCCTCTGATGCCCACAAGGATGTGGGGTTCAAGTGCCTCCTTCACGTGCCCCCAGGTCTGCCATCAGGCTATCCCCAGCCTCTCCCTTCCTATAAACTGGGGAGCAGGAAGAACCTACCAGCTCTGGGGCTTTCTGCTCATCCCAGCTGCATGGGTCTGGGGACAGACCTTCCCGTCAAGATTCTGTTTGCTCCAGCTCACCCAGAGAAACTTGTGCAGACTCAGAGACCACTTGTGGAAGGGTCCTGAGTCTCTCCAAGGACATGTGTGTTCACCTTAGGAAGCCTCCCATAAACATGGTTATGACATGTAAGCTCTGTGTAGGGGCAGGGGGCCCCAGAGCTTGTGGGAAGTTGAGGAGATTAGTCCTTCCCTCTCTCTCTTCCTCCCTCCCTCATTCATTCTGAGGGTATTTCTTGAGCATGCCCTATGTCCCGGGCATGGTTCAGGGTGTGAGGGACACCAATGTTCCCCTTTGCAGGACAAAGAATATCCATCCCCAGGCCATCCTACTTACCCCGGCCTCCTTTCTCAGCCCCTTCCCTTCACATTCTAAGAGGAGAGAACTTTCCAGAGGCTTTTTGAATGTCAAGCTGGGGTGTGGAGGCCAGATCTGCCAGACTGCATGGGCGACCTGCAGAGAAGGTGCAGAAAAGCCACCTGGGTCTGACCCACCAGGGCAGGTGTCCCCAGCCCCCTCGCTGGCAAACCGCCACCAATACCATTTTCACCTGAGCCAAGTGCCATCGGCATGATTCTTTATTTAATGGTGTATTTTTAATACACTCGCCTTTGGGGGTTCAATAAATAGATCTTAAAGTAGAATTGGTATTTTTTTCTCATATGGGAAGCCTGGTCATATCTGAGCAAGATGTCTGCATCCCTGTCTCCATCAGGCCTAAAATCACCCTGTCCAGGTCAAGTACACATCCTATGTTGAGGAAAACCCCGTGGGAGTGGGGGAAAGGCAGGGGGTGCAGAGAGGCCTCTGATGGGGCTCTTGCTGGAGTACAGATCCAAGCCCTGCCCTCCTCCCTGGCCACAAGGTCAGGCCATGGGCAGGCCCCAGGGCATTTCCCATGTCCCTCCCTCGCTGGGGGCTCCCCAGCCTCCTGGTGGTCGATGAAGGCTCATTGCCTCCTGTTTTTAAAGGAGGCTGATTGATAGCAGGAAGAGCGAGAAGTGATGCTGCTTGGGGAGGTAATGGATAACCGGTCAGGGAGTCCAAGGCTATCACTCTGCCTCCTGGTTCTCTGGAGGGTGGGGAATTCACTGGCTGTCACCAGGGCCTTCAAATGGAATCTTGTTGTTTTATGCTGTTGAATATTGGTGATTTAACGGCAGAATGGGAGCCGCCACGGCCACACCCCCTCCTCCTCCCACCACATTGAGAAGATTGAAATGTTTCCGATTGAAATGTTGTCTGTTTACAGCCCATATTTCCTCTGAGCTGTATATTTTATTGTCATATTGACACTAATTTGACTTGGATGTCACCTCCGTTCCGACGCCCGTTCTTTATGCTGCCTGCGGGTCCAAGGGGGTTTTCAGAAACCAATTACATTGATCACACCACAGAGAGGCAGGAGGAGCTGCTGGCGGGTCTGTCAGAGGTCCCAGTTGGCAGGGAGTCCGTGCCCAGCCTGCCCAGGAGGGAGACTGAGGCAGAGGAGACCAGGCCATGGGGCCAGGAGAGTCAGGCCCAGGCTGAATGGTGTATATGGCTGGTCTGATGAGCCTGCACACACAGTCCTGAGACCAGGAGGCCCTGAGCCCAAAGTTTCTTTGTCTGTATCACAGAACTAGGAAAGGGGCAGCCTCTGGGCTCCAACACCTAGGTGTCCTCATTTCCCCCATAAGAAGGGGTGAAGGGGCTACAGACAGCTAAGTGTGGGCCAGGTTAAGGACCTCCAGCTGGGTTTCTTTAGAGCACTTGTTCAGTGAGTCCAGGAGATGGTGGCTGGGGCAGGGCTGGGCAGGAATGCTCCAGAAGCCGTGAGGATTCAGAGCCCCGCAAACCAGGCCACAAGGCTGGGTCTTGCTATCCCCAGGGGAGGCATGTCCCAGTCCAATGCTCAGGACAGCAGCTGGCCCAGAGAAGGCTCCTGGGATGCAGCTCTCTCTGCATGCTCCTGACTGGAGCCATGCCTTCCCTGTCCAGGACCTGTGGAGACGGGTCCCTGCAGCCATCCTGCTGCCCTCAGCCCAGGCTCCCAGGTCCTCAAGATGTCCACCAGCCTGGAACAACCCTGAGGTGAGTCCTGTGGGCTCATTTTCCAGGTGAGGAACCAGCTCAGGGAGGTCCAGCAGCTCTCCGAAAGCCACCCAAGTCAGAACAGTCAAGCAGGGCCAGAATGTGGCCTGCCAGGGTCCAAGGCCGGTTCTCAAATCTCGCGCCCTTCCTGACTGCCCCCAGGAAAGCAGCAATGTCCCTGAGCCCTCTGGACTTACCTGAGGCAAGCGCAGGCACCCAGTGAACGCTCCTAGCACCCCGGCTACTTACTTTTCTCATTCCCCGGGATGGTGAGCTTCACAGGGGGCCAGGGCTGAGGGGCTCCCTGCTTGCAGCTTCTGAATGACCAGTCCCGTGCCTGGCATGTTGTCAACACCGACAGGGGGGCTGAGGGGAAAAGGAACTAACACACGGACGAGCAGAGAAAAGACCCAGTAGATGAAGCAGGGTCCAGATGTCAATGGTAATGGGAGCAGGTCGTAGCGGGTGGCGGCTGTCCCGGTGAGGGCCGGCTGGTGTCCGGTCACCCGGCGGCTGACAGAAATCAGCAAAGACTCACCCACAGATGAATGGACGTCGCGGCTCTGCCAGTCCCCGGTCATAAATCACCGGAGAAGCCACAGGAAATGAGTGCCAGGATTTTCTTTCTATTTAGTAATTTATCAAGGGAAGAGGTGCATTAATAAACATATTTCCCTTGAGGGGTGGGAATAACAGAGATGAATATCACTGTCAGATTTGGCCTGTTTCCTCTTGTTAGGGGCGCAGGAGAGGGTGGGAATCCAAATATTAGCAACAAAATCTTTTTTTAAAAAAATGTATCACACAGACGAGTATATTTCTTCCTTTATATGGTGTTAGATCTTCCCTCCCACCTCATATTTCTCCGTTTGCCGCTCGGTCCGGAAGTAATAGGAATCTTTGGGAAGATTTTACTTTTGCATCTTTGATTTTCCTTCCAAGTGAGGACTGACAAGGAGTGAACTCAGGAAATAAGAACAAAGAAGCCTAACGGAGCCCTAGTGAATGGGCCGATGAGTGAGTGCTTTAGGGACGACAGGCGTGCTGCTCTGTGGCCCAGTTGTGTTTTCCAGACGTGCTTTCCCTTACTGCAACATTAACGTTAGATTCACCCTGCCCCTCGAAACCCCCTCCTAGCCCCCGAAGAAGCTACGTGAACTTGCAGTTTCATTTTAGAAAATCAACTCGCATTTCATTTTAGGAAACCTCTGCTGGGTTTTAGGCACTCCCGTGCTCTCCAGGTGTCCTCACAGTAATCCAGGGGGCCAAGCTGCATTGCCCCCATTGTACAAATGGGCAAAGAGAGGCTCGGGAGGCTGAGTCATGGGCTCCAAGGCAAATGCTAACTGTTGGACTCCGAGTGGCGGCTAGCGCCACTGTGTATCCCCACATGGGGTGTGTGTATGTGTGTGTCCAGCCCAGCCCCAACCCCTCCAGGACACCCTTCCCCACAAAATGCCTCTCCTCCCCATCCTGGGCAGAGATGGTGTGCTGAGTGGTCGGTCTGGCAGCCAACGGCCTGACCTCCAGTCCATTTCTGTACTTTCCCTGGCTGTGCAGCCTCGAGAAAGCCTCTTGTTTTGTCATTCGCAAAATGAAAGTAAAAACAGCCCCATCTTTCTAGGGCAGTTTCATCAGAGATTAAACAAGTTAATACATTTGAGTGCTTAGAACAGTATCTAGCGCCTTCCAGGCGGTCTGGAAATATTGACTCTCTGTGGCTGTGAGTCTGCGCTCCCTCACCGCAACGTGCCTGTGCCGGCGGCTCAGCCGTCACCACCTCACACTTGGGCTCACCGCCGAGCCTGCTGTCTGTGCGTGCTCATAGCCCTGAAGGGGAAGGGACCCAAGTCTCTCCTTTGTGAAGGTAGGAGAGCCAGAAGCAATCAGAAAATCACAGCAGCAGATGCAGGCTTGCTGACAGGAACACCTGTTTGGATTGATGGCGTGGGAGGGCCAGGGACGGTGGTATGGGGAACGCTTCCCAACCAGAGGATGTCAGGATGCTTTCCCAGGGAAAGCGGTAATCCACTGAGATCTGAACACAGAGAAGAGGGAGGAGCACTTTGGGCAGAGGAATATGCCTGTGCAAAAGCCCTGTGCAGGAAAGCAGGTGACCCGAGGGGTGGGGCGTGGGTGGGGGCAGGGCTGGAAGTTGGTGGGAGCAGAGCCTGGGGCATGGGCAAGATGAAGCTGGAGAGGTAGGCAGGGGGCACCCACAGGGCTGCCAAGAAGCCACCCTAAGGATTTGGGCCTTTTTCCTAATAGCACTGGGGAGCTCTGGAGAAATGGGGGCAGGGGGGCACAAGGACAGGATTTGATTTATACATTAAAGAGCTCTCAAGCTGCAAGGAGGAATGTACCATCACACAGCAATTAGCTAAGAGCTCCATGATGACCAGGGTTAGTGGTGGGCTAGAGGGAGCCAAGGGAGAATGGGAGAAGAGGGACCTGTGGGCGGCTTTGGGGGCAGACCCAGTCGTGAAGGAGGTGAGGATGGGGAGCATCAGGCCAACTCCTGGGTTCCCTGGTTCCTGCTCCATTGCTGTGTGGTGGTGGGTGGCCACTGAGCTCAGCCCTGCAGGATACCCATAGCGACCTGGAGCTGCCTTTCAGACCGATTTTGGGGCCTCATCTGTTCTTTGCACAGCCTTGGAGGGTGTTTCTCCAGTGGCCCAGGAGGAAAGGGGCTTCCTGAGTTTGCCAGCCAACAGCAAGGGGCTAGGGGAGCACCGGGCATGAGGTGCCCAGGCTAGGGCTCTCTGCACTCAGAGGCTGAATATGCCGAGCCTTCTCGGGGGCTGCCCGGCACTGGGGATGAGGGCTCAGAGATCCACAGGCCATCAGCCCTGCCCTCGGTGCCCCCACAGCTGTGGGTACAAGGCACTGACACACCAACTCTGCAGCCAGGGTAACCTGCCACCTTCCTGGAGGAGGGGGACCTGTGGGGTCCAAGCTGTTCTGAGCAAACAGAAGGGAAGAAGGTAGGCATCGCAAGCCCAGGACCAACCAAGCCCTGGCAGCCACTAGAGCTGCATACAAGCAACGCCTCCAGCCCAAAGGGGGCACAGAAAGGTGCTCACATCCATCGCCTACTCTCATCCTTACCACAGCCCTAGAGGTCCGAACGAGGAGACCCTCTCACAGAGAAGAAACCAGGGCCTAGGGAGGGTCTGGACAGAGCAGAAACTGGCACGTGGGAGTCGCCCTGTTATGCGGTCAGACCATTTCTAGGCCACTGTTTGTCCAAAGGAAAGACCCAGAACCTTGACTGGGGGCAAGGACTGTACACAGGCACAGTCCAGAGCCATGGCAGGACAGTGTGACCCCAGGGTAAAGGGAGCCAGTCAAGGGCAGCCTGTCCTCCCTTCCCGCGGTTCTTGAGGGGTGAAGGGTGAGAGCCTCTGCAGGGAATGGGAGTGCCTGTGCATCCCGACTATTAAAGATGACAGGTTCCGGAAGCCTCAGGTGACTGCAGAAGCCAGGATTGGGGCTGCCCTCGGGGTGGGTCAGGAAGGGCGCCAGCCATGTCGTTTCTTGACCTGGTGCTAGTTTCATGGGTGGGTTTGCTTTGCAAGAGGCCACCAAGCTGTTCGACACTGAACCCAACCCTGTTCTCCACAAAACTGGGAGTAAAGGCGTTAATTTATGTCCAGCGAGGGCATTCTGTCACCCAAGCCCTGACCTGTGCTTCTCCCAACCTCCCCACACCGCATGCGGATCAGTCCCATCCTGCAGAGAAGCAAACAGTTGGGAGACAGGCTTGGTCCCTTGCCCAGGAGCCCCATAGGTTCTTATTAGGGGTCCTCAAAGGCTCTTCCTGTCGTCCCCTACTTCCCAGTCGCCCCCCCCCCCATTCCGTCCCTGTACAAGCGGGTGACGCCTGGGGTTGGCTGTCCCCACAGTGTCGCGTTTCTCCAGCCCGCGGGTGACGCCGCGCCTGAGCCGCAAGCGGGCGCTGTCCATCTCCCCGCTCTCCGATGCCAGCCTGGACCTGCAGCGGATGATCCGGACCTCCCCCAACTCGCTGGTGGCCTACATCAACAACTCCCGGAGCAGCTCTGCAGCCAGCGGCTCCTACGGGCACCTGTCGGCAGGCACCCTCAGGTGGGCCCCAGGGCCAGCGTGGCTGAGAACTGGGAGGCGGGTGGGGGGTGCATGGGCGGGGCCGGCATGGGCGGGGCCACGCTGGGAAGGCCACGCCTTCATCCCCCGGGAGAAAGACAGGACTCCTTGCATTTATGAATAAGCGCCCTTGAACCAGTTCAGGAATTCAGAACCACTAATAAGGATGTTGAAATGCGCCAGATGTTTGAGCCTGGGTCCATATGCTCATTCGGCCCCCAAACGCACTTTCTAGTGTGAAAAGTGACGTTTCCTGGGCCTAGCATGGAAGATTCCATCATGGAACCAAAGGTGACTTCCTCAGTATCTCAGTAGGTATCATGGGGAAGCCACGGCTGTTGGCCAGCACTGGGGACCCCGCAAGGTGTGACACTGTTTCGGCTCCCGCCAGGTCTCTGGGCTGGCAGCAGGCCTCCCACCATGGTCACAGCACGGCACACCAAAACCTCTGGGACACCATTCACCCTTGGGTCCCCACCCCCACCCCCACCATGCAGCCGAGGCTGTTTTAGGACTCAGACCCTACCACTTTGACTGAACTCATGTCAAGGAGGCTCATTCACATGGCCATTGGCAGGAGCCTTATTTCTCGTACTGATGTCCTTTCCCTAATGCTGTTTGAGCATCTTCTCTCCGTGGCAGCTGGCTCCTCTCTCCCACCCCCGGAGTAAGCAATGAAGGAAAAAGCAAGGAGGAAGCCACAAGCCACCCGTCATGTATGGCTTAGGGCCGGAGGTCACCATTATCCCTTAGTCTCCTGTTCTGGAGTGAATGGCCCCTAGGCAGATGACAGGGAGGGTCTAGAAGTGCAGTAGAAGTGAAAGTAGAGAGGGGACCATGTGTCCTTTCCTGGACAAGGGGGCATCAGGACGAACCTGAGCGGCCCAATGGTGTTCGGAGAGTCCCCGATGATGATGCAGGAGTGTATCCCAGGTGTCAGAGCAGGGAAAGGCCGGGATGCAGGGAGGAGATGGAGCCTGGCCCCTCCAGGGGCCAGCCTGCTGGAGTGAAGCCTGCATCATGGGGCAGGGCCCAGGGGTGAGTGTAGAAGGGGAGGTCTGAGATGGCAAGCAATGGGGAGCCACTGCTGGCTCTTGAGCAAGGTAGAGCTGTGCTGGCAGTGAGACGAGCCACACTCCCTGCCCAGGCCCTGATTTGTCTGCTCTTCTTTGCAGCCCTGCTTTTACTTTTCCCCATCCCATCAACCCAGTGGCCTACCAGCAGATCCTGAGCCAGCAGAGGGGCCTGGGATCTGCCTTCGGACACACTCCACCCTTGATCCAGCCCTCGCCCACCTTCCTGGCCCAGCAGCCCATGCCCCTCACCTCTATCAACTCCACGCCCACCCAGCTCAGCAGCAGCAGCAATTGTCTGAGCAATGCCACCCAGGTAGATGGGTATAGGGGGCACAGGGTGGGCCGCCGGGCTCCTGGGACCCTATGAGGGATGATGGTTGCCCTCTCACACACTGGGAGCTGGTGGAAGGGCTCTGGGCACCGGTCTGGCTGGTGGGATGTCTGCTGGGCAGAGGCCATGGGATCCAAAGGACTGAACATGGGGTCAGAAGACCTGCGCTAGCTCCTAACACCCTCCCTTTTCCTTGGCAAGTACTCGGTCAGTAAGTTCAGCAGTCACCAGTCTAATCAACTTAATGTATAGTCAGAGAAAGGCTGGGAGTCAGAGCCTGGCAGGGAGAGTACTCTGTACATTTTAGTCTTTGAGCTTAAGTTTACAAAAAACCATCTTATTTGCCCTTTCCTGCAAGCCTTTGATGGGGCGGGGCATGCTGGTATGGTTCCTGACACACAGTAGGTAGTATTTGGTGGGGAGAAGCCCCATTTTGCAGACGAGGAAATGGAATTATAGAGACAGTGTTGGAGAATGGAGAGGCATAGGCTTTGGGATCAGCCCCACTGTGTTTTGGACCCTGACCCGCCGAAAGCTCTTCCAGCCTGGGCTGACGAACGTGCCGAGCAGGGCCTGCCACATAACTGGCACCTCTAAGCCTACATGAGCCTGTGGGCTCAGAGCCCCGTGTGGACCCAGTTCCGGTTAGCACTCACGATGACAGTTCTTGAGGTGGAGCAACTGCCCAGGCCAGCCACCTGGCAGGCCACAGCACAGACGTGACCATGTTCTGGGAGGAAGGCAAGAAGAACCCCTTTTCCAAGACGCCCTCCATCTCCACCCCAGGGCTCTAGGTGGCCGCGTAGCACCTGCCCCCAGACAGAAGCTGGTAGCTCTTGTCACCACCCACCCTGGTTGCTCTATCTAGCCCCCTTCTCCTGGGGAATTAGACCCTTCTTTCTTGCTCCCTGGGCTGACCCAGCCCTGTTCTCCCCAGCCCCCGAGCTTCCCCTGCTCTCATGCTTCAGAGGGCTGAACGGTTGAGACTGTTGGAACAGGGGTGATCTGCATGCCCAGCATCTCCCAGAGAGAGAGTATCTTTTCCATTCCCATGGAAGTGGGGGGTTGGAAGGCCGAGCTCTGGGCTCTCCCCAGCTGTGCTCCTGGCCAAACCACCAAATGGGGACCCAGCTTCTGAATCCTCCAACACCAGTGTTGGCCCAGTCCACGTGGGGAGGATCCCAGAGGTAAAGCCCAAACAGAAGTTGGGGTGTCCTCGTTGGGGGCTCCTGTGTGACGGGCTCTCCTGCACTCCTCCCTCAGAACAAGCCGAGCAGCGAGTCGGCTGTGAGCAGCACAGTCAACCCCATCGTCATTCATAAGCGCAGCAAGGTCAAGACAGAGGCCGAGGGCCTGCGGCCAGCCTCCCCACTGACCCTGACGCAGGTAACCAGCTGGCTGTCCTGGCTGCCCTCCCGTGGGGTCAGGCGACCCGGGACCTCAGCCCTGGTGGCGAATGGATGAATGGACCGCTGTCTGCATGAATGAGTGAACCAGAGAGGGTGAATACACTGTGAGCTCAGGAAGGGCCAGAGCTGGGTCCCTGGCAGCCTGCACATCACATGCTCATCAAACATGTGTCACACGGAAGAATGGATGGGGGGGGATGGATGTCTGGGGCTGCGGCCATCTCCTCCCAGCCCCTCACACAAGCCCCGGGCACACTCGCTAGCTGGGCCCCTGTCCCACCTCTCCCTCTCCCTGGAACGTCACTCCCCTATCCCCTCCCCCTCACTGCCACTACACCTTGTCCTGACCCTCCTGGAGAACAGGACTCGCTTCTGCCCCGAGCCCAGTCTAGCTTCTAGGCCATCTTGCCTGTCGCCTGCACTGCCCTGTAAAGCTTGGGAGAGGGTGGCCCCCCGGGAGAAGTGTCTGATTTGGCGCCAAGCCATCAGGGTTTACACAGGGACTGGTACTAAGTCCCTATGACATTATATTCTCTTTCTTTTTTAAGATTTTGTTTATTTATTTGAGGGGAGAACACATGTACATGTGGGAGATAGGGGCAGGCTGAGCACGGAGCTCGGCGCGGGGCTCCATCTCGCAACCCTGAGGTCATGACCTGATCGGCGAGCCACCCAGGTGCCCCGAAATAAGATTTTCTAATGACTCAATGCACATGTGAGTGGCACGGTGAGGAAGGAAGGAAGGGAGGGAGGATGTTTCTTGGCAGGAAGGTGAGGAGGGCAGCCACCTGGAGCCCAAGACTGGTATGTTGTGGGGCTGAAATCTGGTATGTTGTGGGGCTGAAGACTGGTATGTTGTGGGGCTGTGCAGGTCCCTTGGGATAGCCCACTCCTTCTTCGGACATTCTGAGACAGCAGGCCGACACAGGCCCAGTTCTTGGAGCAAAGGCCTGTCGGGGGAAGGGCTTGGCATGAGTGCTGAGCCCACGGTGAGCCTCGCACCCCTCCCCAGGCCTCTTGCCGTGGCCTAGTCTCCATCTGTTACTCCACAATCACCAGCTTTGACACCAAGGATGCAGGGGACTTCCGTCCCCATCTCCCCTACATCTGCCAGACCATCTTTTATCAAACCTGTAAACCATCGAGCACGCTCTGGGCACTTAATTTTTATGAAATATGGGATCCTGTTATTGTCAGGCAAACAGAGGAGCTGGTGACAAATTCTTCTCCCCTCGCTGATGCTGAGGCATCTCGGCTTGATGCATGGTTTCCACGAGGTCGGCCGTCATCGGGGGCCGGTGAAATTGATGAGGACGGCCCATCTCCAGGGGAGACAGACACGCCGAAGCAGCGAGGACAGGCGCTGAGCCCCTGGGAGCCCCTGCCCCACCCCTCTTGCCCAGAAGGGTGGCACAAAGCCGTCCTTCCTGCCTGGCCTGGCCCCTCGGACGCGTCAGTGGAAGGAAAGCCGTGTATCACCCGAGGTTGTCACCGTGTCGCTCAGTGTCCTGATTCAGTGACCTGGCTCATTTGCAAGGTAGATGGGCGTGTTTCCCCGTGGCAGGCAATGCTGCATAAGGAGTCCACACTCTGCTTAAGCCCTCCAAACTGGGCAAGGGTGATGCCGGCTCCCTCTAGAAGCCTGAGTACACCCGCGGCCCCTGGGCCACCTTGCGCTCACAGGTCCATCTCGCAGCTTGTTCAAGAGTCTTCTTGGAGACGAGCAGGACATGCGGCTCATGAGATAAGAAGTCTGTTTGCGGTTTTTCTGACCATGTAGAGCGGGTGTAGGAGGCCACAGCCCCGCAGAACCCCCCAGAGCCACAGGTCCCAGGCAGGGGTGCTCCTGCACCTTCCTTATAACGTGGACCCCATGCCCACCCACGGACTTAGGAAACCACATGTCATCATTTGCCTTTTCAAGGCAAGTACATTCACTGAAAAGCACTCTGAGAAGCAACCAGAAACTCCTCTGAGAGGAGCCCTTTGCAGCTCCAGTGGGCAGTGGGTCGGTCAGGGGCCTGGGTCTGCAGCCAGCCCAGGGAGCCGTGAAGTGGGCTCAGCAGTAGTCATGAGGCTAAGGGGCGAGCAGCAGCCTCCACTGCCTGGTCTCTGGAGTGGGTTGGGGCTGGGACTCCTGACTGGGGGGAGAGTTGTCCCCTTTAGTCTTAGCTCTAAATGTTTTCCCCAGGGGCTTTTCTGAAAGACAGACTATTCCAGCAGTTTTATAGATAGTGTGAAATGGAACGCAGCTTATTCTAACAACTACTTGTTTGCCTAGCTTTGCTCTGAGCCTGCCTAGGGAGCCCACAGAATACTGGGGAGTCCTCGACATCCGTGCAGGTCCTCACTGGGCCTTCGTCCCAGCCTGGCACGTCTGGGCTCCTCTTCTCTCCCCACCCGCAGTCCGCCCCCGTGTCCCCTGCTAAGAGGCTGCCCCTGATTAGCTCAGCATCTCCTGGGGTGGGGCTCCCTGTGGGACAGAGTCTCTGGCTCTGGCTCTTCGAGGTGTGACATGCCTTGTGCTCTTTGAAAGGAATGCCGGGCACCTGTGATCGGGTGAAGGCCTATCTTGGGTGGAGGAGTGGGGGGGGGCTTTCCTTTGCCACCTTGAATGGGGCACACATGGGCCCCATCCTGATGGGGAGACTTGAGTGCAGACCTAGGCTGTCACGAAGTCACTTTGTGCTCTATGGAGAGCAAGGTGACCTCTCCCTGAACCCGTTTTCCTGGCTGCAATGCACGAATACAGACACCCACACGTCTTGGGGCTGTGGCAGGGAAGAGGGGCGGGGGAAGAATTTGCCATAGTTCGCTCACTCTACCCTGAGCCTGAACCAAGGCGAGCTGTGAGTCCCTGGGAGGAGGGGGTCACGTGAGAGTCAGTTGTCTGCACGCCAGCTGGTTCTCTTGCCTCCACGCTGGACCCGACCTCGTACACACTCTAAATAAAAACACCCCCACCCTGATCCCATGGGGCCCACCTCAGCTCCCCTGGAGGAAACCAAACCAAAGAAGGAAAAGACCCTTCCCTCTTTTCTCCTGTTCTCCTTGCCAAGTCAGTTGACCCAGGATGTGATGGGACACTTTGGTGATGATAAGCCAGCAGGAGAGAGGAAGGAGAGGCCCCGAGACAGCTGTGCAGATAAGAGGAAGGAAGGAGGCAGCTGCGGAAGTAGGCTGAGTGCATATATGGGCATATGTGTGTGCTTGCGTGTGTGTGCGTGTGCATGCAAGCATGTGTGTGGCCCTCACCACAGACTGCCTGGGGCCCGTGGTAACCTTTCATCGGGGGCAGGTGGCTGAACACGGCTCACCATGGGTGTGCTCTGCTCCTCCCCCAGGAGCAGCTAGCTGACCTCAAGGAAGACCTGGACAGGGATGACTGCAAGCAGGAGGCCGAGGTGATCATCTATGAGACCAACTGCCACTGGGAAGACTGCACCAAGGAGTACGACACGCAGGAACAGCTGGTGCATGTAAGCCTCGAGCCGCACAGCCTGCTGCGGCAGCCAGAGCTTCCGGGCCCCCTGCTGGAGAGAAGGGGCTGGAGGAGATGGCTCCAGGAGATGCCTGGGCCACAGCTTTTGCAAGGGGGAGGTGTAATTATTTATCTGAGTCCCACCTGTTTCTAAAAGTGCACATACAAATACAGACATCATAAAAGAGATTAAAAACAAAAACAAGCAAATGAGAAAATTGAGGAGAAAGGAACAAGAAGATGAAGCCTGGAGTAGAATATATTTTTTAAAAACTAAATGCTCTGGAGTGTTACTTGCATAAAATATCTTTTTTTTTTTTTTTTTTTGAGCTTCCTAGCAGCCAGTGCAAAGAGAGAATTAAGACCAGTTAAATCAGCCGGCATCAGTGAGATCATAACAAGCCTGACTCTTAAACCAGGACATAGTTCCTCCCATGGAGGAAGGAATTAGTAACTTCCTCTGGGAGACCATTCCCAGAGACCGAGTATCTACAAGTGCAGATGGGGTATCAATACCGTATCAGGAAGAGACTGCTTAAAAATTCCTAGATACTGCCAGGGCAGGACACCAGAGAGGCCATGGGACCTGGGTGCTCTTTTTGTGTCATGTCCCTTGGTCCCCACTCTGAATTTCTCTACAGCAGCATTCATGAGATGGCAGTTGGAGGGGTGGGTAACCCACAGCGGGAAGAGCAGAGGCTTCGAAGCTGGCTACATCACAGTCAGCTGAGTGGTTCCGAACCACTTAAGCCTCACGAGCCTGTTTTTTTCTCCTGTAATGGCAGGTGAAGTCTACCTCCATAAGGGTGTGAAGGTTAGATGGGATACCCACATAAGCACGTAGCAGATGGCTTTTCACAAGTGGTGTTTCCCTCCCACTTCCTGCTCCTTGTTTCCTGTACCAGCCTGAGTGTCTCTCTTCTCCATGCAGAAGATGAAATTGAAGAGCAATTGACTTGAAGAATAACCCTTCCAGCCAACCCCCACCCTGCCCTGCACACGCGCACACACCCATAGATACACACAATTCTTGGGGACTGAGAGTCTGTAAACATGAACCCCACACTAAACCAGCAGCTTGATCTTTGGGTAGGGTAGATACACACACTGTTCCCATCCATAAGCCACCACAGGGAAGCTTGCTTCTCCCCAGCCCCGTGCACTCGGCATTTAGGACAATACCTACTCCCTCCTGTCATGAGAGTTGCTCTCAAATGCTGGAGGTTTCTTTTGCTTTGGGGATCCCCTGCCCCCCAATGATTCTCATGTAGGAGGCCAGAATTTCACAGCGAACCCATTGGAGTTGACATAGCACCGAGAAGCAGGGCTGCTCTAACCCCTCCTGGAACTTGAGCATAATTCTTCAACCTGCATCACGTCTTCGGGTGAATGAGTCCAAGAGGGAGGAGGGGCCAACTGGGTCTGCGAGTTGTAGTATGGATCAGATTAGATGAAAGGAGAGAGGACAGCACATGCGGGGCTGGGAGGGGGCCAGGCAGAGGTGGAGACACAGACACGAGAGGTGTGCCTGGTGATGAGCGAACGGGGCTGCCAAGAGCCGGGAGGGAACACCTCCAATAAAGGCATCAGGGGCAGGAAGCTTTAGCTGCAGGCTTCCGCCTGTGCCCAGGACCGTCCCTGCAGGTGTAGGGGAGCACCTCTGCCTGGCCCCGGAAAAAGAAGGCCCCTACGAGAAGAGAGCCAGCCCCTCGGCCCAGCTGTGTCTTTCTCTCTGCTTCCGGGGAAGATGGATGGTGGCAGGCACACAGGCGAGCGGGAGCCCCCAGTCGATTATTAACAATTTGTTGCTAAGTAAACCAATAAGAAAAAAATGAAAGGCATTGTCAGGAAGCATTTTTATCATTTGAAAGGCTTTAAAAATGGAAAGTGAGGCTAATATGATAAGATTTCCCTGGAAGTTCAAAGCGCTGTAGATTTTACTCGCTCCAATGCTGACATTTATATGCACAACAGCCGGGGCCAGTTTCTCAGGGCGCGTGGACCTGGCAGCTTGCTGTCTTTCTGGGTCCGGCTCTCCCGAACAGCCCCGCGGCTTGCAAAGATCGACAGCAGCACCGTCCAGTAGAAGGATGCCGCCAGCCACAAAGGCCCGCCACACGTGTAACTTGACATTAACCTGGGAGCACGTTTTAAAACGGCCAAAGGAAACAGGTGAAATTCATTTAAAAAATAGATTGTATTTCACCCAATATATCTGAAAGATGATCATTTTGATGTATAATCAATATAAAACAATTATTGGGGTATTTTACATCCTTTTTTTTTTTTTTAATTGTCCATCTTAGAAATAGCCCATCCCAGTTGGGACCATCCACATCTCAAGGGCTCGAAGCCACAAGTGGTGAATAGTACTGCATTGGAGGGGGTGGCAGGTGGAGGACGGCGAAAGCAGGAAGATGTGCCAAGAAGAGAGGCGGTGGGGCTGGAGAGAGAGCAGGCCACCAAGACCAGAGTATCCCAACCCTCCCATCCCCCTAGGGGGAAGCAAGCCCAGCCTGATCCACACACAGATAGCGCAGGACCTTGAACAAAGAGGCAGATGAAAGGGGAAAGATGGGACATGGATGGGGCAAAGGGAGGCTCCCTGGTGGCCTTGAGGGAGATGCCCTAGAGGGAGAGGAAGCACAGGAGGGTCAGTATACTTTTTCAGTCCACTGCGTGTATGACCAATACCACCTTTTTTCACTCCCCTAGATAAATAAGCAACCTCAAAACCTAAGGACTAAAAGTCCGGAGGCCCCACACATACCCACACATCCTAAGCTCAGAGGTAGTAATACCCCTGCTCCAGGAGTATGGCAGCCTTCAGTTAAATCATCAAAGCAAGTGACTAATCCAAAGGGTCTACCTAGGGCAGCTTGCATTGTTTCCTGTGACAGAAAGGCAAATTTGGCCCCTTGTCCCACATCATGGGAGAAACTAATGGAGGTGGCACACATGTGATGAACCCGAGGCAGAAGCTGGAAGGTGTAGGTGTAGGGCTGGGGATAGGAGGAAAGCTAGTCTGCATTCCTGGGCCACGGCAGTGCTACCTGAGATGCGTCTATGGACCCCACCTCCAGGAAGAGCTTCTTGACCTTGCACTTCACAGCTTCCCCCCTATGGCCCCATCTGCCCGGGGAAGCCCAAGGCCATGCCTCAAGATCAGTCATGCAGTCTTTGGCTGACCTGCTGTACCATCTTGGGCCATTGTGTGTCAGGGGCAGCCTCGCACCGTGCCCAGAGCCTAGCATCAGGGCACTACCCTTTCTTGCCGGGGCCCTGTCCAGACCACAAAAGATCTGGGTCTTGGTGAAAAGTGCCAGAACCAGCCTCTCAGAGGCTACTCTCAGAAGTAGAGATGAGGATGCCTTTATGTTTCCATTATGATTAAAAAAACAAAAACAAAACTTCAGGAATTACTGAGACAATAGGGGCAAGGTTGGGAAAAGCTTCGCATGCACCAACTGTGGGCATGTCTGCCTCACTGCAGTTCATTAGTGCCTACTGTTTGCAGCCCAGGAGCATCACCATCCTGACCAGAGCCTGGAGCCCAGCCTGGGGTGAGCGGGATGCCCTTGCCCATCACAGATGGCCACTCTGACCACTGACTAATTGGGAAATTTAGCTGAGACGAATAGCACACAGTAGATCTGCAGTTAGGGGCAGCTAATGAGAGCTGATGAAGAGGTGGGGGCCCGGCACCCAGGCAGTGGTCTTGTCAGGCAGTGGGCGTTGTGTCTGCACAGAGGAGGTGGGATCTGCAGGGGCGGGAGGCCAGGCTCACCGCCATCTTTGCCATCTTTCCCGGCAGCACATCAACAACGAGCACATCCACGGCGAGAAGAAGGAGTTTGTGTGCCGCTGGCAGGCCTGCACCCGGGAGCAGAAGCCCTTCAAGGCGCAGTACATGCTCGTCGTGCACATGCGCAGACACACGGGCGAGAAGCCCCACAAGTGCACGGTGAGTGGAGCTTCCAGTGCCCTGCCACGCGGTGTCTCAACGCTTCACGTGCAGCCCTTCCCCTCCACCCCCTCGGTCTCCACGGAGGACAGCAGTGTGGTCTCCACAGAGGACAGCCGAGCGCCTGGGGCTGATGAGGGCTGTGTTAGGCATGGCTGGCCACGGCACCATCTGGGCCCCACAACGTGTTGTCCTGTGTGCTCCTGACCTGAGAGTTCCAACCTTGGGGAGTTCTTGAGGCTGGTCACCTTTCTCTCCCAGACCTCTGATAGATTCCAGGAATGGGTGCATCTTGGTAACTGCTGTGGGGAGGTGCTGGTGGCTCTGTAGTTGTGACTGTGTGGCCATGAACCCCGTGGGGGGACTATACCCCTGCAGTTCAGCCCTGCACAGAGAAAACTTTACTGGCGAGTTGCTGAAGCAACATCCCTTTGGTTAAATTTTTAAATTATTTTTCTTTTTTTTTTCTTTTCATTTTTTTGAAGATTTTCTTTATTTGAGAGAAAGAGAGGATAAGCGCAGGGTTGGAGGCGGGGTGGGGGGAGACAGAGGGAGAAGGAGAAGCAGACTCCCTGAGGAGCAGGGAGGCAAAACAGGACTCGATCCCAGGACCCAGGATCATACCTGAGCAAAGGCAGACTCTTAAGCAACAGAGCCACCCAGTCGCCCTGAATTTTTTTTTTTTAATGGACACAAAAATAAAATCTTCTAGACATTTTCCCTTGTGGTTTCAACATAATTGGTGACTATGATTAGCGAGACCTTTTTTTAGCACACATGACTTGTCCCTCTTTAAAAGGACCACTAGTCCAGTGATGCCCTGCCCTGATGCTGCTAAAGCCTCTGGGAATTCTCCATGAATTACCTTATAATTCTGAGATAGACATTTTGCTCTCATTTTAATATCTCTGAATTCAGGCTGTCTTAAAATTGGTAGTGACGGGGATTCAACAAAATATGCCACCTTTGTTGGCAAGTGTTATTTTTTTAATTGAGATAAAACTCTCGTGCCATAAATTCACCCTTTAAAAAATGTACACGTCAGTGATTTTCCGTATGTTCACTAAGTTGTGCAACCATCACTGCTAGCTAATTTCAGAACATTGTCATCACCCCCAAAAGAAAACCCAGACCTATTTGCAGTCACTCCCTGTCCTCTTTCCCCCTACTCCCTAACAACCACTAATCTGCTGCCCCATCTCTATGAATTGCTCTGTTCCAGACAATTCATTAAAACAAAATCATGCAATGGGCAGCATTTGTGTCTGGCTTTGTTCACTCAGAGAGTTTTCAAGGTTCATCTCTATCGTAGCATGTATCAATACATCGTTTCTGTTTATGACTAAACAACAGTTCATTGTACACAAAAATCCTAGTATTTTTACCCATTTACCCAGTTGATGGATATTTGCATTGTTTTCACTTGTTGGCTATTATAAAAAATGCTGCTGTGAACATTAATACACGAGTTTTCGATCCTCTTGTGTATGTACCTAGAGTAGAATTGCTGGGGCATATGGTAACTCTGTGTTCAACTTTTGGAGGACCAGCCAGACTGCTTCCCAAAAAGGCTGTACCATTTTATATTCCCACTAGCACTATCTGAGGGTTTTGATTTCTCCACATCCTTCCTAACACTTGCTTTTGATTATACTCATCTTAGGGGATGTGAAGTGGCATTTCATTATGATTTTGATTAGTGATTCCCTAATGACTGTGATGTTGAGCATCTTTTCATATGCCTATCGATCATTTGTGTACCATTTTTGGAGAAATGTGTACTCAAATATTTCACCCATTTTTAAATTGAGTTATTTGTTTCTATTGTTGGGTTGTAGTAGTTCTAAACCCTTGTCAAATATATGACTTTCCAGTATTTTCTCCCATTTCTGTGGATTTTCATTTCATTTTCTTGATGGTTTCCTTTGAAGCACCAAAGTTTATAATTTTGATGAAATCCAGTTTTTTAATTCTTTGTGCTTTTGGTGCCGTATCTAAGAAGCCATTGCCTAATCCAAGGTCACAAAAATATATCCCTATGTTTTCTTATGTGAGTTTTACAGTTTATAAATATATAAATATATAGTCTTTTACAGTTTATAAATATATAGTCTTATTTACATAAATATATATTTATGTATAAGTATATATATTATAAATATATAAATAAATATAAATATATAGTTTTATAGGGTAGCTCTACCATTTAGGTCTTGAATCCATTTTGGGTCCATTTGGGTATATGGTGTGAGGTAGGCGTCCAGCTTCATTCTTTTTGCATGTGGCTGTCCAGGTGTCCTGATCCAATTTGTTAAAGAGACTGTTCTTTTCCCCACTGAATGGCCTTAATGCCCTTCTCAAAAATCACTGGACCCTCATATATATGAGTTTATTTCTAAACACTCACTTCTGGTCTGTTGATCTCTATGTCTGTCCTTATAGCACCACCCACAGTCTTGATTACTGTAGTTTTGTAGTAAATTTTGAATTGGGGAAGTATCAGTCCTCCAGATTTGTCCTCCTTTAGCAAGATTATTTTTGGCTCTTCTGGGTCCTTTGCAGCAAGTTATTTTTGTAACATTCTGAGTGCTAGCAAACCTTAGCCCTGTGGTACAAACTGTGTATTGTAGAAACAGATCAATATACCAAATATACCCAATCACTGGTCAGGAATAAAGGGGAAGATGTGAAGACACATAATAACCCAGTTCCTAATAGGGTTTATGTGTCATTCGAAGGGCAGTTTTCATAGGAACATTAGGTGTTATTGCTCTATCTTGGAAATAGGTTCAGAACCTCCTACAATAATCCATCCTCCCTTCCTTCCTCCCTCTCTGCCCCTCTCTCTTGCTCCCTCCCTCCTTCTTTCCTTCCTTTCCAAAAATGCTTCTTGAGTGCCAAAAAAAATTTTTTTTCACCAGATATTAACTACTAGGAACTAAAATGAACAAGATCTAGAAGATACCTGTTCTCTTGGAGCTGACATCCTAATGGGAAGGCCAGATAACAAAATGACAAAGATTATAAATTGCGGTAGGGAATATAAAGAGAAAAAGCGTAGTCTTATGATTAAGAAGATCAGAGAAATTCTTCTAGAGGAAATACCAGAAGATATTCAGAGGGAGTGAACCAGGCCAGGACCCCGGTAGCCAGGGGTGGTGTGTGCAAAGGCCTCACACTGAGAAGAACTTAGTGGGGTCAAGGAACTGAAAGGGGTCCAGCATGGCCAGAACAAAGGTGAGGGTGGCCAACTCACTCAAGGATTTGGAGCACACTGGATTTTATTTTATCTTAGTAGGCTCCAAGTCCAGCCTACTTGGAGCCCAACATGGGGCTTGAACTCAAGATCCTCAGATCAAGACCTGAGCTGAGATCAAGAGTCAGACACTTAACTGACTGAAATCCAGGGGCCTCTGGATTTTATTTTCAGTGCCTTTTAACACAACCATTCTAATCAGGCAGTGGCACTGGAAACAGTTAAAAATAGTATTTTCAAAGAGTTTTTAATGGTACGGGAAGATTCTTAGCATGTGCCGTTGACTTTAACAAACAGAATATGTAACAAAATACGTGATATGTTCCCACTTGTGATTTGAACATTCAGGATGAACTGTCAAGTCCCCAGAGAGAGACTTACCTGGATGTCGGCAGTGGCTATTCCTGGCAGCCAATGGTTTTCATTTCTCTTTTTGCATTTTTCTGTCTTTCCCAAATGTTCTAGAGTAGTCTTGTGTCATTTTATCATCAGAAAGCAGGGTGGATATTGTTAAAATCCTGGGCGCACGAGTGGAATGTGGAGGGATGGATCTGGGGAGGAGGCAGCAGACCAGCCCCTGAGGTCGGGATCCCTGCGTTGGGTCTGGGGCACCCTCACTAACCAAACCCACCTCTTCCCAGTTCGAGGGATGCTCAAAGGCCTACTCTCGCCTGGAGAACCTGAAGACACACCTGCGTTCCCACACTGGAGAGAAACCGTACGTGTGCGAGCATGAGGGTTGCAATAAGGCCTTCTCCAATGCCTCCGACCGCGCCAAGCACCAGAACCGCACCCACTCCAACGAGGTACCCCGCCAGGGTGTGCACAGTGTGTGCACGTGGGGCCCCTCTGACGCGTATGTAATTGTACCACCCCATGGCTTCTAGCAGGCTGTTAAGTAGCTAGGTGCCTGATGCCCCTAGCCCCCTCCCCAGCCTATTATCTGAGTTCAGGACGGATCGGCAGGGCCCCGCCCCTCCACCCTGGGCAGCTGGCAATGACGTGCTACAGCTGCTGCTGCTGTCTGACCTATCGTAGCTGTCAGCCCCTCACTGGTAAGCCACAGAGCAGCCTTTGTCTCCCTCCCAGGTAGACAGACGCCCTGGCAGGACTCACAGAACCCAGGGTGAGAAGTCCACTGTACCGGCCTCCCAGTCCAGGCCAAGCCACTCAACTGCTTTTGCTCGGGTAGACTCAGGAAGGAACATTTCTAAAAACTTAGATACGTTTTGGATCCCAAGAGGATTTCCTCCAATGCTTGTAAGAAATCAGAGGCATTCCCTAAGGAATCTAAGCCCCCCAGGGTCTCTACAGACAAGAGCTAGCCTTGGAAAGGGGTGTGTTTATGTATGTGTGTGGATGTTTTTGTGGATGTGGATGTACGTGTGTATGTATTATGTGGGTCTGTGTGGATGTGTATTTGTAGGACACGTGTGCGTGTTTGTGCACTTGTGCACATGTACATGTGTGTGTGCGTGTGTATGTATGGTGTGTATGCATGGACATGTGTGTATGTGTGAATGTGTGTGGAAGGGTACTAGGGAGTGTGTCTACATGTAGATGTGGGCTGCGTGTGTGTGCGTATGTGTGTACTCAGGACTGAGGTTCAGAAACCCTGGGTTTTCATCCCATTCCTGAGTGATTTTGAGCCAGTTTCTTTGCCTCTATGAACCTGTTTTTCTTGACCAGAGAGATCGGGGTGTTAACCTTATCTAATAGAAAATAGTATAATTTTCTATTTTTATACTACTTTCTATAGTATAATAGTATAATAAAATAATAGAAAATTCCAGTGCCTTGATCCACAGGGAGGCGGCATTGCAATCACACCAAACCCCGTGTCCCCAACCCCCTCCCTGGTCTCTGATCTGTGTCCCCAGCTTGTGATGAGGGCTTCCTCAGCTATGCACTTACCCACATACAAAGATGGCAGATCGGACTCATAGGGCCGAGCTCCTGCAGGCCTGGAGCTGGCCTGCCTCCATCCAGCACCTTCTGACTATACCAGCCAAAGGACGTGGCATCGCTCCAGGAGAATGGGGAGTGCTCTCACTCAGAGTCTCGTAACACATGCCTGCTTCTCTTCCCAGAAACCCTATATCTGCAAGATCCCAGGCTGTACCAAGCGATACACGGACCCCAGCTCTCTCCGGAAGCACGTGAAAACGGTACATGGCCCAGACGCTCACGTCACCAAGAAGCAGCGCAACGATGTGCACCTCCGTGCCCCCCTGCTCAAGGAGAACGGGGACAACGAGGCCAGTGCTGAGCCCGGTGGCCGGGGCTCTGAGGAGAGTGCTGAGGCCAGCAGCACCAGCCAGGCCGTGGAGGACTGCCTACACATCAAAGCCATCAAGACCGAGAGCTCCGGGGTAAGCAGAGCAGGGCAGTGCAGGCCCCAGTGCATGCCTCCCGCCCCCAGGAGATCAAGCCCAGCAGCACGAGGGCACAAAGCCCCGACTGCAGCCGTGGGCTGTGTCTCAGGATCCCCTCCTCTAAGCACACGACAACATCCTCCTCTCTCCAGCTCAACTTTCCTCCCTTCACGACCTTGGGCCTCTTATAGAACCTGTCTTGTGCCAGGTCCCGTAGTTCTAGGCAGGGCCGTGGGCCACAGGGATGCCTGGTCCTACATGGTCAGTCTGTGGGTGGTTCCTGGGATTTGCCTTTCCAACCAGCACCCAAGAGCTACAGTTGGTCCCCTTCCCTCTGTCCTGTCTCTGTGTCCTTGCCCCTGTGGCCTCCACTCCTTTTGTTCTAACCATCTGTTCTTTGTTTCCACCTCTTTCTCTCGACTGTACCTCCCCTAAGGATAGACGGTACTGAGGTGAGCAGGGAAGCCCGGCCGCGGTGTGGGCGGGCTGGCGTGCTGAGGGCGGGCTGGGGTATTGGTCCCAGCCTGCGGCTTGGGCGCAGGCTGATAGGGCAGTCCAGGCCCCTCAGGAGCCTAGTAAGATGGGTTTGGGTCGGTGGGCATCAGGCACTGCAGATAGAACCCCCAGGACAGATAAAGGCTGGAGGCAGGAATCAGGCTGGCAGCTACAGGAGCGAACCATGGGGACGGAACCTCCCCGAGAGACAGGGCGCAAGTTTAGGGCACAGAGGAGGAAAGGACCAGCCAATGGAGGGTCTTGAGTGCCAACCTGAGAAATGCAGGTCTTGCCATGGGCAGAAGGGAGCTCTGTCACCGAAAATTCTGGAATTTGGGAGCATCTGGCCTGGGAATGAGCCCACAGGTGCTACATCTGAAGTGAGCCTCAGCTGGGCTTAGAGCCCAGGTCCCAGTGGAGGCAGCCCGGGTTGTGTGGAGTCCTGCATTGTACACATGAGCCCCCCTCTGCATGGACCAGAGTGGGGGCTGGTTCAGAGTGGCCCGTCAGTCAAGGGCTTGTGTCCAGCAGGTCCACACTCCCTGGTCTTCCTGGCCCTTTCCAATAACCTGCCTCTGGCCTGTTGAGAAGGCACCAGGTCAACAGGCCCCCACAGCTCCTTGTTCCATCACACAGCACGTCCCTGTTTTTGGGAACACTTAGCACCCTCTTGGATGTCAACTTCACGCAGCTGTGGCTGCCTCTGTGGGGCAGACCTCAAGTGTCCCCACATACTGAAAGCTCAGCATGCAGAGCTCTGGCCCAGGTGCTGGCCCAGACAACCAAGGAGTGGGAGGCAGGAAAATGTGGCGCCTTCCGCCTCTCAGGTGCCTTCTGCCTACCAGAAGCTTTCCATACAGCCACTGACCCTGTCCCAGAGACAGCTCAGGTGCCTCTTCTAGTTGGGGGAGCTGAGGTTCAGAGAAGTGAGGTGGCTGGGCCACCTGCTGCAGACAGACAGTGATGCTCAAAAGCTCTCTGCATGGCGGCCTCCTTCCCAGGTGTGCAAGGGCACAGCGTGTGTACACACAGGGGCAAGGGCCAGGGGGATTCTCGCACCCTCTGAGTCTGTGTCTTCTCACACCCCCTCACCCCGTAGCTGTGTCAGTCCAGCCCCGGGGCCCAGTCATCCTGCAGCAGTGAGCCCTCTCCCCTGGGCAGTGCCCCCAACAATGACAGCGGCGTGGAGATGCCAGGGACAGGGCCCGGGAGCCTGGGAGACCTGACAGCTCTGGATGACACGCCCCCGGGAGCCGATGCCTCAGCCCTGGCCGCTCCCTCTGCTGGTGGCTTGCAGCTGCGCAAACATATGACGGCCATGCACCGGTTCGAGCAGCTCAAGAAGGAGAAGCTCAAGTCGCTCAAGGATTCCTGCTCCTGGGCTGGGCCGGCTCCACACACCCGGAACACCAAGCTGCCTCCCCTCCCAGGAAGTGGTAAGAGGGGGCCCCGGGTGTGTGGGCAGGGGCGGGACAGGGCCTGGGCCAAGCACCCGGTAGATTCACCTCCATCGAGCGCCATGTCCATCTCACTGGATGCCCACAATAGAATAGATCTCACCAGCCCATTGCACAGATGAAAAAAAGTGAGGCTTGGAGAGGGGAGAGTGCCCCATTCAGCTCAAGGGCAGGCCTGAGTGGCTCCAAAGCCTGTACTCTTCCAGCTCTACTGTGCTTCTGCTCTGGGCACTGTGGCCAAGGCCCTAGGGAGGAGAGCACTATAATCCCAGCCCCTGTGTTTAGAAGGCCATGCTGTGAGAAGCACACTGGACCGGGGAAGGAGCCAGGGAGCGAGGACAGAGCTCAGGCTGGGGCTGGGCAGAGGAGAGAGACAGCACGTCAGCTAGCGAAGCACAGGGACTTCTGCATAAAGTCAGTTTCAAGAGGTGCTGGCCAGGCTTCAGGAACCAAGGCGACTCTGTGCCAGACAGTTAGCTGGACCCACAGCCAGTGTGGTGGACACTGAGACGCACCACCCAGGTGTCTCTTGAAGGGAGGCTTTATTGCCCCAGCTGTTGCAGGAACTGCAAGCAAATGGCCTTCAACTCCTGGCCTCATACAGAAATCGCCTGGGCTGTAGACTGCTGCCTCCCCCAAGGTCACCCTTTTCCGGGGTGGCCCCCATCCAGGGACTGATCAGGGCAGGAGTGTGAGGCCGTTCAAGGCCCAGAGCTCCCTGTGACATCAGCTGCCGTGGGGCCTGCAGACCCGCGCGTGCGCGCACACACACACACACACACACACCCTTGGCATTCTGAGGCCTTTGCTCCCTTCCATGGGTGTGCATCAGGGGACTGCCTATTAGTAGCCTCCTGGGTCAACTCAGTCCCTGGGATGCCAGCCTGGCCACAGCCACTGCCAGATGGTAAAGGTGCAGGGGCTGGCCAGGGCCCTTCCAGGCTCCTCCTCCCCGGCTCTCAATAACCTCTTCCTACAGAGAGGCATGTGTTACCCACAGCTGGAGCAACTAAGGATCAGACAGAATGAGAATTCAGGGCCGGGCAGGCCGTTGCAGCTAAGATTGGAATAAGGCCTCCTGACTCCCACTGGGCCATCATTTGTTCACTTACTGGGCTCCCCGTCCCTCCTTTCATCTAGAAGTCGTCGGCTGAGGGCCAGCTGTGTGCCATGCCCTGTACAGGGCTCCAGCGGCCACAGGCTGAGCTGGGTCAAAGCCGGCAGAGCACCCGCGCCCTGGCCCGGGTTGCTGACCCCTCTTCTTTCCCGCAGGCTCCATCCTGGAAAACCTCAGCGGCGGCGGGCCAGCCGGGCTGCTGCCCAACCCACGTTTGTCGGAGCTGTCCGCGAGCGAGGTGACCATGCTGAGCCACCTGCAGGAGCGCCGCGACAGCTCCACCAGCACAGTCAGCTCCGCCTACACCGTGAGCCGCCGCTCCTCCGGCATCTCTCCCTACTTCTCCAGCCGCCGCTCCAGCGAGGCGTCGCCCCTAGGCGCCGGCCGCCCCCACAACGCCAGCTCGGCCGACTCCTACGACCCGATCTCCACCGACGCGTCACGGCGATCGAGCGAGGCCAGCCAGTGCAGCGGCGTCGGGGGCGGCGGGGGCGCGGGGCCGCTCAGCCTCACTCCGGCGCAGCAGTACAGCCTGCGGGCCAAGTATGCAGCGGCCACCGGCGGGCCGCCCCCGACCCCACTGCCTGGCCTGGAGCGCGCGAGCCTGCGGACCAGGCTGGCGCCGCCCGCTCCCTGCCCGCGCCCGCTGGGGCCTCGGCGGGGCAGCGATGGGCCCGCCCGCGGCCACGCGGGGCCCGCGCCCGCCTTCCCCCACGAGGCGCCGGGCGGCGGGGCACGGCGGGCCAGCGACCCAGTGAGACGGCCCGACACCCTGGCCGCGCCGCGGGTGCAGCGCTTCCACAGCGCGCATGATGTGAACCCGGCCCCGCTGCCGCCCTGCGCCGACCGGCGAAGCCTCCGCCTGTCAGGCCCCACGAACGCCGATGGCGGCCTGGTCCGCAGCGCCTACTCGCCCCGTCCGCCCAGCATCAGCGAGCACGTTACTATGGAGGCCTTAGTTGCAGGCGCGGACAGCGCAGGGCCCGACATGGGCCTCGTGCTGCCCGAGGACGACCTTGTGCTGCCCGACGACGTGGTGCAGTACATCAAGGCGCACGCCGGTGGGGCCCTGGACGACAGCCCCCCGCAGGCCTACCCCCCTGAAAGCACCTGCTTCTCCGAGAACCCCAAACTGCCCAGCCCGGGGCTGCATGGCCCGCGCAGGATGGTGGCCGCCGACTCCAATGTGGGCCCCTCCGTCCCGGGGCTGGGAGGCTGCCAGCTGGGCTACGGGGCCCCCTCCAGCCTGAACAAAAACAGCATGCCTGTGCAGTGGAATGAGGTGAGCTCCGGCACCGTGGACACGCTGGCCAGCCAGGGGAAGCCTTCGCCCTTCCCGCAGGGCAACCTGGCTGTGGTGCAGCAGAAGCCAGCCTTCGGCCAGTACACAGGCTATGGTCCTCAAGGTCTGCCCCTGAGCCCGGGGCCCCTGGACAGTGCGCAGACACACTTCCAGCCCTGTGGGGGCGGCCCCTCTGTGCCTCGGATAAATTATATGCGGCAGCCAGGGACAGGTGGTCCGTGTCCCAATATGACCACCACCGGGAGCCCCCACACCAACTATGGCCAAGCCCACCCCCAGCTGAGCCCCAGTACCATGGGTGGGGCCCTGAACCCATACCCCCCATCCTGCAGCAACACGGTGGCCAAGCCAGTCCACCTGGGGCTCCCCCAGCAAATGGAAGTTGCTCCCGAAGCTGCCATGATGGGCAGCAACCGCAGGGAACTTGGAATCACCAATTCCAACCTGACCGGGATGCCACCCCTTCACTCAACCCAGAGCTACCCACAGCAGAGCCATCACCTGGCAACTCCCATGAGCCAGGAGGGCTACAGCCAGGGCTCCCACCTTCTGCCTTCCCAGCAACCCGGCTTCATGGAGCCCCAGCAGGGTGCTGTCGGGGTGGCCGGATCCAGCTTTGGCCTAGTGCAACCCCGGCCACCCGCTGAGCCCAGCCCTGCCGGCTGCCACCGTGGGGTGCGGGCTGGGCTGCAGCTGGCCTATGCCAGGGCCACCAGCCATGCCATGGCCACTGTGTCAGCCAACCAGGAGATGGTCGATGTGCCCAAAGGAGCGATGGGCAACGTGGTGTCCCGGCCTCCTCAGCCAGCCCCACAGGACGTGACCGGGACCCAGGATCACAGCATGCTCTATTACTATGGCCAGATCCACATGTACGAACAGAACGGAGGCCTGGAGAACCATGTGGGCTGCCAGGTTGTGCGGCCCCAGCCATCGCAGCCACAGGCTTGCCCAGACAGCATCCAGCCCCAGCCCTTGCCCTCGCCAGGGGTCAACCAGGTGTCCAGTACAGTGGACTCCCAGCTCCTGGAGGCGCCCCAGATTGATTTCGATGCCATCATGGATGATGGCGATCACTCAAGCCTGCTTTCAGGCGCCCTGAGTCCCAGCCTCCTCCACAGCCTCTCCCAGAACTCCTCCTGCCTCACCACCCCCCGGAACTCCCTGACTCTCCCTTCCATCCCCACGGGCATCAGCAACATGGCTGTTGGGGACATGAGCTCCATGCTCACTAGCCTGGCCGAGGAGAGCAAATTCCTGAACATGATGACCTAAGGTCCCAGCCCTGGGCGCTCAGCAGACTCGGAGGAGCCATCACTTCCCAGAGCGTGGGGCTCTTGTCGATTTTGTCTTTTTCCAAAAAAAAGTATTAAATAGGTCTGAGGGAGTATTGCCAATGGCCGGTTCAGACCACAGTGGCTTTAAGGGCAGGTTTGTGTGTATCCTGTCTGATTTTCTTTGGGGTTATTTTTCGGAACACTGCGAAAAGTCTCAATGAGAAAGGCAAGGTAGAAATGAAAAACTCGTTGGCACAGTGCTTCCCAGCCTTTGGTGTTTATGGGACCAAATTGTTCTGGCGTCTTTTCCTCTGTCATTTGGCTAATGAGGGATTCCATTGGCTGAGGGCTTTCCAAGTACATGAGGGAAGAGGGTAGAGGGAACCACATTTGGGTTTGAATCTGAAAGCCATACTGGATATTCGGATCCAGGAAGACAAGCTTCTCACTCTCATACGGGCGATGCAGAAGAATTCTATGAAGCTTACTTCTTGAGGCCTCTAACATCCCCCGTGCTGCAGAGGAAGAAAAAAAGATCTTTACCTGGATTTGGAAGTACATCGTGATTCCAGGTTTGGTAGAGCGGGCACGTCTGCCCTACCCCCCAAATCCAAGTTTGTGACTGGCAGACTGTCCAAGTGCATACAAATGAATGAAGTATGGAAGGATTTCCAGAGAAGAGAAAGAAAAATTGTAGTCCTTGGGGCAAGCCCAGGAGCTGTCCCGGCTTCTCCACACCATGTTTGCAGTGTTCATGCATGTCGAATGTATCCCTTCCTGGAAAGAACACTTACTTCTAAATACCTCGGGGCTGCTGGAGCTGCTTTGGGTTAAGGATGGACCCAGGTGAGCCAAAGCCTGGCATGGGGCCTCCAGAAAGAGGGAGAACGCCAGGGGCCCAGCCTCAGGCCACCCTGAGGCTCCCTCATAAAAAAAGGAAGTCGTATGTTTACCCAATCCTGTTTCTCCAATGCACTGTCCACCCACCTTACCACGGAAAAGCCCAGGACTTGACAGCAGCCTCTGCCCAGGCTCCCAAGCTGTGTTGTCCGCTCACCTGCAGCCCAGTGGTCTGTGCCGAGGCACAGTGTGCGGTCCCTGGATCTTCTAGATTTCCTTCCCTCCATCCTCCTGCTCATTTTGCAAAGTACGATGACCTGCATGGTGTTTTTGGTGGGGGTGGGAGGATGACAGGGTTGATTCTTGGGACCCTGAGGGACCATCACTGAATTTTCCTGTTCAGTGCAACCCAGCCCCACCTGGAAATGGCATTTGGAGCTGGCATCAGAAGACATCGTTCCTGAACATACTGGAGGGTAACTTGATGCCTCATCCACACCACACACATACCCACACCGCACACCGTTCCCATGTTGAATTAGTGGCAACCTTGCTGAAACCAGCCGCACCACTATGAGCCTGATCCTGTGACCCTTGCCTCAACCGGGGCAGGACCAAAACCTTACTTGGGCAGTCCACATTCCAGCACATCGGATGTTTTGTTAGGGTCCATAAACCAAGCCAATGCCAGATAACATCCCTGGGACCCCTCCAAGGGTCTGGGCTCAGTGACGGTGTTCACTCGCTCCCTGAGCTAAGATTTTGCTAGCCCTTCCCAGCCTGTGTATAGACTGTACAGAAGGCATCATCCCTGAAAATACTGTAGGTGAATCAGCAAGCCAAATTTATATCTCCAAAATATTTAGCTTTTTCTACATGCTATGAATTGAGATGACACGCTCAACTTGTAAATAAGTCTTTTTGTACATTAAAAAAGTAATTTTTTCATAATTTATTTTGTCTATCTGCTTCTTCCTTGACAGGAGTTAATGAGAACCTGAGCAGTAAATTTGGTGCATCTGAACAGAAACTAGGCTGTATTTTTTCACAACAGTGTCAAAATTGACTGTCGCGCCTTTGCTGAGAAATGTTTAATGCTGAAGACATTTAGTGGCTGTTTATTGTTGTCTCTGGGGGTGAGGGGTGGGCAGGGCTTGACGATTTACTAACCGGCTGTTCTTTCAGCAAGCTGATCTGAAGATCTAAGTTGCTTTGCCGAAACCTTGTGTGCCAGACCGGGTATATTCCCAAGCACTTGTCCCAAAGCAATCCTCAGGTCGGGATTCCCTCTTTGATGGGTAATCTGATGAGCATTCTTGAGTCAGGGTGGGGGTCAGGGGAGAAGATAGACCTTTGTGCTCTGCTGGAAAAAGGAGAAAGGACAGGCAGGTGGATATGCCTGAGCCCTAGGAGGTGGCCCTGGCAAGGACTCGGGCCCGGGGAGGCCGGGGCCCAGATCTAGTAAGCCAGCAGTCAACCATTAGCAGCAATCAGGCCGCTCTAGGGAACCTCAGGGAGCCAGTAAGCAGGGCGCAAGGACTGGGATGGTTTCTGGGACAGAAGAACAGCGGGGAGGGTCTAAGACTGGGTTCAAGGGGGGTAGAAGTCCCCTTCTGTAGGGCCAGAAATGCTGAGCCCCTGAACCCCCTCCTCTCCATGAGAAAAAGCTTGCCACCCGGCTCAGAGAATGCAGAGCCAAAGCCACGTAGAGGGCATTCGGTTTGGCGGCATATGACCAAGTGGACTGAGGAAAGGAGGAAACCCCCAAGGAAAACAGAATTAAGTAGTTTGCCTTTCTGCTGGGCACCCGAAGTCTTCCGTGTATGACTGGCCATAGTTTCCTGCTAGAAAGACTATAGCCCGAGTCACTCTGGGGCCTCACTCTTCTGTGAGGAAGGCTCACTTAGCTGAGGCCACCCTCAGGAGGAGGTAAGGAGCATGCCTGCGCCCTATGTCTGCCTCCTTCTGAGCTTATTTGAAGGCCTGTGTTTCTCCTCTGCCTCACCACATGGTAAGTCTCTGGAAACAGCTCTGAGGGCAGAGGGAGGCCACAAATTGTTCAGCGCTGAGACTTGATGATTCACAGTGTTAAGAAGCCCATCATGGCTCCAGGCCTCCATCAGCTAACCTTGGCCAAGGTCATGCTGCATACCAATATCCAGGAAGCTTTGGCATGCTGAACCTCTATGAAACTTCTGAATCTAAGCCAACTGAGGGTTGGCTGATCTAGGTTGGGCTGTGCTGGGCAACTGGGGGAGGGGCTAATCCAATCAGCTTGGCTGGGGCACAACCCCACGGGACTCTCCTCTTCCTCGTAGGGCCAGGAGGCTGGCCTGGCCATTGCCTTCTTGTGGGGACGAAGCACAAGAGAATACGCAGATAAATGAGGATTCTCTTTGGGCTTCCTCTCTGAACCATGGAACTGGTCAAAGCAAGTCACTTGGCCAAAGCCATCGGCAGTGACATGGGCAAGTGCTTCCCTTCCATGGAAAGGAGAAGGAGAGAGTAAATATCTCTCAACAATATATAATCCCCCACAGTCTGCCCTCAAAGACTGTGATGCATGTCCCTCCCACATGTAGAATATACTCACCACAGGCTCCCCGAGATCTATACACTTGATCATCAGACTCAAAGTCAAGGATCTTGCAATCGACACCTGTCGTGGATGAGGCTCTTCTACCCAGACACTTAGGAACTAGAAAAGCTCTCAGCCCATCGTGCACATGCACACTCCCAACGTACAGTGGTGGCATGCCCCTCTCCTCTCTTGGTCATTGTGAAACAGTAGGGTTTCACTTTGAAACCCTCCTGAGCAACTATTTTCAGAGCCTCCCGCTGGGTGGAATGTTTCTTGAATTGTTCCCCAGTTCATTTTGCTGCCTGGCTCTGGCTTCCTCAGTTGAGGTCATCTTCCCTTTGGCTCAGCCCTTCAGCTTCTGGGGAGGGCCTGGGGAAGCATGCCCTCCATGAGCACACAGTAACTCTTCAACCTCTTCCTGTCTGAAGGAAGTTAGGAGCCTGCCACCCTTTACTTCCATCCCCCTGAGTCCATGCATTTGCACGCTCGGCTCTCTCAAACATTGTGAGTCTTCGGCATATTTGATTCCAGTCAACTCTGTGCCAAAAGACCCACCCATGTCCCTTCAGTGACACGTCTCATCCTACGTTAGATGACTGGGACCTCACACCATGCTACATGGGGCCATGCCCTGAAGGTTTCTAGGTACCCTGTTATCACTGAAAGGATAGTCGAGAGCCACTTTATTCCTTTCCAGGACTGAAAACAAAGAGCACTAGAATCAAGGGCACATCCTTGACTTTGTCTTTACTCTGACGCTGTCCTTCACTGGAACTGCCTGGACTCTGTATCTGTCCCCCTCCCAAGCCAAATCTGAAGCTAAAGGTCTCTTAGTGGCTAGAGAGACTGGAGATGAGAAATAACTTCATTTTCCAAATCCTGCTTAAACCTGGCCGGTTCCTTTCTGCACCCATCTCCCACTTGCTGTACCTTATTTATGGCTCAAAAAAGCTCATGTTGACAATCTTCTGCCTGGAAACTGGCCTGCCAAATTCCACAAATTCATAGGAACATTTTCTCCCTCCCAAACTAGCATAGGCTGTAATTTACCAAATATTTCTTCACCACATGCACCCAGGTCACTGTTTTTCTGGCCATTTTTCCAACCTCTTCTAAATTTCCTGACTGTCCAGTTCCAAAACTATGCTGCATATTTCTGGACTCTGTTACATTAGTCTCCCATTTAGGTACCAATTTCTGAATAAGCTAACAATGGCCCTCAAATGCTATCTAACAAAAACCCACAAAAGCCCCGAAGCGTAAACCAAGCAGTCACTTAGCTCAGTAGTCTGCGCATTGGCCCCAGGGGGCTTCCCTCGGCTGGGCTCACTGATGCAGCACAACTCCACTCCTGGGCCTCCTTCCCTGGAACCAGAGCCTTGCTTGGACATCTACAGGCGAAGGCACAAGTACCCAAGGGGAAGGAAAACGTAGGAGGCCTCTGAAGGCCTTGGCTTGGAACAGGAAGCAAGTCACATGACTGAGCCCGAGATCAATGGAAGAGGGAAGAATATGTCTCCTACAGAATCAGAGAAGGCAGGTATCCTAACAATAATCCAATCTATGATGTCTGACCAGCTCTGATCCTAGTAATACTGGCACTGTAGCCTCCATGTGTCCCCCGAGTCTGTATCTTAGTTGGTTCTACACCCAGAAAGGGAAGACAGCAGGGTCATCAGTTGGTACTTTGTAACCAGTAATGTCCCAAAGCCAACTCCTAAGCCTCTTAATCATATCTCTCCCCAACTCTGCAACTGACTTCACATTGGTAACTGAAAGTTGGCTGTGCTGGGAGAATTTACACCATGGAGATTGGCGAACACCATCGCTTGGGGCTTCCCCATCCTGTCTCCCAGAGAGTCATTATGAAAGATTTGCCAGTGTACCTGCTAGCATTCTCAAGTACTGTCAGTTGTCAATAGACTGATATGCCCAGGGTTCTTTTTTAAGTATACATGGCAACAAAACCAGTTCTTCAAGGACTGAATGAGCCTAGAGTGCCATGAGCATGGCTACCCTAATCATCTAGCTTCATGGTTTTCAAACCTGAAGTCGTGCAAACACTGGCGTGCCTGGGTGGCTCAGTCAGTTAAGGGTCTGTCTTCAGCTCAGGTTATGATCTCAGGGACCTGGGATCCAGCCCCACAATGGGCTCCCTGCTCAGCAGGGAGTCTTCTTCTCCCTCTCCCTCTGCTCCTTCACCCCTGTTCATGCATGCTCACTCTCTTTCTCTATATCAAATAAATAAATAGGGAGTAGCAGGCTGAGATGACATCAGGTCACAGGAGTTCAGTTAGATAGTTATCAAACCACTCTGAACACCTACAAATCCAACAGGAGAGCAAAGAGAAGAGCAGCAATTTTAGAAACAGAAAATTGACCACTTTCTGAAAGGTAGGACATACAGAGAAGTGAATCCAAAGAGATGGGAAGATAGACTGCGGTGGGGAGGAGCCAGCTTGCAGCAAGTGACGGAGCAACAGAGCACAAAATCTGATATTTTAGAAGTCTGCTCCAATGAGGGACATCACTCCAGAGGCTTAGCCAGGGTGAAGCCCTCATGGGGACAGCATGGTCTCAGATCAAGGGTGTCTGTTAGGATAAATGAGGCAGAAGAGAGAATCAGTGATAAAGAAGACCAAATAATGGAGAATAAAAAAAGCCAAGCAAAAGAGAGACAAACGACTACTGGACCACGAGGGGAGAATTCGAGAGATAAGTGATACTGTAATATGAAACAATATTAGAATAATTGGGATTTCAGAAGAAGAAGAAAGAGAGAGGGGGGCAGAAGGTATATTGCAGCAAATTATTGTAGAGAATTTCCCTAATATGGCAAAGGGAACAAGCATCAAAATCCAGGAGGTGCAGAGAATCCCCCTCAAAATCAATAAGAATAGGTCCACACCCCGTCACCTAATAGTAAAATTTACAAGTCTTAGCGACAAAGAGAAAATCCTGAAAGCTGCTTGGGACAAGAAGTCTGTAACATACAATGGTAAAAATATTAGATTGGCTGCAGACTTATCCATAGAGACCTTGCAGGACAGAAAGGACTGGTATGATATATTCAGAGCATTAAATGAGAAAAACATGCAGCCAAGAATACTATATCCAGCTAGGCTATCATTGAAAATAGAAGAAGAGAGAAAAAGCTTCCAGGACAAACAAAAATTAAAAGAATTTGTAAACACCAACCCAGCTCTTCAGGAAATATTGAAAGGGTCCTTTAAGCAAGGAGAGAGCCTAAAAGTAGTAGACCAGAAATGAACAGAGACAATATACAGTAACAGTCACCTTACAGGCAATACAATGGCACTAAATTCATATCTTTCAATAGTTACCCTGAATGTAAATGGGCTAAATGCCCCCAAACAAAAGACACAGCGTATCAGAATGGATAAGAAAACAAAACCCATCAATATACAGCCTGCAAGAAACTCATTTTAGACCCAAAGACACCTCCAGACTTAAAGTGAGGGGGTGGAAAACAATTTACCATGCTAATGGACATCAAAATAAAGCTGGGGTCGTAATCCTTATATCCGATAATTAGATTTAAGCAAAAGACTATAATAAGAGATGAGGAAGAACACTATATCATACTCAAAGGGTCTGTCCAACAAAAAGATGTAACAATTTTAAATATCTATGCCCCTAACATGGGAGCAGCCAACAACATAAACCAATTAATAAAAAAATCAAAGAAACATAAATAATAATACAATAATAGTAGGGGACTTTAAAACCCCCCTCACTGAAATGGACAAATCATCCAAGCAAAAGATCAACAAGGAAATAAAGGCCTTAATGACACACTGGACCAGATGGACATCACAGATGTATTCAGAACATTCCATCCCAAAACAACAGAATACACATTCTTCTCTAGTACACATGGGACATTCTCCAGAATAGATCACATCCTGGGTCACAAATCAGGTCTCAAATGGTATCGAATAAATAAATAAAATCTTTAAAAAAAAAAAAGTCATGCAAACACTGTTCAATGAAATTGCCTGTATAAGGCAAAGGACACAGTTAAAAGCAGGGATCATGTGATCAAAGTTGGGACACATTCCACATCCCCCCTCTCAGCTTCCCCCCACCACCCCCCCAACACTCAACCAGCCAGAGCATAGGTGTGCGTCCACAGAGCAGAGTTTGGAAATCAAATACTGAGCTCAGGACTAGATTAACTGAGGCCCAGGAAAGTTGTGAGCAAGTTATAAAAGAATCAAAACCTTTGTTTCTAGAATCCCAGAAGTCATCTTGGTCCACCAGCCCTCCAATTAGCACAGGGCACAGACTGTGCGTACTACTCAATCCTTCACTGCTCTCTGCCTCTGCCAGCTGTGAGCTCTTAGGGCAGGCGCTACACCCAGTCTACCTGGTCTCCCATGTCCAGCACGTGGAAACCCATTCTGCCCAGTTTATTTCCAAATGAGGTGGTTCTAGAAAGCTTCATGGAGGATAGGGAAGTGAGCAAAGCTTTGAGAGGTGGGAGGGGTTGGCACTTGAGAAGCTCTTCCAGAATGTATTTTTTTAATTTATTTTAAAGAGCATTAAAATATATATATTTATCTATTTGAGAGAGAAAGCAGGAGGAGGGGCAGAGAGAGGGGGGAGAGAATCCCAGGCAGACTCCACACTGGGCACAGAACCTGATGTGGGGCTCGATCCCAGGACCCTGAGATGACAACCTGAGCCAAAACTGAGAGTCGGATGCTTAACTGACTGAGCCACCCAGGCATGCCCAGAATGTATTTACACGTAAGGTCACATGCATAGAAGTCTACAAAGAATTCTGAACACAGAGATGAAGCTATGGAAACTGAGGCTGCCCTTAAGAGGTTTGGGGTTTTGTTTTGTTTTGTTTCTGGGTGGTGGTGGTGGGGAGAGGCAAGGAGAGACTGAAAAGAAAGAGGAAGAAGGCTGCAATCTGGTAGGCTGGAGGCTAAGCAGGTACCAAAGATTTGGAGGCAGAGTCTCCTGGTAGAGCCAAAGGCTGCCCTGTCACTGTGAGCTGAGGCTCTCTGACAGACCCTTCCAAATCCAAAATGCACTCCACTAGCCTTCCAGAAAATGTATCAATTGCTAAAGCACGTTTCCTTTGGGTGCAAATATTGAGGTCCACTGAAAAAGGTGGTAACATTGAGCAGGACCTTCAAACCTGATGAACAAAGGAACAAGCCTGCAGGAACATCCTCAGCCCTTTACCATCTCTTTCCAGAACCATCTGGCAATTTCCTGCAACTGGGTGGCCAGGGAAGACTCATCTGTGTGGTAGCACGCTGGCTTTCTTCCATGCATGAGAACCTTGTTTCTTCAACAGGGTCAATTCCAAAAACAGTCTCTGAACTCAGAGGTCATGTGAGGTTCCTGAAAGCTGATCAATCTTCAGCTTTTTCCTGTTCATCTCCTCATCCTCCTTTCTGTCCTCCTATGCATCCTCCTCCTGCTCTTTCTCCCCTTCTTTTGCTTCTTTTTCTCTTTCTTTCTCTCTGTCTATCTCTCTGTGTCTATCTCTGTCCCTCTCCCAGCCGGTGGACCTGACAGAGAACAAGCAGGGGAGCCCAAAGGGAGATTGTGCCTATCACCCCTGCATGGAGCGTGTGTGCAGTGATGGCATGCAGAAGAGTGGCCAGCTTCTGGCAGGGGCAGGGGGAGGCACAGAAAATCAACATGGTCTGAATGGAAAATAGACCCTGATCCAGGTGTTGGAGATGAACAGGAGGCTGTCTGAGGGGACTGAATGTTTCTCAACAGAAACCACGGAGAAGTAAACGGAATATTTTTTAAATGTGGAGAGAAAAGAATTGTCAACCCAGAACTCTGTATCCATGAAAACCTCCTTCAGGGATGAAGGTAGACCGGATACTCTCAGATAAATAGCTACACTCAGATGAAGAAAAACGAAGAGAACTTACTGCTAGCACATCTGTTCTAAAGGCAGAAAGGAAACGATACCAGAAGAAAATTTGGAGCATCAGGAAGAGCAACAGACATCCTAGGGATCGGGGTAAATATAGTAGACTATTCTTCACTCTGGAGTTCTTTAAACGTGTTTAACAGTTGAAAGCGGAGAGAATAACATTGTCTGATGGAGCTCCCAATGTATGTAGACGTCATAAGACAAAGTTGTCTCAAAGGTCCGGGAGTGACTAAGGGAACCACTTAAGTGGAGTTCAAGAACATTCCACTTGACGTACTGAGGCACTGAGTCTAAGCAGACTGGGGAAAGTTCAGCATGCATAGTGTGATCCTTTGTACGATTAGTAAATAGAACACAACAAAGGGAAGTATGCAAAACCAAAATAGAGAAGTTGAAATTGAATGCTAAAAAGCATGTTCAAATAGCCCAAAGGAAGTCAGGAAAGGGAAAACAGGAACAGTAACAGTAACACACACACACACACATAACAGAACAAAATGATAAAACAAAGTCCAAAAACATCAATAATTACATAAAATGAAAATGGCCTAAAAGCATCCCTTAAAAGACGGAATACAATTAGAGCACTCCCTTTACCTGATTTTAAGACTTACCATAAAGCTGCTGTAATCAGGACAGTGTGGTGTTGGTGACAGGGAAGACACAGATCAATGGGTTAGAACAGAGAAGGGGGTCGGCAAACGAGGGCCAAAAGACCAAATCTGGCCTGTGGTCTATTTTTGTAAGACCTGCAAGCTAGGAAGAGTTCTTACATCTTGAAAGAGTTATTTTTTAAAAAGGGATATGAGAGAGTCGATATGGCCCACAAAATCCTAAAATGCTTACTATGTGGCCCTTCGCAGAAAATGTGTGCCAATCCCTGGCACTGAGAATCCAGAAGTAAGCCCACAGAAATATGATCAATTGATTTTTGACAAAAGCACAAAGCAGCCCAGTGGAGAAAGTGTAGCCTTTTAACCAATGGTGAAACAACTGGATATCCACAGACAAAAGCAACCTAAAAACACTGCCACCTAAACCTTGTGCCTCATACAAAAATTACCTCAAAATAGACCATATATCTAATATATAATATAAAACCATAAAACTTTGAGAATAAAATCTTGTGATTTTGAGCTTAGTCAAAGAGTACTTACGGGAGCACCTGGGTGGCTCAGTTAAGCATCTGCCTTCATCTCGGGTCATGAACCCAGGATCGTGGGATTGAATGGGCTTCCCACTCAGCAGAGAGCCTGCTTCTCCCCTGCCCCTCACCCAGCTCATGCTCTCTCTCTATCTCTATCTCTCTCTTTATCAAATAAATAAATAAATAAGATCTTAAAAAATAAAAAAGTACTTATGCACAGCATTAAAACAATGGCCCATAAAAGAAAAAAATGAGAAATTATACTTCATCAAAATGAAAACTGTGTTCTCTGCAAAAGACTCTGTTAAGAGAATGAAAAGACTAACCACAGACTGGAAGAAATAATTTTTCATCACATAGTCCAACAAAGAGCTTAAACACACTCAAAACTCAACAATGAGAAAACAAGCAATCCAATTTAAAAAGGGACCAAAGACTTGAACAGAAGTTTCACTAAAAGGATACACAGTGGGCAAACAGGCATATGAAAACACACTCAACATCATTATCCATCTCTTAGGGCTGTACAAATTTTTTTTTTTAATATTTTATTTATTTATCTGACAGAGAGAGATAGAGAGTGCAGCAGCAGAGGAGTGGCAGCAGGAGAGGGAGAAGCAGGCTCCCTGCTGAGTGGAGAGCCTGATGAAGATGCGACCCCAGGACCCTGAGATCATGACCCAAGCCCAAGGCAGATGCTTAATCGACTGAGCCACTCAGTTGCCCCAGGGCAGTACAAATTTAAATGCAACTAGATACAACCACGTAATGATTTGAATGGCTTACAGTTAAAATACCAAGTTCTGGGAAAGATACCATGCAACCTGGAACTCTTGCACTATTGGTGGAAATGCAGAATGGTCCAACCTCTCTTAAAAAAAAAAAATAGCCTGGTCATCTCTTATAAAGTTAAGCTCGGAGTTACTGGCAAGCCTTCTCCTGGACACATAACCCTCGAGAAATGAAAATGTATGTTCATCCAAAACCCTACACAAAAGTATTTATAGAAGATCCATTCATAAATAATCAAAAGCTGCAAACAATCCAAATGCCCGTAAGCAGATGAATGAGTAAATAAACTGTGGTACATCCATTCAACAGAATCAGGTAGCACAAAGGTAAGAATGAGTGATACATGTAACAACTCAAGTGAGTCGCCAGGGCATTCTGATGAGTCTCGAGAAGTTACACATTGAATAATCGCTTTTATGTGACATTCCTGACTGAACAAATCGATCATGGTGGAGAGTGGACCAGGGGTTTCCAGGGGTTGGGGTAGCAAAAGGGTATCATTACAAATACAGGGCAAGGGATTTTTTTTTTTTAATCAGAAAGCTATTTCGATTGTGGTGGTGATGACACAAGTATATACAGGTGTTAAAATTCATGTAACTATACACTGAAAAGAAAAGGAAGGGGAGCAGAGATAGAGAGGAGGGAGGGAAAGGGGGAGGGAAGAAGGGAGAGAGGGGGAGGGAGGGGGAGGGAGGGAGAGAGGAAACTAAATTGGCTCTTCAAAAAGTTGGGAGCTATTACTTTATATTTCATTCCCAGACTAGATCGGAAGGGGCTGGTTAGACCAAAGCCGGAGAGGCCAACTGGTAGGTTATCACCTTGGAGACAAAATAGGAAAGGTGGGACAGAGGGTAGGAAATAGAGCTGTAGGAGAGAGGTCCTGCCCTCAAAAAGTTGGTGAGCTTGTAGTGGAGATCCTTCCAGTTGGGGAAAGCAGTGCACAGCCAAGTGATGACCAAGACGACCATTCTGGAAGCCCATCTGGGTGCCAAACAGGAGCCAGAGATACTAGTGCTGTGAGAGCCTATAGGGCTGGGAGACACATGCATCCATCCTTATGGTGATGGACAAAGGCCAGTCTTTTCCCCCAGTTCCTCCTCTGGAAGACTTCCAGCCCCATCTATCCATGGGAGGCTAACAGCGTAGCCTGTTCTGGGCAGTGTGCTCACAGCACACAAACCGGGATTGCTCCAAACAACCCCAGACTCCAGGTGGAACCTCACAGCTACCTGCCCCTTTGCCCAGCCTCAGTGCCTGGGGCTGTGGGTGTTCACAGTGCCCATGGGTGCCTTCCAGAAACTGAAGCCTCTAGATCTCCCATATTAGCAGCTCAACCAATGGGAAAAAGCACTCAAATGCCTTGGCCCTCACTCCTACCTGAGCTGGTGGCACAGACCCCCAGCTCTCTACCCAAGCCATCTCGCTTTCCTTTCTAGCAGAGCCCTGACTGTGTTGGGGTCAAAGTGTGCCCACTGGATCTTCACACTGCGGCCCTCCCCTCCTGCTCAGAGGGCGTGCTCTCGCTCACCTTTTGCGGGGCCTCCTTCCAAACCAGGAGCCAGCCTTCTGCTCTTCTCTAATATACAATGAAGATAAATCTTCACTCCCCTTTACACCTCCAGGCTGCCTATGGAAGGACATAAGAAGCCATGGACTCCAGTGTCCTCATCCATTAGATGAGGTGTAAGAAATTTCCCACCTCCAAAATTATTTTGAGGATTAAATGAGACACATGCAGAAAACACTTGGCCCTTGGAGGGTGTTCATTGAAGATCAACTCCTCCATCACACCCCCAGGATGTCATCATCATGGAAATAGTCCTTTGGCTAAAACGCTTGCGCCCAAATCCCCTTGGAAACAGATACACCCAATCCCACCATTGTGAGAACTCATTAGATCAGTGACTTCTGTCCTAAGAATAAGTCTGAGGGGTACTTATGAGGTGTGGTGGTTTTGAGGTCCCAACTAGGCGAAGCTTCACTGCACTTCCCAGAATTCCTTGTCCTGGGGTCTCTGGTTAGGATGGGTCACAAGAGAGATGAGTGCAGGAGGTCTGACAGGTGGAAGGGTAGGGCGGTAGGTTTTTCATGGTACTTTCGCTATGTCAGCCACCGACCCATGCAACTGCAACCACTCGCCTCCCCTTGGACCATCTCTCGCCTCCTCCACACCAGGGCCAAGCGGGTGAGTTTTGTCCCGTGATGAGGGGCACCAGCTTCTGAAAGACACTCGTGCCATCAAGGTAGAGGCAGCAGGAACTGGCCCATTTCTGGTCCTTGCGGGCTCCAGCCTGTCCTCATCCTTCCTGCTTTACATCCACCTTCGCTTCCTGACCACCTGCCCTAGCTCCAGACCTTGTCTCAGACCTGAGACAAGGGCCTTACAGAGCTCACCTGACCATCCACCCCAGGTGTGTGAGTCCAGATCCCCATAACAGATCCCTCTGTATGTCTGTCTGTTTATCTGTGTCTGTCTATCTGTCCATGTCTGTCTGTCGATCTATCTGTCTATCTGCATCTCCAGCCGAGTCCTGACTGATCCATGACACGTGAAGAGCAGACAGCTCTGAAGGCCTGGCATGGCCTTTAGGACCCAGCCTGAGAACATGCCAACGTGGGTAGAGAATCATCATAATGGTGTTTTTCTCTGTCACAGGCACCGCACCAAGCACATTACATCTCCCAGGCCAGGTTACCTATTGTCACCACAAGCTGGGAACAAACCATCCCAAAATTCACAGGCTAAGGACAATGGTCATTCATTCTCATGGGTCAGCCAGGTATTGGCGGGTCTACGCAGCCTTGGCTAAGTGAGCCTGCTGCATGTGTGGGGGACGCAGGCTGAAGGGGCAGCAGTGACCCCGGGGACACTCTGCTTGTGACAATGGCCAAAGCTCAGGAGGACAAATGGGAATTGGCAAGGTCTCTCAAGGCCCGGACAGAGAACTGGAGTATTATCACCTGTGCCCCATTCCATGGACCAAGGCAAGTCACATGGCCGCACCCAACACCAAAAAGCCAAGGGAATTCACTTTGCCCCCAGGAGCCAAATCAGGGCACGGAGGCCGGGCAAGATGAAGAACCAGGGCCAGCGATAAAGGCTCTGTCACCCACCCACGGTGTTTGTTTTTCTCCAGGACAGGCACTGTGACAAGCACTTCCGGTTGGCTGAGCCCTGTAGGTTTCACGACAGCCCTACAAGATAGGTTTACTATCATTGTTAGTTAAGTGAAATCACTTAGCCAAGAGTGCGCAGCCACTGTACTTAGCCAAGAGTGCGCAGCCACTGATGGGCAGAAGCAGATTCAAATTCAGACAGCGTGACTCCTGGGCTCTCACTTCACTGTGATGAGATGGCAGTCAGCAAAATGGGGCTCCCCGGCATGTGGGGGAACAGGCATGATGCAAGAACTGTTCAAAGAGAAGGACAACTGTCGTGAAGAAAGGGAACACACATGACACCTGGGTGGCTCAGTCATTAAACGTCTGTCCTCAGCTCAGGTCATGATCCCAGAGTCCTGGGATCGAGCCCCACCTCAGGCTCCCTGCTCAGCGGGAAGCCCACCCCTCCCCTGGCTTGTTCTCTCTCTCTACCCCCCACCTCTGGCAAATAAATAAATAAAATCTTAAAAAATATATATATATAAATATGCATATATATATACACATACATATATAATGTATGTGTATGTGTGTATATATATATATCCACATATATTTATATATATATATATATATATATATATATATATATATATATAAATTTAAAATAAAGGGGGAACATGCTTGGGAGACAACAGAACAGAACAAGTAGATCTGACCGGGAGGTCGAGGAAGATGTGTCTGAGAAAGCAGCTACTGAGCCTCCTTGAAGGGCGAGAGAAAGTATTCCGGGTGAAAGGAAGAGCACATGTAAGAACCCTGGGGCAGGAGGGAGGGAGCGTGGCACAGAGCAGGACTAAAGGAAGACTGGTATGGCTGGCTGAGGGTGAGGGCACACTGTGACAGGCTTGAAAGTGTCAGGAGGCACCTTCAGGAGCCTCTCTCCTGAGGCTGACAGGGCCAGGCCTCGCAACGAGGGTGAGACTTCACCTTTCTCCTGAGAACTCAGACGGCGTGAGAGACTCGCATGTGGGATACCTTGTCTAGCTGCAGGATGGAAAGGACATGGCAGGATGTATAAGAGAACACAAGGAGCCCAGGCTCAGGCCACTGGAGGTGACCAGGGAGGGATGGTGGCAAACATGGACAGTGGCAGGTACATTCAAGAATGACGTGGGAGGTGAAGTCAGTAGGACTTAGTAAGGTTTCCACACGAGCAGTGAGAGAAAGAGAGGTGGTCAGTAGCGGTCCCTGACCCCAACATGGGGAGATTTGGCTGAAGGCTGATGTGACGGGTTGGGGACAGTGTGGGCAGGGTACGGTGACCTCACTGTGAGCTCAGATGTGCTCCTGTAGAGTTGGATATATTTTGAGACATCCAGGAAGAGAGACATTGGGAATCCTGAGGAAGTCGGGGCTGTGACATTGGTCTGTGGGCCCACTGCATGTAGGAGTGTGGGAGCCATGGAGGAGGTCACCTGGGGCACAGCAAGGCCTCAGAAAAGAGCAGGGAAGCCCAGCAAGCAAAAACCAGAGCCAGGAGGGTGAGGCTGCCAGGGACTCCAGAAAGAACAGCAAGCCACAGAGGAGAAGGAACAGAGTGGGGAGTGCCCCCAGAATCCCAGGAGACCGTATTTCCAGAAGTGATGGCCCCTGCAGTGAATGTTCCTGCTTACCGTGGCACCAAACAGCCGGCTGTCATCCTGGGCCCCTGCCTTTCTCTAGAACTCCACATCCAACCTGGTCAGGAAATCCTTCTGACTGTAGCTTCAGAGAATATCCAGAATCTGATCACTTTTCACCAGAAACCTCCAGCGCTGTACCGGAGGCCACTAACACTGGCTTCCAAGAAGTCTGCTAACGTTGTCAGCCCCCTGGTGGTGTGATTCTACCACAAAGGGAGTGTTTCTCCATGAAATGATCTGTCTGACCCAGGCTGTCTATACGCCCTTCAGAAGAGCCGAGTTCCCAGGATTTTGTGCCACTGCCATATTCCCATTCTCATCCCAAGCTTTTCTGCCAGTCTACCAGCTCTCACTCGTCTCCTGTAGCCTATTCTCATTCCCTAGCTGGAACAAACCTTCAGATCATGTTGCTTCTCCACATAGCACTGACCCTGTGCCCCTCCTAGCCAGCCCAAGTCCTATGGCCCCCAAAGCTCTTTTGGGTCTCATTGTCTTTCCTGCCCCACCACCCCTTCTACCCTGATTTCCTGATTTCGGTCCACATATATGCCTGACACACTCTGCCTCAGGGCCTTTGCACTGGCTATTCCTACTGCCTAAAAGACTCTTCTTGAGACAGAAACACAATTCATGCCTTGCCTCCTTTAGGCCTTTGTTGTCCTAACTTCCTTATTTAAAATAATAAACCCACCTCCTTACCTCTAGGGCACAAGTGACCTTGCTCTCTCTGTATAATTTACACTTGCTGCACAAGATCATGAGTGACAGGAACAGAAGCTGGGCTTGAGCTGGGCAAGGAGAGTGGGAGGTAGGAAATGAAGAAAGCAGTTAGAGTCAAATCTTTCCAGAAATTTGCCAGTGGAGGGAAAGGGAACAAGAAAACAATAGCGGGAGAGGGCTGGTTTGGGATTTTTTTTTTTTTTTTTTTTTTTAATGGCTAAGACAAGTGTGTTGGAAGGTTGAGAGCAAGAAACCAAATAAACAAAGTGGGAGGACCAAAGTGCCCAGAGGGAGCCCGAGCTGGGGGTAGGCAGCAGGGCCAGGAGGCCTGGCCTTAGATAACAGAATGGACAACAACATTCCTGTTGGGACAAGAGGGAAGGGCCCAGGAGAGCAGCAGATGAAACTGGGCTTGAGGGTTTGGCACTGGGAAGAATAAAGACATGTCCTTTCCCTGGCCCTAGGAGTGGAGGCCGTCTCCTGGGAGAAGAATGATCAGAACCTCAAGAAAAGTGTAGAAGGTTTGGGAGTGGTTTGTCCCTGAGGACTCTGTGCGAGCAATCCCTGGTTGCTCGGGAACCATCAGCCCTCAGAGTTTTGTCCCAACAGGGCTGTGCTGCTTGGGGGTCCAGACAGAGAAAGCTGAGTGGGGCCCATCCCCCTTGGCACTGGCTGAGAAGGTCTGAGGGTGGGGCAGAACGGCGGGAGACCATGGCAACAGCAAGTCTTATGGAAATGAGCCCCTGCTACACATTGCCGGGAGATGCTGAAGACCCCAAGATGTCACTTTTCTCTGACTTGGGCACTTTGGATCCCTGTACCAGCCTGGGATCTGGTGCCTCTTTCAGGGAGCTGCTCCCCTCCCCGAAAGCCGCGGCTCCAGGGGCAGGAGGAATGCTGTCTAATGGCCATGCTTTACAAGGGGCTGGGGGTGAGGGGCCCCATTAGGCCTACTGCCTCAGTCCCCGCGGTGCGGCCAGCTGCTGGAGCGCAAGGTAATTCCCCCGTGCCCTTTATTGCCTCCGCTCTGTGGGAGTGACACCGGGCCCTGCTTTACGAGCTGGCAGCCCAGCTTCTACAAGCAGACCCACTGTCAATAAGGGCTGTGTTTTATATTACGGCTGGGACGATTAACGGGCCGCCCCAGCACTCGGCAGACAGCCATTTGGCCAGGGAGGAAAATGACCTAACACTTGAGAAATTTGGAAGCCAGAAAACAGTTGGGGGGGGGGGGTGCACACGTGCGTGTGTTTTTGTGCGTCTGTGTGGTGTGTATACACTCAAACACGTGTGACCATGTCTGCATCTGCTCAACGGCAACAGTATTGAAACCCAGGAATAACTCTGTTAAATACATTGTTTATAAAAATAAAATGAAATAAAATGACTCATTTCCTTCTGGATGGGCCCTTTGCATCACACGCTGACAGGAAGGTTTGGGGGAGAGAGAGAGACGCAGGTGATCAGGGGGTGACTGGTTCCTGCAAAGCGACCTCTCTCCCTAGGTAGGAATAGGTTTCGGTAGAGCATATGGTAAAGTCTCCCATGAGAGAATTTGTCATATTTTAGTGTTATATCTCCTTTAGGTCTGTTTTCCCACTAGACTAGAAGGTCCTAGAAAGCAGGCTGTGCATGACTCCTTTGGCTTTGCATTCTTAGCTCTTTTCATTATACTGGACACCATAGTTCAATCGATGGCAATTGAATTACTGCTTGAATAAGTGAGAGTTACCTACATGGGCACTGACGTGGTCAGCCAACAGTCAGCTTTCCCATTAGACCATGAACCTTTTGCTGGGAGGTGTTCTGTCTTTGACACATTGTAGGTGCTCAGCAAAGTGTATTGGACTGGAATGGACTAAACAAACCAAAGAACAGGGCAGGATCGGTGGGGGTGGGGGGAGGACGAGGGTAGAGGTGGGTTAGATGCCTGTCTGGTTAGATGGATTTACAACTGGTAGGCCACCCCCCATACCCCGCCCAACATCTCAGACAGTGTTGAAAACAGGAATGGGTAATAGGCTCAGGTCCATCCTTCATGATCTTGTTGCTTGTCCTTCGTCCCACTGAGCTTTGAATGGCAGAGGGTCCCAGGCTCGTTGCCCAGCCCTTTCCTCTGCTTCTCTCCCTTGGTGTGCCCTGACCACCTCCAGGCTTTAAATACTATCTATGCACCAAGGACTCTAAATGCATACCTTATTCATGAATTCTGGATTCTTATACTCAGCCACTGCCCTGACATTCCCTTGGAAGTCTCATAGAGACCTTGAACACAGTATTCATCTCCAAACTTCACTCTCTTCCTGTCTTCCTCATCTCAGTAAGTGACATCACCAGTTACCAGTTGTCTAAGGTGAGAACCCAAGAGCTATCTAAGATGGTTAATTTTATCTGTCAAATTGACTAGGTCACAAGATGCCCAGATATTTGCTTAAACATTGTCTTAGTAGGGGCTGGAGAAGTAGGAGACCTAAATATCATCGCATCCCAGGAGTTCAGTTAGATAGTTATCAAAGCATTCTGAACACCTACAAACTCAACGGGAGATCAAAGAGAAGAAGAGAAGCAATTCTGGGAATAGAAAACTTACCACTTACCAGATTGTAGGACATGCGGAGAAGTGAATCTGAGGCAATATACGGAAAGATAGACTATGGGGGAAGAGGCTAAATCCTGGTAAGTGGTCGGAGCACAAAACTGGAACTTTTAGAAGTCTGCTCCAGTGAAAGCATCTCTCTAGGGGCTAAGCGGGGTGGAGCCCTCGTGGAGACAGTGTGGTCTCAGGACCCATGGGGTCACAGAAAACCTGGAGTGTCTGAGTGCGGCAGACCCCCAGGTATCAAAATAGGGAAGCCAGATGCAGAGACGGAGCCGAGGGGTGGCCTCTCAGATTGGGATTACCTTAAACCATGATCTGAGGCACAGTCAGACCACTGCTCTTTGAGCAGGGACCCCACAAGTGCCAGATCCAGGGAGACCACCTCCTTCCTCCTCCGGAAGAAGTGGCATGGGAGCATGTGGCAGGAATCTGCTAGGTTTGGAGACTCCAAATGGGGTTCTGTGCCAGAGACAGAAACGCTCAGTCACAGGCCAGGTGAGCTCGGAGTGCGGCCAGAGACCAGGGAGACAGGAATTATTGAGTACTTTTCTCTGAGGGTGCACAGAGGAGTGGGGCCCTGAGCTCTCGTCTCCTCCGAGCTGGAGATTGGAAGGCCACCATTTTCATTCCTGTCTTCCAGAGTTCTACGGAAAATGTTCAGGGAACAAAAGCTCAAAGGGCAAAACCACACAGATTACTTAGACTTGGCAAGGGCGGTGCAATTCTGCCTCAGGCAAAGACGTTTGAAAATCACTGCAACAGGTCCCTCCCTCAGAAGATCAGCAAGAACATCCAGCCAAGACCAAGTTCACAGATCAATGAGAACTGCAGAACTCCAAAGCTAGTGGAAAGCAACACAGAATTCACGGCTTTTTCCCCATGATTCTTTACTCTTTCAAAGTTACATTTTTAAAAAATTTCTCTCTTTCTAATTCTATCTTTTTAATTTTTCCTCTTTCCTATTTTAACATTTTTAACTATTTTATCTTATCAAGACCTTTAGAAAATCTTTTTAAATTTTCACTCTTATAGTCATATTCTATCCCTTCATTGTATTTAACCTTATTTTTTGTGTACATATAGGTTTTTCTTTCTTTAAAATTTTGGGATACAGTTTCTTCTAACAGATCAAAATATACCCTAAATCTAGCTCATGGTTTTATTCTAGTCTCCAGCCTGATCACATTCTTTCCTTTTTTTTTTTTTCCTTTTTTCAACTAACTTGTTATCAATTCCTTTTTTAGAATCTTTTTTTATTTTCATCTTTACAGTCATATTCCATCCCTTTATCATGTTTGCCCTTATTTTTGTATATATATAACTTTTTCTTTCTTTAAAATTTTAGAAGGCAGTTTCTTCTAACAGACCAAAATACACCCAAAATCAAGTGTGTGGCCCTGTTCTATTCACCAGTCTAATACATACGTGTGTGTGTGTGTGTGTAGAGAGAGAGAGAGATAATTGACCAGATTATATATATTTTTTCTCCTTTCTTCTTCCCCCAGTTTCCAGTCTCTCTATTTGGTTAGTGTATATTTTTCTGGGGTGATATCTACACTTTTAATATTTTGTTCTCTCACTCATTTATTCTTATCTGGATAAAATGACAAGGCAGAAAAACTGACATCAAAAAAAAAAGAATAAGAGGCAGTACCAAGGGCTAGGGACCTAATCAATGCAGACATTATTAAGATGTCAGAACTAGAGTTCAGAATGATGAATATCAAGGTGCTAGCTGGGCTCAAAAAAAGCATGGAAGATACTAGAGAATCCCCTTCTGGAGAAATAAAATCCCTTTCTGAAGAAATTAAAGAACTGGGGCACTGGGGTGGCTCAGTCATTAAGTGTCTGCCTTCAGCTCAGGTCATGATTCCCAGGGTCCTGGGATAGAGCTCATCATTGGTCTCCCTGCTCAGCATGGAGCCTGCTTCTCTCTCTCCCTATCTTCCTGCTTGTATTCCATCTTTCACTGTGTCTCTCTCTGTCAAATAAATAAATAAAACCTTAAAAAAAAGAACTAAAATCTAACCAAGTTGAAATAAAAAAAAGCTATTAATGAGGTATCATAAAAAATGGAGACTCTTACTGCTAGGATAAATGAGGCAGAAGAGAGAATCAGTGATAGAGAAGTCCAAATGATGGAGAATAAAGAAGCCAAGAAAAAGAGAGATAAACAACTACTGGACCATGAGGGGAGAATTCGAGATATAAGTGACACCACAATATGACACAATATTAGAATAATTGGGATCCCGGAAGAAGAAGAAAGAGAGAGGGCGGAGGGTATATTGAAGCAAATTATAGCAAATAGTTTCCCTAATTTGGTGAAGGGAATGAACATTAAAATCTAAGAGGCACAGAGAACCCCTCTCAAAAATCAATAAAAATAGGTCTACACTCCATCATCTAATAGTATAACTTAAAGCTCTCAGTGACAAACAGAAATTCCTGAAAGCAGCTTGGGACAAGAGGTCTGTAACATACAATGGTATAAAGGTTGGCAGAAGACCTATCCACAGAGACCTGGCAGGCCAGAAAGAACTGGCATGACATATTCAGAGCTCTAAATGAGAAAAATATGCAGCCAAGAATACTATATCCAGCTAGGCTGTCATTGAAAATAGAAGGAGAGATAAAAAGCTTCCAGGACAAACAAAAAACTAAAGGAATTTGCAAACATCAACCCAGCCCTACAGGAAATATTGAAAAGGGTCCTCTAAGCAAAGAGAGAGCCTAAAAATAACAGACCAGAAAGGAACAGAGACAAAATTCAGTAACAGTCACTTTACAGGCAATACAATGGCACTAAATTCATATCTTTCAATAGTTACCCCTGAATGTAAATGGGATAAATGCCCCTGTCAAAAGACACAGGGTATCAGAATGGATTTTTAAAAAGACACATCAATATGTGTTCTGCAAGAAACTCATTTTAGACCCAAAGACACCTCCAGATTTAAAGTGAGGGAGGGAAAACAATATACCATGCTAATGGACATCAAAAGAAAGCTGGGGTGGCAATCCTTATACTAGACAAATTAGATTCTAAGTTGATGACTATAATAAGAGATGAGGAAGGACACCATATCATACTTAAAGGGTCTGTTCAATAAGAAGATCTAATGATTTTAAATATCTATGGCCCTAACATGAGAGCAGCCAATTATGTAAACCAACTAATAACAAAACCAAAGAAACACATTGATGATAATACAATAATAGTAGTGGACTTTAATAGCCCCCTCACTGAAATGAACAGATTTTCTAAGCAAAAGATCAATAAGGAAATAAAAGCTTTAAATGACCCACTGGACCAGATGCATATCACAGGTATATTCCCAACATTCCATTCCAAAGTAACAGAATATACATTCTTCTCTAGTGTACATGGAACATTCTCCAGAACGGATCACATCCTGGGTCACAAATCAGGTCTCAACTGGTACCAAAATATTGGGGTCATTCCCTGCATATTTTCAGACCACCGTGCTTTGAAACTAGAACTCAATCACAAGAGGAAAGTTGGAAAGAACCCAAATATATGGGGGCTAAAGAGCATCCTACTAAAGAATGAATGAGTCAACCAGGAAATTAAAGAAGAACTTTAAAATTTTCTGGAAACAAATGAAAATGAAAATACAACTGTTCAAAATCTTTGGGACACAGCAAAGGTGGTCCTGAAAGGAAATTATATAGCAATACAAGCTTTTCTCAAGAAATAAGAAAGGTCTCAGGTACACATCCTAACTCTTCACCCAAAAGAGCTGGAGGAAGAACAGCAAAGAAAGTCTAAACCCAGCAGGAGAAGAGAAATAATAAAGATCAGAGCAGAAATCAATGTAATAGAAATGAAAAGAACAGTAGAACAAATTAACAAACCTAGGATCTGGTTCTCTGAAAGAATTAATAAGATAGATAAACCTTTGACCCGACTTATTAAAAGAGAGAGAGAGAGAGAAAGGACCCAAATTAATAAAATCATGAATGAAAGAGATCACAACTGGGGTGGCTCAGTGGGTTAAGCCTCTACCTTCCGCTCGGGCCATGATCCTAGGGTTCTGGGATCGAGCCCCCACATTGGGCTCTCTGTTCGGCGGGGAGCCTGCTTCTCCCTCTCTCTCTGCCTCCCTCTCTCTGCCTCCCTCTCTGCCTACTTATGATCTCTCTGTGTCAAATAAATAAATATGTAAATAAATAAATCTTTGAAAGCCACCAGCCATAAGTTAGTTAAGCCTTTAAAAAAAAAAAAGAAAAAAAAAGAGATCACAACTAACACAAAAGAAATACAAACAATTATAAGAACATATTATGAGCAACTATATGCCAGCAAATTGACAATCTGGAAGAAATGGATGCACTCCTAGAGACATATAAACTACCAAAAGTGACCTGGGAAGAAACAGAAAACGTGAACAGACCCATAACCAGTAAGGAGATTGAAACAGTCATCAAAAATCTCCCAACAAACAAGAGTCCAGGGAGGGCCAGACAGCTTCCCAGAAAAATTCTATCAAACATTTAAAGAAGAATGAATACTTATTCTCCTGAAGCTGTTCCAAAAAACAGAAATGGAAGGAAAACTTCCAAACTCATTTTATGAGGCCAGTATTACCTTGATCCCAAACCAGACAAAGATCCTATCAAAAAGGAGAATTACAGACCAGTATCCTTAATGAACACGGATGCAAAAATTCTAGCCAAAATACTAGCCAATAGAATCCAACAGTACATTAAAAGGATTATTCACCACGACCAAGTGGGATTTATTCCTGGCTGCAAGGTTGGTTCAACATTTGCAAATCAATCAATGTGATACAATACATTAGTAGAAGAAAGAACAAGAACCATATGATACTCTCAATAGATGCTGTAAAAGCTTTTGACAAAGTACAGTACCCTTTCTCAATCAAAACTCTTCACAGTGTAGGGATAGAAAGTACATACCTCAATATCATAAAAGCTATGTGTGAAAATCCCACAGAGAATATCATTTTCAATGGGGAAAAACTAAGAGCTTTCCTCCTAAGGTCAGTAACACAGCAGGGCTATCCACTATCACCACTGCTATTCAACATAGTACTAGAAGCCCTAGCCTCAGCAATCAGACAACAAAAAGAAATAGAAGGCATCTGAATTGGCAAAGAAGTCAAACTCTCACTCTTTGCAGATGATGTGATACTTTATGTGGAAAACCCAAAAGACTCCACTCCAAAACTTCTAGAACTCATACAAGAATTCAGTAAAATGTCAGGATATAACATTGATGCACAGAAATCAGTTGCATTTCTATACACCAACAGCAAGACAGAAGAAAGAGAAATTAAGGAGTCGATCCTGTTTACAATTGCACCCAAACCATAAGATACCGAGGAATAAACCTAACTAAAGAGGCAAAGAATCTGTATTCAGAAAACTATAAAGTACTCATGAAAGAAATTGAGGAAGATACAAATAAATGAAAAAAAGTTCTATGTTCATGGATTGGAAGAACAAATATTGAGAAAATGTCTATGCTACCTAAAGCAATGTGTACATTTATTGCAATTGCTATCAAAATACCATCAATATTTTTCAAAGAAATAGAACAAATAATCTTAAAATTTATATGGAACTAGAAAAGACTCTGAATAGCCAGAGGAATGTTGAAAAAGAAAACCAAAGTTGGTGGCATCACAATTCCAGACTTCAAGCTCTATTACAAAGCTATAATCATCAAGACAGTATGGTACTGGCACAAAAACAGACACATAGATCAATGGAACAGAATGGAGAGGTCAAAAATGGACCCTCAAGGCTATGGTCAACTAATCTTTGACAAAGCAGGAAAGAAGGTCCAAAAAATACAGTCTCTTCAATAAACGGTGTTGGGAAATTTGGGTAGCCACATGCAGAAAAATGAAATTGGACCATTTCCTTACACCACACACAAAAATACACTCAAAAATGGATGAAAGACCTCAGTGTGAGACAGGAATCCATCAAAATCCTTGAGGAGAACACAGGCAGCAACCTCTTTGACCTCAGCCACAACAACTTCTTCCTAAAAACACTGCAAAAGGCAAGGGAAGCAAGGCCAAAAATGAACTTTGAGGACTTCATCAAGATCAAAAGCTTTTGCACAGCAAAGGAAACAGTCAACAAAACCGAAAGACAACCGACAGAATGGGAGAAGATATTTGCAAATGACATATCAGATAAAGGGCTAGTATCCAAAATCTATAAAGAACTTATCACACTCAACATCCAAGGAACAAATAATCCAAAAAATGGGCAGAAGACATAAACAGACATTCTGCAATGAAGACATCCAAATGGCCAACAGACACATGAAAATGTGCTCAACATCACTCGCCATCAGGGAAATACAAATCAAAACTACAGTGAGATACCACCTCACGCCAATAGAATGGCTAAAATTAACATGTCAGGAAACGACAGATGTTGGTGAGGATGCCGAGAAAGGCAAACCCTCCTACATTGTTGGTGGGAATGCAAGCTGGTGAAGCCACTCTGGAAAACACTCTGGAGGTTCCTTAAAAAGTTTAAAATAGATCTACCCTATGACCCAGCAAGCACACTACTGGGAATTTACCCTAAACATACAAATGTAGTGATCCAAAAGGTCATGTGCACCTGAATGTTTATAGCAGCAATGTCCACAATAGTCAAACTATGGAAAGAACCTAGATGTCCATCAACAGATGAATGGATAAAGATGGGATTATATATATTAGAATAATATGCAGCCATCAAAATCCCCAAAATCTTGCTATTTGCAATGAGGTGGATGGAACTAGAGGGTATTATGTTAAGCGAAATATGTCAGTCAGAGAAAGATAATTATCATATGATCTCTCTGACATGAGGAATTTGAGAGGCAGGGAGGGGGTTGTAGGGGATAGGAAGGGAAAAAATGAAACAAAATGGGACTGGGGAAACTCTTAATCTCAGGAAACAAACTGAGAGCTGTTGGGGGGTGGGGGGGAGGGATACGGTGGCTGGGTGATGGAGATTGGGGATGGTATGTTATACCGTGAGTTCTGTGAATTGTGTAAGACAGGTGATTCACAGACCTGTACCCCTGAAGCAAATAACGCATTATATGGTCATTAATTTTTTAATTAAATTTATTTATTTTCAGCATAACAGTATTCATTATTTTTTCACCACACCCAGTGCTCAATGCAATCCGTGCCCTCTATAATACACACCACCTGGTACCCCAACCTCCCATCCCCCCACCACTTCAAACCCCTCAGATTGTTTTTCAGAGTCCATAGTCTCTCATGGTTCACCTCCCCTTCCAATTTCCCCCAACTCCCTTCTCCTCTCTAACTCCCGATGTCCTCCATGCTATTTGTTATGCTCAACAAATAAGTGAAACCGTATGATAATTGACTCTCTCTGCTTGACTTATTTCACTCAGCATAATCTCTTCCAGTCCCGTCCATGTTGCTATGGTCATTAATTAATTAACTAATTAATTAGTTAATATTGTCTTAGTGTGTCCCTGAAGGTGTTTCTGGATTAGTCTAACACTTGAATCGGTAGACTGAGTACACCACATTGTGTTCCCCAGCGTGGTGGGCCTCATCTAATCAGTTGAAGGATGCAAAAGAACAAAAAGGTGCTATAAGGGTAAATTTGCTCTCTCTGCCTGCCTGCTTGTCTCTGAGCTGGGACAATGGTTGACCCTGACTTCAAACTCAGACTCAGACTCTAACTAGACCATTGTCTCTAGTGGGTCTCTGGTTTGCTGACTGCAGATGTGGGGACTTCACATTATACAAAAATATGTATTTCTTTCTTTTTCCATACATTTATTAATGGATTTCTATTGTAAAGGAGAGCTGCCTCTTTTTCCAATTAATTAATTAATAATCGAATTAACTAATATCAGTATGGACATGTGGACTTTATTTTATTCTTTGAGGTAAAATCTAATACCGTAATTAATTTTTAAAATTTTTTTTTAAGATTTACTTATTTGACAGACAGAGATCACAAGTTGGCAGAGAGACAGGCAGAGAGAGAGAGCGGTAAGCAGGCTCCCCACTGAGTAGAGAGCACAATGTGGGGCTTGATTCCAGAACCCTGGGATCATGACCTGAGCTGAAGGCAGAGGCTTTAACCTACGGAACCACCCAGGCGCCCCTTCTTGTTCAAATTATTCTGGCTTTGAGGTCCTGGAGGTTGGGTACTATGGGGTTGTTGTTGTTGTTGTTGTTGTTGTTGTTTTGGTTTTATTGAAATAGATAGAATTGACATATAACACTGTATTCATTTTATGTGTATAGCATAATGCTTTGATATGTGTATATATTATAAAATGACTACAATCACAAGTTTAGCTAGCTAGTATCTATCATCTAGCTATCATCTATTATCTAATTTTTTCTTATAATGAGAATTTTAAGATCTACTCTTTCAGCAACTTTCAAATATACAATACAGTATTGTTTGGGGGTTTCTTTTAAAGATTTATTAATTTATTTTAGAGAGAGAGAGCAGTTACACATGTGCTTGCATCACTTAGGGGGTGGAGCAGAAGTAGAATAGCTTCAAGCAGACTCCCTGCTGAGTGGTAAACAAACACAGGAGCTCAACACAGGGCTTGGTCCCATGACTGGTGAGATCATGACCATAGCTGAAACCAATAGACTGAGGCTTAACCAACCGGACCACCCAGGAGCCCCTCAAATATACAATACAGTATTGTTAACTTTAGGCACCATATGTATATATCTTAGTTTCTTTATCCATTCATCTATTGATGGACACTTAGTTTTTTTGTTTTTTTTTTTTGCATATCTTGACTATTGTGAATAATCCTGAAATAAAGATGGGGGTACATAGATCTCTTTGAGACAGTGATTTCATTTCCTTTGGATGAATATCCGGAAGTGAAATTGCTGGATCATATGATAGTTCTATTTTTAATTTTTTGAAGAACTACCATGCTGTTTTTCTTAGTAGCTGGGCCAATTTCCATTCCCATCAATACTGCTCAAGAGTTCCTTTTTCTCCACGTCTTCACCAACACTTGTTATTTCTCATCTTTTTAATTACAGTCATTCTTTCAGATGATGCTTCATTGTGGGTTTGATTTGCATTTCCCGAATGAGGAGTGATGTTGTACACCTTTTCATGCACATGTTGGCCATCTGTATTTTTTTAAAAATATTTTATTTAAGAGAGAGAGAGGATGAGGAGAGGGAGAAAGAGACTCCCCATTGAGCAGGAAGACAGACATGGGGCTTGATCCTGGCCAGGACCCTGGGACCATGACCCGAGCTGAAGGCAGACGCTTAACTGACTAAGTCAGCCAGGTACCCCTGTATTTTTTTTTTTTTTTTTTTTGCAGAAAGTGTCTATTTAGTTCCTCTGTCCATTTCTTATTGGATTTTTTTGTTTGTTTGTTTTTTGCTATTGAGTTGTATGAGTTCTTTTTACGTTTTGGAGCTTAACTCCTTACAGTATATTGTTTGCAAGTATTTTCTCCCATTCTGTAGTCAATCTTTTCATTCTATTGATGATTTTTCTTTGCTGGGCAGAGGCTTTAGCTTGGTATAGTCCCACTTGCAGATTTTTTGTCTGTTACCTTTGCTTTTGACATTATTTCAAAAAATCATTGCCAAGACCAATGTCAAGGACTTTACCACCTATGTTTTTTCCTAGGAGTTTTACAATTTCAGATCTTATATTCATCTTCCATCCATTTTGAGTTGATTTTTGTGTATGGTGTGAGATAAGGATCCAGTGTCACACTTTTGCATGTGTCTGTCCAGTTTTCCCAGCACCATTTATTGAAGAGAATATCCTTTCCCTCTTGTATATTCTTGGTAACTTTGTTGAAAATTGATTGATCACAAATGCATGGGTTTATTTCTGGGCTCTTATTCTGTTCCATTTATCAATGTGTCTGTTTTTATGCCAATACCATACTTTTGATTACTTTTTTATTACTATGGCTTTGTGATACAGTTTGAAATCAGGAAACATGATACTTCCAACTTTGTTCTTTTTTCTCAAGATTGGCTCATATATTTAGGGTATTTTTAGTTCCATACAAATTAAGTTTTTTTTCTATTTTTGTGAAAAATGCCATTGGAATTTTGATAGGTATCACATTGAATCTAAAGATTGCTTTGGGTAGTGTGGACATTTTAACAATACTAATTCTTCCAATCCATAAGTAATAAGTACCTTTCCATTTATTTGTGTCTTCTTCAATTTTTTTCATCAATGTCACAGTTTTCAGTGAGTGTACAGATCTTTCACCTCCTTGGCTCAATTTATTTCTAGGTATCTTATTCTTTTTGATACAATTTTAAATGTGATTATTATCTTAATGTGTCCTTTAGATAGTTCATTATGATGTATAAAATGCATTGATTTTTGTATATTGATTTTGTATCCTGAAACTTCATGGAGTTTATTAGTTCTAATATTTTTCTGGTAGTTTTTAGGATTTTCTATAAATAATGCCATGTCATCTGCAAATAGAAACAGTTTAACTGTCTCTTTTGGAAAGTCTTCCTTTCCATTTCAAATGCCTTTTATTTCTTTTTCTTGCATAATTGCTCCGGTCATGACTACAGTACTATGTTGAGCAAAAGTGGTGAGTGGACATCCTTGGGGTTTTTTTCCTGATCTTAGAGGAATAGCTTTCAGTTTGTTTGTTTGTTTGTTTATATTAACATATAAAGTTTTATTTGCCCCATGGGTACAGGACTGTGATTTATCAGGCTTACACATTTCACAGCACTCACCATAGTACAATACCCTCCCCAGTGTCCATAACCCAGCCACCCTATCCCTACTCCACCACTGAGTATGTTGTTAGTTGTGGACTTATCTTATATGGTCTTTATCATGCTGAGTTATAACCTTCTGTACCAGGTTTGTTGACAGTTTTTATCATAAATGAGTATTGAATTTTGTCAATACTATTTCTGCAGCTATTGAGACAATAATATCATTTTTATCCTCAATTTCATTAATGTGGTATATCACAATGATTGATTTGCAGATGTTGAACCACCTTTGCATCCCTGGAATAAATTCCACTTGATCATGCTGTAGGATCCTTTTAATGTTTTGTTGAATTCAGTTTGCTAGTATTTTGTTAAGGATGTTTGCAACTATGTTCATCAATAATATTGGCTCATAATTTTCTTTCCTTGTAGTGTCTTTGGTTTTGATATCAGGACAATGCTGGCCTAGTGAAATGAGTTTTGCAGTGTTCCCTCCTCTTTTTTTTTTTTTTTTAAGAATGAGATAAGATAGATATTAATTCTCCTTTAAATAGTTGGTAGAATTTACCAGTGAAACCATCTGGCCCTGGGATTTTCTTTGCTGGGATATTGTTGATTTCTGATTCAATTTCTTTGATAGTAATCAGTCTGTTCATATTTTCTATTTCTTCATTATCAGTCTTTGTAGGTTGTATGTTTCCAGGAACTTATATTTCTTTTAGGTTGCCCAATTTGTTCGTAGGTAACTATTCATAGTAGTCTTGTAATCCTTTGTAATTTTTTAAAGGATTTCTATTTATTTGAAAAAGAGAGAGCATCCATGCTTGTGCATAAGTGGGGGGAGGGGCAAGAGAGATAATCCCCAAGAAGACTCCCCATTGAACACAGAGCCTGATGTGGGGCACGATTCCACTAACCATGAGAATACAACCTGAGCCAAAATGAAGAGTCAGATGCTCAAACAACTGAGAAACCAAGGTACCCCAATCCTTTGTATTTTTGCAGTACCAGTTGTAATGTTTCCTCTTACATTTCTGATTTTATATATTTGATGCCTCTTTTTTCTTGTTAAGCCTAGCAATGTTCTATTTTTATCTTTAAAAAAAAAAAAGTTCTTAATTTCATTGTCCTTTTCTGTTGTCTTTTTAATCCCTATTTAATTTATTTCTGCTCTGCTTTTTATTTCCTTGCTTCTACTCACTTTGGGTTTATCTTGTTCTTTCTTTTCTAGTTTTTTGAGGACTTAGGTTGGAGTAAAGTTTGGTTGTTTATTTGAAATCGTATTTCTTAATATAAGTGTGTATCCTGTAAACTTCCCTCTTAGAGCTTCTGCATCCCATAATCTTTGATATATTATATTTCCATTTTTGCTTATATCAGGATTTTTTTTAAATTTCTCTTTTGATTTCTTCTTTGACCCACTGTTGTTCAATTGCATGTCACTGAATCTCCATATATTTATGAATTTTCTAGTTTTCTTCTTGTAATTGGTTTCTAGTTTTATACCATTGTAGTTAGGAAATACACATGCTACACTTTCAATTGTCTTAAATTTATTAAGACTTATTTTGTGGCCTAATGTATAATCTCTCATAGAGAATGTTCCATATGTACTTGCAAAAACTGTGTGTCCTGCTGCTTCTGGATGGAATGTTTTATAAATGTTAAGTTCTTCTGATTTAATGTGTAGTTTAAGTTCAATGTTCCCTTATTGATTATTTGTTTAGATAATCTATCCATTGTTGAAAGTGGAGTATTTCTATCTGTTCAGGTCTATAAATATTTGCTTTACATGTTTATGTCCTTCTATGTCAGGTGAATAAATGCTTACAAATGTTATATCATCTTGTTGGAGTGACCCTTTTGCCATCATATAATGACCTTCTTTGTCTCTTATTATAATCTTTGTCAAAGGTCTATTTTGCCTGATATAAGTATAGCTACCCCTGCTTTCTTTTTTTTACCCATTTGCATAAATATATTTCCATTCTTCACTTTTAGTGTGTTTGTGTGTATGTGTGTGTGTCCTTAAAGCTAAAGTAAGTCATTTGTGGGTAGCGTATATTTGGTTCTTGTTTTTTTTTTTTTTTAATCTATTCAAACTATTCTGTTTTTTGATTGGGGAATTTAGTCCATTTATATTTAAAGTAATTCTTGATAGGCATGAACTTATTATGATTTTGTTAATTGTTTTCTGAATGTTTTATAATTTCTTTGTTCCTGTCTTCTACTGTCTTCCCTTGTGATTTGATTATTTTAAAATCCTTTCTCAATCATTTGTGTATCTATGATAGGTATCTGCTTTGTGGTCACCATGAGGTTTATATAAAACATCTTACATTTACAACAGTCTATTTTAAGCTGATAACAACTTAAATTCAAGTGAATATTAAAGCTCTACATTTTTACTCTCCTTTCCCTCATATTATATTCTTGGGGTCACAGTTTACATCTTTTGTCCTATATATCCATTAACAATTCACTGTAGTTATTTTTACTACTGTTGTCTTTTAACCTTCATACTAGATTTATAAGTGATTACCCACCACCATTACAACCTTAAAGTATTCTGACTTTAACCATATATTTACCTTTACCAATGACATTTATGCTTTCATATGTTTCCTTGTTACTAATTAGTGCTATAAAATATCTGCTCAAAGAAGTCCCTTTAACATTTTTTGTAAGAGTGGTAATAAACTCCTTCAGCATTTGCTTTTCTGGAAAATTCTTTATCTCTCCTTAAATTTTGAAGGACAACTTTGTGAAGTAGATTATTCTAGGTTGACAGAATACCAAGAAGATCACGAGTATGACCAGGGCTGAATGTATGCTCAGAAAAGATCTGAGAAAACCCTAAGCTTTCACCTCTGGCTGACCTTCAGTCTCCATACAAGAAGGAAGTGGAAGCTAAGATAAGGTGGAAAATAGACTGGCTAACCATTGAAGAAGTGTCTCTATACAAAGCCAATCTTCAAAGACTGGCAAAGTTATTTTTTTCCCTTTTCCTTTCTTTCTTTTTTTATTTTCTTTTCTTTCTTTTTTTTTTCTTTTTGCCCCAAGCATTAAAACAAAACAAAACAAGCAAAAATTCTGCCAAAACATTATTTGACCACTAAGCTAATGGAACACAGACTTCAGTGGTCACTGATGACAAACAATATAGACTTTACAAAAATAGTTTTGCAAAGTCACCAAACAAGCACACACAACAACCTGATGAGCAACAACAAACCCTGGGAAGAGAAGGAGATGCTGATTTCCAGAGTTGCCAACAAACCTTTAGTTTTTAACCAAGACTTATGAGGTATGCAAATAATAAGAAAATATAGTGCATTTGCAGGGAAGAAAATTAATAGAAACTGTCTATCAGGAGGTCCAGGCATTGAACTCACTAGATAAGGATTTCAAATAAATTGTCTTAAACATGTTCAAAGAACTAAAGGAAACTGGGAGAATCATATCTCACCAAAAAGACAATATAAAGTGACAGCAGGAATCAAGTAGAAATTTAGGAGCAGACAAGTACAATATCTGAAATGAAAAATTCAGTGTTGCAGCCTGTGAAAGCAGATTTGAGCAGGCAGAAGAAAGAACCTATGAATTGAAAGATAGGTCAATTGAGATAATCCAGGTGAAGGGCAGAAAAAAAGAGTGAAATAAAGTGAACAAAGCCTAGGAGACCTGTGGGATACTATCAGTTATGCAAATATATGCATAATTGGAGTCCCAAAGAGAGAGAAAAAAAATGAATTGGGAAGAAAGAATATTTGAATGAATAAATAATGACCAAAAACTTTCCAGATTTGTTAAAAGATATGAGTCTACACATTCAAGATGCTCAACAAATTCCAAGCAGAATAAATTCAGAGGCCCATGTCTATTGAAAGCATTGTAGTCAAATTGTTGAAAGACGAATACAAAGAAAGCATCTTGAAAGTGGTAAGAGACAATTGACACTGAAAAAGGATCCAAGCTTTCTCACCAGAAACTTGTGTTGGCCAGAATATGACATAAATTTGCTGAGTGATAAAACAAGCCAACCAAGAATTCTATATCCAACAAAACTAACCTTAAAGAATGACTACAATGGGATGAAACTAGAAATCAATAAAGTAGAAAAATGGAAAGTTCACAAGTATTTGGAAATTAAACACACTCTTAAACAATCAATGAGCCAAAAAGTAAAGTACAAATGAAATAAGAAAACACTTTGGATGAGTAAAAATGAAAAAAACAACATATCAAATCATATTAGATCTATGAAAGTAGTGAAGAGACAAATTTATAACTGTAAATGCATACATTTAAAAAAGAAGAACAATTCCAAACCAATAACCTAAATTTACATCTTAAGGAACTATAGAAAGGAGTGATGCTAAACTCAAAACCACTAGAAAGAAGCCAAGAATGAAGATTAGATCAGAAATGATCTAATGAAATAGGGAGGAGTAAAACAATAGACAAAATTAAGGAAACCAAAAATTGTTTCATTAAAAAGATCTACAAAATTAAAAAAAAAAAAAAACCTTTAGTTTGACTATGGGGAAAAAAAAGAAAACTCAAATTACTTAAATTTAGAATGAAACTGGGGGGCGGGGGATGAGGGTGGAAAACCTGATCCTGTAATTCACATGGAATTTCAAAGATCCTTAAATAGACAAAAACAATCTTGAAAAAGAAAAACAAATTTGGAGAACTCATATTTCCCAATACCCAAACATTACAGAGCTACAGTCATCAGAACATTGCAGTGCTAGCAGAAGGATAGAGATGTAGATTAATGGAATAGAATTGAAAGTCCAGAAATAAACTCCTACATCTATGATCAATAGATTTTTTATAAAGATGATGAGACTATCCAATGAGGTAAGAAGAGCCTCTTCAGCAGATAGCAGTGGGTCATCTGGATATCCATGTGCAAAAGAATAAAATTGGACTCCTGCCTCCCAAAACACCCAAAGCTTGATTTAAAATGAATCAGACCTAAATGTGAAAGCTGAAACTGGAGAACTCTTAGAAGAACATGTACAGATGAATGACCTTGGATTTGTAAATGAGTTCTTAGATATGACACAAAAGCACACAGAAATAGAACAGAAACAACAGAGCAGAGGTGCACATGGAAACAACAAAATAGATAAACTGAACTTCATCAAAATGTAAAATGTTTGTGCTTCAAAAGATGATAGTAAGAAAGTTTAGGGGCTCCTGGCTGGCTAAGTTGGTGGAGTGTGTGACTTTTGATCTTAGGGTCATAAGTTGGGACTCCACATTGGGTATAAAGATTACTTAAATAAATAATCTTCAAAAAAAAAAAAAGAACATTTAAAGAAGTCCTCAAAATGGGAGAAAATATTTGCATATATCTGATTGAGGTTCTTATCCAGAACATATGAAGAACTCTTACAACTCAACCAAAGGATAAGAACACATTTTTTTTAATTGGGCGAATAATTTGAACAGACACTTTCCTAAAGTAGATCTATAAATGGTCAACAAGTATGTGAAAAGGTGTTCAATGTCATGCGTCACTAGGCAAATGCAAATCAAAACTACAATGAGATACCACTTCAGACCCACTAGGATGTCCAAAATCAAACAGATGGGCAATAACAAGGGTTGGAGAGGATGTGCAGAAATTGGAACCTTTTTACACTGTTAGTGGGAACAGAAAGTGGTGCAGCCATTGTGGAAAACAGCCTGGTGGTTCCGTAGAGCAGATAGTTATTGTATGACCCAGCAATTCCACTCCTAGGTATACACACAAAAGAACTGAAGACAGGCATTTAAATAGGAACTTATCAGAGCGCCTGGGTGGCACAGTTGGTTAAGTGTCTGCCTTCGGCTTGGGCCATGTTCTCAGAGTCCCAAGATCAATCTCCAAGTCAGGATCCCCGCTCAACAGGAGGTCCTGCTTCTCCCTCTCCCTCTGTCCCTCCCCCTCCACTCCTGCTCTTTCCACTTTCTCTCTATCTCAAATAAATAAATAAAATCTTTAAAAAAAAATAGAAACTTATCCATGCATGTTCACAGCAGTGCTCTTCACACACAATAGCTGAAAGGTCGGAACAAGCCAAATGTCCATCTACTGGGGAATGTGTGAAGAAAGTTGTTCTATCCATACAACAGAATATTATTCAGCCATAAAAAGGAAGGGAGTGCTGATACATGCTATTGCATGGATGAACCTTGAAATCATTGTGTTAAGTGAAAGAAGCCAGACACAAAAGCTCAGATGTTATATAGTTCCATTAATAGAAAATATTCAGAGCAGGTAGGCCCAGAGACAGAAAGAATATTAATGGTTGCCGGATGCTAGTGGCAGGGAGGAGGGAGCGTGATTGCTTCATGGGTATGGTTTCCTTTTCGGGTGATGAAAATATTTGGAACTATGGCAATTGTTACACAACATTGTGGATTCACTAAATGACACTGAAGAGTAGACTCGAAAATAGTTAATTTTATGTTATGGGAATTTCACCTCAATTAAAAAAAAAAAAAGACTCATCATTCCCAACTCATACCTGTGGGGTCTAAGTCACTAGGGGTGGAGTCCAGGAGTCGGAATTCTTGGAAAACTGCCAAGGTGATTCTGATGGCAGCCGGATGTGGGGTGCACTGGGCCAGCTGGGGTCCGGAGCGCGGTGGGAAGACTGGGAGGTACATTTGGGAAGGCCGGTGCAACAAGCACAGGGAGGGAGCTGGGTTTTCCTCTTCCTTTACCTCTCCTGGCTTCTCCTTGTCTTAGAAAATCAGATCCTCCTCCTTCCCAGTAACTAGAGTCTCCAGAGGCTCCCATCACTCCTCGAGAGGTTACTTCTCACCCCAGGTTGTGATTATAGAAACCGACTTCTTGTGACAGTGCACCTGCCATGAGCTCTTATTTGTGTTATTTCTTTTCTCGCCCTACAAATCTGAAAGCGAGCTATTTTCAGCCAACAGACAGGAGCTCAGGGACGGCCAGCATTTACCTAAGGCCACCTGGGCGGAGTGGAGAAGTCAGGTCCTGCCTTATGCCAAAAACACAAACCCGCAGGTCTCCTGTCAGGCCCTTGAACTTCTGCTTTTCCCACATCTCAACAGGCCAGGGTTTGGAGCTGATTTCCTGGGAAGCAGCTATTTCCATTCCCAGACGGAGAAACTGAGGCACAGAAAGGTTCCCCTGGCTTTTGTGAGGTCACTCAGTGAGCACAGGCTGCCTGGCAGGGGATTGGGGTGCTGAGTGCTGGCTTCTGAAAGCCTCTGTGGGACTTGACAAACTGTTTGACACCTGGCGGGTCATCTGTGACACCCTTGTCTCTATATAATGAAACCACTTCTGGTATAAACACCTAATGGGGAAATATTGATGACCAGAAAAAAACACTGAGTGAAAGCTTCTTATTGAAAATTACAGGGGCGCCTGGGTGGCTCAGCCAGTTAAGCTTCCGTTTCTTGGTTTCAGTTCAACACAATCGCATGGGCTGTGGGATCGAGCCCTGCAATGGGTCCCTCGCTCACTGGGGAGTCTGCTTGAGATTCTCTCTCTCCTTCTCCTTCTGCCCTCCTCCTGCTCTCTCTCTCTCTCAAAATAAAGAAATAAATCTCTTTTATTTTTTTAGCGAAAATTACATATGCACACACAGTCACACACACACACACACACACACACACACACACATAATTATTCAGGTAAAGAAAATTTCAAAAAACCTACTAAGAAAAGAAATCAAATATAACAGTGCTTCAAAGAAAAAAAAATCAACAGTTCATCTTAGCAATTTTTTATATCCACCTTGCAGTTTGAACTTTGATTCTTTAGTAACAGGCTGAGGTAATAATATTTTCCATAAACAATTGTCTTGTGTCTCATAGGTGGCTTTTAATAAAGCAAAAACATCTGCAAAGGGTACAATTTTAGGTACTTACAGATGCAAACAGTGACATACCATTTTATGTTCCTGATTTATTATTTAGCTTTAAAATGACCAACAAAGTATAAAGTTACATCTTCAAGATCTATTTCAAATTCTGCCGGTTATTTCACATATGAACTAATACCTGCACTCACCAAAAACACTACAGCTCCCTGCGCTAAAGGACTGGCTTTGGATTTTGGATACTAAATAGGCTTCTAGTTCCAAAATTTGGTTTCTACAGTACGGGGCTGGAGCAGTTCATCCCAGCAGGAGCTGGAAACATATATTGTGCCTGAGAGAAGCTACGGTGACCTTAAATCATGGGAGCTTACCTTCTACAAGGCAAATCCTATATCCGAGTCCGTGCGTCAGGGCTGACGCATCACGGGAGTCCTCAAACACCCCTCTGCATAGAAACTGATGCTTATTACAGCGTAAGGAATAAAAATGTGCTCATTTGAAGCTTATGCATATAGGATGGAAACCTAACCAGAAAAATGATTCAGAAGCTAAAGTGACAAAAGATTTTTTTTTTTTATAGACGAAAATGTTGTCATTGACGTTGTTTAGAATTGCCAGGGTGGGGGACAGTCAGTGTGGATCCACTGTTGGTGTGTTGCGTTGATGTTTTGACACCTTTCATAGACCGTGCACCCAGCTGGTGTTGCCTTACCCAGAGGCGATCCCTCCCTGCCCCCTGCCGCCCCCTCCCCCCCCATCCTGAGGAAGTGTCACTTCATGTCTAAACACCTGGTGCCGAGGGGGGTAAGATGAAGGTAGGGCCCCTTCCTGCTCTTCCAGAAACACCCATTCTTTGGACCCTGGGGCCCTCGGTTCAGCTGTGTGCCAAGTTCACTGCCCCTTTTCTCTCAAATACTGGCCTGCCCTCATCTTTCTCTACAGCTCAGGCTGGCCCTGCACCTGTGGTCACGCAGGGCTCCACAAGGGCTCCAGCTTATCCGGCATGGAGTCCCCCTGAGGTTTCGCTAAGAAGCGCTCAGTGTCAGGTTCTGTCCCAGCTGCACACCAGCGTGTTCCCCTAGCACTGCTGATGAGAGGAATGCAGGGGGAGAGGGGGGCACAAACAGTGGGAGAGCCACAAAATGGCTAGACATCTGGACAGCCTGGGGGTTGCTTTCCAATCCTTCTAAGTGTGCCAAGCCTGTTGCTCAGCACCCCTCCGGGCAGACCATGTGGTTAGGAGGTAGAGGAGGGATTAGCACTCTGCCCCCATTAACTTGTCTAACCCCCTGCCAGACACGGTCTAGCATGACCTCATTTCAGACTCAACAACTGTCCAGGCGGTGGGGTGGCAGCGGGCCAGTGTCCCTTCCCCCACCGGCCAGGTAATAAAGAGGCCCTTGTAAGGAATAGAAGGTTCTCCAAGGACATGTGGGGGCACCTCAGGGCACTTGGAACCCATGGTAGTGGAGTTTCGAGAGCCTCTTGGCCTCCTGCCTCCTCTTCGGCTGGTCTGTTCCCCTGCTCCCCACCACCCCCACTCCACTTCCCTCCGGGCCTTGTCCCCTGCCTGCTACCAGCCTGCTTGTGTTTGCTGCATGGCCCCAGCAGGGCTTTCTCCGTCTCAGCCTTCTGCTAACTGACACCTTCTCTTACTTCAAAATCCCAGAGAAACAATTCAGCTCACAGTGGCCTCTGCTCAGTTCTCACCAGGTGGCCAAGGTCATTGCCCTGGTAGGGGCTCAAAGGCTGGACATAACTGTCCTGTCTAAGGTGGGGAGGGGTCCTATTGTGATGTAGAGATGTAGAGAAGTCCAATAACTTGCACCTGGGCCCACTGAAAGTGCCTTCCAGCACCGCCCCAATCTGCCACCCCAGCCTACGTCCCGCTGTCCCCACAATGTCCTCTCCCTGACCAGGAAACGACGCCCCTAGAGGGTGGCAGCATGTGGCTTCCTAGTGCCTGGTACTGGCTCCCTCCAGGTGATGTATGCTTCGTGGTAAGACTTAATAAGCTGTTGGAGGTTGTCAAGGGAAACCACCCGTGCGTAAATATTAACTCTGTTGGGCAGAGTACCTGGAGTGGGATTTTATTTCTGCTGGGCATTATTATGGGTATTGATTTGAGAATCTGAAAATTCAATAATACAGATTAAACCTCCCAAAGAATGAGCACGGACCACCAGCCTGTGTGAGTGTGAGGCAGGAGGGCGGGGTGGGTGGAACAGACAGCAAGGCTGTGGCAGACCCAGAAGGCTTCAGGAACAGGAGCAGGGCCCAGCTCACTGGGGACCTCCCCCAACCCCCAGGCTGCCTGCCAGCTGCCAGTCCCCATCCTGCCCCGGGAGCTGAGGACACAGATGACTGAAACACCGTCCCTGTCCCTCCGTCTCCAGGATACCTGAACCGGCTCTGCAGGAAGCCAGCATCATGGGCAAATGAAAGCAGGAAAGTTTGGGAATTTTAGATGAAAAGAGACCAGAGAGATCCAGCAACCAAAAGTTCACCTCACCTGAATTCTGGTTCAAAAGAAAAAAAAAACAGAAACAGACAAACAAAAATCAGCTATGAAGGTCAGTCCTGGGACAATCGGTGGTATTTGAATACCCACTGGGTCTTAGAAGATACTAGAGAATTACTCTTCACTTTTTAGGTGTGATCATGGTTTTGTAGGAAAATGTCCTTAATGATGCTTTTGGTGGTCACAATCGCATTGCTACTGGTACCCATCAGGAAGGGAACACGGATGTCACCAAACGTCGTGCAACGCACAGGACAGGCCCCCATCCCCCTCCTCTGGAGCAAAATGCCAATGGTGCCAAAGTTGAGAAACTTGGTTTTTACTGACAGTAAAAAATAAACAAAGAAATAAGTCAGTCGAGGTGGGGGAGGGGAGAATGAGCCTCTTGCTTATCATTGGCCACTGAGTGACTGTGATAGCTTGGAGAGGGAACCTGCGGTGGAAATTCATCAGAGTGCTACTCTGGGCAATGACAGTTCCCTTAAGAATCACCAATGGAGGGGCGCCTGGGTGGCTCAGTGGGTTAAGCCCTGCCTTCAGCTCGGGTCGTGATCTCGGGGTCCTGGGATCAAGTCCCGCGTCGGGCTCTCTGCTCGGCAGGGAGCCTGCTTCTTTCTCTCTCTCTCTGCCTGCCTCTCAGTGTACTTGTAATTTCTCTCTGTCAAATAAATAAATAAATAAAATCTTTAAAAAAAAAAAAAAAAAAAGAATCACCAATGGATGCTAAATCCAAGGGGCAGGGAACGGGGACAAGGAGCAGGAAGTTTGCATGGTCTAGAGCAGCCCCCATAGACTGCTTCTTGATTGCCAGGGCAAGGAAAAAATACGTAGTTGAGAACTCCCGCCACATCTGGGGTTAATCCAAATTAATGTCACCACGAGGTGCAGAGGGCCAGCCTGTGGCCCCGGCTGTAACATTCTGAGAAGAACACAGCCTCGTGTAGTGCCCCAGTCGGAGTCGCGGGACCTGCCCCTCACCGAAAATGAGCAACATCCTTTTTTTTTTTTTTTTTTGAAGGCCTCTAGTTTTTCCAAAATGTCAACTTCATATTAGGCAAAAATAAGTGCTGAGGAGATCCTCCAGATGAAATGAGATCACAAGACATGACCACCAAAGGTCATCCTAGCCTGGATCCCACACTCGTAGGGAGAATAAAGCGATAGAAAGTCCCGGATCACTCGGCAAAATTGGAACGTGACCACAGATCTAAGTATTTGATCTATTTAAGATTTCTTGAGGTTGCTAATTATACAGTAGTCATAAAAGAGAGTTCATTCTTAGGAACTCTACCCTGATTTTTTTATTTAGTATTTAAGGGTATTTAAGTGTATTTAAGGGTAAAGGGGCAATGATGTATACAACTTACTCCAAAATGGTTCAGAAGAAAAGCCTGCGTATGTACATATTTGCATATGCAATATTCACTACACACACATGCACGTGTACATGCACGCGCGCGCACACGCACACACACTGTGGCAGGCTAAATAATGACCCCCCCAAAGCATCCGTGTCCTAATCCCAGAAGACTATGGATGTTATCTTCTTTTTTTTTTTTTTTTAAGATTTTATTTGTTTATTTGAGAGACAGATCACAAGTAGGCAGAGAGGCAGGCTGGGGCAGGGGAAACAGTCTTCCCGCTGAGCAGAGAGCCCAATGCAGAACTTGATCCCAGGATACCGAGATCATGACCTCAGCCAAAGGCAGAGGCTTAACCCACTGAGCCACCCAGGCACCCCTGTATGTTGTCTTCTATTGTTAAAACAAAAAACAAAAAAACTTTGCAAATGTTCATTTAATGACCTTGAGATGGGAATATTAGGTGGGTCCTAATGTAGTCAGAGGGGTCCTTATGGGAGTGAGGCAGGAGGTCAGAAAGAGCAGCAGGAGATGTGACCACGGACCCAAGAGGCTGACATGAGGAAGGGGCCTCCAGACGCTGGAAGAGGCAGGAAATGGATTTTCCCCCGAGACCTTCAGAAGGAACCAGTTTTGCTGACACCTCGATTCTCACCTGGTGAGATTGATTTGGGGTTTCTGACCTTCAGAACTATAAGAGAATAAATATATGTTGTTTTAAGCCACCGAGTCTGTGGGAATTTGGTATAGTGGCCCTCGGAAATGAACATATATATACGTGTGCCCATGGGCTTGTGTGTGTGTATACACAACTATAAGTTGACCCTTGAATAACATGGAGATTGGGGTACCAAACCCCTCCCCTGCAGAGTTCTTGGATCCCCCAAGGACTTAACCCATAGCCTACTGTTGACCAGAAGTCATACCAATAACATACACGGGTTATGAACACCTATTCTTTATGTTTTATATATTATATGCTGTATTCTTACAATAAAGCAAGACAGAGAAAAGAAAATGTCATTACAAAAATCATAAGAAAAAAAAGAAAATCATAAGTAAGAGAAAATACATTTACAGTGGATGGGTGTGTTTATTGAACAAATCCACTCTTAAATGGACCCATTTGGAATAATCCCATATTGTTCAAGTTTCAAATGTACACACACACAATGTCCACAAACACAGTTAATCCACATTGTTCACAGATTCTGTATTTGCAAGTTTGCCTACTCACTGAAATGTGTTTGTAACCCCAAAATCAACACTCAGCCTGTTTTTTGCAGTCTTCTGCAGCCTTTTGAAGAGTAGTGGGAAGTGCAAGTCACCAAGGCACACGGTTCAGTTGAGGTCAAACAAGGTCAACCTCTACTTTCTTGTTTCAGCTCTTCTGCTATAAACCAGTGTCCTTTTTAATCTATGTCTGTTTAATACTATGTTTTTCACATTATTGTGCTTTTTGTTGGTGATTTTTGCTACTTAAAATGGCCTTTATTTTTTTTTAATTCTATGTATTTATTTGACAGAGAAAACAAGAGAGCACAAGCAGAGGGAGAGGCTGGGGAGAGGGAGAAGCAAGTTTCCCACTAACCAGAGAGCCCAATGTGGGGCTCGATCCCAGGACCCCAGAATCATGACCTGAGCTGGAGGCAGACGCTTAACTGACTGAGCCACCCAGGCACCCCTGAAAATGGCCTTTACATGTAATTCTGCAGTGCTGTCCACACTCCCAAGTGCAAGAAAGCTTACAGAAAAACACGTGTTAGGTCAGCTGTATCCAGTCACAAGCTGCAGCGCTGTTGCCACAAGTTCAAAGTTAATGAATCAGTGATGCATATCAAATAAGGAATCTTTAAACGGAAACACACACAAAACAAGGTGACATGTTAACTAGTTGAAGAAAACATAACCAGAGGCTGGAGGGAACCTTGCCAAGTATTTCCCCAGGAGCAATGGTTCAGTGTTCACTAATTCAGCGTTCATGACCACTTGATAGAATAAAACTATTGGGAATTATGAGAATCGATGAGAGATAGATGGATCGATAGATAGATGGAGAAAAGAAGGGAGGGAAGAAGGAAGGGGAGGGAGGGAGGAGGGAGAGAAGGAGGGAGCCCAGGTGATAAAGCAAAGGGAGCAAATGCTATCAATGGATGAATCTGGTTTAATAGTATACAGGGAATCTTCGTATTGTTCCTGCAACTTTTCAGTAAGTCTGAAATGATTTCCGGATAAAATGTTCAAGGAAAGAGTGGCTGTGTCAAGTGTCTGCTTCCACATGTCTTGGGGTGAAGTCAGAGCTGCAGCACGCCCTGCTCAGACAGGTGGTATGTTCAGGAAAGCCCCATGGTGGCATCAGGGCAGGTTCTCCTGAGGAGCAGACCCGTGGGAAAAGGTCCAGTGGCCTCCTCTGAGGTCCCATGGCCAGTGAGTCAGCAGCCACAGGGGAGAAGAGAAGGATCAAGGAACTGTGGTTCCCCATGGAGCAGGCCAGCTGGCCGCCCAGAGCTGCATCTGTGCTCATGAAAGCCGTCAAGAGAGGAACAACCCAGCACCATCCCTGTCTATGGTCCCCTGGGCCAGGAGAAGCAGGCAGATAGCTCAGCCAGCATCACACTCCTTCTGAAGTCCCATTTAACTAAGGGGCTCCACCAGCCACCCAATTGTCCCAGCAGGAAACCTAGCCACCAGCCCCGTGCGCTCCTGCGCCCTGCCCCAAACACAAGCTCCGCAGTTGCTCTCATTCTCTGCAGGTGCAACTGCCCAGCTGACATGTTTGCTTGCCTAATCTCATCTCAAATACAACATGTTCAGAAGCATATTCTTGGATCCCCTTCCCCACCAATCCCCAATCTGGCTCTCTCCCTGTTTTCCTTATTGATGGTTGTGCGTACTAGTTTGGAATAGTTCTTTGGTCTCTGGGTTTTTGTGTTGTGTTCGTTATACTACTTTGTCTGGTTTCTGGTAAAATTTACTTACAGTAAAATGCACAGTTTGTAAGTGTTAAAAAATATATATGTATATGTGTGTGTATATATATGTATACACACATATATTAAATATTTATATATTTAAGTCATCTCTATACCCAGCAGGGTGCTTCAACTTACAACTCCAAGATCAAGCGTCTCATGTTCTTCCGACTGAGCCAACCATGTGCCCCAAATGTGATATATTTTAACACATGCATACACCTGTATAACCAACATCTCAGTCAAGGCATATTTCCATCACTCCCTTAAGATCCTTCATCTTTCCTTTCCGTACCTCTTTGATTTTCATATCAAACCAATGTTTGATTTGAAAGATTGTTTTTTAAGTAATCTCTATACCCAACATGGGGCTTGAACTCACAGCCCCCAGATCAATGTTAATTTTCAAGTTAAACCAGTATTTATGTTAATGCTTTCCTATGGCACCTTACACCTAATCATGATTACTATCTTTTTATATATGATGGGATTTGCTTTGTTAATATTTGTTAAATATGGTAGCCAGGTGAAGAATGATCCCCATTGATATCCATGTTCTAATCCCTGGAACCTGTGAATGTTAGCTGATCTGGCAAAAGGGACTTTGAAGATGTGATTGAGTTAAAGATTTTGACTTGGGGGATTATCCTGGATTATCTAGGATGAGCCTTAAATTTAATCACCTGGGTCCTTATAAGAGGGAGGCAGAGGGAAATTTCACCCCAGAAGAGAGGGTGATGTCATCAAGAGGCAAGAGGCTACATGGTGGGTGGTTTGAATGTGGAGGAAGAGGCCAGAAAGATAGTGTCAAAGCTGGAAAAGAAAAGCACATAGATTCTCCCCTAGAGCTCAAGGGAGTTTGGCCCTGCTGATGCCTTGATTTCAGCCCAGTGAAACTAATTTCCTACTTCTGACTTCCAAGTCTGTAGGAGAATAAATGTGTATTGTTTTAAGCCACCAAATCTGTGGTGATTTGCTGCCACAGCAATGAGAAACACACACAAGAATTTTTTCTCAAAGAATTTACTTTTTTAAGTAATTTCTTTTTTTCTTTCTTCCTTCCTTCCTTCCTTTCTTTCAAAGATTTTATTGATTTATTTGACAGAGAGAGACACAGCCAGAGAGGCAACACCAGCAGAAGGAGTGGGAGAGGGAGAAGCAGGCTTCCCACTGAGCAGGGAGTCTAATGTGGGGCTCAAACCCAGGACCCTGGGATCATGACCTGAGCCAAATGCAGACGCTCAATGACTGAGCCACCCAGACACCCCGTATTGTTTCTTTCTTAACTTCCTGATAGAATTCACCAGTGAAACCATCTTGCCCTGGAGGAGTTTTTGTGCTTGTGTGTGTGAAATAGTTTTAATAATTATATTTTAATTAATTATTAATTTAATTTAATTAATTTTAACATATAAATATACTTTATAATATATGTATTATATTATATCAGATTTTCTATTTCTTAATGAGTCAGTTTTTAAAGATTAATTATTTGAGAGAGGGAGCATGTGAGCTGGAGAGCAGGGGGAGGGAGAGGGAGAGGGAGAGAATTCTCAAGCACACCCCCTGCTGAGCATGGAGCCCATCTCGGGGCTTGATCCCAGGCTCCGGAGACCATGACCTGAGCCAAAATCAAAAGTCAGACGCTCAACTGACTGAGCCACCCAGATATCCCTTAATGAGTCCGTTTTGATAAGGCATGTCTTCCGAAGAATTTGTCCATTTCATCTGAATTGTCAAATTTATTGGCATCAAGTTGTTTATGATATTTCTCTTTTTATATGTTTAATGTCTGTAAGTTACGCAGTCTTCTAAAGATTTTATTTATTTATTTGACAGACAGAGATCACAAGTAGGCAGAGAGGCAGGCAAAGAGAGAGAGAGAGAAGCAAGCAGGCTCCCTGCGGAGCAGAGAGCCTGATGCGGGACTCGATCCCAGGACCCTGAGATCATGACCCGAGCCGAAGGCAGCGGCTTAACCCACTGAGACACCCAAGCGCCCCTGTAAATTATGCAGTCTTATTTCCTTTGTCCTTTCTCCTACCGGTAATTTCCATTTGCTCTCTTTTTTCCCTTGACCATTTTTGCTAGCAGCTTATCAGTTGGATTTATCTGGTCAAAGAACTGACATTTCTTCTTAGCTTCTTAAGGTAAATAATTAGTTCATTGAGTTTAAACTTTTCTTTTTTCTAATAGGTTTCTAAATTTTTTTGAAGATTTTATTTATTTATTTGACAGAGAGACAGTGAGAGAGGGAACACAAATGGGGAGTGGGAGAGGGAGAAGCAGGCTTCCTGCCAAGCAGGGAGCCTGAAGTAGGATTCGATTCCAGGACCCTGGATCACGACCTCAGCCAAAGGCAGACTGAGGTGCCCCTGTTTCTGATGTTTTTAAAAGAAATTTCCCAGGGACACCTGGGTGATGCTATTGGTTAAATGTCTGACTCTTGGTTTCAGCTCAGGTAATGATCTCAGGGTGTGAGATCCAGCCCCGCTTTGAGCCCTCGATGGGGCACTGCACTCAGCACAGAGTCTGCTTAGGACTGTCTCTTCCTCTCCCTCTCCCGGACCCACTGTCACTCTCTCTCCTTTTCCCTCTCTCAAATAAATAAATCTTTCAAAAAAAAAGAATTTCCCTTTAAGTACTGATTTAACTGCATCCCACACATTTTGATATTTTTGTTCCTTATTCAGCTAAAAATGTGTTGGGTTTTCCTCATGATTTTCTCCTTGACCCATAGGCTATTGGTTATTTACAAGTGTGTTAAAAATCTAAAACCTGGGCAACTTTCTAGGGTTTTTTGTTTTTTGTGCTTTGGGTTCTTTTTTTTTAATTTGTTTGCTTGCTTCCTAATCTAATCCTACTGTTGTCAGAAAACATATTCTATAAGATTTCAATCTTTTGAAATTAATTGAAACTTATTTCATAATGTATCAAATGGGTCTGCCTTTGTGAATATTTATATGAGCTTAGGAAGAACATGTATTTCACACACTGCTCTCACTCGAATCCAGGTCAGCTACTTAACCAGCTGTGTGAGTGAAGCATATAATCTCTCTGAGCCTCAGTTTCTCCAAATATAAAATGGGAATAAATGATGATATTACTGATCTAAAAAGGTTGCAGTTAGAATGCACTAGAAAGCTTTGAGCACACAGCTGTTCTCCACTTCCTCCTCCTCTTACTTCTCATGGTTGTCATCACTGTTGTGACCATAATCATTGTTGTTACTCTTGTTATTATATAGTTGCCATTATCTTCCATTGAACTTCTGAGGTTGCTATTATACCCTGTCCCCAGGAGAGGAGTTGACAGTGTATCATTTTACAGTCAATTATAGAATCTTTCTTACCACGATGATTATTCTTACCCTCATAACTAATTCAGGTGTTTTACATTTACCCAGAGGCTACTGTGGAAGGAGACACCCACCCCATCCAATTCTTGGAGCCACAGCAACGGCCTGGTGCAACGTGGTGTCACAGCCAGCGCGACAAATCGACCAGGAAAATGTGAGGGCTAAGAGGATGGTGAAAAGAAATTAAGAGACAAAGAGATGGGGGCAGGAGGGACACTGAGGATGATGTCCAACAGTGCTGATTTTATTCCACAGCTTACAAGCATTTATAAGGCAGACCACAATAGGAGGAGTAATACATCAGTACCTAGTCAGATGACTGCAAGTTTCTATAACAAGTTTACATTAACTACAAGCAAACCTCGTGATGCCAGGTAGTTTCAGCTAAAGCCATTAGCAAGACAATCAACCAGGGAGTGGGTTATAGGAGGTACAGGAACAACAAGGACCACCTAAAAATTCATGACCCTGACCACACTGTTCCCTTCTGTAGGGGGAGTGTATGGGAAGTCACGTAGGCGAGCGCACGACGTATCCCACAGACCCTTTTCTCAGTGTTACTCAACTTTCCCATCCTTAACCTTGTCAAGGTATCCGGACTTCGAAGGAGACACAAGTCAGGGCCTGGTTTGATCCTCGACTCCAAACGTGCCGTAGCCTCCAACAAAGTGGTAAGGTTCGCTGGGCTGCCCAGCCTTCTCAGGATACCTGTGTTTAATATCACAAACTTCTCATTCCTGAGTTCTGTGATTTGGGTGCTTTTGGGGTGGCCTAGAGGGTGTGGCTGTGGCTAATGATTGGGAGGGCACCCACAAGGGAGGTCCGGAGCCCTTGCATATGAAGGGCTGTCAGTTCCCTTCATTTGTGCCAGGTGATCTGTCTGTGACATCTCAGGCTATAAACCTTCTCTTCCAAAATTGCTTGTCCAGGGCTCCTTGCCTTCCGGCATTTGAAGGAACAGAAGAGAGATCTGAGCCTACACCCAGTCTCATTCCTTGAGAGGTAACTCTGATTTTTCCACCTAGTGGCTTGAGAATTTTTGTCTTCCTAATGTAACTCCAAAAGTTTTGCAAGGTAGGAGAGTATAAACATTCATTTTTCCTGATTGATTGGCCTTCACTTTTCAATGATTTTTTTTTTTTTTTTTTGGATCCACATACACACTCTTTAGCTGGGAAATCTTTTTCTGAGACTATATTTGATCGCTACTTCTACACTTTCATTCATCCAAGAGCTATTGAGAACCTTTGTTCCTGGCCCTGGGAATACTGCAGTGAATAAAATAAAATTCCTGCCTCGGGGAATTTACAGATTGTAGGAGGCACAGTCAATAAGCAAGTGAAAACAATGAACAAGGGCTCCAGGCAGCAGGCGGCAGCAGGCAGGGCTGGGGAGAAGAATAAAGCAGAGAGAGGGGTTGGGGAGGATGAAGTTGGGCAGGGAACGTCTAACTTGCGGGGATTTCAGCAGAAGCTCTTTCCTTAGGAACATGTATTCTAAGTTCATGATGAAATTGACTCAGTTCTCTGCCCTCAACGTGCAGTTTACCAATTTTTTTTTATCACTCACATTGATTTTCCCCCTTTTTTCAGCGATCCGGACGCACTTGCCAAGTTGATCCTCCACACCATCAATTCCACTGCTGTCGCTATCCCCTGTGCCCTTTACTGCCCCTGGGGAGGACTGGAATCTGCCTTCCACCACACCCTGACCTTGGACACAGCCCCTCCCCACCTCCAGGTTTCCTGTTCTTGTCTTGTGGAGGCGGCGGTCCCGGGTGGTCTCGGGCATCATCTTGAGACTGCCAGACAACTTGCTGAGATTGTATCCTGACTCTTGCAATGAGCCGTTTTGGGGAGCCTTCTTCCTCTGAGTCATCAGAATGATTTTGACTTTCTCTGGCTCTGCCGTATTTTTCCACTGGTCCCATAAAGGAATCTGCCTTTCTCTGCTCGCCTTGAATGTGGGTTATGAAGTCCCTCTGTGTCCCCTCTGGTGATAGTCCCCGGCAGGATGGAGCACTGCCTTTGCCCCACTGTGTCAGGTGCACTGTGGAGCTGGTAAGTCTTCCCAGGGCTGGCTGGCTGGGGCAGGTGGGGAACATGGTGCCCCGTCATAGCCCTAGGAGCTCAGGCAGCAGGACAGCTCTGTCTGGAGACTCTCCACTGCCTCACGCAGTCACACCAAACAGATGGAGCCCCGGGGAATCTCCCAATGGCCAGAAAGCCCTGCCTCTCCGGTTCCTATCTCTGCCCCGAAGCTAGCACTTGACTGGTAGGAGAGAACTCGGAGGGGCGGATAATTGCACAAAACCACAGACGGTTCTGCCTTGAAGTTTCTCTTCCCGGAGCCCCCAGAAGCCCCACAGCTGGAGAGGTTATTTATGTTAACCTCTTATTTAGAAATTAAGCTCCGATTTGGAAATTAAGGATTGTAATTTAGCATTAACCCAGATGTCAAGATATAATGAGACACTCTGTGGGGGAAATTGAATTCCATATTGCCAAAGACCCATTTTATTTATAATAACCAGCCACTCACATCATGCCAATATTGATGGATCATATGTTTAAAATTTTGATAGCTCATTCATTTCTATAATTACATTTATTTCAAATTAAATAAGTCTCGCACACCCTTGATATACAAAGAGACAAAATTAATTTGTGGATCAGAATTAACCTGCCATTCAACCCCCGGAACTGTCCTTTCTGGAAGCCCTTGGAGAACTATATTCTGCCATTTCACAGAAGGTGATTTGCATATGAACCACTTTTAACCTGGAAGGGTCTTCATCCTTGGGCTAGGAGGGAAGTGTCATTGCGAAGGGGACTGGGTCGGGGTGCACTTGCTAATCACTGGGTTCAGATACGAAATGGGGACACCAGCCAACAAAGCTCCTCTGCCCAGAAGACAGCAGAAGCCATCATCGAGCAGCTGCCTGGTGTTGCAGGGCAAGGAGTGAGCGTCCTCCCCAATTCACTAATTTTTGGCAAATGACCTTGAGCATGATTCATACAACTGTCCTTTCCTGAGCAGGGTAGTAGGAGGGCCCACTACTTCCTGCCCCCCCCCACCCCTTACCCGGCCACCACTGGCTCGACCAAGAGTGGAGTCATAGACACACGGGGCCCATCAGATGGACATGGAGATCCTGATAGAGGACAGCTGGATGGTGTGGGTGGTGTTGGGGGATTTGGAAAAGGGTTGATTGCATTTTTTAAAATAAAGATAAGGCTGTCAACAAAGAGATATTTGGGGCAGGGGGACATGAGAGATGGCCCTGAATCTTGCGGGGAGCTCAGAGCAGGAAGGTAAAATGATTCCACTGTGCAGCCGAGACTGAGAGGAGTTAAAGTCACAGGACCTGGCATGACAGTTGGAATGTAGGAAAGAGTGGCAGGGTGGCATCTAGGCTCCATGCAGTGGGGGGAAGGGCCCGCGAGTTTCCATGGGCAGGTTAGCTGTGAGAGCAAGCCCGTGGGACCTGCCAGGGGTCTCGGGTGCGAAACCAGAGGGAAGTGCCCGGGAGGTGGGGTGAGGGCTCAGCTCTATCCCAGGACTGTATCTGGAGGGGTCAGGAGAGGGGGGTCAGGTTGGAAGGAGCACAGGATAGGATGTGGCACATCTTGGTCCTATTCAAGTTCAAGCCAGATGGCCTCTGAGAAGTAGAAACATCCTTACTCAGGATATTTGCTTAACATCTCTTCCCTCCCAAAACTCGTCTGGTCCCTGGTGTTGGGCGTGCAGTCTGGACTGACAAAGTTTTAGACCCCCAGTGGCTAAGAAATCACTGATTTTGATTCAGTAAGTAACTAGGATCTGTCAAACAGAAATTAAGTGATGTTAAAGATGGAGATTCACTTTGATGTTCTTGAATCTGTGAGCATGACATTTAGCCCCTGGAACTAATGTTTCAGGATAATGACGGACCTAAGACAGCACTTGGGAATGACATTCAGTGGAGGAGCACTCCACAGGGCGCAGGACTGTGGTCAAAGTGTTGGAGTTGGCACATGGCAAAGAGAACTGGCATAGTCTTTACAGAGGACCAAGGTGTTAGCTTTTCTGGGAGCCGTTCTCAGCTCAGGCTGAGAAGAAAGTTGTCCTGGCCACTGGGGTCTCCACCACTGGTGGGGTGGTCCAGTGGGGGATGACCCGGAGTTAGGGACTACAAAGAAGAAGGGCATCCCATTATGGTAAAGTTCACATTCTGTTTGTAAAGTTCTCTTCTAACTGAGGGATGGACGGTGGCTTACACTGAGCTGTTGTCCTTTGAGGGGCTCTAGAATGGAAAGGAGTGAGCAAAATACAAAGCCAGTTCCTGGGGACTCCCAGTGACAAATATGAAAAAGGTCAAATAACCTCGGGGATACTGAGCCCCTGTAGGAATCGGTGGAGGGTGGGGGGGGGGGGCGTTCTGATGTTTCTTCATTAGCCCAAGCAATCTCCACCACAATCCAGTGATATTGGAGGGATCCATCCTGGTTTTACAGACAGTGGAAGCCATTCAATGGGGCATCATTAACCTGCCTAAGGTTATTCAATTAAGAAGCAGCCCTCGCAAAATGAAATCCCATCTCTCCTGCCCTTCCCAAACATTCCAGACCCCTTTAAACAACCTAAATTCTAAGAAAAAGAATTTCAGAAAACCAAACTTTTAAAATCTCTTGATTACATTCCACGGACTTCAAAGAGAAATCTGTGTATACATCAGCACAGATAAAGCCTCTGCCGGCGACAGGCAAACGCCCAGCTGTTTTGGCAAGTTTCTGCAGGACTTGGAACCCTGCTCTCTTGCCTTCCCTCCCCAGAAGTCTCCTGCTCTTGGTGTTGTATAAACATTTCAGAACAGTCGGGTCTGCTGAAGGAAGAGGAAAAGAGCCTCTCTTGATGTGTCCCCCAGTGCCAGGTCTGGGACAAGGGGGGATGGCGGTGGGTTGGTGGCTTCTTGCCTGCTGCACTGTCTCAGCAGGCGATTGATCTGGGGCTCCTGCTCGCCTCCCGGGAGACCCATCCTATGATGAGGTAGTCCATCTAAGCTGAACCATGCTGGCTTACTTACCTGCTAGGACACTTGTGGCTGTTACTTAGAGACGCCACTTAAAATTCAGTGTTCACAAAGTGCTCCATGCACTGTGGACTCTGGGTAAAGGTTGCCTAGGAATTCCCGAGGGAAAGAAGCAGTAGAAACTAGGATGTCTTGCCCAATGGAGTCAAGCAGAGAGCCCTGGGCAGGGCCAGGGACCATGCTTTCTGACCTTGACCTGCCTCCCGGCCGTCTGTATCAGACGGGGTCTCTATAGTTGGAGCAGCAGACTCCCCAGGAGCCGTGAGCACTGCGGGGGGAGTGGAGGGAGGCACCAGGGTGAGGGCTGCAGGTCCTGTATCTATCGGGGTCACCCAGACCCAGGGCATTGGCCAATTCTACGAGGAAACAACAGTTGTTTCAAACAATTGAATGTTTTGATGAAAAAACCCATCCTGCATTTCTCACAGCATCAACTACTCAATGTGATAAACACCAGGCATCAGAAATGTCCCTCCCTGTGGATGGAAGCAACCAGAACAGTTTTGGGGACCCAAATTCTCTCAACCGATAGGAGAGCTTCGCCCCCGTGGTACAGGCCTGGGGAGGCGGAGGTCCCTGGGAATGATGCAATAACGACGCTGATAACGTGCAACTTATCTCAAGCAACTAGGCGTGTGCCTTATGTCCTTGGTTCTAGCACCTTTGCCAAAGGCAGTACTTTAGAGAGGTGTCGGTGAGTCAGCTGTGATTCAAAGAAACTCAGGCAACTCCACCTGAGTGAGAGTCATTGGCCCCTACCACGGATCGGGTGGCTTAAAATGACGGAGATTTATTCCCTCACAGATTGGAGGCTAGAAGTCCGCAGTCGAGGTGTCAGAAAGGGTATGCTTCCTCTCACACTCTCCCTTCCATGCCTCTTCCTGCTTCCAGCAGCTCCTGGCAACCCTCGGTTTATAGCTGAGTCTTTTCAGTCACTGCCTCCCCCGTCTTCCCTGTGTGATCTTTTCTTATAAGGACAGCAGTAATACTCGATTTAGGACCCCCTCTGGTCCAATATGACCTCATCATAACTGATATCATCTATTAAAAACTCCTATTTCCCAACAACATTCTGAGGTTTCAGGTGAAGAGAACCGGGGCGGGGATGGGGGGACCCTGTTGGCCCCACTCCAGTTGCCTGCGCTTTGAGATACAAGACAGCTGTAATGGCAAATGAGGATAAAGGTCCTGGGTGACATCCAGGTCTCTTTTCCAACTATGGAACAAAAGCTCGACGGTGGATACTGGGGACGCTCTCCTCAAGTCCCCTGGGATCCCCTCCACTGATTCCCCGTGCCCTTCCTTTTAACTGACTACACCTAACACACTTTGTAGAACTTTGACCTTGAGTCACTGGAGAGGCTCCGCCAAAGAACTGGAGGCACTAGAGAGTTGACCTTAGGGGGGCCAGTCCTTTGCCAAAAGTTGCCTAGTGTGAGTTTTGGAAACCCAGCTGCCTTGCCTCAGGTGAAGTGTGACAGGTAATCTCAACCTCTCCCGCCAAACCAGCTCCCTTCTGCAGTACCTTTCTTGAAATCTCAACCCTGCATGGCTTCCCCCTTGCGCTCACTGATCTCCCCCCGGGAGCGCTTCCTTAATACGCCACTTGCGCGGGAATTCCCGATTCAGAGTCTGCCTCTGGGTAAGGTTGCCAGTTTCAGCAAATAAAGATACAGTTAATAATAATAATAACCATAAAATAAATATTAATGATAAGTAAAATAAAAGTACATAGAAGCTCAGCTAAATTTGACTTTCACAGAACAACAAATCATTTTTAGTGTAAGTATGTCCCATGAAATATTCGGGATATACTTATATTTAAAAATGACTTGTTGTCTATCTGAAACTTAAATTTCATTAGAAGTCTTGTATTTGGCAGCCCTACTTCTGGGGAAATGTAATTTAAGCAAACTGAACTCCGATTGGGTCAGTTTAGAACATGATTTTGTTTTTGAACCAAATCACTGTAACAAGAGGGATACAACAACAGGGATTCACTTTGACAAGTATGGGTCCAATCCTGTGTCTGGGGGTACACATGAAGTCCATCCAAACTCTGCAGCTGATTGTTCCACATGGGGGAGGAAGGTGTGGATGTTGGGGAGGCAACCACAGAAACAATTACTACATATCAGTAACTAAAATTGGTTCTCATTATTCGAGGTAGTGATGGTCTGTAATAACATCATGGTGAACACTGAATTATCAAACACAGAACCATTGAGCCTAGGGGAGAAGACAGGTTTGGGGTCCTGTGTGTCTCTCGTCCCAACATTTTGTCAACCAATCAATGCATAACCAAAGACACCTTGGTCAATATCTACTGTCAATTCATTCACACCTACAGCACTGTAACTCGCAACTGAATGAAGCTTATCTAACACACGAATTTTGTCTGAATCATGGCATTCCTGTGCCCAAGAGCACCAGACAGGACATCAACACCATGCTGCGAGGCCATTTTAAACAGAAAAATCACCGACAAATAGCACAGACATAGGGAAATGTGGCACTACATAGATCACAGAAAGGACACCTGCTTACAGAGTGGGAGCTGGAGCAAGAAGGCAGTCACCTTGTTTGACTTCAGCTGGAAACACGCACATTGAGCGACTCAAATTTTTGCCACTCCGCCCATGTCTACAAATGACCACGAAAGCACTGTGAGTATTGATTTTGGGGTTAGAAATATATTTTAGCTGAGTTCACAAATACAGGATCCACGAATAATTGGGATTGACTGTCTGCGAAGACGCACTAATGGTTGTGTTTGCCGAGCTACCAGTGCCGGTTTCAAGTAGACTCAGATTACGTTTACCTTTCCGAGAATCCCCTACTACAAAAATAGAGGGGCTGGCTAGATAAACACAGAGCTTTGGACAAACAGCCCCTTACAAGGAACTCTGTTTGCCTAGCTATGAACATGCAACCTTTACTTGTTATGTAACTAGAGCAGCTTGCCCTGTATTTACAGTGTGAACACAAATATCTTAGTACAAGGCACCATATTTGCCTGGCTATTTAGTACCGATGTGATGTGAAATTCCTGAACTCAGCCCCATGGCTGCACTAATCTGTAAACAGAGCTGCTTGATCTTTAAAGCAAGGGAAAGGCCATGCACTAAGCCACTTGACACATTGCTCTTGCTATTTGCATAGTCAAACGCTATCAGCTCTTCTCACACATCCAAGGTCTTGGCAAGACTCTTTCCCCAAGTGCCCATTATTGTAAGTGTTGGGAAGGGATCATCCACCAAAGCCCTTATTCATCTCTTGAAGGGTTTCTTCTTCCAGATTGACTGTTTGCCCCAAACAGTCAAAACGTCAAAAAAGTTTTTCTTGGCCAAAGCTGGTGGTCTCCTCCCCAGAAGGCTCCGGGGTCGGCTTTCCATTTATTTTTCCCAGGCACTAGAAGGATAGGTTGGCTGATTGGGACAACTGGAGGTGCCATGATCTGATAGTTTCATGGCAAGCCTCCCCAATATGATATTCATAATTCTTCCTTTTCCCCAACTTTTAATTTTATCTCATTTCATTGTTTTGAAATTAATTTTATCTTTTCCCAAAATTATTTAAACATGTGGTCTTTGAAATCAGCTATTCCTTACAGGCTCATACGATGGCCTCCTAACCCCTCTCCCAACCCTTGCAAGACAAGTGCTTTTGTTTCTTGACACTCCTACTGTCTGTTCTGGTGTGGGCAACCTTATTGTTAATAATATGCTTCTACCTAGTTTCTTGATTGAACCATTTTAGTATTAATTGTTGATTTCCTATTAGGATAGCTAAGTTTTTTTTTTTTAAGATTTTATTTAAAGATTTTTAAAAAGATTTTATTTATTCATTTAACAGAGAGGGAGAGTACAAGCAGAGAAAGCAGCAGGCAGTAGGAGGGAGAAGCAGGCTCCCTGCTGAGCCAGGAGCCAGATGTGGACTTGATCTCCAGGACCCTGGGATCACGACCTGAGCTGAAGGCAGACACTTAACAAACTGAGCCACCCAAGCAACCCAGGATAGCTAAGTTTTAGCTCTCTCCCACACCCCCTGCACATCCCCTCCCCCACCTTCTCAATATAGTGATTTCTGGTTGGGTTAACAGTATTTATTTATATCACACTAGTCCTGTAAGTATTGTTCATTACTGAGCAATAATTTTATTTCCTTTCTTGAATTTCTTTTCTTTTATTTTAATAATTAATATATCTTTTCACCAGCTTTTTTTCTGTGGTTTATTCCTGTCTCAGTTTTTTATTTTTTCATATACCCCACAGGCCTGTCATATGCCAGTAAATATATTTCTTTTCAAAGTTCAAGCCCAGTTCTGACATTGCCTTTCTAGCTGGACCAGACATCCTCCAGGTGTCCTCCATCCCTGGACATTGCCTTCCCTTCCATCATATTTTATAGAGTTCATGGCCTCCTCATTCTCAATCTAAACTCTTCTTTTGCCCAAGCACATTTTCTGGTAGTTTGAAATGGTGGCTGGGAACTGAATTTTATGAGGTCTTCAGAGTTGACAATAATTCTATTCTACCTTCATGTTTAAATGATCATTTAGCTGGGTATAGAATTATAAATTGAGAATAAACTTCCTTCAGAATGTTGAAGCTACTGCTCCATTTTCCTCTAGGATAAGGTGTTGCACTGAGTAGCCCAATGCAGGTTACATTCCTGCATGTTTCACCTGGGGTTTTTAATCTGGAAGTTCCAAGAATCTTCTCTCTTGTCCTTAAGAATCATGGATTTCCTCATTTCATTGTCCAAGCGAGAAGCCACGGGCCCAGAGAAGAAGACTTGCTGTGCCGTGCCCCAGCCTGGGTTAAGGCAGGCTTCCTCCCACATGTGCTCTGTGCTACCCTGATGCTTCCTGGGCACCTCTGCCTCAGTCTCCCTTGCTGTCATTTTGCAACCAAGGCTCCAGCTGTAGAGATACAATCTTGCCACCTTGGAAGCTATTTTATAGAACATGAAGCCAAGCAGTAGGCACACTCCAAAATACAAGGAGCACTCTGTGTTGTCAGTGTAACCAGGCTGGATTAGTCCCCAGAATGCCTTTCTAGTATCCTTCCAGTTACACTGAGCCACTGAGGGGAATTCTCTCAGTTTGGATGGGAACAGAAGCCATTTTGTAGCAGTCACACACCTTTTCCCAATTATTGCAACACATACCCTTCTAGGTGCGGCTGTGAAAGGATTTTGCACATTTGATTAAAGTCCCAAGACAGTCGACTTTGATTGTTGACCTTAAATTAATCGAAAGGGATATTTTCTTGGGTGGGTCTGACTTAATCAGGCCATATAGTTCTGTCCACAGTTCCTGAGTCCTGACGAATAGTTCTGTGAAGGATCAGCATTCCTCCGGAAGCTGGGGTCCTGTTGTGCTCACGACTCCATTGCATGGGTTGGTTCTCAGGGGAACCCCAGGTGAGGTGCCTCCCTGGGCTAGGGGGCTAGGTTCAGCAGTGGCCCAGGGCAGTGGTTCTTCAACTGTGGTCACAGCCTACCAGCACCAACATCACCTGAGAACATGGAAGAAATGCAAATCCTCCACCTATTTCCAGAAACTCAACTTTGAAAAATGATCATTCCTGAGGAAATCCAGAGGTCCTGCACTCTGTTGAATTTTGTTCAGGTGCTCAGAGTAAAGAAGTACACTGAGCCCACATTGGAGGAGCCAACTGGACCAGCCAGGCCAGACCCACTGTCAGACCCTCCTTCCTATCTGGGAACCAGCCCATGGATCTGCTCCTAGAGTCTTGTCCTTAGAGGCACGGATTGTAAAACAGAGCTCTGGCTTTGGAGTTCAGACCTGACCCTGGCTCTTCCAGTGTGAGCCAGTGCATCTGATAGTTCCCAGAACGAGACCAACCCTGTGGCATCAAGATCGAGCCAGCTTCTCCAGCCTCTCCCCGACCTACCCTACTCCAGCCATGTTCCAGCTGCAATTCCAGCTCACCCAGAGCACCTTCTACAGGGGGCCTTTGCTCATGCTGCCCCTCCGCCTGGAGGCTCCCCACTCCACTCCCTTCACCTGGGCCTTCCTGCTTGTCCTTCTCTCCCAGCCCAATCACACCCTTCCAGACTGTTCCCCATGATGGACTCTCACAGCACCCTGCTTGTTTCCATAGCCTTTACCACAGTGTGGAATTATACATGTATTATACGCACTCCTATTCTTAGCGGCTATCTTCCCCGATTGAGTCTAACCATGACGGCGGAGACAGTATCTATTGGCTCACTCAAACTCCCCCATACCCTAGGCAGGTCTTGTCACCTTAGGACACGTTTCTTGAAAAAAGCACACTAAATGTATAAATGTCCCTAGGTGAGGGACTCAACATGTCTGAGATTCGGTTTTTTTTGGAGGGAAGTGGGGCTGACAACACCTACCTGTGGGGCTACTATGAGAATTGAATACGACAGTCCCAGGCTCTGTAGGTGGCCTGCAGTGGCTGTTCCAGAGGGAAAGCAGGTGTTGCTGGTGGTGTCACCTCAACCAATGTCCACCACAGGACAGAGGTGCCCTTCCTGTCCTGCCTCCAAATTGTCTGCTTTCCCATTTGTCCAGAAGTTTCTCTTGCACAGGATCTGTTCTATCCTCGTTCCTCCATGTCATCTCAGGTGTGGGGCTGCCACAGAAGGACCCTCAGTGTCTTAAGTGGGGGGGGTCCCCAGAAGCAGACCCTGGGACAAGGTCTCCTGAGTGGGGTTTTATTGAAGAAATGCTCCCAGGAGAAACCAACAGGGGAAGCCAGACGAGGAAACCTGGGAAGGAGGCCCAGCCAGGGAAGAACTTCAGCCTGACCCCTTGGGGGACCTGGAGGGTAAACTTGGCCTCAGACCTGTCCCAGCCTGAGGTCATAGATCTGGGCTTTCCTTCCATCCATTGGTTAAGGGTGGGAGAGCTGATTGGGGGTCAGCTCCCAGGCACTTTGATTCTCTGCACTGGTGCCCAGGGACTCCAGGGGCCTGAGAACAGGCAGCCTGCCCAAGAAGAGCTACAGGTATAGGTTGTACATACGAAAGTACATGGCAGAGTTGGGGAAGGGTCCTTCATGATAAAAGGACTCAGAAGGGCCTGATAGAGCACTATCTCTCCCACCACACTCAGCTAAATTTTCTCACACTTTCCCAAATGTTTGCCCTGAACACAGAAGTGGTTTCTTGAGGAGTGCAAAGAGCCGGCTCTATTTCTGACGCTTCTGTCGGTGTGGCCCAATGAAGAGCAAACCCTGCGGGGGCAGCGACTCAGCCTGGAGCCCTGGCAACCTCCAGGGGTGCCAAACAAAAACTCGGCTCACTCCAAGGCCCCACGTGGCTTCTGGGGGCTCCAGCCTCCCCCAACAGGTACATGGGGCGAAGGACTAAGTCCAGCCTCACCACTCCCCCACAGCCTGAGAAGTGACTGACCACCGCTGCTTAGGTTAGAAAAGACTTGGCAGGCCGTCCTCCAAGGAGAGGGTGGAAAAAGCCAGATGGAAAATCCTGACTTGGCCAATTAATATGAGCAGCAGGAAAATCCCTAAATTGGTTCCATAACAACCAATCTCTGTTCCCAGGTCCACAGGAAGGCAGAAAAAATGCATCCCACGTGAGGGAAAATTGAAGTGTGCCCAAAAGTTCATCAATACTTTTCTGTCTTCCCTCGCCAGGTTCCCAGCTAAAGTTGTTAGAACGTGCCTCCCTGTTTAAGCGAGGTAATTTGATGTGGGCAATAATAATCATAAATATTCATGGTTTTGCCTTAACATTAGGATAACATCTGTTTCCGAACATCTGCAATCTGTTTTCAATGCTTCAGTAAAATGTAAATTAGCTATAACTAATACAATAAAGCACTAATGGGGATAATGATAATGAAAGACGCCCATTAAGGCGGGAGTCCAGCTCTGTCTCCAATGGCCAGTTTTCAGGAGTTCCCAGTAACTTTGCTTTCCACCATCTCAAACTTCCTTCAAATGAAAGGGGCTTTGAAAAGCCTCCACCGGCTTCCTGATTTGCTCCCTGAACCAGGAAGCATGTCTCTCGCCAGGGTCCTTTCTGTGCCTCACTCTTCTTCAGAGGATGTCCACAGATCTTTCTAGAAGACATGTCCATCTAGGCAGGTCCCGTGCACAGAACCCTCCATTTCCTGCAGAACAAGGTCTAACCTGTTGGCCTGCAAGCCAGACTTGCCACCTCCGGCAACCCCAGCATGCCCACCGCCCTTAGTTCCTCGAGTCCCTCCAATACCCCGGCCCTTTTATTCGCCCTCTACTGCTCACTGTAGAGAGAGCAGCCAGAATGCTGAAGGAAAAGGCCAAGTGGACAATTGCAAAATGGACTGGGGAGATGAAGAGAACATTCACAGAAGAAATACTAATAGCCAAAAATTTTACACTCATTTGTCATAATTAAAAGCAAATGAAAACAATGATGAACAATAAATAATACTATGATCAGATGTTGTTAGGTGAAATAACTAAGTTGCAAAAACAATTTGTGGAAGATGATCCTACTCTGATTTAAAAATATGCGTACATATTAGGGAAAACTCCTAGGAAAATACACGTCTAAATGCATCTTTTTTTTTTAAACATTTTATTTATCTATTTAACAGAGATCACAAGTAGGCAGAGAGGCAAGCAGTGGGGGTGGGAGGCAGGAAGCGGGCCCCTGCTGAGCAGAGAGCCTGATGCAGGGCTCCATCCCAGGACCTTGAGGTCATGACCCAAGCTGAAGGTAGAGGCTTTAGCTTACTAAGCCACCCAGGAGCTCCTGATCTAAATGCATCTTAAGAGATTCAACTGTTGGGATGCCTGGGTGGCTCAGTCAGTTAAGCATCTGCCTTTGGCTCGGGTCATGATCCCGGGGTCCTGGAATCAAGTCCCACATTGGGCTCCTTGCTCAGCATGGAACCTGCTTCTCCCTCTGCCTCTGCCTGACACTCTGCCTGACACTCTGCCTGCTTGTTCTCTCTCTCTCTTTCTCTCTGACAAATAAATAAGTAAAATCTAAAAAAACAGAAAAGAAAGATTGAGATTTGACGGCTAAACAGAGTTACCTTTGAGATACACGATTGCACAAGGGGTCTGTGTTTTGTTGTTTGAATTTGTTGCAAAGAATATGCATTGCACTGTGTTTTTTTAAGTGCACACCCACTTATTCATTCCAAAAGGCATAAGAGCAACTTGTTAGTGGACCTGTCTGGAGGATAATCTCTCTCTCTCTCTCTTTTTTTTTTTTTAAGATTATTTATTCATTTATTTATTTGAAAGAGAGAGAGAGAGAGATCATAAGTAGGCAGAAAGGCAGGCAGAGAGAGAGATGGGGAAGCAGGGTCCCTGCCAAGCAGGGAGCCTGATGCGGGGCTCAATCCCAAGACCCTGAGATCATGACCTGGGCTGAAGGTGGACGTTTAATCCACTGAGACACCCAGGATATCCAGAGGATATCCTCTTAACCAAGTTATCAAAATGAATGTTCCCTTCAATGGAACAGGTTTGACATTGCGTGCCTCCTGATATGATGAGCTCAGAAGGACACAGCATCTCTGCTGCTGTATTCATGACAAAATGCCCAAGTATGGGGAAACATCAGACAAACCCAGGTTAAGGAAAATTTTACAAAATAACTAGCCTGTGCTTTACAGAGATGATAATGATTTTCATTTGCTTTATTTTTAAAAAAGTTTAAAGATTGGGGCGCCAGGGTGGCTCAGTGGGTTAAGCCGCTGCCTTTGGCTCAGGTCATGATCTCAGGGTCCTGGGATCGAGTCCCACATCGGGCTCTCTGTTCGGCAGGGAGCCTGCTTCCCTCTCTCTCTCTCTCTGCCTGCCTCTCCATCTACTTCTGATCTCTCTCTATCAAATAAATAAATAAAATCTTTAAAAAAAAAAAAGTTTAAAGATTTTATTTGTTTATTTGAGAGAGAGAGAGTACAAGTGAGGGAGGGGGGCAGAGGCAGAGGGAGAAGCAGACTCCCTGCTGAGCAAGGAGCCCAACAGAGGGATCCATCCCAGGACCCTGAGATCAGGACCTGAACCAAAGGCAGACAAGTAACCAATTGAGACACCCAGGCTCCCTTTCATTTGCTTTAATGGACATTTTAGGGGCCATTGGTGAAATCAGAATAACTTCTGTAGATTATGTCATAGTATTGTATCTGTGTTAATTTCCTGATTTTCCATAATGGTTCTATGATCCTGCCAAAAAAATTCTTGTTTTTAGAAATCCACATGATGCATTTTTTTGGGAGAGAGAACCTTAGCCTTAATGCTATGGCAGAGAACAGCTGTGGACCCGCAAGGCCACCCAACGGGCAAGGTACACACATGGAGGACCCAGGGGAGCAGGTGTGATTATTATTCCTTCACTTGGTGAAAGTCTGAGAAAGAGGGGTGAGAGGAGGTAGGACTGTGGGAAGTGAGGCGGCGAGGAGGGCAGTTGCTGAGGGATGACCCACCCTCCAACCCCCAGCAGTCGCAAAGACAGAACTTCAGAGCTTGGAACGGCTTTGACTCAGTCATCCAGACACACGATGAGCGTATGCTTGGGGAAAAGTCCCTTGGAAGCACCCCCAAAACAGTTAGAGAGGGAAAGTCCTGGCCTAAGCAGAGCCGCACAACATCTGACCCATCTCAGCAAGGAACTCCTCCCAGTGGATCATCGCCTAGCCCTCGCCTCACCTTCGCCCCCTGCAGGTGGTTAGAGATACAACTCATAAAAGTAGAAAAAGGGACACACCACCCCACCAACCCCACCCCCGCCTTCCCCCCACCTCCTAAGGTCCATGATCAGAGTGTGACACAGGCAGCAGTAGGGGAGACATTTGGGCACAAAACATCAACCCCAGTGTGAGTGAAGGGTCCCACATTGTCCAGGAAACAAGAGGGACTAGAAAAAATTGTTGATTTTGTTTTAGGATTGTTTGGAAGGGTTTGTGACATTGGAGCTAGAATTTCCCAGGGAGAGAGGAGAAATACTTCTTTCTCTTCCTTCCCTGCTGGGAAAAAAGACTCTGTGACCCGCCTAGCCTGTTCTGCCAAAGTGGGCTTCTCCCAGCTCCTTGGGCTAAGCCCCCAGGAGATGTCAGACCTCAGACCCCTCTCCCATGTCAGTTACTGGGGAAGGGTGCAACGTGGGGCTGCTTGTGGGTGTGGGGCCTCTCTTCCAACCTGGCTGCTGTCTGAGAAATCTTCCTGCTCCATAAATATTGCTACACCTCACTGGGAAGCACTGGGGCCACAGGGAATCAGCAATCCAGGGCCCTGGACCCAGTTCCACAAAGAGCTGTCTGTGGCACTTATGCCAAAGTTCCCTGCCTGGATTTAACTTCGGAACAATGAGGGTTTTAAAAATGAACACGTAACCAGTTAACTCCCCTGACAGCTGTGTGGTGAGGATGGCAAAAGACCACAGCTTCCCAGAATGTCAGGATGGCCTCGAGCGCCATCTTCCCACCCGCACAAGGTCAGGTGTGTGGTCTGTTGTTGGCTCCCTTGATTCCCAGGTGCAGGATCTGAGATTAATTCCCAAGTCATGGGATTTTCCACGCAGCGGTTATTCTTCTTCCCCTTCTTCCCCTCCTCCTCCTCTTCCTCGTCCTCCTCCCCCTCTTCTTCTTCCCCTTCTCCTTCTTCTTCTTTTTAGATTTATTGATTTATTTGAGAGAAAGAGTGGAAGGGGGGGTGCCGATGTAAAGGGAGAGGGGAAGCAGACTCCCAGCTGAGTATGGAACCTGATTTGGGGCTCGATCTCTGGGAATGGAGATCATGACCTGAGACAGAACCAAGTCAGTCACTTAACAGACTGAGGCAGCCCGGCACCCCTGGTCGGTGCTTCGGGGTCACCCTGGAGTCCCCAGGCCACTGAGCCTGACTACCCAACGCAGGGACGCTGTTGTCCCTATCCTCACCAAGCCTAACATAGACAGGTGTGTGGTGCGGGCATGCTGGGGCATGGACCGGCCTTCTCTTTGGCAGGATAGCTGGGGGTGTGAACACTGGAGCCCTTTCTAGGTGCAAGGCGGGCCTTACCTCTCAGTTTTCCATTTTAATTTGGGGGAGGCACTCAGAAGCTCTGGGCACAGTGTTACCTGAGAACCACATGTATTGGGCCCACAGACCACTCTGTAAATGGCTAAAGTTGGATCCAGTTTTCTCTTCTGGAAGGCTCTGTTTCCCACTGTGGACATCCCTTCTGAGCCTCCCCTGGGGGCACGGTAAATCATCATCTGCAAGAAGGGCTGAGCAGGCAGGAAAGGGAGACCAGCTGGATCCCCATTCTGGGATTCTCCTCCCATGGTCCTGTCCTGACAGCCCTTTAAAGGGCTTCCACCTGGCCCTTGGTGCTAGGGGTCCTGGGGGCTGTGGGCCCTTGGCCAGTCAAGTTCTTCTAAGCGACAGCTGGAGTGAGAGCTGGTTTTGGCTTTGGCCCAGTCCCTGAGCCACTCCAGGCCACTTCTTAATCGTCTTGGCCTCACGTTCCTCGTGGGCTCCCATGGGTTAAGATGTCATGGTGCCCAGCAGTCTCTGGCACATTCTGAAGCTCTATAGGTACCCGTTATCTCACTTCCTATCATGGCCAATATTCTCCAAAGCAGTAATGATGACTTGAGGAGGAGGAGGAGGAGAGGAGCCCTCCCCGGTCCTTGCAGACTGGGCTGGGGGTCTGAGGTCTGACATCTCCTGGGGGCTTAGTCCAAAGAGGAGAAAGGAACAACTCTTTCCCTCAATTTCAGTGGTTGGTAAAGGAAAATATGCTTGCCTTTTGTTCAGCATTGCATGTTTGAATTTTAAATGATTTAATTCATTATTAAAACTTGTCACTAAGGACGGGTTTTTAAAACTTTTTATTTTATTTTTTAAAGATTTTATTTAATTTATTTGACAGAGAGAGAGAGAGACCACAAGGAGGCAGAGAGGCAGGCAGAGAGAGAGAAGGAGAAGCAAAGACTTCGGGCTGAGCAGGGAGCTCGATGCAGGGCTCGATCCCAGGACCCTGGGATCGTGACCTGAGCCAAAGGCAAACGTTTAACCATCTCAGCCACCCAGGCACCCCAGGGAGAGCTTTTTCAAATGGTGGAGAGAAGAGCTTTAGTGAATACTCTGGGAATTAACAGCATGTCAGGAGGTGTGTCGACATGTCAGACTCGTATTCACCTGCATGTCTCATGAAGTCAGTCCTTGGTTCATGTTTGGCTGTGGTGTGTGTGAGTAAAATAGCACCTGACCCTCCTACAACTAAACTTAATTTCTGTTCGGAGCCCCTACTCTGTTATTGGTATAAATAGGAGTTTAGTCCATTCAGAATCCCCCGTCCTTGTCCTGAAGCATGGAGTCACCACCAGCACACTCTGGCCTCAGCAGGAGCATCCTAATTCTGGCTGGCATCGGGTTGCCGGGCCAGCCTGCGCCCAGCCTCTGGACATGCCCATTCCATGGCTACTGCCGTATCCCTCTCTAACAGCAGGAAACACCACAGCTCCCTTGTCTCCTGGGCTCAGGAAAGCTCTGTGAGCTCGTGCCAGGGCCCATTTGCCCAAGCAGACCTCTTGAGTAGCCACTTCCCCGGCGCAATGTCACCTCTCTGGATCTGGGTGATCATTAGCTCTGACCCCCAAATGATGCTAGTTCTTCTGTGCGTGAGGCAGGGTTGTACTTCTCTGCCCCATTGAAACCAGGTGTGGCCTGTGACCCTGTGGCCTATGACTTGATTTGGCCAATGAAGAATGAGAAATGACAGGAGGCCACTTCCATCAGAGGCTCTAGGAGCCAGACTGAGCTTTGCTAACCCTCTCATTTCCTCTGCTGTGGAAACTGATGTGCTGGTCCTAGGCATGGTCTCTGGGCTGAGACCCAGTGTGAGAAGGCATGAGGAGAGCTCCTCATCTACCCACAATGGATGTGGAGTGACAGTGAGAAATTAACCTCATTTGGTTAAGCCCATGAGATTTGGGGCTGCTTCTTGCTGCAGCAAAGCCTACCTATCCTGATTGCTAGAGAGGCACAAGCTTCCTCCACTCTAAACCTTCCAAATCACCCTAGGGTCTGATATGACCCATTGCTGAGCCAAAGGGAACAGGGTAGGAGGTCTTCTCCTGGCTTCTGTGGATTCCTGCCCTCCAACTTAGGGGTTTTCCTCTGACGATACCCTACTTCTACTTGTCCATTTACCCTCCCTGGCTTGTTCCATCCTCTCAAGTCTAGACTCTTGAAATGTAGAAAGTGACCCTCCTAGATCTGTTCTCCCAGGACACAGTAACCCCCCAAAGCTGGCCCTTCTCCAGGGCCAAATGGGGAAGAAAGGAAGAGGAAGTCCAGTGTAACAGCAGATTGCAGAACAGGGAATGAGGCTGAATGGGAACAGAGGCTGGATAATGACCCCCAAAGAGATGTCCACATCCTAATCCCCGAGCCTGTGAGTATGTTGTCTTAGGCAAAAGGGCCTTTGCAGATGTGATTCTATTAAGGGTTTTGAAACCCAGGGGACATCCTGGGTTATCTGAGTGGGCCCACTGCAGCCACTAGGGCTCCTCTAAGAGGGAAGCTTGAGGGTTAGTCAGAGTAGGAGATGGAGTGATTGGAGCAGAGGTTACACTGGGGGAATCTGCTGGTGGAAAAAGGAACCAGAGACACAGGCAGCCACAAGAAGCTGAAAAAAACAAGAAAACTGATTCTCTCCCCAGAGCCTCCAGAAGAAATACAACCCTGCCAAGCCTTTGATGATAGTCCAGGGAGATCAAGTTGGGTTTCTAACCTACAGAACGATAAGGTAACAAATATGTGTTGTTTAGGCTTCCTGGTTTGCGGTCATTTGTTATAGCAGCAATAGGAAACAAAGGCTCTGGTTGATGGTTGAATATTGGCCTGTCGTGTATGCAGGCCAGTTTGGGTCATCAGGTTTGCATAAAGTAAATTCTTTGTAGGCTTTGGTTGGCTTCACATAAGCTTAGCGGTGGTTTGCCCAGATGGCCTCCACTCTCTCTTGCTTGGTTTCTCATCCCACCATTCCAGTCTTTGAACCTCTATACCTTTTCCAGGCTGAGGATCCATCCACCAACTTGTTTGGAAAACCCAAATGAGCTACTTCTTTGGTTTCTACCTCCCCCTCCTAGGGTGCACCCTTGTCCCTTCTTTCTGCTTTTGCTCCAACATCTAGTCACTCCCAAAGGAGAGGCCCATCCTGCCACGCCTTCTTCAGGGCTTCCTGCCAACCCCACTGTTTTCTTCCTTTGGGCCTATCCAAACCCAACCCGACCCAGTCTTCAACAGTGTGAGGAAGTTACACTAGACTTTTCCAGGCATCTCTTGTTGTACCTGAGTTTTTGTTTCCAAGAGACCACCAAGGAGCCAACACCGATACAATCACACAAGGGTTTATTTGACAAACTTGGGCCCAAGTATACCCGACACAGCAGAGTAGGGACTTGGACCCCGAGCTTATTTAAGGCAGGGGTATTTATGGGTTCCTATTACTAAAGCAGGGTGGGGGTTTCTGGAACTAAAGCAAGGTGGGGTCTGTGGAACCAAAGCATGGTGGGGGTCCTTAGAACTAAAGCAAAGTAGGGGAAAGTTCAGCTCTTGGGCACAGGGGTTTGAGATGGCTGCCGGAGCTAAGATGGCTGTACTTCTGCTAAGGCTAAACCTGAGGTGGGATGGCCTTAATCTTTCTTGACCTCCACATTTCCTCCTCTCAGAGGAACCTAAGGAAGGACCCAATCATGAGTCCAGGCTGGTCTCAGCAACAAGGTCCAGTGGTTGGTTTTGCTGTCTGAGTACCATGAGCTGAACTGTACTGACTCTGTCTTTGACAAAAGTAAGCAACATTAGTGGGGTAAGTGAGAACGGTGCAGTCTTAGGTTTAGGGGATTGTCCTTGTCAGGCTGACTTTTCCATTCTGGGACGAAGTCCTCAAGAACGGTCTGTGGGTCAGGTGGCCAGACATGGGTGTAGTGCGTCCAAGGAGTAATCCCGTCGACCTTGAGAGCAGTGGGAGTGGTCAGGATCACGATGTAGGGTCCCTTCCAGTGTGGTTGAAGTGTCTGGTGTTGGTATCTCCGGACATATACCCAGTCACCTGGCTGATATCGATGGGGGTCCGGGGGTGGCCCAGTCTCGTAGAGGGCCCTCAGCTTGGGCCACACCTGTTCATGGGTTCATTGTAACATTTGGAGGGAGAAAAGGAGTTGGTGATCATCAAACTCAGCAAGCACCTCAGATTTTAAATTGGGAGTAACAGGTGGAGGAATACCGAACATGATCTCGTAGGGGGTAAGTCCCATCTTATATGGGGAGTTTCGCACCCTATATAAGGTGAAGGGGAGGAGAGTCACCCAATCCCCGCCAGTCTCCAAGGCTAACTTAGTCAAGGTCTCTTTTAATATTCTGTTCATCCTCTCTACCTGTCCTGAGCTTTGGGGCCTATATGCACGATGTAATTTCCAATCTGCTCCAAGTGCTAGTGCCATTCCCTGTGTTACCTTAGAGACAAATCCTGGTCCGTTGTCTGATCCAATCTTAACAGGAAAATCATACCTCGGTAAGATGTCTTCCAGCAGTTTCTTGGTCACGGTCTGTGTGGTTTCATGTTTGGTGGGAAATGCCTCTGTCCATCCTGAAAAATACCAGTAAATACCAGTATCCGTATTTTCCAGGTTTTATCTCAGTGAAGTCCACTTCCCAGTAGGTGGCCCCCCCAAAGCCAGGTGCCCGGGTTAGATCCGTGGGCAGTGGCATTAGTTAATTAGCATGTGTGGCAGCGTGCCACAATCTGTTCCATCTTTGATAGTGATCTTTGCATGTCACACCAAGTCTTCCATTTTTTTTTGTTCCCATGCATGTGCTCCTGTGCGTTTTGGATAGAAGTCACCATCCCAGTTCCTCTGGTAGGATTATGCTGCTCTCTACAGCTCTCCACCGACCATGTAGGCATTGTGTCCCAGGCAGACACCTAATCCATTGTAAGTCTGCGTCAGCATAGGTTGTCTGGCAAGCCTGGTGCTCCCAGATTGGGCAGTGTGATCACTAAGACATGGTCACTGAAAGAGCTGCCTCTTTTGCCTTTAAGTCAGCCAGCCTATTTCCCCGGCCATTGGCGTGTCTGCTTTTTGATGTCCTAGACAATGGATAATGGCCAGTGCCTTAGGCAGCCAGAGGGCCCTTAGGAGCTCAAGGATTTCTGCCTTGTGTTTAAGAGTCTTTCCTTCTGCTGTTAAGAGCCCTCTTTCTCTATAAATGGCTCCGTGGATGTGGGCTGTGGCAAAGGCACATCTGCTATCAGTATAGATGTTTATCTGCTTGCCTGCTCCCATGGTTAGCTCCTTGGTTAGTGCAATCAGTTCTGCACGCTGGGCAGAAGTCCCAGCTGCCAACAGCTCCACCCAGACAGTCTGTCTCTGGTCACCCCTGCCCCCGCATACCTGATTCCTTCCCGGACAAAGCTACGGCTGTCTGTATACCAGGTGTCATCTGCGTTCGGCAGTGGTCGGTCCTGGAGATCGCCTCTGACTCCGTGCACCTGAGCCAGGATTTCTTGGCAGTCGTGGGCTGGGGGGGTCCCCATCAGGGTTAGGGAGCAGTGTGGCTGGGTTTAGGGCTGTTGGCGCCTGGAACAAAATTCTGGTAGGGTTCAAAAGCAAGCTCTGGTAAAGGGTCGAGCAGACATTGCTGATCCATCGGTCCGGGCGTTGTCTGAGTACGCCTTCAATGGCATGTGGGAGAGTGACGTATAGTTCCTGCCCCATAGTCAGCTTATCTGCAGCTTTAACCATGGTGGCCACAGCAGCAATAATTTTTAAACATGGAGGCCATCCAGCAGCCATGGCATCTAATTTCTTTGAGAGGTATATCACTGGTCTCTTCCAGGGGCCCATGTATTGAATTAGGATTCCCTTTGCCACCCTTTCTTTTTCATCCACGTAAAGTTGGAAGGGCTTAGTCAGATCAGGCAGACTGAGTGCCAGGGACAAAAGCAAGGCTTGTTTAAGGTCATTGAAGGCTTTGTCCATGGTCTCAGTCCATACAAAGTCCTGTTTTTGTGTCATGGCCTCGTAGAGGGGCTTAGCCATGTCAGCAAAACCTGGGATCCACAATCGGCAGAACCCAGCCGACCCTAGGAATTCATGTACCTGGCTGACATTTCGAGGCTGTGGGATTCTCATGACGGTCTCCTTCCGTGCATCTGTTAACCATCTTTGTCCATCTTTTAATTTGTACCCAGGTAGCTCACCACCATTCTGCAGATCTGGGCCTTCTTAGCTGGAGCCCGGTATCCCAGAGTTGCTATCGTTTGAAGCAAGTCCTTGGTGCCTTGTAGGCATGTTTCCTGGTCCTCTGCTGCCAACAGGATATCATCTACATATTGTAATAGAGTCAGATGAGGGTGTTTGGCACGGAACTCCCATAAGCTTCATGCAGTGCCTCGTCGAAGATGGTGGGCGAATTCTTGAATCCTTGTGGTATTTGAGTCCAGGTGAGTTGGCCATTGATGCCCTTCTCCGGGTCGGCCCATTCAAAAGCGAAGAGGTCTTGGCTCTTTGGGGCCAAGGGCAAGCTGAAAAAGGCATCCTTTAGGTCTAGCACTGTATACCAAGTCTTGTCTGGGGGCAAGGTGGAGAGGAGGGTGTAGGGGTTTGGGACTATAGGGTGCATGTCCATCACCCGTCGGTTGGGGTATTGGCGAACTCTGACTGGTTCTGCTCCTGGCTTTAGTTCAATGTATATAGCTGACTGGTGTTGGGCCAATCCCATTCCCCCAGTTTCTGCCCACGCTTGGGGAAACTCCTGCAACCAGTGGTCAATGTCGGTCATTGGTTCTGGGGGCATTAGGTGAAGATGATATTCGTCCTCCAGGTTCAGGACAAGCACCTGGATCAGGTGCCCCGCTTTATCCAGAACCTTTGCTCCTTTAGGGTGGAAACTAATTTGGGCTCCCATCTTGGTGAGTAGGTCCTGGCCTAACAGGGGGTAGGGGCACTCAGGAATGACCATGAAGGAGTGGGTTACCCAGCCCACGCCGAGATCCACTGTTCTTCAGGTAGTTCATGAATATTGTTTAGTGCCCTGTACCCATGAGGTCTTATTTGCCAACTTCCCTTGTAGCCAGACAGAGTGCTGTGCCCCGGTGTCTACTAGGAATTTAATTGGTTTAATTGGTTGCCCCTCCACCGATCCAGGTTCCCCTGGGCTCGGGGAGGGGTGCCAAACCCCAACTCCCCTAGTCATCTAACTCTTTGACCTCCAAGATAGTAGTGGAGGCCTTTGGTCTTTTGTCGGGGGATTCCTTTAACCAGGGGCAGACCCTTGCCCAGTGGCCTTCTTTCCTGCAATAAGCACACTGGTTTCTATTCAGTTTGGGGCGTTCTCGGTGGGTGCCATCCCCCTTACCTTCTCCTGAAGCCAGCTTCTTGAGACGTCTCTGTTTTTCATGTGGGTCATCCATGGTCGTGGCCAGTAGGATCTTAGCCAAGCTCTGGGTCTGATGGTCACTTATCCTAGCCTGTTGTTCCTCCAGGGTCTCTCTGTTATTGTAGAATCTTTCTGCCACCACTGTCAGATCCTGTAGGCTCTTCTCTCCTAGTCTTTCTACCTTCTGTAATTTCCTTTTAATGTCTGGAGCAGCTTGGTTAACAGAAGCCATAACTATGGCAGCTTTGGTCTCTGGGGCCTCTGGATTCATAGGGGTGTACTGTCTGAACTCCTCTATGATCCTTTCTAGAAATGCTGCCGAGCTCTCATCTTTACCCTGTTTTACATCATATACCTTGGCCAGATTGGTAGGCTTGCATGCTGCAGCCTTTAGACCTGCCATCAGAGTCCGGCAGTAAACCCGGAGCCTCTCCTTACCTTCTGCCGAGTTGTAGTCCCAAGCGGGGCGAGACAAGGGGAAAGCTGCATTTATGAGGTCGGGGTTCTGGGTTGGCTGTCTGTCGTTACCCAAGATGGACTTCCGGGCTTCCACCTGGATTCGCTCTTTCCTCAGTGGTAAAGAGAACCTGCAGGAGCTGCTGACCGTCATCCCAGGTGGGCTGATGGGTGAAAAGAACAGTATCCAAAAGATCGTTAAGATCTTTTGGGTTATCAGCGAACTTTGCATGTTGAGTTCTCCAACTGTACAAATCACTAGGAGAGAATGGCCAATATAACATTGGCTGTCCCCCTGTTTCATCAGGGGGTCCCATGGCGTGGAGGGGAAGGACAGTGGAATTGGCCAGTCCCAGGTTTGAGGCCGGGGCCGCTTGATGGGTCCGTCCACGTGTCCCTGCCACCAGCCCATGCACGAGGGCCCCTCCATCTGGGAGCGGGGGTGGCACTCCCTCAACAGCCCCTGATGCCTCTGCTGGAGGGGCAGACTTGGTAGGAGGGGGGAGACCTGGTAGTGTGGGAGAAAAATCAGGTCCTCCGTGGGAGTGTCTGGGAAGACAGGGTAAAGCGGAGTCATTGGTTCGGACTCCACTTTCTTGTTAGACTTAGGAGTTGGTTTCTGCAGGGCCAGCATCTTGGGCATAGGTCCTGCTTCAGGAGGGAGAAAGAGGTTAAGCCAGGAGGGAGGATTCTCTGTCATGTCTTGCCAGACCAGTATATAAGGCATTTGGTCAGGGTGGCCCTGTGGTTTTTCTCTGAAGATGATGGCCTTAACCTGCAGGATAGATAATAGGCAGTTGAAAGGTTCCCTCCAGGGGCCATTTTACATTAAAAGTTGGCCACTCAGACATGCAGCAAGTCCGAAACTTTCCCTTTCGTACATCTGTGCTCAGATTATGCGCTCTCTCCCTGATGTCCGAGAAGTGGTTAATCATCAGGGACAGAGGTGGTAGTCTGTGTCTGTCCCATCACGCCTTCACTCCCCAACAAGGCACATACACTTACAACAATTAGCAAGAACACACTCACACAGACAAACGATCTGGCATGGCCGCAAAGACAAAACTGGAAGGAAGTTAAGGGAGAATCCGACTGCAAGGGTAGCCGGCTCTCCTCACAGATGAGGCGGGGGTAAGGGACGCCTCTTCCAAAAATTCCCATAAACCTAACAACCAGCACAAAAGACAAAATTCCCATACATTTAACAAACAGCACAACTGACAACAAAAACAAGACGCCTGACTGACTAGGGGGACTCGAATCCCCTGGCTGCCTTGGGGGACCACAAACCCCCTGGTGACTGCTTAAGGGGACCCTAACCCCCTGAAACAGTGGGGAACTCAAAGCCCCTGGTGACCGCTTAGAGGGACTCTAACCTCCTGAAACGGCGGGGGATCGGAACCCCCTGCGGGGGTAAGGGATGTCTCCCAAGACCCGCAGTCGACCACCCACCATGCGTCCATTTGAGCCAGTGTCGACCCAGATACAAGTTGGAATTCCTACGGGTAAAAATACAGATTGGAGCTCCCAAAGTATGTGCGCAAATACATAAAAACGAGTGCACTCACCAGCTGGCGCAAGACCTTCCGGGTTGGGGTCCTGGGAGTCTCTCAGATCTCGGTGGGCCTCCCAATGTTGTACCCGAGTTTTTGCATCCGAGAGACCACCAAGGAGCCAACACCAATGCAATCACACGAGGGTTTATTTGACAAGCTTAAGCTTGGACCCACGTATACCCAACACAGCAGAGTAGGGCTTGGACCCCGAGCTTAGTTAAGAGAGGGGTATTTATGGGTTCCTGTTACTAAAGCAGGGTGGGGGTCTGTGGAACCAAAGCAAGGTGGGGGTTCTTGTTACTAAAGCAGGGTGGGGGACCTTAGAACTAAAGTAAAGTAGGGGAAAGTTCAGCCCTTGGGCACAGGGGTCTGAGATGGCTGCTGGAGCTAAGATGGCTGTACTTTTGCTAAGGCTAAACCTGAGGTGGGATGGCCTTAATCTTTCTCGGCCTCCACACTCTAAGAATGTACTGTCCAATATGGCAGCCACTACCCCATGTGACCATGTATACTTAATTCCAAATTAACGAAAAGTAAAAATTCAGTTACCTAGTCACACAGCCTCATGCCAAGGGCTCGACAGCCGCACAGGGCTAGCAGCCAATGCATCACACAGCACTGATAGGAAAATGTCCACCCTTGCAAAAATCTCCATTGGACAACCCTGCCCTAAGACATTCTTGCCCTTTAATGCCCTTACAGCTTGTCCAGCTTAGAGAAAGGAGCTCCTTTTGCCATCTACATGCAGGTGTGAGGAAGCCTTCCTTTTATATTCTTGCTTCTTGGAGTATTTGCATCTTCGGCCTCCCCTCCCGTCCAGAAGCTGGATATTTTTGGCCCATGAGAAAGAAATTCCAATATGTAGGGTGCAGACACAGACCTTACCCTCTATCTCTCCCTCCTCGAAAGTGTCTTCTCTCACCACACAGACTGAAAGCTTCAACTGATTCTCTCAGGGTCCCTTGGAGTTGGAGTCCCAGATTTATTTATGTATATTTAAAGACTTTATTTACTTATTTGACAGATAAGGAGAGAGAGATAGAGGGAACACAAGCAAGGGGAGCAGGAGAGGGAGAAGCAGGCCCCCTGTTTAGCTTGGGTTCCGACACGGGGCTCCATACCAGGATCCTCGGATCATGACCTGAGCCGAAGACATGTGCCTAAACGACTGAGCCACCCAGGCACCTTGGAGTCCTGGATTTAGAATAAGCTCTTCCAAAAAGAACTCACACAAGCTTAGGAAAGGCAAGAAAGGTGAAGGTTATCTTCCTCAAGCTTTCTCTCCTGGCAAACAAGAAAGACCAGGGTGGCCTCCCGCTTCACAGTGTTGACAGGTGGTGACCACAGGAGCTGGATGCAGCCTTCCAATGTCCAGCCTCATGGGTCACAAGGCAGCTCTGTCGGTGACCAGTGCTTAGGCAGGCCAGGCAGTGCTACCTTCCCAATTGCATCTTCCTGGTCCCCAGATGACTGCCAGGGCAGTGTGTTCCTAGAATCATTTCCTATTCTGTGGCATTCTGGTCATCATCCCTGGAGACACAGGCTTGTCCCCTCAAATGACTCTGTGAATATTTAATTCTCTGTATTAAGTCCCTTTCAACCTAAAATACCTAGGGTGGTTTCTGTTCCCTGCACTAAACTATTTCCACAAAGAGCCACAGAAAAGCTGAAACAGGCAAATTCTAAATCAGAATAACCCTCTAGACATCTTGAAAATCTAAGTGGCCTGTGAACCCAATAATTTGTCCTGGAAGTAGCAGCTCCTGGCCTTTGTTGCTACTGCTTGGTGGAGCTGGTCCCACGGAAACCTGTCTTTATTTTAAGTAACGGTTTTATAGCTCTTCAGAATTCTGGAACCCCAGAATACAGGGGTCAAGGAACCCAGACAACTTCAAACACCATAGCTGGCTAAAAACAATAGTTTCATTTTGTTTTTACCAAGGCCAGATTCAAAGCAAAAGAGTTGCAAGGTCAAAGGTTATGTCCGAAACATGATGTCCAAAGTATGTAAAAATCTGCCGCATAAAATTACATACGGAACACAAGTCACAGTTATATTGGTTCCGCAGAAGTAGAAAGCACGACAGTTTTTTCATGAAGATGGAAAAATTGGGGGCACCTGGGTGGCTCAGTCATTAAAAGCCTGCCTTTGGCTCAGGTCATGATCCCAGGATCCTGGGATCAAGCCCCATGTCAGGCTCCCTGCTCAGCGGGAAGTCTGCTTCTCCCTCTCCCACTCCCCCTGCTTGTGTTCCCTCTCTTGCTGTGTCTCTCTCTGTCAAATAAATAAATAAAATCTTTAAAAAAAAAAAAAAGATGGAAACATCGCAGGAAGACTGTGGGCTCAGTGATGGATGGTCTCACCACCCGTGATAGTGGCATGAGCTCCCCTGGGCAAGTTCCTTCGCTGCGGTCCATGCTGTGTGGCTTTACCTGCTCTGCCTTACATGCACTTTATTCTCCTTCCAGATTTCAGCGATGCCGGGACACTGAATTGTCTTTTTTCTCAAGGGTCAGCAATTATTTGAAAATCATTTCCCAGTAAGTGCCCTTGTATCCCTGTGACGATCTCCTTGTAGTCAAGATTGCGAAGAGCCTCTGCTCATTTGTCTCTCCCACTTGTTCACTGTATATTTAGTGGACACTATTGTGGGTTACAGAGCAGCTCCCCCCAAAAAAGGTATGTTGGAGTCTGCTAACCCCCAGTACCTCCAAATGTGGCCTTATTTGGAATAGAGTCATTGTCGATGAGATTTGTTAGGAGGAGGGCACCCAGGAGTAGGGGTACGGTGGGCCCAAATCTAAGATGACAAGTGTCCCAAGAAGGTGGCCACCTGAAGACAGGCACACAGGGAGAAGGCCAAGGTACAGGCAGAGATCAGAGGGATGCGGCTATAAATCAAGGAAACTTGAAGCTTGCTTCCAGAAACTAGGAAGACGTGAAAAAGGGTCTCCCACGGCTTTCAGAGAGAGCATGGCCCTGCCAACACCTTGATCTTGGATCCAGCCTCCAGAAGAATAGGACAATAAATTTCTGTTGTTTTATACCACCTAGTTCATGACACTTACGATGGCAGCCTGGGTTAGCCAATACAGGCACCTGTCATGCTCCAAGGAGTAGTCTAGGAACTAAGCGAGCGATGAGGAAGGAGGTGGCGTGGTCTTGGTCCTCCAGGAACTCACGGCCTCTCCTGTCTTCTCACCCTCACTTCTCAGGGCTTTCTTCGTCCTCTCTTCCGACAGCCTCTTTCTTCAACCCCTCTGGAGGAAGGACAGACAGCCATTTTCAATGTCCCAGGAACCAACCAACAAGCCAATCGTCGCTGCTGACTTAGGACCAGGGGCCACAGTCCCAGGCTCATTAGCTATGAGCAGGATATCTCAGTCACTCTGATTCTAATCAAGGCTCCTAGTTTTATATATGGGGAAACTGAGGCCTGGGGAGCTGAAGCATCTTGTCCAAGAACAAGTTAGTACTGGAATGAAAGTTAGTTCTGACGTGCCTGGATTCCCAGCCTTGATGTCCCAAACCTGCTGAGGGCCAGTGAGAGCTGAAAGGAACAACTCCATCTTCCTGGGGAGCATCAGTCTTTGGTAAATGGCTCTGTCGCCAGAGGGCCGTGTTTCAGAGCAGTGTCTCATGGGTGACAAGCCCTGCCTTCTTCCCACACCCACACATCCGGACCCCACTAGCCCATACTAGCAACCCCATCCCACTGGTGCTCCCTGACCACCCACTCTGAGACTTGTCCTTCTCGGCTGGACGTCCACACCCTGAGCCAGGTCAGACCTCCCTGGAGCTCCATGGAGGCCTGGGCTGGGCTGGGGAGCTCAAGTCAGCCAGAGCACACAGCTATGCCCCCAGATGGTGTGTGGGTGCACTCATTCATGCGACAGATAGCCTGGCTTGGACGCATGCGTTCAGTACATCAGAGCCTCCCGGCTCATGGCGGGTCACAGCCCCTTTAAGAATCCCAGGAAACTTACAAATCCTCCCTAATGAAAGTTAACATTCAGCCATCCGCAGAGAACTCTGCAAGCAATTTTTCAGGGGGGCTTGCTAGCCACTGAAGCCTGCTTGCGTCCTCTTCAGAGGTCCACAGAATCTGGGTTACGTCCCCAGACTTAAAGTACACAGATGTGCGATTATGAGCTGTACACAACATGTCGACAGACACATTCACATGAAAAATATGTGGTATGCATTTTCTGTAGCTTATCTTATGTGTGAGTACTTAGAGCCAGATATCTCCAACATTATGTATGTTGAGTGAAATGAAAAGAACACGGGCCTTGGAGGTCCATAGACCGGGGACAAAATTTCACTTTCCTTCTATCCGAGCTGCACCTCCTTGGGCACATGAATTTGTTTCTCTGACCTTAAGTTTCCTAAAGTGTAACATGTGGATACCTGTGAAGTTGGGAAATACATTTAAAATGGCTAGCAAAAGGATAGCCAGCGGGACGCCTGGGTGGCTCAGTTGGTTAAGCAGCTGCCTTCGGCTCAGGTCATGATCCCAGCGTCCTGGGATCGAGTCCCACATCGGGCTCCTTGCTCCGCAGGGAGCCTGCTTCTCCCTCTGACTCTGCCTTCCACTCTGTCTGCCTGTGCTCGCTCTCACTCTCTCTCTCTCACAAATAAATAAATAAAATCTTTAAAAAAAAAAAAAAAGGATAGCCAGCGATTTGGAAATTATCAAAGAAGTCCCTTATATATATAGTGACCCCTTTCTCCCTTGTCCTACTCTATCTATATGTAATAAACCACATACATCTTAAAAGATACTCTCCCAAATGTTACCAGTGCAAGGACCTGGGTGGAACTATGGATGATTGAATGTATTTTTCTGTGTTCAACAGAGAACACTTATTCTTTTGGCATACAAAAGAAAATAAAAAGAAACATTATTATTTTTTCAAATTAAGTGCCTAATTCAGTGTTTGTCAGAGAGTAGATGTCCAATAAATAACACTTATTATTACATGTATGTGTTGCATGAAATATACTTCCCTTTCATATAAAGTATGTTATTAAAGAGTCCCTAGTAGGGGCACCTGGGTGCTCAGTGGGTTAAGCCTCTGCCTTCGGCTCACGTCATGATCCCAGGCTCCTGGGATTGAGCCCCACATTGGGTTCTCTGTTCAGCCTCTCTGCCTACTTGTGATCTCTCTGTCAAATAAATAAATAAAAGCTTCAAAAAAATAAAGAGTCCCTAGTATTCATTCATTCATTCATAAAGTATTTGCAGAGTATGTATGACATACGTACAAGGCATTGTCCTGGACCCGGGGAGAGGGTGGGAAGGCGATGAGGCCTGGCAGGTGACTGTTGGACCACACACAGTTCCAGGTGCCTGGGCAAGACTCCAAGATTGCATGGAGAGGGAGGGTGTGTGCGGGGTGCGAGAGGAGAGGAGATGGAGCGTTGCGTGGACAAGTGCCATTCCAGCGGGTCTTGAAGGCAGGATGGGGAGGAGGGTAATACCCAGAAGGAGATGGAACAAAAGAGGAGCTCCCAGAGGGACAGATGGAGAGAGGAGCCAGCAACAAGCAAAACCCTCGGACCTGGGGACACAGAGAGGGTGGGGATGGGCCATGAGTTCCAGGCTAACACATTTTGACTTCATTGGACAGAAGATGGGAGTCGCTGAGCTGCTTCTTGAGCAAAGAAGTGGTCTCATCAGCGCTGTAGTTTATGTTTTCAAGTTATGATGACAGTCGTTTGCAAGTAGCAGAAACTGGACAGCCATGGCTCAATAACATAGGGCTGTTCTTTTCTTTTCTTTTTCTCCACATAACATGGATTCTGGAGGTCGATGTTCTAGATCTGGCCCCTAGGCTCAACTATGTTATGGATGAAGCAGGTGCATTCTATCTTTCTCCTCTACCATCCCTGGATTGTGGCTTTCATTCCAAGATTGCCTCATGGTCATAAAATGGCTGCTATCCCTCCAGCCTCTCGTCCACATTCAAGGCAGGCTGCAGTGAGTGGGGGTGGGGGTCAGGAGGAAAAGAAGGAGGAGGGGGTGGAGGGAAGGGAAGAAGGAGGAAGTGGCTTCCATTCATATGAAAATCTGGAAGGGAAATCTATAGAGACAAAGTCTTATAGTGGCTGTCAGGGGCTGGGAGGTAGGAAACATAAAATGATGATAGCTAAGGGTACAGTTTCCTTCTGAGGTGATGAAATGTTCTAAAATTGACTGTGGTGATGGGTGTACATATCTGTGTCTGTACTAAAAACCATTGTACTGAATTATACACTTGAAGTTGATGGTGTGTGCAGGGTGGGACTCTCTGTAAAGCACCCCCCCCCATCACCACCTCTCCTATATGGTACATGGAGAACAGGCTCAGACCCTTCCTGAGGGCCAGTGGGAGAAGCCAATAGGAGACCCAATGGGAGGGGGAAGAGATGGCATGGAGGGATAGAGAGGACCAGGTGGGTCTGAGGACACTGTGTCAGCCGCAGACTCTAGAGGGCGTTCAGGTCCAGGCCCGTGCCAGGCAGGCCAGCATCATCTTTCAAGTGACATATAGATGGACAGATGCCTGACTGAGCCCTGCCCCTACCTGCCTCGATTCATGCTCTCAATGGCCCTGAACAGCCCCTCATTTACTCACTCATTCATAAGTCTGCTCCTTTAGCCCCTGATTCATTCACCTAGCAAATACCCACTTGCCATCTACTTGGAGTTTCCAAGATTCCCATTCCCCCATCCACACAGATGCCCTCATGCTCACAGTTTCATTCACTCATTTCATAAACTGTCATAAACAGTCAATGAGTGCCTACAAGGTGCCACACACGGTGCTACGTTATAGGTGGACAGACAGACGAAATCCCTGCCCTCCCCGTGATGGACAGACTCTCTCAAAGGAAAATGACTTCTAGTATCTTCCATTATATTTACTGTAATTTTTCTTAAATAGGAGCACATAAAACTAGGTATAAACTCCCTATGCTTATAGTTCTTATGGAACTATAGAACCCAAAGGAATTCACAAATGTAGTGTGAATAAATAAAAACCAATAAAAATATAAATGCTTCCCGGCACCAAGATTTGGACTTGCGGTGTGAGCATGAGCCCTAGGAAGTCAGTCTTCCACCTTTTCTGCCTAGAGTCCTGCTCATGGTGTCAATTGGGAAGAAAGCTGGAGAAGCGCCAGGGTTGGAGGACTCACAGGGACGGGGGGAGGCTCGGACCACGCGGAGGAACCGGGCTTCTTGGCTGGCTGCTGGGGGGAAGTCACCACAGCGGGCCCAGAAGCTGAGTGTGGGAGTGACAGAGTGGGGACGAGCTTGGCCTGGTTGAGGTGGGAGGGTCTGGCTGTGGGCAGAGCGGAGGAGAGCCCAACAGCCTGCCTTGGGGGAGCTTAAGCATGGTCTCAGGGGCAACGTGTAGTCCCCGGAGAGCTATGGTAGCATTTCCATGCTGGCCCCCGTGTGGCTGGCAGATGGGAAGACGGACAAAGTAGGTTAGTGCCATGGTAGGACATCTGGGTGGGAGGTCACAGTGCCAGGCTAAGCCCAGGAGAGACATCTGGGCTGGAGACCAATCTGGCCATCAGCAGTGGTGGCCAGGGACAACCAGGGCGGACCTCAGCTGGGGCATGGGTGAACACAGGGGAGGCTTCAGGGAATCGATGCAAAGGGGCTCCTGGCAGAGAAGGGCTTGGAGCGTCAGCTGCCCCGAGGTGGTGGAGAGGAGCAGTAGAACGTTGGTGGGGTCTCGGAGGAGGACACTCAAGGGCTGGGCTGAGCGCTCAGCAGTGGCCAGTGGGCCACGGGTTCCCTGGCCCTTGACATCCTGCGGGCAGTGCTCGCTTCTTAGTCAAGAACCCTGGGACGAGGGTGACCAGGGCAGTCCCCAGCATCAGGGATGAGCCTGGGCCTGGAGGAAACAGAGGCCCACCTCCCTAGGCCTGCTTTTCATTCCTGTGCCACCATAAATTGCTGGGAGCGGCCCCCTCTCCCCCCACCCCGCTGCTGTTTTGCAGTCGGGGTGTATCAGTCATGATAAGACATTACTTAAAGCAGTGGTGACGGGATCTAATCAGTCTTGTGAAATATAGACTTCTCCCCACACGGCGGGCAGGGCCCACATTAATACACATTTATGCAAAGCAAGAGCTGTAGCTGTCGGGGGCTAATCTTTACAAGTATGATAAATGATGTTTATTTTCCATGATGGAACGAAACACCCCAGCCGACAGTAATTGTAATAAAAAGGACAGATCAACTTCTATAAAGTGATTGAATTACCCTTCGATTGCATTAATGTCCACACTTGGTTGTGTCACTGGCTTCCTCGAGGTTCCGGGGACAGCGGGCAGGACAATTTCCCCTTCAAGTCAATGTCTGCCCTTCACCTGGGCTGCCGGGGCCAAGGAGCTGCCCACTGGCACTGTGGAGTTGGTCTCTTCCAGCCCAGACCTCTATCCCCCCATGCGTCAGTAAGCTGAGCAGGGGGAGGGTAGGGACGGGATGTCAGCCTGGGATGTCAGCGGGTGGCCGGGACGTAGTGACCCTACATGGCCAGCCTTTTGGAGCAGAAAGCAAGGTGTTACGTCCAATTGTCCCCATGGCCTTGAGGGGCTATTATTATTCTGTCTTTGTAGGTGAGGAAGTAGGGGCTCAGAAAAGTTAAATGGCTTAGCCAAGGTCACACAGCTAGAGTGTGTCAAAAATGGTGCCCACACCCAGAAGTATTTAGGGGACTGCTACTGAAGTGTGCAAGGGGGCCTCTTGCTCCAGATCTTCCTCTGATGTGTGACCAGCTACCTGTGTGACCAGTTACCTGAACAGCTCCACACTGATCCAGGCAGTCTGGACACTGGGGGGCCTAGACCTGAGATGCTGGGTACCATCTTCCAACATCACAGACTAGAGAAATGCACAGTGTTAGCAGATGGGTTGGAATCTGTCTCGAGACCTCAGTCTTATTATCTATAAAATGGGGATAAGAACAGCACCTAGCTCACGGAGCTGACGGCCAGTTCAGTGAGAACAGGGTCCCGTGAGGTCTCAGCCGGGTTGTCCCCCAGATTCAGCTATCTCTTGGGAGGTCCAATGACCCTATGGGGATGAGGGCTGTCAGTAACCCGAGGAGGGGAATATGCACCTCTGGCCTATTATCCCAGGAATCGTTTAATCAAGTACAAAGGCTCTTCTCAGTCACTTGCCTGAAACATCCAATGGCCTCTCTTGGATTCAAAATAAAACACCCGATCTTTAACCCACACGGGTTTGTCCCCAGGTATATTCGGTATCATTCAAGCTACCCAAATGGTGACTTCCTAGGGGCCCATCAAACAACAATTTGTCCTGACTAAGCCCAGTTCTGGGTGCTCCTTACTCCTCACCACTGCCTATTATAGTGGGGAAACTGAGGCCTGGGGAGAGCAGAGCACTTAGTAGTTCCCCTGTAGCTAGTTAGTGACAGATCCAGTTTTCAAACCCCGAGGAGTGGTTCTACAGCCTGATGTGGGATCTGCAGCGTGTGGATCCAGGGGGCTGGGGGAGCATGCTAGGGGCGCCATCCCCCCAGGGGACTTGACCCCCCGTACAGCTGGGTCAGGGTTTGAGCATGCTTCAGAATCACCTGGGGGTTTATGGGAACCCAGATCCATGAGGTCTGTGCGTACACAGAATAGTATTCAAATATACCAAGGACTCTAGCGCTGATGGGTGTTGCAACATAGATGAATCCCGAAACCGTGATGTCAAATGAAAGCAGCCAGACACAAAAGGCCACCCATCGTATGATTCTACTTGTGTAAGATATCCAGAATAGGCAAATGCAGGTATGGAGCCGGGACGTATTGACTGGTGGTTGCAGGGCTGGGGAATGGGGAGTAACCACTTCATAAACACGGCTCTTCCCCTACTTCCTTCCTTCCTTCTCCCTTCCTTCCTTTTGGGGAGATAAAGCCATCTGGGGACTAGAGAGAGGTGGTGGTCATGAAATGTGGTGGGCTCACCAGGGTCACTAAATTGTACACTTTATTTTTTTTTAATTCTATTTATTTATTTGAGAGGGAGAGAGAGAGCATGTGCAAGGAGGCGAGGGAGAGGGAAAAGCAAACTCCCCCATTGAGCCCACCGAGCAGGGACGGGGAGCCTGATGCAGGGCCCAATCCCAGGACCCTGAGATCGTGACCTGAGCTTAGCAGTGTTCTAGCAGGGGAGAGCAGCTCCGTGTTCCCTTGACTGAAGAACGGTCCTCCTGTATCAGGGAAGGCCACTCTCTTCAGCCCAGCAGTGGAGCCTGCAGCTTCGGGAGGGACTTGCATGGAGCTGTGACGGAGAAAGGGGACACCTGCCCAGCCAGCCGGATCAGCAGAATCAACCCTGGCGATCAGTGGGGTGATGGAGGTCATAGCTCCCCTTCACGTCCCAGAAGTACTGTTTCTAACAAGCTCCCAGGTGTTACTGTCCTGGGCCACTCTTGGAGAACTGCCCAGGAGGTAATGCAGAGCCTCTAGGCTCCCCGGGGCTTGGTTGAGCCTCAGACTGGGGCCATTTACCGGCAGGACTAAAAGACAGCGCGGTGACGGTACCTTCATGGAGGTCATCGTCCGCCTCACGTGGACCGTTTCGGGCAGCTCTTAACTCCTCTTTCAAGTTTCCAATTCATGTCCATGCTCCAAGTTTGTTACTTGTTGTGACTACCCCTCATATTTTAACCAAAAAACAACCAACTTTCATAGAAGTGTTTTAAAAACAGCTTTGCTTTGTTTGTGGCTCTGGTTTGGGATATGCTCATCTCTGCTTGGAAGTCAGTAGGAAGCCAGAAGGTGCTAGAAAGAGAGACATGGAGTGAGGGCCAGGGAGCATGTGTGTGTCTGGAGCCCAGCCAGGTGGCAGAGCCCAGGACCCACCCCCACCCCCGACTCTGCATCAGCCCTGCCAGCCTCACCCCCGCTCCCAGCTTCGACCCCAGGGACTCTGGGCAATACCATAACCCTGCACCCTCGGCAGCATTGTCCCCAAACCTGGGCCTGCCCGGCTTCCCCTCCACCCTTTTGTGTAAGTCAGGCAGTCAGGGAGCAGCCCCAACTCTGCCTTTTCTAGAAGCTTCCTAGCCAGCCCACTGCCACTGTCGGCAAGGTTACTGCAGACGAATGGCTTAGCACACACTCCTGACCTCTCACCAGGACTGAGATAAGAAAGTCCCGACTTGCCCTCTGCATCTGCTCTGCCTTCCTATGGTTCTGTACCCCCATACCAACAAATCTGATCGGGCTTCCCTTGTACCCTCCGCAACAGCCAACATCCTACAACATCCTCTAGGGGTCTGCTGCCCACCCCACTTCTCACCAACCTGGCCTTCATGTCAGCAGTCTCCAGCCGAGCCTGGGCCCTTGGCCCAGGCAGTCTCCTTTCCCTGGAACCTCACCTCCCAGTCCCATTATGCCCCCAACCAGGGGAACCCTACACATCCTCCAGCCATTACTTCAAAGGTCATTTTGTCAGGGACACCTTCCCTGACCCAGACAGGGCGAAGACCCTGCCACCCTTTCCCAGGACACAGACATGCTCTGTCCTTGTGCTTGTCCTGCTCTGTAATGATACCTTTGATTTGTGTGTTTGTCTCACGTCTAGCCCTCTTTCCACCCTGGAAGGTTCACACAGGTCAAGATGGTGAGAGTTTGCTTGCTGTCACATCAGCCCCTGGCCTGGGGCGGGCATGGAGGGGGAGAGCAAATGCCCAGAAAATGTCCTCAAGATACATGAATGAGGAACTCCTTACTGTCTTCCAGGAGGAGAGGGGCTTTGCCACAGATATTGAGTGTTTAAAAATGTTTCTGGTGCCTGAGCGTTCGCTGCATGTGTATACGCTTATGTGTGTGTGTTCACGCACAAGGAAGCTTCTCCTGCCCCTTGGGGGGAGAGGAACCAGCCAGAGCAAGCCTCCGAGGCATCTGGGCCTGGATGCGTGATCCTGTGGAGGACAGTGATAGGGAGGATTCCTCTCGTTCCTGCATTCCAAGGTGGAGGGCCCTCTGTTTACCTGGGACCAGGCTGGCCCTTGGCACCCAAATGACCCACCAACCACCCAGCCAGGCTCCTGAAGACACTTTCATCTTCATTGCCAGCTGTCTGCCCCCAGAGCCAACCCTCACCAAACTCTTCCCCACCACCTCTTGGGCAAGAAAAGGAAGGCACAAGCCTTCCCCTCTTCAACTGAGACTTCCCAAGGGAAGGTTGAGCCCAACCCCTCGTCCCACCCATTTCTTGCTGTCTGACTGGCCAGCAGATCACCTACCAAGACCAGGAATACCCAGAAATTCTACAGAAAGCCTGGCTGTTCTGTCCCCACCCATGCTGCTGTCCCAGGAACATTCCCAGCCTTTCGCCACGGCCGTGCCCCCTTGGGCTCTGGCCATCACCATGGTGGCTTGAAGCCTTTGGTGTTGCCTCTGTTGTGGGTAAAAGGCCACGCGTAGCTAATGTCTTTAGGAAATCAAGCATCAGAGACCACCCTTGAACCTGCTAATTCTAGGAGCTGAATTCCATTCCTGCTAGCCTTTAGCCAAAGCGAGTATTTTAAGATGTTAACATTCTGTTCAGTTGTGAAAGTCCTTCTCTGAGCATCCTCTCCATCACACAGATTCATTGAACAAACTCATAATCAGGGAACCTGACGCCTGGCGCCAAGCCCTTGGCCTCAAAGAAACAACCAAGAACCCGACAATGAAAAGCTCCATCCAAGAAGCTGAAAGGGAGCCCAAACCAGAGGGCGTGTTAGGAAAGGCACCCACAGGAGGGTACACAGAGCTGAGTTTTGGGGGGCTGAGGAGGGCTGGCAGGGTGAACAGGTATTCCCAGAGGAAGAACATGGACCCAAAGGCACAGAGGCGGGCTTGCTCCTGGCTTTCCGGAGTAGAGGTGGTAGCAGGGTTTGGTTTCTGATTGCACCACCTCCAAGCCACCCCCCAAAGCCCTTGAACTCCCAGGAACCACCAGCAGATGTTCGTTAGTGGGTGGGGGCAGGAGGAGTGAAGCCATTTGCCAGGGCGGCGTGTTCAGAATAAATCCCGAGCGACGCTGCAGGGGCCCGGCCAGCACTCCTGGTCCCGAGCCAGTTTGGGGGGCTGGGAGGCAGGGAACCAGGGGGAAAGGAACCTAATAGGTTGTTCTTAATTATTATTATTACTTTTTATTAGGAGGCCCGGCTGCCCAGACCATAAGGACGTGTGCCCCTACCTCTGCTGGAGCATCATTAGGGGACCCTATTTGGGTGAGACTAATGAGGTTGGCTGAGGAAAGGACCAGAAATCGACGAGGGGTGCCGCTGGTCGGTGCCGAGAGGTTTGAGGCCACACTTTTATTTTGTGGCAGCATATTGCTGCGAGCTGAGGTTCTTGCTAATGTGCCCCAGCCAGCTCTGGGCTGTGGGCTCTGAAATGCTACAATTTATTATGATTATCTGGGCCATGATGTGGGGAGGCTGTTTAGAATTTCCACCCCGATAATGAGGAAGGCAGGCAGTGTGGTTCTTGGGGGCTGTTTTCCCTCAGCAGTGTGGAAAGAAGGTGGCCCTCATGGTAGCCACAGATAGCCCCTGTGGATTGCAGGTGGGGTCCATGATGGGGTTTGCAAATTGTTCTTTCTTCTCCATGGGGCTGGATGTCAATCCAAACAAGGCATCACCCAACCCAATCCCGCCCATCCAGAGAAAATCAGGCTCCTGTCCCAAGTGAAGACTTACCCAGCTATAGAACAAGAGCACTGCCTTCACTTGAAAACCCAGCTCTGCCCCACCTCCTACAGGAAGCCTTCCCTGATCTATGCACCCATTAACATCCACTCTCTCTGTTCTGAGTACCTATATGGAGGCTGGCCCTTGTCCTACTCTTTGTCATTTACTTGTCATGTATCAAGCTTCTCTGAACAAAAGCATGGTGGCCTTCAAATTCTCTCCATAAGAACTTCTTGCTGTGGGGCTGAGCAGGGAACCCTTCGGTGGGCTAAAATCTTCCCACATCTCCGAGATCTGCTCAGCCCTGCTCCCTCCAATGGGCTCTCTCACCATCCCGCTTTATTTGGCTCTGGGGAATGGGAAGCCCAAGTTATGTGATGTGAGGGAGGCAGCAGCAGGAGGCCAGGCTGCTTATTCCCCACTGGCTCCCTTCAGTGGGAATAGCTTTGGGTCATGATTCAATGCAACTCTCCCCTTTGAGGTTTCTGGCCTCTTCAGTCAGAGGGTGTAACAGCTACTCCGTTGTGAGTCCTGGAGTATATGCTAGCCTTGGATTATCTCTCAGCTTCCCACACCCGTGTAGCTAGCCTTACTATCAACCCTGCCCTGTGACTGGACAGTGGAGTGGGGTGGGCAGGAGAGACACAGACATTCAGGTGAGGAGTGGGTTCAAGAAGACCAGCTTCCATCAGCTTTGTTTTGAGGTGCCTGATTTCACCATGTCCTAAAGAGAATTCTGAAGCCGCCTCCTGGATCAGCAGAGGGAGAGTGCTGGGATCGATTAGTAATGCCTGCCCTGGGAGCAAGGGCTGGAGTAATGATGTGTGTGCTGTGTTTCCTTCCACCGCAGGACTGATCCCAGCCAGCTTTGAGCTGCGGGAAAAGGGAATCAGATGGTATCCTCTAAGCTTTGGTGGGAGGGAAGGAAAGAGTCATCAAAGTCATTTTGAATAGACAAGCACAGTCCCAATATTTTTCTTTCCTGTGGCATGGCATTGTGGGCGGTGGACAGAAGAAAGGCCAGCAAGGAAGCCACTGCCATGGACATGAGCAGGTGAGAAAAAGGGAACTGCAGAGCACGGAGAGGCGGGGAGAGGTTTGGGGGGGGGGCAAGACTTTGAGAACAAATTCTTAGAACCTGACAGCTTCTGTCGGGGTTGAAAAGGAAAGAAATTGGGATGAATCCTGTAACCAGGATACTGGGAGGATGTAGGTGTCATAACAGGAAGATGAGACCCACAAGGAGAAGCAGGATGGGGAAGACGTGGGAGGGAGAAATCGGGAAAGTATAAGATGTCCTTATTGTCTTGGAAGGAACCCTAAGCCCTAAACCCACTTTGACAACTGGGGGCTGGGAAAGGCTGGCGGGCACCGCACAGGCTCCGGTCCCCTCAGCTGGCCAGTAATGAGGGGCCTCTAATTGGAAACGTGGTGGTGGCACCATCTGGCCTCCAGGAGTGAGTGACAGCAGGGGGAGGGGGTGGCAGCTGGTCAGGAAGGGGTGAGGGGTGTGCACGTGCCACACAGGTGCCTCGGGTCTCTGTCTCGCGGCCAGTACGGAAGGTACTCTGGGAGCCCCGTCCCTCTGATGACACCACTCTGTCCTTGTCCCCTTACGCCTGATCTCCCCAGGGTGAGTTTTTCCAATCGGGTTATTTTTTCTTCTAATTTTAAAATTCACATCTGCTCATTGCAGCAAATTAGAAAACCACAGTGCGCTGTTAAGAAGAAAAGAAAAATCACTAGAATCCCACCTGTAGAGAGAGTTGCTGGTAAGAGTCAGTATAGTCCCTCCAAACTCGGTTCTTTTTTTCCTTTTCTTTTCTGCTTTTCTTTTTTCAGTGTGTATGATAGGGAAACTGCTCTGGCCGCTACCTTGGGTCTGCAGGAAACAGCACATACTTTTGGGCTATCACTCAGCTCAGGGTGGATTCTGAGCCGTCAAGGAGCCCTGAGTCTCCTGTCACTTTTGTCCACATAAGTGACCCAGAAGAGACACCAGGGCCACACGAACATCTCTCTTGGATGTGGGAATCTCTGTGGGTTTGGAAACTGGCACCTGTAGGAACATTCCTAAGAGGCCCCCTGATGTGACCACTGATGTCTGCAGCCTTCCCTGGAACCTCTGGGTCCCTGACCTCCCCCTACCCAGCCCCGTTCCAGAATCGTCCCCTTGTTTGAGAGGAGCCCCTCCCAATCCCAGCTTCTCCTGGCCTCCCGCTCTGCCCTGGTGCCTCCTGATGGCCTTGGAAGGGCCCTGAAATCTAGAGACTAAATAAATCACTGGTGATCAAAAGCTAGTTCCTCTTCCTCCAGGGGCAGAGGGGCTGAGGCAGAAATCCTCCCAGGAGATGAAGGAAGATACTTGGACACAGAAAGAGAAAGCAGAAAAACGCCATAAATAAGTCTTCATCATAAAGCAATCCATGTCGGTTGTGTTCCAACAAAAGCAGACACATGGACTTCTCGTACATGATCAGATTATAATACACATGCTCGACGGCTTCTTAGTTTTTCACTCCACATTATGCTGTGGACATTTTCTCACGTCATTTGAAAATGTGATTTTTGATGGCAGCTCCTAAGGTTAATTTAGTAAATGAACTGGAACCAGCGGGTTTTGTGGGTTAAAGATCTGTCACAGACCCGTGCAGACTTGCATCAATCACCCACCTCCTTCGTTGCTCCTCCCCAGTCTCAGCCCTGTCCACCACCCCATCACTCCCTCACTCAAGAAACTACTATGGTTCCCTATTTTTATTACATCAAGTCTAAACTCTGGCACCATGACCAGCAAGCCCCTTCTTTCCTCTGCTCCCCATCCTGTCTCGTTCTCTGTCTTAACAACTTCCTCCCCTTCCCCCCCAACCCTGCTCATCTGTGGCCGTCAGTACCCCCATCACCCCCCCCAGACACCCCAGGGCTCTCTCTGCTGAGGTGTCTCCCGGGGAGGCAAAGTGCTGCCATCCTTAGGGAAATGATGAGTTCCTTGGGGGACAGGGCCCCCTCGTCTCCCTGAACCTTGAGGCCAGGCCTCTCAGGGGATGTGTGGGCTTGGGTTTGATGAGGGAGTCCGTGAAAATGGCGTCTCTCCCAGGAATGGCTGTGGCTATTGTTGGCCTCAGGTAACCCGGCCCTGCCAAGGAGTGTTTTGCTGTCCAGGGCCAGCGAGGAGCCAGGCCCAAGCATGACCTGCCCCGAGGGTCCTGGGTTGACAGAATGACAGAACTTGGTCTCGGGTTCTAACTTCTCACCTCAAAGGAGACTCTGCCACAGTGTGGGGACTTCTGAGGAAAGGCCCCAGGCCCCGCTGCAGACCTGGGCGGGCCCCACCTCCCCCTCTCCGCACCCCCCCCCACCGCCCCGTTTCCCCAAGATGTGCCATCTTCCCAAGCAAAAGGAGAGAGAGATGAAGACACCCTCACTATATGCTGAGCACAGCCCCTGGTCCCAAGAGCTCACTAAATCTTTTACCAAAAGTGTTCTTTCTGCCCTGGCTCTGCTGGAGTTCAAGGTCAGCCCTGGAAACTTCCAGAGCCATAGTGTGGTTCTAAAAGCCAAAGTTAAAGCTACAGTGAGCATTTCAAATTGGCTTTTCTGAAGCCTATTTGAAACTGGATCCTGAGAGCATGATTTCCAACCCAATAGAAGGGTCCCACAGAACGGGGTAGGGGGTGGGGGGGTGGGACGCGAGTCTGGACGCCAGCGCCCCCTGGTGAGAGTGGGCTTCTCCTGCACAGGATGGACAGCGGGCGGTGGGTGCTTCAGGGGCAGGGAATGCGGTCCAGGTCCAGCGCCTGGGGGCTTCCTGCCCCAGCCCTGAATTTCATCCCAGGGTCTGCGAAGCCCTCCACCCAATTCCAGACGCTCACCCATCCTCTGCACCTTACAGATGAGAAAACGAGGCCTGGCAGCAGCCCAGGTCACAGTGGACATTTCCAGAATGGACCCTGCTATTCTGTCGCTTGACCTTCACCCCAGCCTGTGGAGGAGAAAGGCTCTGAGAAAGTCCTTGCCAGAGCATACAGCTGGAGAGGTTCAAGGCATTAGCGGCTGGACTGTGCAACTTCAGGGGTACTGGAATTTAACTGAGCAGCCAAGGCCGAAGCAGAGCCTGGGTGTCAAGTGAGGGAGTGGGGGAGCATTCAAGCTGGCTGCCTGGAGGAGGGTGGCTGATCCGCGCTTGGCACGATGGGAAGCATTGGGAGCTGCGCAAGAAACCACGGGGAATATTCCAGCAGGGGGACCAAAAAGAGGTGCCTGAGAAATAAATTTGTTTCTCTGGCTTTAGAAAACACAATGGTTCTTCAAAGAAAGTCCCAGGTCGTAGTTTTTCTTTTTAAAAAATATAATAGTATATTAATCTTAACCCATTTGTGTTGGGGTTCCCAAGGCACCCTCCTCGGGTTAGATGATTCACTAGTAGAACTCAGCACACCCAGGGATGATATTTTTTAATTTAACAGCAGAAAGATCCAGAGCAAATCAACGGAGGGTGGAGGGGCATGGGGTGAAGTCCAGAGGGAACCAGACAAGCTTCCTAGAGCCTCTCCCAGGGGGAGTCACCCAGCACGTGCTTACTTCCCCCTGCAGCAAATTACGACACTGTAATTTGACATTCTGTCCACCAGGGAAGATCTGTAGTGTGTCAGTGCTGGGGATTTTTATTGGGTGCTGCCCATGGAAGCAGCCCCCCCTTGCACATCCCCAAATTCCAGCCTGCCGGGAAAGAGGAAAGCAGGTGTTCCGCATAAGCCACGTTGTTGTACAAACAGCCCAGGCACAGTGAGCTCCTCTCATCATTTTAGGGCGTGGTGGGAACCCCCAAGCCACAGGTTTCTAACAATTGCTACACATCATTCTGGACTATGTACCATTAGACACAGAGCAAACCCCTCACACTCGCTTTCCTAATACCCGCCTCTGCCTTGCTGGCTATTCCCTTTGGATCTTTTTGCTGGTTCCTCCCACCTCCTTGACCCCTAAATGTTAGGGAGCCCCAGGCTCAACCTCCCCACCCCTTCCCATCACTCTCTCATCCATCCTGGGGGCTTTAAACACCATCCGTCATATGAGCAGATGATGCAAAGCTCCCATCAGCCCTCCCCGCACCTCACATGGACGTCAAATTGGCATCTGGAAATTAACATGTCTTTGTGACCACCCCCACATCTCTTCCCCCTCCCCAGATCCCCATCTCCATCTGTGGAATCACCACAGGGAAGGGACTTGGAGAAACTGCTGTGCCAGCTTAGCTGAGGTGACTGTACACCATCACCCTACCCAGAACCTGACACCCGTGTGTTGTCCACCATGAGGCTGCGTCAGAGCTGTGGGCGGGCACAGGTCCTGTCTCCAGGGAACCCGTTATCCCTGGGAAGAAGGGCAAGTCAAGAGACCCGTAAAACCCCACTTCACACAGACTTCGGCAAGTATGGACAAGAGCCCATGGGGCCTGAGGAGGAGAACTTGTCTCTGGAAGGAGGGAAACCTGGAATGGCCCCCACAGAGGGACATCTGAGCTGGATGTGGCAGCGCAGAGGGAGGCTGACCACGCGCAGGGCCAGTGTCCTGGGGGAGGGGACAGCCGAGGCAATGCCAGGGACCTACGCTTCTGGGCATTGGATGGATGGGTCTGATGCTGCTCCCCTCCAAGGGCAGAAAGAAGGTGGGTGAGGGGCAGGCTTTGGTGTGAGACTGGCCTGGGAGACTGCCCCAGGGGTGAGCCTTAACCTTGCTGAGCCTCACATTCCCATCTGGAAAATGGGGTTGTCGGAAGAATATGGGAAAATAGAAATACAAATACTGCTCTGCCCACCCCAAAGTAAGGCATGCCTCCAGCTAATGCTGTCTTGGATCCTGAAAAATCCAAGAGGAATATGAGATTTCCTGCCCTCCCAGGAGGCACAGCCTCCCTTGAACTTGGAAATTGCCTCGCAGCACGGAGCTAGTGGGGCCCAAGGTCTGCAGGGACACAAACAGGGCCTTCCTTCCGGCCTTCTCCTCCGACCCCTATTCCAGTCCTGCCCGCAGTACTTCATTCCCCACGAGGACCCGCGGCGGGCTCCTGCCATCTGCCGTGATTTATAGAAAAGAGACCGTGATTAATCAGCCAGTCAGCGCCCAGTGCAGCCACTTTCTTTCATTTACCTGCCCCCTGACCCCCAACACAGTCCCAGGCAGCGCTGGGCAAGTGTATTAATCATGCACTTTAAAAATATTTAAAGGAGAAGCTGGGCCTGGAGCAGAGTCTCCTTTAATGGACTCGTTTTCCGCAGAGGGTGAGTATGCTAATTAGCAGATAAAACAAACTGGCTGTTTGAAATGCAAATGAGCTGTTGGAAGCGCTTCTGGTCCCTTCCTTCCTTGCTGCCCCTGTGGAAGGCTAAATCTTACTTCTCCCAGCCACTTCCCGCCGTCGATTTCTAACCAAAAAAGATAGTGATGAATTCTAACACTGAAAGGGGCTTGGGCTTGCTTCCTCCCTGCTCTTCCTCCTCTGTGAGGAACAAGGAGGACAAAGGTCTCCCACCTCCCTGTGTCTGCAGAAACCCAAGCCAGGAAAGGAGCCCCCAACCCCCACCTGGGTCCCCCTCTGCTTTGCCTCTGTCTGGACCTGGATCTGGGCTTCCCAACTCTCCTGCCTGCCTTCCTGCCCAGTTAAACTCTCTCAGTTCTGCAAAAGCAGCCGGCACCTGGCCTCCCAGGTCCAAATCTGAACATTTCCCTGCCTCCAGCCTTTCCAGTTGACCTCAGTCACCCCTCCTGCCCAGCAGCAAGCCTACCTAGACTCTGCCTCGAGTCTGGCTTCCCCCTGCCCACTCCGCCCCATCCGGACCCTGGCTTGCCTTGCCTCACCCCTCCCGTGTTCCTGCCCCACCCCCACTCCTGCTCATCCTCAGGACTTAGGGCGAGTATCACCTCCTCAGCACTCTCAAATCCCAGCTGCTCAGAATCTGGCCTCAACCTCCCCAGGCACAGCTGCAGGATGCCCTGTAGGAATACGACCATGTGAAATATTATCTTCTGTTACCCACCCCCCACCCCTGTCTAAACTCTCTCAGCTCTGCCCAGTTGGCTGGCGTCCTCACTCTGCCCCAGCTCCTTGTCAAACTACAGCCTAGGTTGGACTGTCCAGAAGCAGATGCTGAGAGGAAGGGAGGGCACAGAAGTGTATGGGGGGGGGGGGGGAGAGGGTTCTCACCTATGCCAGAGGTGGCCAGAGGAGTTTCAGACTGAAATGTAGAGCCCTCCCCCTCCAAGAACCTGTGCCTGCCCAGCAGTGGCTGCTGGAGCAAAGTGTGCCCAGCACTGGAGACCTAGGTAAGGGGACAGGGCCAGGCTCTGACGATGCTCCCTCAGTCATTGCTGGGGCCACCCCAGAGGGGTGTGACATTGACTCAAGAGCTGACAGCTGGAGTTGAGTGGGCAGAGTCCTTTCTCAAAGGAGGTATGAGCAGCAATTTTTCCTGGGTCTTAGCCTTGACTCCCCTGAGAGCAGATCTGAAGACAGCAGCCAGTGCAGGCGGCAGGAAAGAAAGCCGGAAGGTAGGGAGAGCCAATGCTAGAATTATCAGTGATTATCAGTTATTGGCTAACCAACGATCAAGTTGAGACCTCCTGAAGGACACCATGAGATGCATGTCAGAACCAACACCTGGGGATGAAGGAGGGGAGACCCATCCAGCCGCTTCTGCCCCCACTGGACTAGGGGGGCCCTGCGGGTATTAACTTCTCCCCATGCTTTCAGAGGCTTCAGGCGCAGGTGCTGAGCAGTTTTGCCAACACCTCCTACCGTGTGTGGACCAGAGGCAGGATGTCCAGCTTGTCCAGCCCATGTAAAGGTGGCCAGAGTGGCATGGCTCTGGTCACTGCAGCCAACAGGGATGGGCGACAGCAAGTTGACTAGAGCTGGGAACAGTGAGAGTTTGTTCTGAGACCCTATTAAATTTGGGGGGCTTATATAAACATCCAAGTGGAGAACTCCCATAAGGATGGATATTTACTCTGCTCTAGTTCAAGGAGATTCCAGCACTGGAGACATAAATTTGGGAGCCGTCAGTTCATGGACCACATGAAAACCACCGATAGCATTAACAGACATGAAAACTCCCCGGAGGGGAGAAAAGAGATGCATGCAAATGAGGCCCTAAGACCTCCCTCGAGTTGGGAGATAAGGAGGACAAGCAGAGGCAACCAGGTGGTGCTGCCTGCAGGTAGGAGGAAAGTGGGAAAGGGGCAGATCCTGTGGAGGGAGTACAGAGGAGGGTCTTAGATGGCCCTTCCAACAGTGCTGCCATTTTAACAGCTGCGAACATGGGGGATCTGGCCAGCCAGGTGACCTTCAGTAGTGGCGAGTCTATTTCCCTCCTATTGCTCTTTTCTCGGTGTCCTGTGAAGCAAAGTGGATAGCTGCCATTTTGGAGAAGGCAGAGGCTGGGGTGGGGGTTGAAGAGGCAGTGAAGATGAGAAAGTTGGCAGAACAAGGTGAGTGATGGATGCTTCAGCGTTTCTCTCTCAATCAGCCCGAGTTTGTGTGTGTGTGTGTCCATCCCAGTGTGTGTCACTTATTTGGACTTCCACAGGGTATGTGTGTATCCAGATGAGAAGCCTGGGGTAGAAGGTTATGCCCAGGTTGAGGGTTAGGGAGCAGGTAGGGTGGTATAATGAGGCTGAGGGGTGCAGTTGCATTCGGGGGAGAGAATCTAGGGAGACATCTGGAGCTGGCTGTGCCACTCACTGAGACAAGTGCCCTCTTTACACCTCAATTTCCTCACCTGTAAAAGGCACATGCTGGGCTAGGTGGGTCTGTTTCCATCTTTGCATGTCTAGGAGACCAAACACCCAAATGCTGTCCTAGCTTTGACCTGAATGGTACTGAAGGCCCCTGTCCTGGAGCTATTCCCCGAGCAGCTTACAGAGAAACCAGAATCCTTTGGGGTTTTGGGGGAGTGTGGGAGGGTGGCAGGGAGTGACTGTGGCCACCAAGCTCCAAGCTCCAACTTACACAGACCAGCAAGTAGGCGCCTTCGAGCACCAAGATGGTGGCTTTCTTGCCTCCTCCCTGAAAGGATCCCCCAGCTCCAGATGACAGTATACCCACCGGTTAACTGCTCGTTCTCCCCAGAACAGGGATACAGCCGGCCCTGGCTGGTGAGCCACTTGTCCAATTAATTCCAATGTTGGAAAAGATGACTTCAGCCTATGTGCTGCATTTGTCCCCCTGCTGCTCACAAGTCCGGCGGGTGGCCATCCCGGTGCTGTTGGGCGTCCCTACAACACATTGCCAGGCACCCAGCAAGTGTTCAGTGCCCAACCATGCAACCACGGAACGAGGGCAAGGTGCCTAGGGGGTGATGCCGTGTAGCTCCCTGCTTTCTCTCCTTCTTTTTCTCTCTCTTCCCTCCCCTCCTCTGGTCTATGTAAGTACATCCCGCCCTGTCCCTCTGATAAATGGCCATGCCCCTTGTGCGGAAGGAGGGGCATTTTCAGGCCATGGTGTGGAACTGTGTGGAGTCTTGTTCTGCCTGACTCCTTTATTAATCGCTGGGCCGGGAAGATAAACAGCTTGTTAATTAAATTTGCAGATGTTGCTAAATTAGGAGGTGTTCTGCTTGTTCAGTCCCAGGAAGATAGAATGGTCCCGCATTGGGTCTTGGAAAGGTCAGCTCCAGCTGGGGCCGGAAAATGGGTGGCTAAACAGTATGGGTCATAGGAATAATAATGGCCAGCATTTGCTGACCATGTATGCTGTACCAAACACTGCAGGAGCCAGGAATTTGGGGTCTGGGTTCCATCTACTCACATGCTGGATAGCTTGAGCAAGGTTTTTCTTTCTCCCAGCCTCAATTTGCCCATCTCTGCAAGACGGGATCTCTCCCAGCTGTGGCCCTCCTGCCTAGGTGCTGTGGCCCTCAGTAAGTAGGAGAGAAGTCATGTCACAGTGCAGGGGGTGGTCAGCCCACACTAGCCCAGCACAAAGCTCTCCAAGAGAGCTTCTTGTGGTAAGTGGCAGTCAGGGGACCTGGATCTTGGTGTGGGAAACTGGGGATCCAATAGGTTTGGGGAAGGTTGCAGACTGGGAGGTTTGTAGCTGTTGGTAGGGGTGTGGAGGTCTAAAGGTCTGTAGGGTTAGGAGATGGGGAGAGGTCTGGGGTGGCGGTGGATGGGGGGTAGTGTCTGATAGTTTTCAGGAAACTGGAGTCTCTAGAGTCCAGAAGGGTCTAAAGACAGCAGGCACTTGGTAGGGGTTTGTAGAGCCTAGAGGTCTGAGAATCAGGGTTTGGGAATGCTGGAGGTGCTATGGGGTCTGGGAGATCTGGGTCTGAGGATTCAGGGGCTTGGAAGTGGTGGATCCCCAGGTTATAGAGGGTCAGAGTCTTAAAGGTCTGGGTGCTGGGATGTTTCGAGATTTGGGAATCTAGTGTTTGGGAAGTTGGAGGGTCTGAGGGATCTAGAATTTAAGGATGTGGGATTCTGAGATATGGAGATCTGAGGTATCAGAGAGTCTTGGGAGGTCCTGGGAAGCCTGAGCTCTGGAAGGACATGAAGGTCTGGGGGTGAGGCATGAAGGCCTGGAACACTTGAAAGCTGAATGCGGCCTGATACCGCCACCTAGTGCACCTGACTCCACATTACAGTCAGGAAGGCGGTGGTGGGAACTAGAGCTCCTCTAGTCCTCCCAGAATCTCCCTAAGGCCTGGAACCTCCCAGGAGCTCAGAGCACATCCCTGCAGGGAGGAGGCAAGCAAGCAGATCTGTAGGTTTGTGAATGTGCAGTGTCACGCCCTCCTCGGCGTTGGGGAGTCTGGTTCACCGCTGTGACCCCAGCACACTGGATGCAGGGGCACCTCTTACTTACAGAGCCGGACACTGAAACTCCAAAGGGGGTGTCTCACACCCAGGAGAACCTCGGGAAGTCTGGCTCTGCGGTGGCCACTTGCCAGGTGTGGCTGCCAAACCCTTGAGCTGCGGCTGGTCCACACAGAGACAAGCTCCCTGTGTAAGACACGCTGGATTCCAAGCATGTGGCATAAACGAAGAAAAAGATCTCATTAACAACGGTTAATGTTGCCCTCGTGTTGAAATGATCATGTTTTCATACGCTCAGTTAAATGACATATGTTACAGAAGCTAAATTTACCAGTTCCTTTCTACTTCTGGAACAGCCACTGCTGCAAAGTGGTGTGACATTCATAGTGGGCGTCCTACTCGTCCCAGACAGGACTGGTTAGTGGGAATCACCAGTCACCAATGCAGGTGGGTGGATGGGTGTGAAAATGGCTCCAGGGACCGGGTGTAAAGTGCCTCATCAGGGGCCTGGCACTAACAGGGGAGCAATAAAGTCTACCTCTGCCTCAGTTTCTCTCCCTGCCTCCTAACCTGGGCCTCAAGGACAGGGAGAGAGTTGGGTTCGGGAAGTTCCTCCAGGCAAAGATGTGGGAATGTGTATGGCCTTCTTCAGTGAGAGAACATTCCCCTTAAGGTAGGAGTGAGGCTGGGCGTCCTAGGGGTGAAAGATGCTTCGAGGCCTGGGTGAAGAGGTCTGTGTTCAGGGCAAGTGACAATAGTGAGCTTGAGCTGCGTCACAGAGGGGCCACGTCCTGGGTGCTGGGGGGTCTCCACACTTGACTCCGCAGCGTGGTTGGATCAGAGAGCCTTAATTCCCACTGCTAAGTCCACAGTGCAAGCAAGCCCCAGGCTCCAGGGAGGGGTCGAAATGTCTGCTTGCATTGTGACCCTAATGGTGGGCCCTGATTAAGAACCACCCAGGACATAATGCCCACTGCCCTGTTCCAGGCACTTGCACCCAGCCGAGTTCAGAGCCTGTGGCCCTGAGCTCGGCTCATGTGAATGTGACCAGTGTTAATTCAAGTACTGCTTTCTGAATCCCTGTCCCCTGCCCAGGACCTGGGCCTCTGCCCTCCAGACACCGGGATGAAGGCAAACCTCTGTCCTATCTCTGGACAGCTCACAGGCCAGGGGAGCAGACGGGACTGGCAAAAAAGGGCCATCCTGCCATGTGATCTGGGCTGGGACAGGGTTACCCTTAGAGCACACAGAGGAGAGCCAGATGGGAGGGACATGGTGCAGTTGATGAAGACACTCCCTCTTAGGAGAGGCAATACCAGAGCAAGACTGTGCAATCAGAGAGAGGGCAGGAGGCCCTCAGGGAGTGCAGGGAGCTGTGCAGGGAGTCTGCCCAGCCCTGAGCATGGGGTGGAGAGAGGCAGGAGGCAGGAGATGAAGCTGGTGGGAGGTAAAGGGGGGGGGGGTGGGGGAAGATGGGGAGATGTGACCAGACAGTTCTTTTATTTTTTTTAAATATTTTATTTATTTATTTGAGAAAGAGAGAGTGTGAGCACAAGTGGGCTGGGGAGCAGAGGGAGAGGGAGAGGTAGACTCTCTGCTGAGGAGGGAGCCCCAGGCAAGGCCCTATCCCAGGACCCTGGGATCATGACCTGAGCCCAAGGCAGAAACTCAACTGACTGGGCCACCGTCCCTTTAGAAAGAGCCCTGGTGGCTGGGCCGGAAATGGCCGTACCAGGGAGGTTGTGGCACTTGTCTGGGGAGAGATGACAAAGTCTGATAATAACGTAATAATGTGAGCCATGTTGAGTGCTTACTGTGTGCAATGCGTGAACTCATTTAATGTTTTCAACCTCCCCATATTGTTGCATCAGAAGCACAGTGAGATTAAGTGACTTGTCCCAAGTCACCAGCTAGGAGAGCAGGGTTGGGTCACAGCTCTAATCCCCCTGACCCAGAGATGAAGAAGGGGGATTGGTGATCATCTGTGGTTTCCCTGTGGCCCTCCAGCATCCATTTCCTAGCCTTCTCTTCCCTTCATCAAGCCTGCCGCCTCTAAGTTCCCTCCTAGGGGATCAAATCCTCAGGCTTGTACTCAGAGGCACGCTTAGAAGGACCTGCTCTCTGTGGGTGCCCAAAGCCCCCCTCCCCCAGTCCCCCTGGACTGACAGGGAGGGCCGTATTTCATAGAGCAGTGGGGCCGGCAGCCACTTCTCTGTCACGCAGGACAGCCTGGGGATGGCGGATGATTAAATTTCTATGGGTGTAAAGTGTAAAATGCAAGTTAATTTCCTCCAGGAAAGGAAATCCTTGACACTTCAGCCAGATGATGAGTAGGGCTCTCAATCCCAGCAAGGAGGGAGGCGGGGAGGGTGAGCTATGACCCGCGCGGTGCGCAGCGTGCTGGGGGAGAGTTATTGCTGCCTCAGCACTTGGTCATGGCCCAAGACAGACTTTTCAAAAGGTGGGACACGTGGGCAGGGCAGCCGACAGGAGAGGCTGCTGTCAGAGATCCCCACACCTCACCTCTGCCTTTATCCCGGCTAACAACGGCTGTCATCGGCATGGCCTTTACGAGATGGAGTGACTTATCCAGGGAGCTCTGGGGGCTCCAGATGACAGACAGGATACAACTGGATTTTCCAGTATATAAGAAGCACGAGGGCATAACAGCCCACTGGTTTCACATGAAAATATTTGGGGAATCAATTTTAAGAACCTGCAACCATGCGCATATTTGCCAATGTTTTAAAAATTGTTTTTCCGAGGAAAATACAGTATTTTCTTAGTGCAGATATGGTGTACAAAATTATTTTTTAAAGGTTTTTATTTATTTATTTGAGAGAGAGAGAACAAGCAGTGGGGAGGGGCAGAGGGGAAGAGAAAAGGGGAGAGAGAGAGGGAGAAGCCGACTACCCTTTGAGCTAGAATGACCTGAGCCGAAGCAGATGCTTAACCGACTGTACCCCGCTGTACAGAATTCTTAGGTCCAGTAAGAAAGCATAGCTTTTTGATTCTCATACAAATGTTCAGATCTCGTTCAGGTCTTAGAACAAGACCACCAGAAATGTTCATCTTTGCTGTTGCTAGACCCTGCCACTAGAGGGCAACAGTGCTGGGGGGGGGTTGTTGTTATTTGTTCTTTACCCTGAGCCCAGGCCTTCCCTCCTTAGTGTAGGTGCCAGGATTTGGATTTGGAGGCTCAGACAAGTGAAGTCGTTTGCATAAAGTTGCTCAGCCAGTAAATGACACAGCTGGGATTTGACCTTGTGTCTGTCTGACTCCAGGGCTGGAGCTCTTCATTACCCAGGGCACTCTGTCCCCAGGGTCAAGGTCAGAGCAAAGATCTCTGGATCCCTGGTCTTTCTGCAGTGCAGACTTTTACCATAATTTAATGCAACTCTGCATTTCGTCTCTCCTCTTGCCACCACCCTGATTCCAGAACCCAGCCTGGCAGCATCAGCAGGATCTGTAGGAAAACAAAAGTCAAAGCAAGTTGTGGAGAGCAAATGCAATTTCATTGTCTCCTTTTAGCAAAGCCGCCAGAACTCGGTGGACAGCACCGCTGTCCTGGGGGCAAGGGGTTCTCAGGCTGTGCTGAGGGCTGCTCGGGGTACAGCCCTTGTCCTCTAGGAGCACCAAAGGGCCTCTTGTCAGTGGGGTTGAGATAAGAGAGGGCCACAATGTCCCCTTACGAAATAAGGAAATGATGTTGGGGTGGAGGGAGTTATTTTTCAAGCTCCCTTCTTAGAATACCTTGGTGGGTCCCCAATTTCTGTACAAAGCGGGCTCCTCCCTCCAGCTGAGGGGCCTGAGGACTGAAGTGGGCACAGAGGGACAGGAGGGATAGGCAGAGTTGGGGGAAGGCACCATGTTCTGAGGGAGACCCATCCTGTACCTCTAGTTTGGCACAAAGACGCAGCTGGGAAAGGGCATGGATGCAAGGGAACGAGGAGGAGCCAGAAGGGAGGAAAGGTTCCATGTGGGGGAGAGATGATAGCCACTCCTTAGGGGTGTGCCTTTTGGCTGGTGCTGTCCTGACCTCCCCCAAAACTTGGGATGGACTATCCCAATTTTACAGGAAAGAGGACTCAGACTCAGGAGGATGAGTCTCCAGGTCACACAGCTGGCAGATGACCAAGGTGGGGCTCACACGCAAGTCTGGACGAGACCCCCGTCGGTGCGTGGTGCCCCAGCAGCCTCTGTCACCCCAGGGCTGCCCAGGATGGCCCTACTCCCACAGGCATCCCTCTCTCCCGGGTGCTGATGGCAGCCATGCTGGTGTCCTGGCTTTGTTGTCCGGTCGTGGCCTCTGGAATCAGCTCTTCATTTCTCTGACCAGCATGGTCCTCCCCAGAGAAATGGGAAGAACAAGGCGTCTGCTCCAGGGGGCTGGGCTTGTAGAGATGAGATGGCCCGAGCAACAAGTGCCCCACATATGGGGACACTTGTCACACACACGCAGCCCTGGCCCTTCCCCTAGAGGTTCAGACTCAGCGACTCATCGGCTTGGGCGGGCCTGGGAACCAGAATTTCAGTATCCCTGGGCAGCTCTCTGGGATAGAAGGGGAAGTGTGGTGCAGGAAAGACTGGTCTGGTCCTCTGTCCTGGTCCCCTCTCATAGGAGGCCTCCTGCCATGGGCTGTTCTCCTCCCAGGCAGAGGAAGGGTACACCGGAAGCTGACCTCTCCCTCCCCCACCCCATCATCAGACCATCTGAACTGTCTCCTGCCAGGGTAGGAGCTGCAGGGCCGCCCAGCAACCCCTTTCTCCCCCACCCACTGGGCTCCAATTAGTCCCTTCTGAGGCCGGGGCCATTGGGCAGAGGGCTTGAGCGAGAGCTCTCCACGGTGGTGAGGGTTCAGTGAAGCTTGGCTATTAAGACCAGGGCTGAATTATGGCTTTCAGGAACCCTGGTCAATTTAAATAACAAAAACTGGGGCACCTAGGTGGCTTAGTAGGTTAAGCATATGATTCTTAATTTTAGCTTAGGTCATGATGTGAGCCCTGTGTCAGCTACACACTGGGTGTGGAGCCTGCTTGAGATTCTCTCTCTCCCTCTAGCCCTCTCCCCACTCACTCAGGCTCTCTCCTCTCCCAAAGAAAGAAAGAAAGAAAGAAAGAAAGAAAGAAAGAACAAACAACCATTGCATTTCTTAAAATATATTTTTTTCATAATTTTCTCTTTTTTTTAAGAGTTTACTTATTTATTTGAGAGAAAGAGAGCACAAGCAAGAGGAGCAGCAGAAGGAGAGGGAGAAGCAGGCTTCCCGCTGAGCAGGGAGTCCAATATGGGGCTCAATCCCGGGTTCATGACCTGAGCTGAAGGCAGACATTTAACCAACTGAGCCACAAGGTTGGCATAAGGGCAATCATTGTATTATTATTATTTTTAAAGATTTTATTAATTTATTTGACAGAAAGAAGCAAGCACAAGTAAGGGAAGCAGCAGGCAGAAGGAGAGGGAGAAGCAGGCTCCTCACTGAGCAGGGAGCCCGACACGGGGCTTGATTCCAGGGCCCTGGGACCATGACTGGAGCCTGAGGCAGACACCTGACAACTAAGCCACCCAGGCACCCCCAACCACTGTATTTTAAGACTGCATTGGTATAAATGCAACTAGAACCCAAGCTGGATTCATTAGTATATATTCATTATTATTACATTTCCTCTGATTTAAAGTACATTAAACTTAAAGCATTTTCAGGGGCGCCTAGAAGTGCCTAGGCCTCCACACAGTGGAGATGTCAGCCATCTGGTACTGGACTGGCAACAGGCAGGGATGTGAGGCAGCCGGACAAGTCTGTGCTGGGGCCTTGGGCACCTGGCCAGGGCCAGAGCCCAGCTGTGTGGCAGGTACAGCCCAGGTGTGTTTCTTACCCTCTCTGGGCCTCTAACTTTGTGAAACAGGGTTCATTATGGCCACTAGATAGGTTAGGGTGGAGGGGACGGGAGGGGTTGAGTCACAGGTGGGCTCAGTGACCCCTAGAAGCCCTCCCGGCCCCCTGCCGAGGAAGAAAGTGAGCTGATGGCAACGTTCTTTCCCTGTAGGACCTGGCAAGCTTGGGTGAGTGAGGTGGCTCCGGACCGGGGGGACAGGCACATACCAGACACCTGTCAGCTGTCCCCCCAGCCGGCAGCTGGCAGTGCTGTGCCTTCTACAGATGTGCGGCCAGCTGTTGGCCTCCTCCTCAGCGGCCCCCAGGGAGCTCCCTGGAGTCTGCTCAGCTCTCGTCCAGATTTCAGGCGTTTGTAGCTTCATCCATCCTGCCGCTCTGGGACACGGGCTCTCGGGGCTGCTCAGGCCAGAAGCCCCAGGTCAGGCTCAGACGGGAGAGAGGCTGAGACCCGCCCCAAGCGCTGCCTCCACAGGGACGGCGTTTGGTCCAAGCAGACGAGACTCAGGGATCCATTTACCCCGGGGTTCTTTATGCCCAGACCAGGGGAGTCGTCTTCCCCTCACCAGGAGCCTGGAGTCTGGGCGGCACCGCACTTACGGTCCCACTGAGAAGGCAGAAAGTGGGGAGAGAGTCCTGCCAAAAGCGGCACTGGAGTGAGGAGGAGGAGCAGCTGCGGAGCAACAGGGTCTGTCTGGTTGGGCGGGGCTCGGGCTCGGGCTGGGAGGGGCTCGGGCTGGGCGGGGCTCGGGCTCCGGCTGGGCGGGGCTCGGGCTCCGGCTGGGAGGGGCTCGGGCTCCGGCTGGGAGGGGCTCCGCGTCCGTAAATGTTCAGGGAGGGGCTCCGCAGGCCTGCGTGGAGGTGGTGTGTACGGTGGGTGAGGGAGGCTCACTGACGGTAGCCGACTTACGTGTGGGCAGAAGTTGAGGACGGAATAAACCAGCTGGTTAGAAAGTGAGGATCAAACAGAGGGCTCAGATAGCTAATAAACTGATAATAATAATAATAGTACTGTTTATGCATCACGCGCCACGTGCCAAGTATGTATCAAGCCCTTGGCACATTTTCTCTCCTTTGGTCCTGATAATAATTCAATGCGCAGGAGGCTCGTTAATTTGCCCAAGGCCAGACAACTTGCAAATGGCAGTCAGGATTCCAGCGAGGCAGCTGGCACGCCTGTCCCTAACCACTGCCCCCTATGGCCTCTGGATCTTCAGAGACAGAGGGAAAGGAAGCAAGGAGAGAGGAACGGGCCAGGAGAGCATGGAGACGGGACGGAAGAGGAAGAAAGGGAAGAACAAGAGAGAGAGTAGCAGTGGCTTCAGGGAAAGGAGGCGGCCCATCACCAAACGCTGTAATAGAACCCAGGGGGGACTGAGAGAATCAGCGGGTGTCTGTGACCCCAGGGATGACCATCTCAGTCATCCCTGATCAGCCTCCAGCTCAAGGCTGAAGGATCCCCGGGAAGCGGGAGGGCAATGCCCCCACCAAGGTCCTGCCCAGCTCCCAGGGGCGACAGCACAGAGGGAAGGAGGCAGACCAGACTTGGTTCTGGACTCTTGTGGCTGCCCTCCACCCCCTTCTCCATAGCCACCAATGTCAGCACCCTAGCTACAGGCAGGAGAATGAAGGTGGACTCATTTTGAACACCACACGCAAAAATTACCCCAAAACAGCTCAAAGACCTAAAACCAGAAAACTGTGAAGATAACATCCGGCAAAAACTTCAGGACATTGCTCTTAGTGATGGCCTCTTGGAGATGACACCAAAAGCACAGCCTATACAACAACAACAAAATACACAAACTGGAATTCATGAGAAATTTAAAATTGTATGCATCAAAAGACGAGAGCAATAGAATGAACAGGAGACCCGCAGAATGGGAGAAAATATTTGCAAGTCATGTTATCTAATAAGGGATTAATGTCCGGAGGATATAGAAAATTCCCGAACTCAGCAGCAACAGCAAATAATTTAAAATTGGGAAAAAGGCTTGAACAGACATTTCTCTAAAGAAGACCTAGGAGTGGCCAACAGGCCCATGGTGCTTAGGTGCTTAGCCTCACTCATCATCAGGGAAACGCAAATCCAAACCACCATGAGATAGCACCTCACACACTAGGATGGCTACCAGCAAAAAATTAAACAGAGAATCACAAGCATTGGTGAGAATGTGGGGAAAATGGATCTCCCGTGCACCGTCGGTGGGAATGCAAACTGGTGCAGCCACTGCGGAAGACAGTTTGGAGGGTCCTCAAATAATTAAAAGTAGGACTACTGTAAGATCCAGCAGCCCCACTTCTGGTAGGTGCCCACTGGCATGGGAAGCAGGGGCTCCAAGAGACATTCACACCCCTGTGTTCACAGCAGCATTATTCCCAGAGCCAGAAGTTGGAAGCAGCCCAAGTGTCCACCAACGGATGAATGGAGAAGCAAAACGTAGCGTAGGCACACAATGGCGTATTACTCATCCTTAAAAAAAGGAAAGAAATTCTGACACCTGACATGACATGGTTGAACCTTGAGGACATCATGCTACGTGAAATGAGTCAGTTGTCACAACAACGAAAATACTGGTGTGCTTGCACTTAGAGGAGTTACTTAGAGTGCTTGAAGTCACAGAGACAGATGTAAAATGCTGGTTGCTGGGGACTGGGAGAGGAAGAATGGTGAGTTATTATGTAATGGGGCAGAGTGTCAGTTTTACAAGATAAAAAGCTCTGGAGCTGGACGGTGAGGATGGGTACACATCGTTATAAATGTATTTAATGCCACTGAACTGTATACTGAAGAATAGTTAGGATGGGGGGCGCCTGGGTGGCTCAGTGGGTTAAACGTCTGCCTGCAGCTCGGGTCATGATCTCAGGATCCTGGGATTGAGTCCCACGTCAGGCTCTCTGCTCAGCGGGGAGCCTGCTTCCCCCTCACTCTCTGCCTGCCTCTCTGCCTACTTGTGATTTCTCTCTCTGTCAAATAAATAAATAAAATCTTTTAAAAAATGTTTTATTAGTATATCTCAGTAAATATATAATATATAATTATATGCCATATACTATATATATGTCCCATATAATACAAATTTTGTCCCAAGACACGTCCCGCTGAGTTTGCTGAACATGAAGAACTGACCCTAAATGTGTTCAGGCAGGGCGACCTGTCCCTGTCCCTTTAGACAGGGGCGGCGGAAAGGTGGAGGGCCGGGGCACACCAGGCTCACACCCCCCAGAGCAGTGTTCAGGGCCTGACATCCTGAAAGGTAAAACCTGACCAAGAACTTCACACTCAGACCAGCTGTGTTCCAGGTACAAAAGACCAGGGCAGGTATCTGCAGACATTCAAGAACTCAGAGAGTATGGCACAAGGGAAACCTCTTGTACGAGGAAAGCTACTTAATGGAGAGTTCTGCCTCCAAGAGATGAGTCAAAATGAGTTCCAGAACAGAAAGGTTTTGGTAGACATCCTGTGGTACGTAGTAAATAATTGAACTTTGCCCTGAAGGAGGTGGTCAGTAAGCTGGAGTATCCATCCTGATACGAGGGTCCTTGTCTACCCAGGAGTCTGCACAGTCTAACACTGCACAGTCTAACAGTGTAACCTCCAGTGGAGAATGGCCACAGCTGATGGTCACAGGGAGGGGTCTGATCATGCCAGGAAGCCAGCAGTGTGATGGGGGGAAATGGCCTTTGGAGTACAGTGGCTGGACAGGACACTGACAGAGGTCACACAGGCGATCGGTCACTCTTACGTAATGGAGCTCCAGTAAAAACTGAACCTTGAGGCTGAGGAACATCCTGGTTGGCAGTAGTCCCGTGCATCGTCACATGTCGCTGCCAGAGAAGCAAGGCATCCTGACCCCACAGGGAGAGGACAGCAGAAGTCCCACCTATGGTGACTCCTGACTCTGCCCGAGGGTTTCCTTTCCTTGGCTGATGCTCAACTGTGCCCATGCATATGACACGAGCCTCACAGCTTTCCGTGAGTTCCGGGTCTTTCTGGCAAATTACCAAGACTGGGGATGGCTTGGGGGAACACCCCCGCCCAAGATTTGTCCCTGGTGTGGGAAGGGAGGCTCGTCCCCTGTGTAGACTGTGATCCCCCATCAACACAGTTTTTACGATTATGTAACTCTGAAAGTAGCCAACGTTTATCTGTTGCATTTTGGGAACAAAATTCCAACGTACGTATTTAAACATGATGACAGACATAAAAGAAATGGGATTTTAAGTGCCTACCAGAACGTGTGAGAAAGCCTAAGCACAGACCCTAAGCACAGACGAGGTGGCTGAAAGCAGCAGGACCAGGGATCGCTGAAGCTGTGGGACGCGCTGGAGACACCTGGAAATTCCTGAAACCCAGAGTCACTGGTTCTCGCCACCATTCAGCAGAGAATGCCGGGCCGTGGGCCCCTGGGGACCAGATGCAGTGTCAGTGCGGAAACCTCTGGGAAAAGCTAGAATCCCTGAAAAGCTATGCCTTCAGTGAAAGGTGGGTGGAAAAGAAAACAGTCTGTCCTGCTCCGCGCTTTGTTAAAGGGGACAGAAGTTGAGGGGAAGGCAGAGGAGAGGGACAAGGAGAGATTTCAGCTCTCCCCTCCCCCCTGAAAATTTAGACACAGAAGCCCGTCCTCATGTGGATTTTGCATCTGAGTTTACACGCCCCAAAGAATATCTAAGCTGAGAAATATCTTAGTGTGTTTCCAAGACTGCAGCCGTCCGTCCAGAGAGGCTCCTGGTAGAAATGAGCACAAGCCTCTGCAGAGGAGTCACCCCCAACCCCAGCCTCTTGGGGTTCCCCAGACCAAGATCGGCCAAATAGGAACTCCCAATGAAAAGGGGCCAGATGGAGGAAATGATCGGTTGGGAGCAAGTGTCCGCAGAAACAGCACCTGATGGGATTTTACCCAGTCAGGCACATCGCAACCTGGAAGGAGCTGGAACGGCGTAAAAAGCCACATGGTTGAAATGGCTACAGAAGCAAAGGGGCATCAAAAACACAATCAGGGGACACAAAATGATCAAAAGTGCCCCGGTTTCGGAACCAACGACAACGTCTCAGAATGAAAATAGAATTACCAAATTTTTACAAGCCGGACATGGTTTAAACATCAGATGGGACACATCTGGAAAAGAATGAGTGAATTAGGGAAGTAAGGGTGGAAGGAATTACCCGTAATGCAGCTCAGAGAGCAAAAGAGATGGAAACTACGTCAGAATTTCTCCTGGGCCCCCACTGGGGAAAGAGTTGGGCCCTGTGGAAGGATAGTGTGGGCAGAGAAGTGGGGGAGTCAGGCAGTGCTCCCTCTGGCCCAGTGAAGCCCTCTCCTTCCGTCTTTGAGAGGGAGGGGGAGATAATTGGGAAGAAAGGAGACTGATCTTTGTGATCTGAAGCTCATGCTTCCCCTTAAAATCCTCGGCATGTCTCTCATCCAGGAATTTCCCTAAACCTAAGCCTTTTTAGAAGAGTTTCTGTTTACAGTCACTTCCCCTTCTTGGATTTGTCAGCACAATAACCAGGTCTCTAAGGGCACTGCCAACTCCAATATTCTATTATTTTATGGCATTGTAAGATAATGGACCCCAGATGTGCTCTATGAGCTTGACCTCTGTACTCAGAGCAGGCCAGAGACCAAGAGATGCTTAGAAAGAGCTCTACTGACTTCTTTCTATTGAATATGCCACCACAGAGTCTGAAACTCCACTATTAGAGAATCATTTCTTTGGAGATAAACATTCCCATACTCACATTCTAATAAAAAAAATTTGTTGTCCAATAGCCTAAGGAAGAGATAGATAATAATTAAAGCCAGAATCCATCATAACGTCTCAGTGTGAGTTATTTTAGCAGATTTTTTTTTTCAACAAAACCATATCATCTGAGATGCATTTGATGGTGGGAGGAAAGAAGGAAATGGGGTGGGTCAGCTACACTTGGGGAGGGATGGGGGGGAGGAGTTGGCAGGGGAGGATGAGCAACTAGCCCACCCGTACCCATCCTCCGGGCCGGCACCACCTCTGGCTAGTGAACACCCAGCCTGACCAGCAGGTGGCAGTACAGGGCTGAAAATGAACATCCTGGCGGGCATTCCTAGGTCTGGGTTCAGGAGGCTTATTTTCAGGGTCAAGTCAGCATTCATTTTGGAGAGGGGGACCACAATCACTAGGATGCCAGATGTGGGCTATGCTGCATATGCCTTTATAACTGACCTCCAGCTCCTGGGAGGTGGACCCGGTAGAAGGCCAGGGTGCCAGAATGCGGTGTCCTGTTGTCTGCCCTGAGCTCATGTACCCAGTACACACTGTAAACAGAACAAGAGGCACAGAAAGGTACTCGGTACACAGTCAGTGCTCCATAAATGTTTGCTCCCTTCTGGTCAAGCAGAGAGCACATAGTCATCATCACTTCTCACAGCAGCTAGGAAATATGGGGTCGGTGTTCCTGCCAAGGCGTCCTGTCTCACCTGGCAGTGCCCCAATCATCCCTCCAAGGGCACACAGCCGGTGTCCTGCCTGACTTTGGGGAAGGTCACTTTGAGGATGAAAGGAGATCTTAGGAGCATACATGTTCTCTAGGCTTCTTGGGACTGCATCTGTTGAGGCAGGGGCTGGAGGGCGTTACAGGGGGAGGGACAGCTCCAGATGGCTTGGGGCACCGAGGCTGAGGTGGAAAGACGGGATGACAAGGCACCAAGGAGCACTGTAGGGCAGGTCTAGCCCCAGGATCTCAGCTTACCAGGCAGGAGGGTGCAGGAGGGACAGCTTGCGCTGGGGAAACAGCCCGAGGCTGGCTCATTCTCTAAGCCTTGTTTCATAGCTCTAGCAAATGGTTGTGATCCCTGTGCGGACAGCCCTCTCCTCGTCCTCTCTGGGTGGCATGAGAACGCCTCCGGCCACCTCTGCATCCCATACACCTGGCCCCGGAGCTATGCCCATGTCTCTCTCTGCCCCAGGTAACTTCCTTGATCAAGGGAGGAAAGCAAGGCACTCAGGCCAAGTGCATTTTTCTGATGGCACCTTCCCTTCTTCCCCAGGAAGCCTGCAGAGGTGCAAGCCCGAGGCCAGCACCCAGGGCCAGCTGATTGGGTGGACTCCATCAAAGGGGGTAGCGGGCGCGCTTTCCCTTATGGCATTAGAAATCCCCTCCCCTTACCCCACCTTGAGAATTATGCCTGTGATCTCCCGCAGGGTCTTCCAAACAAAGCTCCTCCTGGGGATCTCTGGGCACTCGTTAAACATGCATATTCTAGGACCCTTCCTGGACAGGCTGAGGGGCCCACTCTGGAGGAGGGGTGGGCTTTAGCGTGTCTAGCAGACCCCAGAGCCAGGAGCTGAGACAGAGGTGGAGCCCGCAGCCTTCAGGGAGGCTTTCTATGACCCATAATTCAACAGGAGGGAATCTAACAGGAAAAAGGAAGGTTGGTGTCAGCGAACAACTAACCAGACTCAGTGCTCTGTCTCTTGCACCTCTGGACATTCTCACTCTTCACCTTGGATGCCCTCCCTTCCTTTTCCCTTGGCCTGGGAGGAAAAGGAAGCTTGCCACGCTGTGGGATCACTGCTAACCCCCATGGTCAGGTTGCTTGCCCGGAGCCCTTTCTCTGACCCAAAGGGTGATTGTGATAGGCAGAATGGCCCCCAAAGACATCCATGCCCTGTTTTCCAGAACCTGGAATATGTCACCTTCCATGGCCGTGGGGACTCTGCAGGTGGGATTGAACTGGGGAGTCTCAAGATAAAGGTGATCCTGGATTATCCTGGAGGCCCAATGTCACCACAAAGGCCCTGATGAATGGAGAGGTGAGGGTCAGAGTCAGAAAGAGGAGCAGAGGCAGAAACAGAGCGGAGTTATGCAGCAGCTGTCATGGTCAACTAACATCATGATCGAACAGGGAGTGGCTCTCAGCATGGCGTGTGCTCAGACTGAACTAAGAGCAGCAGCTGAGAAGATTGCCACACTGTAGGAGTGTGTGGAGTTGTCTGCCCTGTCCCCTAGATCCTCGGGGCTCCAGGTTCACCCTGAAGGAAGTGTTAACCACAGTATCACGATGGTGGTTTCCAGTATTAGCTGCAATGGGCGAGTCCGTGGCAGGCAATGTTCTGTGACTCGTTTGAATTACTTCTTGGTTCCAAGGTCAGTTTCACGTCCAAGAAGCCTCTGAATGGAGGGGAGGGTGAGTGTGTTCCAAGAGGCTTTCCTAGATTGGGAGGACACTGGGGTGGTCAGCAAGGCTTGGCCCTTCTGCTCCAGGACAGCCTCAGGAGGGAAGGGTATGGGCAGAGGGGCCAGCTGGGAGAGGGGCCGGCAACTGGGACAGCCATGGGGGGACTTGGGGGCCTGGTCCGGGGTGGCTGATGTCCCACCATTGTCCCTCAGAAGGTCTGCCCCTTCCTCTGGTGTTCCTGTCCTAAGACACATCCTTTGTAATCTAATCGACAGAACAGAACTGCAGCCTTGATAAAAGCTCCTTTTTGAAACGAGGCTGGTCAGGTTCAAACCCAGACTGTCATTTACCAGTGAGATTGGGCAAGGGACTTAAACTCTCTGAGCCTGGGTCTTCCTTATAGCTTCTTGCAAACCCGTGCAAATCCCTGTTTTCCTTCCCAAGAGGAACTGGAAATTTAGACCTGCCTTTTCTGAAAGGGCTTCTGATCTCCGAGGGAGGTAAGCACCCCATTCTTGGAGAGAACCCCATTCTCCCAGAGTACCCCAGCCAGGCAGTCTCTTGTTCTTTCTACAGAGTGTACTGAGGACGCAAGCTCAGGGCAGACAACGACCGGCAGAAGAAGCTCTTTGGACTTCTGTGAACTTTCCACGTGGCTCCTGGCGCCTTCTGCTGGCTGTGTTAGGAAAGAGGCTGTTGCTTAGGGTTTCGGATCAAGGCTTGACTGGGGCATGCCAAGCAGTCCTTACACTGGACAGAACCCTGAGGTGCCCCACAGGGACAAGAAATAGGGGTCTACACTCTACTGGTACCTACCGTGTCCTGTCCCACAGAGCAGTGGTCCTGGGCCCTAAGATTCCCCCGCCTTCTCTCCCCGTTACCTCCAGCAGCATCTTGACCAGGCTTCCAGAAGAGCACCCACTGGAAGGAGGATATTTGGCAGAGGGTGGGGGGCTTGCCCCTCTCCCGCTCCAATCTCAGTGTCCTGTAATCATCCACCTTGGCCTTTGGGGCCCAATGGAACCAGGGCGGCTCCTGCTCAGACGGAAGTGATTTGAAAACCAAATTGGTGAGGCCAGAACATTCCATTCCTGAGCCGAGTGGTTTCCAACCAGGGCATGCAAATGGGATGTCTGCAGCATAATGGCCCTTGGAGGGATAATCCGGGGCACTGCCAGGTGAGACAGGACGGGCCTTGGCAAGAACACCAACCCCACATTTCCTAGCTGCTATGAGAAGTGGTGATGACTAGGCCCTTTCTGCTCGACCAGAAGGAAGCAAGCATTTATGGAGCACTGACTGTGTACTGAGCACCTTTCTGTACTTTCTTACTCTTGCTGATCAGACTGTGACTACGGTATTTACGTTCTCTTTTACAGAGAGTAAGTGAGGCTCAGAGAGGTTCAGGTCCAAGAGAGGTCCAAAGCTACCCCACCTGGTCAGAGCCCAGCATTCTGCTGCCCACAGTGCCCCTGTGTCCTGCCTGCTTCCACCTGTCCCAGCCCTCCTGCAACATCTCACTTCCAATCCTCCCAGATGTCCCTCTCTCTTCCTTGATCCTAATCTCACTGGCTCTCAAAGTCACCCTGAGTCCCCAGTTCCCACCCAGCAAACCTCTCTGATGGATGAGGCTGAGACCCCTTCTAGCTCTCTGTCTATGCAAATTCAGCTCGCTCTGTAGCCTCGCCCCTGCTGACTGTGTCCTCACTTCCCCTTGAGCCCCATGCGAGAGAGGCATCAATATACGGGGCTTGTGGGACGGTCTTCTGCCCCAGAGCACATATTGCAGGGGCTCAGCAAACACTGTCACTTTTTCCTGGGGAGGTGGAGGAGGAGGGCAGCCTGCTGTGATGAGACCCTCTTACTCCCAGACCCAATCTTGAGCTAGCATGATTGTGTGGGCTCCTGAGCAACTGTGATGGGCCCTAAGTCCCAGGGTCAGGCAGTGCTAGGGATGCAAGGGTGACGCTTACCTCCAGGGGCTCACACAGAGCAGCCTGTTCTCACGGAGAGGGCCTGCAGACTCCAGGGACAGGCTCTATCAGCATTTCTCCGTCCCTAGCAGCCTGCGGTAGTTTGGGTCTGTGGCAAGTGAGGCCCTTTCAACTCTGTGCTTGGAGAGTCGAATGGTAAACCAGGGAGAAGCTCATTTTCCTAAAAATTTACATCATCGACGTTCTCCTTCTTTTGTGCCCACACCTCCTGGGGCACAGGCCTGTCCCCTTGGGAGTGTTCTCCCCCAGGCCTCAGCCAGCCCTCAGGCAATAATCAGGGATTATTATCTTGGAACAAAGCTGTTCAGCTCTGCTTTATTTACCAATCCAAGAAAAGGGGGGGCCACCTGTCACGAGGAGGGAAGGGGAGCGCTAAAGCCAGCGATGTCACTGTGCATTTGGGAGCACTGCAGGCCGAAGGGTCCACGGGGTCAGCAGGTGCATGAGGTGGGTGTCCGGGGGTAAGGGTGTGTGGACTGGGGTGCAGCTGGACACAGTGTGGGGCTGCTGGCTACGACCAGCAGCCTGGGTTTTGTCAAAGCAGAACAGAAACAGCTCAAGGATGCACTAAGAACTAGAGTACCAGCAGTCTGCTTCCCCAGATTCTGGTTATCTAGGTTCTGCTGTGTTCGTTCTGTATCTTGGGCAATGCAGAGCATTGGGGTAGACGTCCTGCTGACCCTGAGCCTCTAGACGCAGAGGTGGACATGTCATGTGATGGAGAAGGAATCAGCCCCAGGAACCAGCAGAGAAAATCGGGATGAAGTCCAGGAGGCAGCCTTGGCCCTGCTGGTAGCTGTGGCTACCCATGGCCATGACCTTTGTTTTCTTTCTGCATCTCCGTTTCCCAGGCTGGCAAGTTTGACTTCATGATCTTTAAGGTTTATGCCAGCTATAAAGTTCGCTGATTTAAGGAACCACTGAGAAGCAGATAGAAGGTCATAAGATTTACCCATGGACATCAACTCATGTGATGGGGATTGAAAACATAGTATCTTCCATGGAGACATCCTAAATCCTGTGCTCTACAGAAAGCCAAACATTGATACCCTCTGGCCAGGAGTTTTTCCATATTTTATCGTGGAAGCTGGAGATAGACTCCATACCCAGAAGCGAGTGAACAGTTCGTGGGTTGACCAACCTTGTTGGGTCTCTGGAGGTGGTCAGAGCCCGAGCCTCCCGGCAATGTTGGTGGGTGAGAAGCAGGGCTGGGGTAGGAGGGCAAGCTCTTCAGGTTCAGGGAGGAGTTGCCCGGGGCTTAAAGACCAGGAATAACTACACTTCCAATCTTTCCAGGAAATTATAGCGTGATAGACTTTTGTATTTTCAGTGGAAAAAAAAAAACAACAAAAAACAAAAATGTGTAATGTAGATAGCTTTAGCCACGGTACAATTGGAACAGCTGGGCCACCTTCAAAGCCCTTGATCTGTTGGAGGCTATTCTGCCATGTCAGGGATTAGCATGTTGTCTTGACAGTCTCTCTGTGACACCTTTTCCTACCAACTCTGTCCTCCAGGAGCCTGTCCGTGGCAAAATGCATACATCTTCCCCCCAAAATGCAGGAAGCCCTGAGTTATTCCAGTGGAATGTTCTAAATCACTGTGATCTCCTTTTTACTTAAATTACCCAAATGATTAAATTAGCTATGGGACATTTATTAAGTCCTTGGCAAGTGGAAGACTCAGAAGATTATCCATGGGGACCAATAACATCTGCAAAAGGGAATCTTGAAACAAGGCTTTGTAAGTAATTAGGGATAAGCCGCAATGAGCCCATCGATCGAGATTTGGAATACGTTCTTTGCATTCTTTGGTGCAAGAAGGAGATGGCCTCTTTCCTCTTCCCTTTCGATCTTCTTTTTCCAAAAGTAATTGTAAGATAAAGTTACACCAGCAGCTTCGGGAGTGTCTTTATCATTCAGTGTGTCCACGTGTGTGTGCACGTGGCAACATGAGTGGATGTGTGCATGTGTTTAAACTCCATCCTGATTCTAAGTCATGGCCCATTAATAATGTCTGACTGCAAAACTAAGGAACCACTAAATATTATGCTATTTATAAGTAATCTGTTGCCCAAGGCATTGAGCTACTTAATGAAGCCTTGAATTAATGTGTAACTTAAGAAATAGATCATTCTACAAATATAGGCTACCAGAGGCACAACTGAAGCAGTTCTATTTACTTCACTACTCAAATGCGTGCAAAAGAAAAGCGCATAAATAAAATGTATAGAGCCAGGCACTGTGCAAATGGCTTTGCGTGCACAGTCTCTTTGGGTTTAAAAGAGACACGACCATTATTCCCATTTTGCAGATAAGGAAACTGAGGCTTCGAAAGGTTTATGTAACTAGTCCACAGTCATGCAGTGGGATTTAAATCTGAGTGCCTACGACTCTTAGAACAACTGGATAATGCATCCCTGGGGTGGTGAGGAGGCGAAGAGCTGGTGTGTATCCTAGGACAGCAGTGGACTTGCCTAAATGCAAGGATGGAATTTGTTTGCTTCAGGGGCTGATACCGACAGGTTGGAGAATGCAGTGATAAAGGTGGAACTGGGGAGAACCTTGCAGGTGGCAAAGGCCTTAGGAGATGGGGGGAGGCACCAAGTGCCCAGCAAGTTGCCACTGATGACTGAGATTTCTTTCTTTCTTTCTTTCTTTCTTTCTTTCTTTCTTTCTTTCTTTCTTTCTTTCTTTCTTTCTTTCTTCCTTCCTTTCTTTCAGATTTATTCATTTACTTATTTTGGAAAGAGAGAAAAAGAGAGATAGAGAGAGCTCAGGGAGGAGACAGAGAGGGAGAGAGAGTCTTAAGCAGACTCCACGTTCAGTGCGGAGCCTGACACGGGGCTCAGTCTCACTACCTTGAGATCATAACCTGAGCCGAAACCAAGAGTCGAATGCTTAAATGGCTGTGCCACCCAGGCTCCCCTGATGACTGAGCTTTCAAAAACCTTGAGGCCTAGTAGCTGGGGTGACCTACTTACTAACCAGCTGTCATGTGAGAAAAGCCCAGTTCAGGAAAATATTGGGGAATGTGTGTTTCTAGAGGATTTTCAAGCCAGACATGTAAAAATGTCTTCGATCTTGACTCAGGGAGATCCTTCCAGGTTCAGCAGACCCGAGATCAGGGTCCTATGATGAAGCTGACCACTGTGCTAACCTCCATGGTAATATTTTCTAATGTTTTAACAGAGCTGAGCCTCACCCTGAAGTCCCTCCCATAGCCTGGATGGCACAGAGAAAAGCTCTGTTCTGTGAGCCTCATTGGTTTCCTGGTCATATATGCAGCTCAAGATTGAGTTCTGCCCAACTGTCTCCCTTAAGTGCCCAGCTCAAGGTCTCAAAAGGGGACGTGTGCCCAGAGGATGTCTGAGAGGTCACACCAGGGGTTGCGGGTGAGTAATGGAGTGTCAGGGACAAACTTGTGGGTGTGTGGGCGAGAGGCTGGTTTACCGTTCAGGATGTTCTGGTCTCTGTGACTTATTTTTCTGCAGATCCTACACTCATCTAGGAGAGCTGGCATGGAGCTTAGAGACATAAGCCTCCCCTAGGAGAGTGGGCCCAGGCCCACAGTTCTATCTATCCACTGGCTCATGCCCCTGGCGGGTGACAGAGCAGATTAAGGTTCAGCTCTCTGAATTCCTGGCGAGTGATCCTTCACCCCCCATTCAACGCATTTAGCAGAGCTCCTGCCTGTGGCCAGCACCATCCTTTTGTTTTGTGCGGCTGAAAGCTAAAATCAAGCGTCCCCCAAAACAGAGGAGTTCCATCAGCAGAGGGCTCAAAAAAGACCCTTGTTTACTTAGGACCAGGCTGCAGAGTGTCTTCTGGATTCTGGAGCACCTGGAGCCTCAAGTCTGGAGTTAGGGAGGACACTCCAGTGAAAGGGGCTGGCTTTCTGGATGGGGGGCCCCACCCTGGGCTTCTCAGCCTCAGGCAGCTGTTCCTGGTCTGGCTAGGGCTCTGAGAACTGTCCAGCTAACAGTTTGCTGAACTCTGGGAGGAGCCGCCCTACCTCAGTGAGCTGGGCCCGAGGATGGCCTGCGGCTAGTGAGCCCGACCCGGGACTGGAAAGGGAGTGGGAGAAGGGGGGCACCCAGCTGGGGGCCTTGGAAAGGAGACACTGCCCATCGCTGCATCTGACCTGTAAGCATTTGCATTCCTGATGGCTGGTTAATTAAAAATAAGCCCAAGGGCCTAAAGAGGCCCATCATGGGCTGGGAACCTCTTGCAGACTCTGGGTTTCAGACTAAAGTAATGTAAAAGAGATCGACTGCTCAGGTACCTTCTCTTATAGCTGTGAAGTCGGAGGCTCTGAAAGGGACAGTGACAGACTCATGGCCACAAACTAGTTACAGGGGCCTGATCTTGTCCCTACCGTAACTCATTCTCTTCAGACAGTAGATAGTAAATATTTAGACCCAGATATTTTTACTACCAACTTCTAGGGAAGAGTCTTTCTGTATCACTATCTCATCTTCATAATGTCGTTATTTCATATGTACCAACACCTGTTTTAAGTGGTTCACATCTATTTTCTAATGTTTTTAATGCTTTTGAAAATCCTATGAGGCAGAAATGATCATCATCCCCATTCCCAGAGAACGAAACAGAGATGTCCCCACGTTGGCAGTGGGAGGTGGGACCCCGGCATAGACCGTCTGACTTGGGAGCCACCCTCAGCCACGACCCTGTGTGGCCTCTTTAAAACTCTCCTTAAAGGTCCATGGTATGTCCTTGTGTTTTATATTTGCAGAGAGTAAAAAGAATGAAGGAAGAATTTGGGGGAGGGATGTCAGTGGAAGGTCTCAAGTGTTGACCTGGAAAGTTTCTTTTTGGATCTTCTCAGTAAGAGAGCCATTGAAGGACAGATATTATCCATCATGCACAGAACAAGGAGCAGGGCTCAGTACACCTGAGACTTTGGGACCAGTCTCTCTTGGTTGCCAGGTCTCCTATCCCTAACCCCCACAACGAGGGATTGTCAAGTACGACTCCACTGGCTGCCCTCCCAAGATGATGCTTCCAAGTTATCAGAGGCTTTCAGGAAAGCAAAAGAAGTTCCTCTTTGCCTACAGATGAAAATTGGCCATGTATTAATAGTTGTCACGGAGTGGACCCCTGGGTGGCTCAGTCAGTGAACCGTCTGCCTTCAGTTCAGGTCATGATCCCAGGGTCCTGGGATCAAGCCACAGGTCTGGCTCCCTGCTCAGTGGGAAGCCTGCTTCTCCCTCTACCTCTGCTGCTTCCCCTGCTTGCGCACTCTCACTCTCTCTCTCTCTCTCTCTCTCTGACAAATAAATAAATAAAATCTTTTAAAAAATAAATTACTGTCACAGTGGAGTGATGGGTATACCAGGCTCACTACTATCCTGTCTATTTTTCTCTATATCTCAAATTCTCCATAATAAAACTTTTCTTAAAATATAATAAAACATGCCTTGTCCTCAGGAAAATGCCAAGGAGTCAGCTAGAGCTTGGGAATAGAAAGGTCTGCACAATGGGCAACTGGGGAATCTGAATCAGGTAGCGTCAGTTAGGACGCTTCCTGATGCAGGGTAACAAGAGTCCTCTTAACGTAGGTCCTCTCGAGTAACCCTGCACATCATTTCCCCCTGGCACACACTGCTGGATGCCCAGTGCATACAGACTGTAGGTTGCTAATTGCTACCCCCTCGGGGTCAGCAAACTATGGCCTGAAGACCAAATTTGGCCTGCCCCCTGTTTTTGTAAGCAACCCTTTCCTGAAACACAGCCATGCTCATTCACGTACATATTGTCTGCAGGTGTGCTGTCTCCAGAGTGGCAGAGTTAAGAAATTGGCATAGAGACCATGTTGCCCACAAAAGACAAAATATTTGCTTTGTGACCCTTATAGAAAATGTATCCTGGTCTATTCTAGAACAACACGTACTTCTGCCCTTATGTATGCTTGCCCGTCAGTTGTATGTGGCTCCAAATTTGTTTGTGTTAGTTATATTTATTATTGTAAGTATATGATTTAATGAAATAGTGTATAGATCGATGAGCTCAAATTGACTGAGCCAGCCAGAAGCCCCGAGATCAATGAAATGGGAGTGTGGAAAGAAAATGTTGTTACTACAAAAACTAGATGAAATGCCTTGGAAAGATACAATAAATGCAAGTCACTAAAGGCAGTAACATTGAATATGGGCAAGAGAGTTTGTGCAAAACTGTGTTGGGGCATTTCACAAATCTAGAAAATTTTTACATTCAAAGAGCTTTGCAAACACCTTTAAAGATCATTCTAAGGATATTGGAACTGGAAATTGTAGGCAATATTCTATCCATGTGGTTTATGCATGAAAGAGGACCACAGTGAAGAAAAGCCTTAGCCCTACACCAAAATACTGGAAAATAAAGATATATCTGTGTTTTGAAAGTTAAATAAAAAGTTTAGGGAATATACATGTGCATGTGGTTTTTGAAATATGTTTTATGGATCTCTACTTAAATCAGTGGTTTCAAAATGGCCCAATTACTATTCCAAATAGGATCAGATTCAACAGTTTATCCTATAACAGAAAACCCATCCTCAGATTGCTTTAAAATAAGAGGTGTTGCTTCATGGCATTCTGTCATTTCCACCTCCTGATTGTTTCCCCTTCCAGCCTGCCCCTGAGTTGTCTGCCCCTGAGGAAGCAGAGTGGTGAGGGAAAGGGTTCCCTGCAGAGGTGTGGGCACTGGTGTTCCCTGGGCTCCAAGGAACTAGGACAGAGGTGGCAGGTTGTGGAGGTGGCTGGAGTGGACAGAAGATTAGTTATACTGAGCAAATAGTTAATGGCTTGAGCAAATAAGTAAATATATCGAGGCTATGGGAGTAGGAGCCAGTTTCTCACTATCTGAGTTAGAAACATGGGAAGAGAGAAGGATGAAAAGAACGCTGAGGGGTTGGAGTAGAGCTGGAAGTATCAGATGAACTCCCAGGCTTTTAAATACACTTACCAGGTAGATGTAGAAATAGTTACAGATATGTGCACATGGGTCTATTGATATCTGCATATATTCAACAAGAGAACTGAGAACAGGGACACTCAGGTAGCAGTGAGCACACCCAGCATACAACCTTCAGAATACTACCTATAGACTCCAATAGGAGTTCTTGACACCATGTTGATAGATGTCAATAAATCCATACATGAATAACGTGGGGTGGGGAGTAGTCTTCCTTCGGAGAAAATGAAATTAACCGAAGTAGAAGTTCCGATAGAAATAACCACCACCTGGCAACCATCAAGGGATGTGGAGCACCAGGAACTCTTCATTCATTGCTGGTGGGAAAACAGAATGGCGCAGCTACCTTGGAAGACAGTTTGGTGGGTTTTTTTTTTTAAGTTTTTATTTATTTATTTGATAGAGAGAGACATAGTGAGAGAGGGAACACAAGCAGGGGGAGTAGGAGAAGGAGAAGGAGGCTTCTCGCTGAGCAGGGAGCCCAATGTGGGGTTTGATCCTAGGACCCTGGGATCATGACCTGAGCTGAAGGCAGACTCTTAAGGACTGAGCCACCCAGGCGCCCGAGTTTGGTGGTTTCTTAAAAAACTAAACATACTCTTGCCGTATGATCGAGTAATCATACTCTTTGGTTTTACTCAAGTGAGTTGAAAAGTTAAGTCCATACAAAAATCTGCACATGGATATTCACCACAGCTTTATCCATACTTACCAAAGCTTGGAAGCAAGCAAGATGTCTTTCAGGATGTGACTGGATAAATAAACTGTGGTGCACCCAGGCAATGGAATATTACGCAAAGCTAAAAAGAAACGAGCTATCAAAAAACATGGAGGGAACGTAAATGCATATTTCTAAGTGAAAGAAGCCAAACTGAAAAGGCTACCTAGAATATGATTTCAAGGGAGGATATAACACTCTGGAAAGGCAAAACAATAGGGACAGTAAAAAGATCGGTGGTTAATGGGAGTTAGAGGGAGGGGGGATGAATGGGGAGGGATGACTAGGTAGAGCACAGAGGACTCTGAGGGCAGTGAAAATACTCTGTGTGATAATATTCATGGTGGAGACGTGTCCTAATGTGTAAACATTTAACCAAACCCAAAGAATGTGCAACACCAGGAGTGTTGGAGAGTGGTAGGAGTAGTAGAACCTAATGTAAACTGTGGATTTTAAGTGGTAATGAAGCATCAGTGTCGGATAACTGATTGTAACAAATGTACCATGTACCATGCTGGTGCCCAGAGGTCCATACTAGGGGATGCTGTGCTTTGGGGTCTAAGTATATACAGACTGCCTATATTTTCCACTCAATTTTGCTGTGAACCATAACTCTTCTAAAAGACAAAATCTAATATCTGTATGTATATATTAATATAAAACACCAAAAAACAATTGAGAAGATAGTCAAAGACCTTTCAAATAGTCAAATGGTCTCACAAGACAGCAGAACCAGGCAGCTCTAGTCAACTTCTACCAAACTTCTAAGGAATATATATAATCCCTGTGTCATATAAATGGTTCCACAACTTAACAAGGATCCAGATCTTTCTGCCTCTTTTGTGATCCTGACAAGCATGCATCTGAAATTAAATATTATCATAGCAAATTCTCTACTGAATTAAAAGGGGGAAAATGCATCACAACCAATAGAGTTTTTCCCAGAAATGCAAGGAATGGGCAAGGTTGATATAAATGAAATCCTAAAACCATATTGAAGAACCCAAAGACCTGAATAAATGGAGAGACTTCAATGTTGTAGGATCAGAAGACCCAATTGGGTAAAAATACTGTTTCTTCCCAAACCAATCTATACATTTATAAATATAATTCCAGTCAAAACACCAACAGGATTTTTAGTGAGGTTTGACAGTTCATCTGAATTCAGTTCATCTGAATTAGAAATGCATGAGGATGGGGCACTTGGAGGAGCACGTGACTTTTGATCTCAGAGTCATGAGTTCGAGCCCCGCATTGGGAATAGAGATTACCTAAATAAATAAAATTTAAAGCAAAGTCAATTTGGAAAAAGAATAATAATCAGGAGGTATGTGAACCACCATTTATCAAAACATATTAAAGGTAAGTAACTAAAATACTGGGGTGTTGGTGCAGGAACAGTCAAGTCATTCAATAAAACAGTGGAGCACAGAAATAATTGTGATTATTAAAATGATATTTTAAATGAATGATTATTAAAATATCCATTTATCCAACAATGTTTATTGAATGCTTATTATAGGTCAGCGCTGCTCTTGAGGCAGGTGGTGCAAGAATCAACAAAGCAGCTAATATCTTTGCCTTCTGGTTGGGAGACACAAACAATGAATTAATGGCAGATGGAGAGGGGTGCAGCTGCAACCAGGCTGGCGGCAGTGGAGCTGACCGGAAGTGGTCCAATTCCGGTTGTATTTTGAAGGTAGAGCCAGCAGGATTTGGTCATTGGTGTTGATGTACAGTCTATGAGGGAGAGTAATCAAGAATGAGACCAAAGTTTGTGGATCAGACACTAGAAGAGCAGAGTGCCCATCCACTGAGATGGGAGAGATTTGGGAGAAACGGAAGAAAGCTCATGAGTTTTCTTCTGGTCCCTTAATGGAGATGCTCAATGATCATCCAGAGAGCATGTCCAATAGGTAGTTGGGTAGATGGATGTAGAATTAGGTGAAAGTCTAGGGCTATAACTATTAATGTGGGTGTCAGTCAGCATATAAATAGTGTTGAAGCCCAGAAGATCATGGGCTTCATATTCTGTCCTTCATATTGAAGGATAGAAGATCATGGAGACGGTGTAGACAGACATGATAAGGACAGAGCCCTGAGTTGTCCCATCACGAGCAGATGGGATGATGAGGAATAATGAGTGAAGGACACTGGGAAGGAGCAGCCAGTGCAGCGGGAGGAAAACCAGGGGGGTGAGGTCTCCTGAGAGCAAGGGAAGCGTCTCAAGAAGGAGGGTTGAAGTCCATGACCATGGGATTCAGCCTAGTGTTTGTGGTGTCTACACAAACATGCTTGGGAGTGGCCACAGCACTGCCAGAGAGTGGGAGAGAGAGGAAACTGGGGGTGAGGGACTAGCTTTATACATCACATCCTATTTCTTTTACTGAACAAAAAAAAAGAGCTCTGGAACAAATATGGTTAAAATTGTATTTACTGGGACGCCTGGGTGGCTCCGTTGGTTAAGAATCTGCCTTTAGCTCAGGTCATGAACCCAGGGTTTTAGGATGGAGTCCCCACATTGGGGTCCTCTCAGCAGGGAGCCTGCTTCTCACTCTGCCTCTCTCTCTCTCTCTCTCAAATAAATAAATAAAATCTTTAAAAATAAAATAAGATTATATTTACTTCCTACAGATCATGGTATTGGATTCATGAGTGTTTGTTACAGTTTTTCCTTTTAAAAAAATCTTTAAATGTTGCATAATAAAAAAGAAGAAAAGCCACTTATAAGTATATATGTAAAATATATATACATAAATTTTTTTTACATAAAATATTTTTAGAATGATGTCCAAGACCCTAGTTAATGGTTGTCACTGGTAGGCCAGCATGCATTATTATGATTTTCATGGGCCCTAGGAAAAATAATAAAAAATACGTTTTATAATTGTCTTGGTGTAAAGATAACTGTGATCCAGGCTGGACTCATTATTATATGTTCGTTGTTGTTATTATGTTTTCTTCTGACGGTAAAAGAAATCACAATTAAAATATTCCCAGGGGCACCTGGGTGGCTCAGTTGGTTAAGCATCTGCCATTGGCTCAGGTCATGATCCCAGGGTCTTGGAATTGAGCCCGGCATCAGGCTCATTGCTCAGCAGGGAGTCTGCTTCTCCCTCTCCCTCTGCTGCTACCCTGTTTGTGCTCTCTCTCTCTCTCTCAAATAAATAAATAATCTTGAAAAAATAAAATCAGGCAGGTTTACCCCTTTTCTAAAAGGAGGCAAAGCCTACACATAAATCAGCAAAGAATAGAAGTTCAGGCAAGGGTAGTAGGAGACAATTCACAGCTGACTCTGTATATGTGGCTCAGAGCCATGAAAAGACGCTCAACTGTGTCATCATCAGGGAAAGGCAAACTATACCCAAAACAGCTTTTCAGTGGCGAAAAGGAAAAATACTGATGCTCTCCAGTGCTGACATGAGCACAGGGACAAGAGACCTTCTCACAAGGTGATGGGAGCGGTCACTGGTCTTCCAGGAGAGCAATTTATCGGTGTTCATCCGTATGTGCGACGCAAAGACTCCAAGCATGTTGATTCCAAGATATGTAACATATAGGAAAACTGTCATGTATGACAAAAGAAGCATGCACAAGCAGGTGCTGTGCAGCATTGTTTAACTGAAAAATTAGAAACCACCTAAATGTCCCTAAACAAGGACTTGATAAATTACATATACATCCTGCAAAAAATGTTAGTCAATAAAATAATAAGTTCAATGCACAGCAGACAGAAAGTCTACTATATTCCGTAAGAGCCAGTTGCAGAGCAGTGAGTATGAGCCCAGTAGATGTGCATGTGTGGTGGGGGGAGGGTTTTGGATAGAAGCCACTGGAAGGATCCACACTTAACTCAGGACAGTGCTTATCTCTGAAAGGGGGATTGATGGGAAAGGATTTCCGGATCACGTCTGTCCTCAAGGCCGAATGATGATTTGAGTCACGTCAGTGTCAGGATGCATGTGTAGGGTGAGTTGGTGAGGGTTGGGGACCCTGTAATGCAAACCTTAATGGCCAGACAACAAAAGGGGGAAAAGTTAAAGACAGCCCCAGGCTAAGCTGTTCCTGGGAGTCTTACCACCCACGGTCCGGGGAAAGCAGCCAATGTCCCTTCCAGATCCCTCCCCCACAAGGGCACGGCCTCCATCTGGGACCCCTCCCTCCCGGAATTCTGTCCCAACGAGGCAGCTGAGACATTCCTGAACATCAGCAACTCCAGGGAGCCCTCAGCCAAGCCGGCACCCGATCTGCGGCTCCTCTTCCATTGTGGTTCGCACATTCCCATCCGCCAGCCCTGCATGGGCCCCTGCACGAGCTGGCGTCCTCGCTGGGCTGCTGGTCAGGAGTGGAGACCCGAGTCCGCTTCACTTACCAGTGGGACCTCAGTATCCTCACCTGTGACACGGAGTTAATGGTAGCTGCCAGGTGGGCTGGAGTGGGGTGAGGAGGTTATGGTGACAGACTTTAGCACCTTGGTGCTTAATAAATGTGTGCCCTGATTATCCCTCCAGGGTGGGACGGACTGGGTAGGACCATCACAGCGTGTGGCCTGAAGGTCCAAGCTCTCCTACTCATCTGCAGAATGAGACCCCTGCCTCTCCAGGTGTTGGGGTGGGGAGCCAGGATAGTGGTCCTCCAACAGCCTGCACGCTGGGGGGTCGAGAATGGACCCAGCCCCAGTGCAGCCTTGGCCTGGCAAGCAAAGACCACAGGACCACTCCTCAGAGGCTTCTAGTCTTGCCTGGTGGACATAAGGCAAGATCAACCAGTGCTGGGTGTTTCTAAGCCTCACGGTCCGGGCACCAGGAAGGTGAGATCATGCATCTTTCCCCTCACGACTGCAGCCTTTGGTGAGCTCAGCCCTTGGTTTCCTGGCCTCTGTTCAACTCTGACCTTGAGCTGCTGTAATGGTCAAGTCAAGGCCCAGAGGCCGGGTGGGAGAGTTTAAGATCTCTCTCTCTCTCCCTCTGTGTCTGTGTGTGTGTGTGTCTCTCTCACAGAGAAATTGGGGGAAAATGAATGTAGGTCTTAACACAAAGTGAGAAGGACAAGTTCTTTTAACAAACTGGAAAGAGAAGATCCTCCCCAGGTTGCATGGGGTGATCAAGGTCAGGGGCTGGAGGCCAGGTCAGCCTCCCAAATCATCTTCCTCTCCGTGGCCTGACCCAGAGGTGGACAGGCTACAGGTTCTCTCAAGCTTCTGAGGAAACGCTTCCTCCCTCCCTCTCCTTGGGACCACTCCCCCACCTGAACATCTCTGAGCTTTCAGAAGGCAGGACCAGGGACAGCCTTCTCAATCTTGCATCGCTGGTACCTAGCACAGAGTTGCTCCGTGTAAAGATGAGAACCAGGAAACAGGCCACAACCCAGGGTACAATGGAACCCACTAACGTGGTTCCTGGTCTGAACGCATAGATGGTGGGGTTGGGCGGGCCTCAGCCTCAGTCTCACATCCTGTGACATGAAACAGTAATTTCTTGAGTCTCTGCACTGTTGGAGGCCATGGGGGCATACGCAATCAGAGTCATCTTTAGATTGACCTCCCAATGTGTGGGCAACGAGTTTATGGCAATAGGTTTGTCTTCATCATCATGCTGATAATGACCATGAGTTACAATTGCAGGCTAGGGGAGACTAGATCCAGAATAGACATAGCTAGCTAAGGAAGAAAGATATACAGGGGGGACATCTTTATAGAAGAAATTCCACATGCATTTAAGAAGGGATTGAACATGAAGACAAATATTATTTTAAAGATTTTATTGATTTATTTGAGAGAGAGAAAGAGAGAGATCAAGCACAAGGGGCATGGCAGGGAAAGGCAGAGGGAAAGGGAGAAACAGGCTCCCCACTGAGTAGGGAGCCTCGAACCCAGGACCCTGGGATCATGACCCAAACTGAAGGTAGATGCTTAACTGAATGAGCCACACAGGGACCCCCAAAGGCAAATTTTGATTGCCCCAACAGGGATAGAAGTTTCGTTTAGAAGGGTCAAAGCTCATTTGGGGTGCCACAAGTGAACTCAATTTGAATCTAATCAGTGACCTTTTGTTGAACTGCTGCAAGGTGCTCGGAACCCTCAGGATGACCAGAGGCAGCCTCCCCAAACCAACCTGAGCAAGAATGACTGAGAATGTGAGATTTCCCCTTGCCCAGATCCTGTAAGTTGTAACATTACCTGAATGGGGCCAGCATCTAGATGAAAGGGAAGTGGGTAATGGGACCATCTCGTTTCATTGTTATTAAATTGTTCATTATAGTCACACTTGTAAGTCCCTAAGAAGGCATAGTCTCAGCCCCCCATCTCTCTGCCAGTTCTCCCCAGGATGGCCTGTTTCCAGCTTTGCTTCTTTGAGTGGGTCCCTCCTGTGTGGGCTTCCCTCCATTTGCCCCCCACCTCCCCAGGCCCAATCTCCACCTTTTTCCCTGCTCTTTGCTCCAGGACCTTAACTAGGCTGACCTTGGGGGTCTGCAGCCACAGTTCCCAAGCCCTCTGGCTTCGGGGGAGGCTGACCAACTGGGGACCCCATAGGACTATGGAGGGGGAGAACAGAGAGGTGGGTGATTACTAACTTGGCTCCTCCCTGCCAGGCCTGGGTCAAGATGGAGGCTGCCTTACCATATGGCCCCAGGTCCTAGTGGTCCTGGCATCTGCTGCTTTCATTGTCCCCTTAGCCCTGCTTGCACCTCTGCCCACAGACCTGTCAGAGCCTCTTTGCAGCTAACCCTTGGAAGGGCTCCCGGGTTTTGGCCAGCCCCTGGCCAACCCACCTCCACACCTCTGCACAACCTCTGGCTAGACTTAATATGACTTGACACTCCTCCTTGTTCCTAACCTGGCCCCACTGCCCACCCCCTTGGGGCCTAATGTGATGCTTCAAACTCCCACTTCTGCTGGAGACCTCGAAAGGCAGCCACTTAGGAGGCAAATATTACCTGGACCTTTTACCAATCAGTGCTGCGGGAAAAGTCAGACAGAAGGGAATTTGAATCCTGTGTGACTTTGGGCAAGTCCCTTAACCTCCCTGAGTCCTGGTTTTCTCCTTTGTAAAATGCAAATACTAACATCGCCATCTTGGTTTGTCCTGAAGATTAAATGGATTGGCGGCCAGCCTGACAATGACAGATGACAGAAGTGGAACTCTGAGGAGTCTGGCATCTCAGTGACCCCTCCTGATCGCCCCCAGGGGAGAGGAGCTGCTATCCTCCTCATTTTACAAAGAAAACGTGTCCAGAGCACAAGCACACAGCAGAGAGGGCCCCTGCTGGACTAGAAGTCAGGTTTCTCAACACCCGGGCCAGAGACCTTTCAGACTTCTTCCAGAGCCTTTTATAATGCTTTTGGCATTGGCAGGTGAAATGACAGGGTGTCTGGGGTTGGCTTTAAAATACTCCAAACAACACAGTTGGTGTGAAGAGGAGGGGATGAAACAAGCTTCTGTTGGTAAATCCTGAAGCTGGTGTCAGGCACGTGGGTGTCTTCTGTGATTCTTTCTACCTGCGGATGCACTTGAACCTGTCCATAATGAAACATGGACATGCTTTCCAATCATCGTTAATGACTGATGAAAGCATTCATGATAAAAAAAATCCATGAGAAAAGCAAAATGCAGAATTGCATGTGTGTGTGTGTGTGCGTGCACATGCACGTACGTGTTTACCCACACGGGTGTGGAAAGATCTGGAATGAATGACAATGTTAATTCAACAAAGCTTGTCCTTGGGTGATAGACTGATCATTTTTGTTTCCTTCTCTTACTTCTCTATATATTCTGAGGTTTCTAAAGTGAGCATGTATCACTTGTACAATCAGGAAAGGGGTCGATAATAAAAGGTTTCAAGTGTAATTTTGTGGAACCAAGCAGCTGGGGCAGGAGATGCTGAGAGTGTGGAGCCAGGAGGGGACAGGGAAGCTGGGGTTCCTGGCAGCTGCTTGGCGGAGCCCGGGCCAGGTGGTGGGGATGGGGAGAAGGACGGGTGTGTCTCTTCCCGCGGAGTAGAGAAGCAGCCTGACAGGTACTCAGAGCCTCTAGGTCTCTCCGGTTCCTCTCCCGCTGTTGGGTGCCAGTCCCAGGAAGCCCAACCCATGTGAGCCCAGCTACCCCGCATGCCCTCGGCCTGGCCCTGCCCGGCTACCTTGGCCCTGTCTCAAAGGCTAGGTGCCAGAGGAGGTGAGCCAGGTGTCAGAGGCGCAGCCTGTGTCTGGGGGAGGGTGGAGAGAGGCACGTCGTCCAGCTTCTCTGGGCTGGGATCTGATTTCACCACCTGACCCCACCACTGCAGGCTCCGGGGCAGGAGAGTGGGGCCTGGCCGGCACAGCACCACGCCCTTGCCCAGGCTGGGTGGGCAGACACAGCTACTGCCTCGTTGCCGAGACCCACCATGGGCAAGCTCGATCCTGCTGAAGGAGTGGGGATTTCCATGCCCAATTTATAGACAAGGCAGTAGAAGCTATGAGCACCAGCTCCTTGGTAATAATCCTGCAATACTTCCTCATTGTCCTCAGGCTGGGTCCAAGCCCCTTCCCTCGGGTCCTGACACTACCTACATCCTGTGTTCCTGCCACACTGAAGTATTCACAGCTTCTCCACTCACTGTGCACACTCTTATTTCTTGCTCTGTGCATGCCTCCTGGTCTGGGCTGTTAGGGTCCCACCCACCCTTCCATGTGCTGCCCCTCCTCACAACTAGTATAAGGCCTGCCCTAGAGAAGATGCTCATCAAAGCGTTGTTGGTGAATTAGTAACAAATTCCTAGAATGCATTAGTCTGAGTCCTCTCCAAATCTCTGTACCTTGATAGATGTCTTCTCAACCTTCAGCCCCTGGTGATCTTGCCTTCTTCTGAACTTTTATAGAAACTACTGAAAAATTGCTTATTTGACTCTTGTCCTTTACTACCTGACATTTTTTATTCCTTTGTTTATTCTTTTATATTTGCTTTTATCCTCCTATATCCCTTAAGGGTTGGGTATCACCTATAGTGATAAATCTTAAAACTTTGGCACATCAAAGGATACTAATCAAGAAAGCAAAAGGACAACCCAAAGAATAGGAAGAGATATTTACCAGTCATATTTCTGATACGTTCTACTATCTGGCATACATAAAGAACTCTTAAAATTCAATAGTAAAAAGACAACACAAATAAAAATGGGCAAAAAGTTTGAATGGGCATTCCTCCAAAGAGGATATACAAATGGCCAACAAGTACTTAAAAATATGTTCAACATCGTTAGTTATTAGGAAATGCAATTTGGACACCTGGGTGGCTCATCAGTTAAGCAACTGCCTTTAGCTCAAGTCATGATTCCAGGGTCCTGGGATCAAGTCCCACATTGAGCTACTTGTTCAGCAGGGAGACTGCTTTTCCCTCTGCCTGCCATGCCCTCTGTTTGTGTTCTCTCCCTCTCTCTCAAATAAATAAAATCTTTAAAAAAAAATGCAATTCAAAATGATGAGATACCACTTCACATCCACTAGGATGACTTTAATCAAAAAGGTGGACAATAACAAGTGTCGTCAAGGATGTGGAGAAATTGGAGTGTGGCTCACTGGGTGGTTTAGTTAGTTAAGCATCTGACTCTTGATTTCAGCTCAGGTCTTGAGTGCATGGGCTGTGGGATCAAGCCCCTCCGGAAAATGGTCAGCTTCAAGGTGCTCCAATTCCACAAGATATAAACAAGTTGGTTGTCCAGAAGCACAGGCTTCCCTTGAGATCTGAAGGCAATTTCTCTTACGGTTGCAAATACAGTGGGTCCCAGGGGCTGAGAGGTCACTGTCCTGACAACACCCCTACAATAGTGGGGTTTCTGAGGCTCCTTTCGAAACAGCATCCTCAAAGCACTCCATTGGCATCACTCCAAAATGTAATTCAGTCAACTCACCACCAAGGGTGGGGGTCAGTTCTGGGCAAAGTCCAAACTGTCATGAGCAGGTGTGATGCTAAAGAAACTCGCTCATGGGGGTGCCTGGGTGGCTCAGTGGGTTAAAGCCTCTGACTTTGGCTCAGGTCATGATCCCAGGGTCTTGGGATTGAGCCCCGCATCGGGCTCTCTGCTCAGCAGGGAGCCTGCTTCCTCCTCCCCCCCCCTCTCTCTGCCTCATTCTCTGCCTACTTGTGATCTCTGTCTGTCAAATAAATAAATAAAATCTTAAAAAAAAAAAAAGGAAAGAAAGAAAGAAAGAAACTAGCTCACGTACAGATGCAGACACAGACATTCCTTCTCAAAGTCCATCCTGGCACATAGCTGACGGTGCGTGTGACAGTCACCGCTGGAGGCAGTATTGTCTTACCCATGGAGGAGGGGCGGTGTTTGCTTGGAGGAGACGTTTCTATTGTGTTTCTTTTTCTTCTTTTTTTAAAGATTTATTTATTTATTTGACAGACAGAGATATCACAAGTAGGCAGAGAGGCAGGCAGAGAAAGGGGGAAAGCAGGCTACCCCCTGAGCAGAGAACCCGATGCGGGGCTCAATCCCAGGACCCTGAGACCATGACCTGAGCTGAAGGCAGAGGTTTAACCCCCTGAGCCACCCAGGCGCCGCTCTATTCTGTTTCTTAGGAAGGAAGGAAGAGTTCATAGCTTATGATGTTGTGTCTTGTATCTGAAGGAATGCCTCTCACTGTTGTCCCCTGAAGAACTGTAGGCTGTGTTCAGCACACAGTCTGAAGCCATGAAAAACCTGCGTCCACAAGACCAGCAGACCCCAGCATGAACCTTCGCCCCACAACTTTGAAGCTTGGCAAAGTGACATCGCCACTTTGAACCCCAGTCTCCTCCCCTGTAGAATGTGGCCTGGGAGCAAAAATTCTTGCTCTGCAGGTGGACTGGAAAGCCTAGAGATAGAGCTGTGGCATGTTGGTACATCACGGGCCCAAGTGATGTTACATCTTTCTGTCCTGGAACAAGGGGAGATGGCCATGTGGGTCGGAAGGGACCCTGGGCCATGTCCCTGGCCTGGGTCCAGGACACTCTCCCTGAACCACATCCTAAACTTAGTCCCCAGCATTCTCCAGGTCCTCCCAGGCCCCCCACCAGGAACCAGCTCCTTCAGACCTGCAGGTTTCTGAGCGGCTAGGGGCCTGCCTGCCCAGACCGACAGGCCTGGGAAGGAATTTTAATTAAAAAGCATTAACATTTTTCTCCCACTTCTCTAGGATTGGCTTTGAGAGTTGGGAGGAATGTTATCTCTAATAAGAAGGTAGGGCTCCCGAATGGACAGGGCTCCCTTGCTTGGAGGGCTCCCTGTTCAATGCCAAGCTTGTACACGCATACCCAGCCAGCCCCTATAGCACACTTTCAAACAGAAGACATTAGAGCCGTTGGCTCAGGTTCCCCAAGATTTGTCTGTCCCCTTGATGTTTCCAGGAGCTACAGCTGGAAAATCCCGGTGCCTAGGTCTGTCTGTAGGGCTGTGGCTGTGTAGCCACACACTCGTTTGACTTCTTATATTCCTGTTTATAGGTGACATGCTGGCTAATACTCACGGTCCTTCCTAGAGGTCTGCACTACCCTTGCCACCCTCTTACAGATGAGGAACATGAGGCTTGCCTGCAGTCCAGGGCTCAAGCCCAGGCAGGGGGCTGGAGGTCCCTGGGCTGCCCTGGGCTCTCACACTGGTGTCAGGTCCTGGGGCGGGGGTGTGGGTGGCGCACTTAACATGGACACGAGTGAGTCACAGCCATCGAGCAAAGGAACTGGACTCAAGACCCATTTTGTCCCATCCCAGAACACAGCCCTCCGTCCCTCTCGCCTACTGGGATGGAGAGCTGCACCTCCCAGTGTGAGAGACACTCTCTTATGTGACTCTTTACATTGAAGTTAAATCAATTCTAATTACTTAATTATGTTATATAGAATTAAAATTTCAGTGCTTCAGCTGTACCAGCTACATTGCCAGAGCTCTGTAGCTATATCTGCCTGCCCCATTGGACAGTGGAGATGCAAAACTTTGCCATCCTTGTAGAAAGTTCTGTTGGGTAGCGCTGGCTAGAGCCTTAGGTCTTTCCACTTGCCGGAGAAGGTCAGCGGGCCCAGTGACCAAGCTACTGGGGATCAGGGGAAGGGAACACCCCTCCAGATGCCTCCATGGGTCGGACTGTTGATCCCTAGGCACATCTGGGCCTCCCCAGGTGACTACCTTCCTGCCCTGAGTCAGGCTCACCCCCCAAGCCTATGCTTGCCCTCCTGCCCCCAGAAAGGTCAGAGGTGAGCAATTAGTTCCAGCCCTCCAAGGTCAGCCGTTGCCAGTCAAACAGGTCTAGGCTGGGCCTCCTGTTTACAGAGCTCAGAGGCCTCTGTGGCCCCACGGTCAGCCGGGCCTCCACCCTACAGAGGCAGCCAGACCCCCCCCCCATCCCATTGTCCAACTCCACCTGCCATCCGGGGCCCTCCTCCCTCTTCCTGGCCAGAGATGGGCAGCTGGTAACAAGGACAGCAGCCCTCCCCGCCCCACCCAGATAGCATCCGCATTCTCCTGTGTGATGGCCGGGCAGAGCCTCTGCTCCTGTAAAGGCCTCCACCTCCCGTGTGCACAGGTGTGTGTGTGTGTGCTTGCATGTGCACCTGTCTCAGTCTCTGCTTGTGTGTATGCCTCTGTGCCTATGGACATGTGCATTCATGCATGTGCGCAGATGTGAGCAGGTGCGCCTTCCCATGTGTGTATACGTGTTTGTCTGTGCCTGTACTGTCCTGGGCTGAGGGGGTGGGGGCTGAGGACCCTCCCGGTCCGCTGATGGCAGGGTGAGCGTTTGCATTCCCAGTCCAGCCCAGCCAGCAAGGGCTGCTTCTGGGTCTTTAAAGTCTTCCTGGAAGAACCCCCAGCAAGTGCAAGAGAATAATCCTGAACTCAGGTCCCACTTGGCCACTTATGAAAGCTTGGTTTTCTGTCCTATAGAATGAGGACAGTCAAGGTGCCTACTGCCCAGCACTACGACTCCATATAAAGCGCTCAGCATGGTGCCCCGCATGTGGCACGTGCTCAGTAACTCTTAGCCTTCTAAGATAATAACCACAGCAGAAGACTTGCATCATTAAACTCCTACCATGAACCGGAGCTCTGCTGAGCACGGTACGCACCTTACCTCCTCGGACGAGCCTGGCTCTGTGAGAGGCGACACAGCATTACTCCCATCACGGCCAACAAGGAGTGGGTGGGTATCCAAGGAATTTGGAGAGGTGCCCCCCACTCGGCACCCACTTCCCTGGAAGCATAGGAGGCCAAGTGGGAAGAAAGAGCCCTGAGAGAGAAGAAACATGACAGGTGACTGCCAGGGACACAGCCTGCCAGGGACAGGGCACTCAAATGGGAGAACCGTGGAGCTCCTACTCTGTGCCAGGCTCCCTGATCTCCCCCCAGGGGTGGAGGAAAGAATAAGATCCCTAGGGGCGCCTGGGTGGCTCAGTGGGTTAAGCCGCTGCCTTCGGCTCAGGTCATGATCTCAGGGTCCTGGGATCGAGTCCCGCATCGGGCTCTCTGCTCAGCAGGGAGCCTGCTTCCTCCTCTCTCTCTCTCTGCCTGCCTCTCTGCCTACTTGTGATCTCTCTCTGTCAAATAAATAAATAAAATCTTTAAAAAAAAAAAAAAAAAAAAAGAATAAGATCCCTAGAGACTGGCCTGGCAAGGTCACTGCTGAATGGAGAAGACAGCAGGAGCCAGCTGTCAGCTGTAGGAAGAGGCATATCTCTGCAGATGGTGGAGGCTGAGATCAAGAGCACCTACCCAGCCCGCCGTGGAAGAGGGTGGAGGAGCAGGAAGACCAGGACTGGGCAGAAGAAGTGTATTTCTATGACTTGAGGGTTCCCACTGCCCTTCCTCTTTAAACAATTCCCTCCCTCTCTACCACCCAGGACCCAAATCCCACTGCTTGAGAAGCATCCATGCCTTAAGGGTGGGGAATTCTGTCTCAGATGGCACCTCTCTCTACAGGGTCAGAGCCACCAACCAAGGTCACGGCCATGGGGAGAGCTGACGCATTCCGAGAGCAGAGAAATGGACCCTGAGACCGTGGCACGCAGCACAGATATGTTTTGATGAGATGTGGGAGGGGAAATGGCGGGGCCTGCCAGAGCGGGGGTGCTGATCCCAGGAGTGGGACCCCAGTGAGATGGGCCCTGATGCCCCGCCAGACAGTGCCTTGGGCAGACACACTGAGGACGCCAGCAGGCAGGGCTGGCGAGCCTACAGGTGAGCACAATGACTTCATTTTCAGATTATTATTATTTAAACACGGAAAAATGAAGAGAGACAAAAGAAGTTTGTTTTGGCAACTTGACTTTCAGCGTTAGGACGGTCATGGCCCAGGGTTTTTCCCCAGCATTTTGTTCCCCTGGGTCTCGGGGCGTCACTGTGTACACCTGGGGAGGGGTGCAAGGAGGGGCCAGGGGCAGGTGAGATTGGGCGCGGGGGAGGGTAAAATCACATGGCCACTTGTTTTGCCTACAAGACACCAAAAAACGAGGGTGGCTGATTTGTTAGCTGGTGGACTGAAATATTGCTTTGGGTTTTTTTTTTTTTCTTCCTTTTGTTTGCTGTGACTCCCGGTGTAAAAACACCCCTTCGAGCCCGGGCTCTGCCATCCCTGCGTGGTGTGTCCTGAAGCAACTGGTGTCCATCTCTGAGCCTCATCTCCTAGCAACTGCACAGCGAGGGCTGGGTCCCATACCCTCAGCCTGTCACTGCAGGTCCTGGGGTCCCGCACCTCCCCAGGCTTAGCCCACCTCCATGCCCTGAGCAGGTGGTGCTCTCACCTAAGACCTTCTCTCCCACCTCCTTACCCTCAATGAACACATTTCCTAAGGCTTATCAGCAGTCCTCCCTTCCTCGAAAAGCTGGCCTGAACCTCCCTGGCCATTCTCCATCCCGATAACTATATAGCTTGGTGCCACATTCTGCAAAGAGCAGAGGGGAGGATTTGAACCCTGCACCATTCTCACCTGCTGTCGGCCCTCAGGTGAGTCACTTGCCCTCTCTTGACATCTGTCCCTTCATCTGAGGACTGGAGCAATTGTCATTGCCCTGAAGGGGCTGACCGTGGCTCTCCAGGCTGGTCTGGTACAGCCTGGTACACCATCAGTGTGTCAAGGTCTGCTCCCATGAGCATCCTTGCCCACCTGTCTGCCCTTGCCATGATGGATCCGTTCCATCTAACACTCAGGGGGATGCTCCCAAGGCAGCAACCGTGTCTCCTCATGGCCCTGGATTAGGGAGAATTCTTGTTTCATTTTTTTTTATTAGGTTTATTTATTTTTTTAAAATAATCCCTACACCCAGTATGGGACTTGAATTCATGACCTCGAGATCAAGAGTTGTGTGCTCTTCCAACTGAGCTAGCCAGACACCCTCAAGAGAGTTCTTGAGAAGGCCCAGTCCTTCTCCAAAGGCTCCAAAGGCACTGGGGCCAGAACGTGGGTGAAGCAAGCCAAGGGCTTGTGTTTAGGGAGTCACCTACCCCAGGATCATGCAAGCACAGGGTGGGTCTCACTTGTCCTGCTCGAGTCCCTGTCCTTCATCTGGGACCAGAACAAGGAGATACTTGTTCACTCTGGTTCTGACCCTGGAGGAGTGGGGGTTCCCCAGGGAAATGGGAATGCACATGCCAGAGCCCTTTTTCTCCCTCTGCTCATGTATCCATGAGCTGGACTGGCAGACCTTTGAGGGCAGGCCCTGTGTAGTCTCGTTTTCTTCCAGTACTGCAGCAGAGCCTGCATACAGTAGGCACTCAATAAACAGAGGCTGAGCCAATGCATGGATGAATACATGTGTAACTATTCTGGTATGCAGCTGTCCATCCATCTCCCCATCTCCCCAGAGGACATGGCAGAAGGGCCCAACCATGTGCAGACTGCTATGCTGGGAACACACAGAGAGAGGAGGCAGCCCCTCCCAGCCCTCTAGGTCCCGCGCGGTAAGTGTGAGTGTGAGTGTGTGTGTGTGTGTCTTGACCTCCCTCCTCCACTGCCCTGCAGAACGGTGACCCGACAGCCTGAGCCCTGCTGTTGGTCAGCCCAGCAGATGTCAGCAGGGAATGGGCAAGATCACATCTCACACAGTGGAATCTCTCCATAAATCAGGAGTACCCCGACAGTGGGGCCTGAAAGGAGTTGGTTCTTTATCTGTCCTGAGCATCTGGGAGGAAGGCGTTCGTGTGACCGAACAGGCTTCAGTGTCCCAGGACTAGAGGTCCATGGTAGGGAATCTTGGCTGGTCCCCATGGACTGAGGAGAGCTGTGATGGCCTTGTCCTGGCCTGACCACCAGCCAGGCTTCACCCCTGGGAAAAGTCTCAGCAAAGCCATAAGGAGCCTGCCGGTGGGACAGGGGCCCACCTCGGCATGCAGGTGGGCTGCCTGCCCACCTTTGGAATCCCCAATGTGATAAAGCTGATGACTGGCACGGCCAGCGCAAAGCTGTGTGATAGTGACAAATTATAGCACCTGCTACATTAACTGAGTGCTTACTATGTGCTGGGCACTGGGCAGGGTTCCGCCTATGCCTGATCACGTTCAATCCAAGCATATTCGTAGAAGACAGGTGCTAGTCTCACCCTCGTTTTACAGATGAAGAGACTGAGGTTCAGAGTGGAACCCACCCTCTCCAAGTCTCCATTTCCTCCCATGGAAGGAGAAAATACAATCCCTTTCCAGACAGGTAGTGCAAGAGTCCTGAAGGATCACAGGGCAGTTTTGAATGCACTTAGCTCAGTATCCACTGCCACAAAGCCAAAGTAAGTCAAGGGGTCATATGCAGTGAGTGTCTAATCTGAGCCAGGCAGCTGGCAGCCCTCCCTGCACCCTACAAGGTAGGTATGGCTTCCATCACTGGGTCCAGAGGAGGGAACCAAGCTCAGAGGCACTGAGTAGTGTCCTTCACACCTGCCAGGATTCAGACCTGCAGTAAATTCTGTGGCTGTGTTGCTATTTACTGTTAGAATTACAGGGAAGGGATGGGGCATGCAGCATTGGGGAAGCAGTAGATCTGAGGTCAAACCCAACCATGCCACTGACTAGTGGCAAGATTGCGAGCAAGGATGGGGGAGAGCTCTCTGAGCCTCGGTATCCTCATGTGTCAAGTGGAGCTCAGATATGCCCCCCAGGAGGGCTGTGAGGACTGAGTGAAACAATGGGGCGGGGAGCCCAGCATAACACTGGCGCACCGAATCTGTCCACACTAAGTCCCCTGGTATGGAGCAGGAACCAATTAGGGGCTTAACTGAATGGGGTTTACAGTTTCTCATATGGCAAGAGGTCCAGAGGAGCGCAATCCAGGGTCAGCATGGTAACCCCATGCACCATTGAGATGCACTTTTCCTCTCTGCATCTTCACCATGTTGCCTTTTCCCTCCTGCTGGGAAGACAGCTGCTCCACCTCCAGGAAAGGCAGCTGCTCCAGACGGGGCAAGTGGGTGCAGGTGGAGGAATTAATGTGTGTGTGTACCAGCTGGCCAGGTCCCTTGGGTCAGGGACACAGGATTTTACCCAGATGCCCCACAGCACACCCCTACTTACCACTTGTCAGACCTAAGTCACATGATCATTCTTAGCTGCAAGGGTATCTGGGAAGGGGAGGATGCCCCAAACGGAAGCCAGGTTCTGATGGAGAGGAGGAGGGGGAATGGGCATGGGGGCCCCTGCTGTCCTGACCACCCAGATACCCAGCCAGTGCAGCCCCTCTCCGCCCCCTTCTGGGTGGCTCCCTCTCCTTCACTAACCCACACTCTCATCTACAGATCAGGTCCTTCTTTGGCAGGAGCCTAGTGGTCATTATGAACATCCTGACTTGGCCATCTTGGTTGGTCTTGATTTTCATTCAGAAAATACCTACTTTCCCAGAATCCAAACACATGAAAAATCCAAATAGCCTGAACACACTTCCTTTCACAGGACATTCTAACTGTCGTATTATTTTGTTTGATTTTTCAGAAATGCCAAGGACATGCCCTCAGGTGCTCAAATTCTGGATGTTCCTTTACCTTCTGACACAGGGGTCCACAGTGAAATCTTGTAGATCTAAGGACTTACAAAGCCCAAGGAGCCTTCTGGATAACCACAAAAGCTTATAATTAGGGTTATTGTGGTGGTAAGACAAGGACTCTCTGCCAGGCTTCTTGGCTCTTCCCAAAGCCTTTTCAAAGTCACCATCTTGAGACCTGGTAGTCTGAGAGGTACAGGGCTTCAGAGAATAGGCTAGACTCGGAGCATTTCATCCAACCCCAGGAGGGTTGTTTTAAAGAAACCGAGGCTCAGAAAGGCAAACCCACTTTTCCACAGCTTTTTTGTTAGGGAGTGTTGGAGTCAGGACTCAGACCCGGATTGGCACCAAAACATCACTCTTCCCTCTCTTCGAAAAAGCTCCTGACCATCTGGATCAACCTTCCCATTGGACACCTGGAGAAACTGAGGCCCACAGGTGTAAGGTAACTTGCCAGACAGACTTGTCTTCTACCTGGATTGTACTTCTCCCAAACCTTCACACGCTCACTTCTCCACTTCTGGTATTCGCCCCTGAGATGGTTGCCCTCTCCAAATCGGTCCCTGTTTATTTTCCTCCTAGCGTCTATAACTAAAATGTTTACACTATATACTCATGTGTTTATATGTTCATCATTTTCTCTCACATTAAGATATGAGCACCACGAGGAGCTCCATTTTCCACTTTATCCCCAGGGCCGAGAACAGTGCCTGGCCCACAGGAGACCCTCAAAAAATAGTTGTTAAGGGAAAGAGTGGAATTTTATCTACCCAGTGAAAATCCTGTGACTTTACTAGAATAATTGGTAGCCAACACAGAGATATCTGTCCACAGTTTATTACGTTTCCCTGTACTGGTGATTGGTTTTAAAAGCTGTGAGAAATTGCACAAAATATTTAGCTGCAAATATATAGAGGCAATTCAACTGTCTTGATGTAAATTATTTCTATCATTTTAAATTAATTTTCTGCACTTCAGACATTTTTTCTGAGAAGTGTCGTGCTAGAATAGGTACTATAGGCTCTTCTCTCTACATCAGGAGTGACTTGACAAAGTCATTGGAGACGTCTTTGGCTGCCTCAGCTGTGGAAGGAGTACTACCGGAAGCTAGTAGGTAGAGACCAGAGATGTTGCCAAACATCCCTAGAATGCACAGGACAGCCCCACAACAAAGAATGATCTGGCTACAAATGTCAATAGTACAACAGTTAAGAAACCCTGTTCTACACAAACTCATGACAGTCTTTTTGAATCTTTGGTGAAAAAAGTCAGACTCAGACATATTCATGAGTAAATGCTTGAAGATTTTTTTGGCCTTGGCTCTATGGCAAGAACTATGCCAGGTACTGGGAAAGATACTCAAAAAATAAAAGTAAAATACAATCGCATCTAAGCTTTACCCTTGAAGAGTTCATCAACTCCCTATCTGACCCAAGATCTGAAGTCAGATCTTCCTACTTCTGCATTAGCTCTCTGGGTGAGGACCTGATATTTTGCTTTTTGGATGAAGAAGCCCCAACATTTTCCTTTAAAATGCTTTCTACATGCATTATTTATGAGCTCTATCCCACATCCGTCATCATGTCTCCATCATCTTGAGAAATGTCAGACACAATGGTAACACCTCAGTGTAGCTATAGTGCCTGGTATTCCCAGTTCTCCACATCTCTCATGTCCTTTCTCTTTGCCATTTGACTTGCAGATGCTCCACAGAGAGGATATATTCCTCTGCCCTGCTGATGGTGGGTTTGGCCAACAGCTTTGGCCAATGGCGTGTTAACATACAGATTGCAAGCAGCAATTTTTAATGTATCTGTGAAATTGAGCTTGTGCTCTAGCACTTCTGATGTTGCCCTGTAGGGCTGGTCCAAAAACGATGGGAGATGTGGAGAAGACCTAATTCCAACTGTCAGCTTAGAGCCAAATCCTGCCAACCTAACATCCTGGGACAAAGCAGTAGCCAAGCTCAGCCTATGTCAGCTAAACCCTAGTCAACTACAGAACTGTGGCCATGAATTAAATGCTTGTTGCTGTAGGCCACTAAGTTTTGTGTCTTAGTTTTTGTTTCTGTTTTTGGCTTACACAAGACAGAAGTCAGATTTTCTCACAGAAGTCTAGGGATGGGCAATATGGGGCTAATACGACAGTTTCATGATGCCATCCAGGACCCACATTCCTGTGTTTATGTCTTCAACACTTGTTTATATTCTTAAGATCATTTCATGGTCCAAAAAGGCTGCTGGAGAACAACCGTCAAGTCTGCATTCCAGAAAGAAGGAGGAAAGGAAAAAGGTTGTGCTTTATTTCTGCGAAGGAAGACTTTCCAGAAGCCCCATGTGACATTTAGCCTTGCATCTCTAGAATAAGCCAGAACTTATTCTATGTCTATAATTATCTGCTAGGGAGACAGGGAAATGTGATATTCATCTATGAAAGGGGTATGATAACACCTTCCTTGATTTTATAGGGGGGACAAGAAGTAAGGTATTATTCTAATAATAAATAATAGTGGCTTAACATTGGAAAAGCTAAGCACTCATTTTTCAACAACTTTTTTCAAAAACTTTACTTTCATTCTATTTTTTACTATAAGAAAGCTGAAAATTAGAGAGTTAGTAAATAATCTAGTTCAAATATGAACCCAGGTGGTTTGACTCTGGAGCCCCGTTGCCCACCTGCACTTCATACTGCCTACAAAAACTGGGAACTGCTGAATGACAGATAAAAAATAAATTTATGGTTATTTTTTTCATGGTAAACACTTATGAGAATGGCTAAAACAAAATAAAATAAAACAACAAAATGCTGGCAAAGATGCAGAGAAACAAGAACTCTCCTACACCACTGTGGGAATGTAAAACGGTACACCCACCGTGGACAACAGTTTGGCAGTTTCTTTAAAAGTTAGACATACAGGGGTGCCTGGGTGGGTCAGTGGGTTAAAGTCTCTGCCTTCGGCTCAGGTCATGATCCCAGGGTCCTGGGATGGAGCCCTGCATCGGGCTCTCTGCTCAGCAGGGAGCCTGCTTCCTCCTCTCTCTCTGCCTGCTTCTCTGCCTACTTGTGATCTCTGTCTGTCAAATAAATAAATAAAATCTTAAAAAAAAATAAAAGTTAGACATACATACATTTACCACATCACCCAGTGGTCCTACTCATTACCCTAGAGACATGAAAACCATGTTTGCCCAAAAACCTGGACTCAATTCACAATGCCAAATCACAGAAACAACCAGATGTCTTTCAACAAGTGAATGACCAACTGTGGTACAGCTACATAATGGAATGACCACTACTCAGCAGTGTTATTCTGATAAGTGCAGAAACATGGTGAATCTGGAGTGCATTATTCTAGAAAGATAAAAGAAGCCAGACTCATAAGGCTGTACTGGATGACTTCATTTATATGGACAAGGTGAAGTTACAGGGTCAGCGATCAGAAAGGCTGTTAGTACTACATTGGGGAAGGGTTTAACTACACAGAGGCATGAGAAAACTTTTTGAGGTGACTAAAAGATTCTATATCTTGATTGTGGCAAGGATAGTAACATAAAACTTCTAAAACCATGTGCAAAAACAGGGTAAATTTTATTCAATTATGCCTCAATTAAAAAATAAAAACTTCACACATATTGTGAATTCAAATTCCCCATTCAAATACCCCAGAGACCTCATGAGTCAGTGTTGTTTTCATTCGAGAGGTAAGGAAACAGGTGGTCAGAGGGACTGAGGCTAGGATCACTCAGCTGGCTGTGGGTCAGGTCCTCTGGCTCCCATCACAGAGCTCGCTGGGTCTCGGTAAGTGGCAGCAGCCATTGTTATCAGGCACTGTACCAAGGCCGGTGGAAGATACCCAGATCTACAGGGCAGACCCCAGCCTCCGGGGAGCTCCTGCCAGAAACCTGCCTGCACCCAGGCTGTCCGACCTGCCAGATCAGACACGGTCCAGAGTATGGATCGACGACCCCACTTAGAGCTCCTGAGACCCGCCGGCCACATCTGTCCTCTGTGGTTGGTGAGAGGTGATTGCCCACCGCAGTGCCTGTCCTGTGGCTCTCTGAACACGAGGACAAGGCTTATTTTCTGAAGCATTCCTCAGCTCAGGGCAGGACAGATTCTTTCAACTTTCTATGTAGTGGCAACAAGGGACCTGCATAAACAGAGTAAATTCCACATTCCTCCACCCCAGAGAGGAGGGTCCGCTACCTCAGGCCCGGATGGCAGAATGAAATGGAAACAGGAAGCCTCCGGGTCAGAAAGCAAACACAAAAGTCCTATGAAATGTCACCAGCAAGAACTGTTTAGAGAGGCTATAAATGCACAAAAACGCTTTAAAGAGCAAGATGACAAGGCCTCGAGTGCTAGGTGTGCTCAGGGTGGTGGGTGGCATAGGTTTGAGAACCACAGACCTGAAGCACTGCAGCTCTGCCCTCACCTACTCTGAGCTGAGCATGTGCACTGGCCTTTGGAGCAGCTCCAAGGAGTGTGTGAGACGACACATGTGAGGTGCTCAACAAAGACCCATTTATTGATCAGACATTTATGGGGGGATCTACCACATGCCAGGGGTTTGTCTAGGGGCCTCACTGAGTTAGTGAACAAAACACACAGGAGTTTACATTGTAGTGGGGAGAGCAAGTCAATGGAAACAATCAATCAAATAAAGGTCAAGTGCACTCGGATGCTGGGAAGGGCAGGGGCAAGATGGTGTTCTTAGACAAGGTGGCCCAGGATCCCGAGATGATGCTGGAGCAGAGCGGGAGTGCAGCAGAGGAACCCGACGCGTAGCCATGTAGGCAAGCTGGGAGAACAGGAGGTGCGGAGGTTGGGGTGTGCTGGTGTGCTTGAGGATCTGCGCAGGGAACGGTGAGGCTGGAGCTGAGAGGTGGGGGATGTGATGTCAGAGATTGTCATGGACTTTATAGATTATGGGAGGGTTTTGGAATTGATGCCAGAGAAGCTGGGAAGACACTGTGGGATCTGGCTGCTGGTGGCGGGGAGACGGGAGGCTGAGAAGAGCTTCTGAGTCAGCACTACCGACACGCTGGGCTAGAAGAGTCTTTGCTGGGGGGGCTCCCCTGTACATTCTGTGATGTTGAGAACCATCCTCTACCCCACCAGATGCCAGAAGCAACATCCCCCCTCTCCCCCAGCTGAGACAACCAAAAATGTCTGCGGACATTGCCCCGTGTCCCTGGGTGGGCAGAGCACCTGGCTGAGAAGCACTGCAGTAAAGGGGTACGGGGGAAGCTGAGCGCAGGGAAGAGAATCATTGTCCAGGTGGGAGGTGGGCGTGCTTGCTCCAGGCTGGGAGCTGGGGACGTAGTAACAGGTGGTTGATGTTTAGGATTTAATGCCAGACTGGAGCGCACAGTTCAACACCTTCATCTACATTTCTAAGTTATGTCTAAATGCAACCTAAGGGACTAGGAATGGGGGGTATTTTGCAATTTTGCAGAAGAGAAATTGTGTGTTTCTATGTGCATTAAAAAGTTTAAAAGCAGGGGTGCCTGGCTGGCTCAGTCTCTTGTTTTTGGCTCAGGTCATGATCTCAAGGTCGCGAGATCAAGCCCGGTGTCAGGCTCCCCACTTGGTGGGGAGTCCGCTTCTCCTCTCTCCCTCTGCCCCTCCCCCTGCCAGTGCGCTTTCGCACACTCTCTCTCTCTCCCCCCGTCTCAAATAAATAAATAAATATTTTTAAAAAATGTTTAAGAGGAAGCTCAACAAACTATTACCAATGTTGTCTTTGGAGCGAGGACCAGATGAAAGGGAGACCAGGTACGACCTTCAGCTCTTAAATTTTCACTTCATGAACAGGTCTTCCTCTTAGGATGCAGTTTTGTCCTGATCCCAACCCAAGCTGAAAATATCTAAGTCTAAAATGGCTTAATTCACCTCACTTGCTAACCCCCATAGCTCAGCCTTGCCTACCTTGTGTGCTGAGAACACTCACACAAGCCCACAGTCGGACAAAGACATCTAAGACAAAGCTGACTTAGAATACGGTGTAGACTAGCTCATGTAGTTTATTGACTACCTTGCTGAACCTGAAAATCAGAATGGTTGTCTGGGTCAAATGGTTGTAAGTGTATCAGTTGTCAACCCTCACGTCTGGGCAGCTGCCCAGAGCATCTGGACAGGACATCATAGAGCAGGTAGCCAGCCCAAGCTAAGATCAAAAACTTCAAGGCACAGTTTCTACTGAACATGTATCACTTTTGCACCATTGTAAAGCCAAAAAAAATCGTAAGTCAAACCATTGTAAGTTGGGCGCCATTTGTGTATAAACACGCATATATATGCTAAGTGAAAATCACTTCTAAATGATATATGACTCTGTTTATATGGCATTTTCAGGATGGCAAAATGACAGTGATGGAGAGCAGAGCAAGGGTTGCCAGGGGTGGGGGACGCAGAGGGAGAGGAGGGGAGGCAGACAGTGCGGGCCACGCAGGTGGAATAGCTCTGGATTTTGATGGTGGGGGTCACACGGACTTACACTTGCCCTAAAATTGTACAGACAGAGTCACACACATGCACTCACCGTATGTAAAAATTGTGCGATCAGACAGATTGGTGAAGTTAACAAGCCATGTCGATTTCCGGGCTTTTCGGACATGCGACGCTTGTGTGAGACGTTGCCGTTAGGGAAAATCGGGTGAAGGGTACACAGGTGCCTCTGTGCTGGTTTTGCAATTTCCTATGCATCCATGATTATTTCAAAATAAAAACAATTTTTTAAAGGGCAATGGTCCTTTAAGACAAAGGTCTTGTCTTACCAATTGGAGTGACCTTCCAGAGGCCAGCACCTTTCAACAAAGCCTCACCCAGGGGCTGGTGAGTCCATGAGAAGAGCTCACCTGAGTTCAGGGACAGAGTGACATGCAGTCATCCTCAGGAAACACAGCTGAAATGGGAGACAAGGTGAGGGGTGTGGAGAGAATCAGATGAAATGAAAGATACGGGTCTGAAGACGACTGAGATATACATGTAAACTGCTAGATGCATTTCTTCTTCAATAAAAATAGAATAGATTTTTGGTGCTGGGTACTCGGTCCTGGTCTGAACAGCACTGGCAAATGGGAGTGGGGTACAGAGCCATGATAAAGGAAGACGATGACCAGCATGTCCCCACCGAGGCCAAGTGCTGTGCAGCTGTGGTGGCCATGGGAGCAGCTAGAACTCCCAGATGACGAACAAAGACTGGTAGACATCAGGGCACCATGTGTGGGTCCTTCATGGCTGGACAGAGGGCTCTGCACTCAGCTCTTTCTCCTGCTCAGGAACTAATAAGCAATAAGGTTGTGATGAATCATAGAAGGGAGGGGTCTGGCAGTTGGGATGACCCTGGCCGAGCCCTTGGGGTTGCGCTAATGGTACCCTCTCCCAAGGTGGCCTTGCACACCCTGGCCACCCTTTGGGTGCTGAGAGGCCTCGAGCTCCTCTGCCAGGGAAGAGACAAGAAGGCATTGTCAGCTGCAACTCCCCAGCTCACCGCTCCCTGCAGGGGAAGACAGCATTGAGCAGTCGGCCACCCCAAGCCATGGTCAAGGCATTAACGTGGACCTGTGTCTTCTCTGAGTTTCCTCACCCCGGGAAGATTGCATTTTCAGTCATCTTAAGGGAAGTAAGAGTGCCTGGACCGTGAAGAGACAACAGCCATAACCACTGTTCTAGGACAGCCTCGCCCAAAGCTGCCTCATCTCCCATGCCCACGGCCACTGGGACCTGCTTCATCCAGGTTCTGACACTTCTCCCCTGTATGTTGGGCTAACTCAGGAACAGTGAGGGCCCCGGCAGCCCCACGCACCCTTGTTTCCACCAGCATTCATGGCCAGGCTATGCCCGAGTCAGACACTGAGGCTATCACTGGAGTCTCACACCATTCCCGTGAAACAGACACCAGTGTTCATCCATTGCACACGTGAGGGCACCATGTGACCTGCCCAGGAAGAGAAGGCCAGGATTCTAGCACAGGCTTGGCAGATTCCAGCGTCCAAACCTGCTTTAGCCAGCCCCACCCCCTGCCCCACACCATGGTTCTGAGGGGGACTGTGGTAACACCAGAGCTCTGAGCAATCAGACCTCCAGACCACGGTAATATCCCACTACAGCTGGAAATGATTCCCAGTTCCCACACTCATAGAGAACGAAGCCCTTCCCATCCCTCCAGTTCAGACTCAATTCCACCTCCTCCAGGAAGCCTTCCATAACTTTTCTAGATCAGGTGACTTCATCCTTCTCTTAATGCTTCCAGAACTCTCATTTCTCTGGCCCCTCCAGCTAATGCCTTATCCCCCTCATCAGAGAGGCTGGACAGGGTGAGGATGAGGGTTGCTCCCAAGGGCCAGACTGTCTGACTTCAAATGGAAGACTATTTAAAACACCTAAGCAGTTTGGCAGGGGTGGGGGATGTGGTTCAATAAACACCAGGCATTAAGCGTCATCCCAAATAAAAAAATAAACATATAGACACATATACATAAAATTTCTTCAATCATAAATATATGTTTATATGTGTCCCTATATACGTGTATATACAGTATTAATAGAGTACTGTATATTAACAAAAAAGCAGACATTACCTCTGAAAGTAACTTTCTTCATACTTTTTTGTACTACTTCTTCATACTACTATGAAGTTAGTATACATCCCAGTTAGTATATGAGGATGTATACTAACTTCTTCATACTACTACATATTTTCCAAATCAGTAAATCAAGGATGTTACTTTGATGTTGGGAGAGGGGAGGACAATGAAGTAAAGAAGCATTAGCAAAGCAAAGCAACATAATGTTTTTAAGCCAACAAGGGCTTCCGTAAGTAAGAAACACAGGTGCATTCATGTGCTCCCCCTCCCAGGAGGTGGTGCCAGGGACACAGAAAGGAATAGAACCTGGCCCCTACCCCGGGAGCCTGGTTACAGGGGAATGCCCGGCCTGACCAGTCTCCAAGTAACTATTCCTGGAAGCCCACAGCGTGCAAGGTGTTCGGAGAGCGCCAAGAGGTGCAAAGGTTTCTAAAATGCAGCCCTTGCCCTGAGCCCATTTGCAATTGAATAACATCATAAGACTGTTTCTGCTAACCCTGGGAACAGCCCAGAACACGAACCAGGGAACAGGAACCCGTCAGCCACTCTGTCTCCAGCTCCCCAGCCTCAGAGCGGCCCTTGGCACTCCCTGCTTAAACCTCTCCTAGGTGCTGATTATCCAAACACACTGCTGAGCCCTTAATGCTTTCCCCTTGAGCCTTCGGAAACAGTGCTTCCCCCTTTCACTGACGGTGCCACTGAGGCTGAGAGAGTTCACGCGGATAGAGCTGGGACTGAAAAGCATGTGGGGGGTGTCTGATCAGTCCAACGATGCCTTCACCCAGAAGGATAGAGCCCCACGTTCTGACCGGCTCATGCCAGCCCAGACCTACTTGCAGCCCTAAGAAAAGAATGGAGAGGCAGCCTCATCCTTTGCCCCTTCGCCTTCTCTTTCTCCCGGAGAAACGGGTTTTCTTTCCCTCTGGGAATGCAGTCTTGCGACTCCCTGCTCCTGTCTGTTTCTTAATCTTTCTTTAAAAGGATTCTTGAGTTAATTAACAGCCTTGATGTGGCTCTGCCAGAAAAGCAGCACAAGGGGTGTGTGTGTGTGTGTGTGTGTGTGTGTGTGTGTGTGTGTGTGTAGACCAGAGAGAAAAGGAACAAAGTGTAAGTGGTTTTAGAGTCCATCTAGACTCTACAAAGTCCCTTTGGAACAAGGAAAACTGGATCACATTTGTTTTCTTGGTCTTTGAAAATTGTAAGTGGAAGGAGAGACCAAGGACACAACTTTGACCACAGAGTTGACGAGGGGAATCTGCTCTTTATAGAAGAAGTCCAGCTAAAAGATAAAGAAGGAATGGCAGAATTTGAACATCACTCCTTCACAATCCAATGAATTAGTAATCTAGGCATTGAATATCATTAGCTGCCAACATCACAAGATACCCAGACATCCTGCACCTTGCCAAAGAAGAACCCAGTACCAATGAAGTAACTGTGCCAAAAATCCTAGTCAACCCAAAAGTTCTCTCTATCAATTTCAAGAAAATACAAGAGACGGGTAGAGGGTCAAGCAGACTCCCCAGTCAGTGTGGAGCCTGACTCTGGGCTCGATCCCAGGACCCTGAGATCATGACCTGAGGTCAGATACTTAAAGAACTGAGCCATTCAGGTGCTCCATGAAAATGCATTTCTGACAGTTTCATTCTCAAATCTGAAGATGAGGGATGTTCAGGTTTTTTTTAGAATAGTTCTTTCTATTGCTCAAGAACCATCCATAGCTCCCTATTACCTGATTATGAAAGATAAGTAAGCCAGGTATCTGTTTCTTCTACCCCCTCACCCCAGGTCTTCCTCCCTGCTTCCCTGACAGAGCCCCTCTGCAGTGGCAGACCCACACCCACACAGCCTGTGCATTGTCTCCATGTTCTGGGAATTCTCAACAATGTCTCCTCCCAACCTGGGCAGGCTGGACTTACCATGCTGTCCCCTTGTTATTCGCCATAGGCTGTCACAGCACTTTTATTCAGGCATACTCCCCACCAAGGCCACTGCCTTGAGTTTTTCCCCCACCACTCCAAATTTTTAGAGTTATGTTTCCCAAACTGTGGTCCATGGACAACCTGCACAAGGGCCAAGGGGAATAAAGTACAAATTTCTGGGCCCTAGCCTAGACCTATTACAGCAAGCTCTCCGGAGGAGAGCCTAAGATAAAGGGAGGATGCTAAATGTGTGTGTGTGTGTGTGTGTGTGTGTGTGTGTGTGTGTGTGTGTGTGTGTTTGCTTATTTACAGAAAAAAAGTGAAAAGGAAAAGCATACTTTAAGAAATCGTTGCCCATAGAGGAGGGAGAGAGAGGAAGGGAGCAAATAAGGTGAAAGAGACATAAGAAGTCAGCCTTTGAACACCCCTCATCCTCAGATTTGAGAATTAAACCATCAGAAATGCATTTTCATGGAGCACCTGAGTGGCTCAGTTGGTTAAGCATCTGACTTTGGCTCTGGTCATGATCTCAGGGTCCTGGGATCAAGCCTAGGGTCAGGCTCCACACTGACTGGGGAGTCTGCTTGAACCTCTACCTCTGCCCCTGCCCACACTTATATACTCTTTCTGTCTCTCAAATAAATGAAATCTCTTTTTAAAAACATTTTACTTATTTGTCAGAGAGAGAGAGAGTGATCACAAGCAGGAGGAGTGTCAGGCAGAGGAAGAAGCAGGCTCCCCACTGAGCAAGAAGCCCTGTTCAAGACTCAAATGTGATTAGAGCTTAGTAATTTAACACACACTCTTAGTGGGATATAACCTAAAGGCAAAAAGAAATGCCCCTCCAAAATCTTAAGTCATTTTTGGTAATCGTAATACTACTATTCTTCTGAGCCCATTGTGTGTGTGATAAAGGATAAATCAAATGAGTAGCTATATTGGAGTTTTCAAAACTGAGATATTCAGCATGGTAAAAAGAAATCATAGAGTAGGACCAATGAAGTGTTAAGACTCTGGTCAAATTTGAATTGGATATATCAGTATAAACTTGGGATTTATCTTATTTTTCTAGTTTTGTCCACTAAAAAAGTTTGGAAATGTGAATAGTCCAGTACATTGAGCACCCCTTGAGATCCAGATTTTGGTGTCTAAATGCCACTCCCCACTAAAAGGAACCCGGATTCCTTATATAAATGGACAATTCTAAGTCAAGGGATGTACAAGAAGCTTGGAACATCCTTTCTTATAGAGACAGTAAGCTACTGAAAATTAACAGAGTATGTCAAAAGGACTCAGGAACCCATTCCAGTAACTTCCATTGGCCAAAGATGGTATAATTGGAGCATCAAGAAAGATAGTAACTACCGTGAATTGAAAGAAATCAAAGATGTTTAAATCAATGGGATCATAGTAATATTAAGCACAAACACACATGCACACAAACTCAGTGGTTATTTCTGGAAGAAGCTGGGGAACCAAATCATGGTAACTGATACATGAAGCAGAAGCAACAAGTGTTTATCCTGCTTTTACAACCAGAAGCTCAAAGTCACCGCCCAGTTGATGAGGGGAATCTGCTCTTTATAGAAGAAGTCCAGCTACAAAATGAAGACGGAATGACAGAATTTGAACATCACTCCTTCACAATCCAATGAATTAGTAGACCTAGGCAATGAATATATCATTAGCTGCCAACATCACAAGATACACAGACGTCCTGTGTCTTGCAAAAGAAGAACCCAGTACCGCTAAAGCAACTGTGCCCAAAATCCTAGTCAACCCAAAGGGGTTGATTTCAAGCAAATACAGGAGACAGAGGAATACAGGGTATGATACATGAGGTTGAAAATAGAATGATCCCAGTGTAAGAAACTCTATAGTATCAGCCATCTTATTTCTTCAACAAAATAGTCTAAGAAAATAAAAGATAAAAGAGGAACTTATGAATCAAGAGAGACTTAAGTGAAAGGTCAGTCTTAATATAGGGCCTCTAATTGGATCCCAATGTAAAGAACACACTTAAAACTTTTATATGACGATCAGGGAAGTGTAAACACAGGCTCAAAGTTTGATTGTACTGAAGAATTGTTTTTAGTCTTTTTAAGGCGATAATACCACTGTGTTTGTTATTTTTTTGCAAGAGCCCCTTTTAATGGGCCCCTGCTAGAATATTTACCGATGAAATGGTATGCTGTGTAATGTTTGCTTTCAAAATATAGAAAAAGGTTTTTCAAACCTACAGAAAACTACAGAGAACATAAATATAAGTTCCACCTTCAACAATTAAATACAGAGAGGGAGACAAACCATAAGAGACTCCTAATGATAGGGAACAAGCTGAGGGCTGCTGTGGGGGAGGGGAGTGGGAGGATGGGGTGACTGGGTGATAGGCATTTTTAAGGAGGACACTTGATGGAACGAGCACTGAGTGTTACATGCAAAGGATGAATCACTAAATTCTACCTCCGAAACCAACAATACACTGTATGTTAATTAAATTAATTTAAATAAAATTTTTTAAAATACGATCTTTTTTTTATACCCTTACCCCTTCAGACTAGTCAGTCACAAATGATTGTTTGCATGTTTTCCTGGCATTCGAGCCTGGCCCAGGGGTCCAGGATTATGGTCAGAGGCCAGCAGGCAGAGGGGAGGGGCAGAGTGAGGCCTATTTCCCTATAGGCCACCTGGCTATTGTTCCTAGGGGTCTTGTCTTCAGGACGGGGCTTCTTTAGCCAGCCTCCCTGACCAAGAATACATGCCGCCCTCATTCCCAACCCCTCGAGGCCCCAGAGACTGCATGAGCCTGGATGGCGCGGCCCCAGCACAGAAAACAGGTGCAGCTTGAGCCCGCTTTTACTGAACCCCTTTCCTTCTCTCTCCCCAGACCCCAAGCAGGTGCTTGAACGCTTACGTGTCTGGAAATATTTTATGGTGAGTGTAGCAAAACCAAGGAGTCAATGGTCTTACTAATTTGTTGGGAAACCAGAACCACTGTATGCAGGACAAAAGCATCTCAATTAGGTAGATGCTATTATTAGCTCCACTTCACAGAAGAAATCCTGAACTTCTTTAAGAAGTGAGGGCACCCCTCACTTCTGGCAAGCTGGCATTAGGCAGGGCTAGCTTGAGACCTCCAGTTCTGGCTCCCAGAGAGGATATGCCCATGGTTTTCAAACCAGGTCCTATGGATCCCTAATGGTTCCAGAGAGGACGGAGTTGAGAAGACAGGCACTGTGGGAGAGCCCTGGGCTCCTGCCCTGCGTTAGCCACCAAATGCCTGCTTGTCCTGCTTCTCAGATTTCTTCTGAGGCAAGGTCTTCTTCTTAAATATCCTGGGACAACCTCTCCTCTGATCTAACCCCCAAAGTGACTCAAGGAGAGGGACACCATGCCCACAGTACCAGAGCTCTTGTCCTGCCTGGGTCTTCCTTCAGTGACCCTCCCAAAAGTCCCAAGGACTGGGTACACTCCATTGGGTTGACATTCGCTAAGCTCCCAGGCCACCAGCAGAATGCCAGTACCCAGTGACCTAGTGGAGGAAAGGTAGGTATGTCTCCAAACAGAGACATAGGTCAGATCTGGGATGAAGCAGGTAGCTCTCCCTGTGCAGTGGCCAGCAGCCAGGCTGGAAGAGAATTCCTCTGCCTGAGGAGAACACCTAGTAGGTGCCTGCCACCTGGATCTTCTTTCTCCATAAATTTCTGGCACTAAGCCCCATGCCCATGGCATGCCAGGAGCCCTACAACTATTTGCTGAATTGCTCTGAAGAGCCCTCATGTTTCCTAGTGCACTTCCTGTGTGCTAAGCCTGGCCTAGGGGCTTTGACCTACATAGGTCATATGAACTATAGACCAAGAGTGTTAGATGGTCAGTATCCTAGTCCCTTTTTTTTTTTTTTTTAAGATTTTATTTATTTATTTGGCAGAGAGAGGCACATCAAGAGAGGGAATACAGGAAAGGGGCGTGGGGGAGGGAGAAGCAGGCTTCCCGCCAAGGAGGGAGCCCGATGCGGGGCTTGACCCCAAGACCCTGGGATCATGACCTGAGCTGAAGGCCGACAACTGATGACTGAGTCACCCAGGCGCCCCCCATCCTGGTCCCTTTCAGATGAGGATTCTATCACCATGAAATGTTAGGAGGGTATTTGCTGCTCCCAAGGCAGGCCCTGGCTGTGCGCAGTCACAGACTCATTAGGCATGACCAGGAGTGGTAAAGGATGGAAAACTTCAGAAATGCGAGCTTTGATGAAGTTTGCCAGGAGATCACACTTTTAGCAGATGGCCGCTGGGGTAAGGTTCCCCTGCTGGGCTGTGCCCTCAGCGTGTGAGTGCCCGCATCTGTTCAAAGCCTTGGTGCGGATGATTTGGAGTCAGTGAGGCCACATTTGGACTTTTCTGAGAGATTCATTCAAGACAGTGAGTGTAGCTGATGGCTTAACCACGTACGAGGTTCGTCGGAGGACAGCAGGCCATTCCAGACAACAAGCAAACATCAAAGCAAGGAGCCAAAGCACAAAAGAAGTTGGTTCCAAAGGGCAAGAGTTGCAGAGATAAAGCAAGTGATAGGATGGAGAATGCTCCAGTGGGGTGCCCCTTAGACGGTGTGTTTGGGGAGGGTCTCTGAGGAGGTGGCAAGTGAGCAGAGAACAAAATGACACGGGGAGATCAAGCACACCCAGCTGGGAAGACAAGCACTTCGAGCAAAGGAAGAGCAAGAGCAAAGGCCCTGGGGTAGATGCAAGCTTGGCACGTGCAAGAGGCAAGAGGTTGAGCATGTGCACAGAAAGGGTGTCGCAGTGGGTGAGGGAGAGAGAGGGAGATGTTCTCAGGAAGCAGCCCGGATCATGAAGGGCCTCGTCATGTTCTGAGAGCAGTTGGAGGCCACTGATGCAGAGGAGGGTCAAGGTCTGATGGATGACTTAGATCTGCTTCGTTTGTGGCTAGTGAGCACCTGACACGTGGCTGGGCCACAGGGAGATACATTGTAGGTATAAAATGCACGCTAGATTTCAAAGGCTGAGCATACAAAGAATGAAAGTGTCTCATGATGTATTTTTCTACTGATTGCATGTGGAATCCAACCCTTTGGCTCTCCTAAGTTAAAAAAAATACACTACTGATATTATTTACATGTTTTCTTTACCTTTTTGAGTGCCTCTTAGAAAGCTTAAATGGCAAATCTCAACCTGGCAGCCTTGTGGAGCCTTAAAGTGGGGTGTCTGGGGATGCACCAGAGAGTAGAATTGTCCCCTTTGTTGTGGGGCAAGATGTGCTCTGAGAAGCCAATTTCATTATGGCCATATCCATGGAGTTTTCTTTTTAAAACATCATTTTGCCTAATTCCTCTAAATGCTTTGGATTTGCTCCCAGGTAGGAAAATCACAGGCAGAAGTGGAGGGTGAAATTTAAGTTTGAAAAAAATAGTCCTTGGTCTTCTTCCTGGTGTTCCCAGCCCAGGGGCCAACCCCTCTGCCGAGCCCCATGGGGAGATTCTAGGTCCCCACTGTTCAGGCTGGGATGGTGAGAGCTCAGAGAGGGGGAAGGGCTTAACTGGGGCCACACGGTGAGGAAAGAGGCCTCCAGGGGCCACAAGCGTGGTCCCAAACCTGCTTTTCCCCTCCTCCCCTCGACATCAGATGCCCGGGCTCTGCTCTAACACTGATGGCTGATTGAGCGACAGAGTGCTAAACACTACCTTCCCTGAATACTGTCCTCCCGTGGAAAGTGGTAAGATGGCACCAGCTCCTTTCCCAGGTCCCTCAAATCCTATAGCAAAGACAATCAGCATGCGACAGCTATCCTAGCGCAGAGGACAACCCGGTTTGGGGTCAGTCCAATCACTGTTGGGCTGCTACCTAGCAGCTAGATGACCTCTCTGTGTCTCGGACTCCTGGCCTGCTGACAGGGGCAATAAGACTAATTCTATAGGACTGTTGTGGTGATTGAGTACCATACTGTACGCGTGAGACAGCTGGCACGGGGTCTCAGCCAGCGACAACTCTGACCTCAATCCTGACCGTTATTCTCCATGTCTTTATTCTTACTGCTGCAGGTGGCAAGGGGAGCAGGGTCAAAGGGCAGAAACTGAACACCCTTGTATACATTTTTCCCTGCAAATCCACTTCTAGCACGGGGTCCCCACACCCCCCCCAAGCCTCTCCCCAGCTGGCTGGGTCCCTCGTCATTTTTCCCGACACTAGGGTCTGAGAGCTGGCTCTGGGAATCTTGTTTGCGAGCACAATCTCGCCCTTTGCTGTTCAAGTGAAGCTGCCTGATTTGGTGAGGGCCCAGAGGGAAGGGTGGGGTGCAGAGAGAGAAATGAGGGACGCGGAAAATGACAGAGGTGAGGCTCCAGCAAGACAGGGAAAGTCCAGGAGGGGAGGAGAGCAGAGAGGCGGAAGGACGCCGGTGGCCGGCTGAGGGGCTGCCGGGCTGGAGGAAGACCGAAGGAGGAGAAGAAAGAAAGACTGGGAGGCAGGGAGATGGACGCAGGGCAGACGCCGCCCAGCGAGCTAGAGGGAGGGGTGAGAGCAGCAAATGGGGGCGGGGCCTGCTTCACGCCAGGCCAGTTTGGTCCCGCTGGCCCCACAGGCCCCTCCGCTCTATCTGGGCTGTCAATCTATGGCCCGGGGAGCTGAGGGAAATGAGCCTGAAACACCTTCTTATGGGTAGGAACAAACACCCTCTTGGGCAGCCCCCTCTGAGGGTGGCCCTGGGTGGGGTGGGGGGTGGCAGCTTTACGAGGGCTCTGCCAAACCAGACTGGCCTCTGTGGGACCCTCTGTGGACAAAGACATGGAGGCTCAGGCTCAGGCCCAGGGTGGGGTGAAGAAGGTGTGCGGGCGTCCGATCAGCCCCGGGTGGCATCGTCCGTGGGAGCAGGCAGGACGAGGTTGGAGGACGAAGGGACGGCCCCTTATTCCCGGCCATGGCCCACTGCCCTGACTCCAAATACGACCCTTTTCCTTATTATACTCAGATAATAGGACCAGCGCTATGTCTGGACAGAATCACAAAAGATAACATGTTGGCCCCCAAATAAACATGGGCACCTCTCTCTTGTGCAGCACCAAAGGTACCGAGGAACAGCCTCATACACCCCCATTCTCTCTGCTTTACTTTCCAAGGCCTTCAGCAAATAGTCTGTGAATTTCTCCAAGGTTTGCCCTCTCAAGAGCAACCCGGGCCCCAAACGCCTGTCCCACCATTCTGCTTTGTGACCAGCACCCATCTCCTGTTCTGTGACATGCCTGAGGACCCCAAGTGCAGGTTCAACCCACCCCAAATCAAAGGGGAGCAGCTGTCACAGAGAGAGACTGTAGGTGCGGAGCAGGGCCAAAGGACCCAGAGAGGAAGCTGCTTCTCGGGGCTTAGCCCTGTTCTTCCAGCTGCTCCAGCCCATGCCAGCCTCTCCTGGCTCCCTCCCGGCTCCCTCCCAGGCCCCTCCTGACTCTCCCCAGTCAGGCTCAGAGGGAGGTTTCAGCCCCCCTGAGCCCCTCTCCTTGCAGCCCCCTCCCAGCCCCTGCTCTGGTCCCAGCTCAGCAGGAGATACCTCCTTTAACCCCGCCCACCCATCTCAGGAAAAGGCTAGGGTTTTAAATAGCAAAAACCTCCTTCCACAGAGAATCCCCATTGAGGCTGGGTCTGCAGGGCTGACTCCCTGTAACAGAGACAGTGAGCTCCTGAAGCAGGACCCTGCCTGCTCACCTGCAGATCCTGTCTGCGGTGTGAAGGTATCCTCCTAGCCGCCTGCAGCCAGCGCAGTCCCAACCTCGCACCCCGGGGCCTTGAGTCAAAGCAGAGTTCCTCCCTCCATGTGACCTTCAGTGGCTCCCCGGTGCCCTGGGGTGGGAGCCCTGGAGTCTGGCCAGAACTTCTCCACTTCCCAAATGTGCCTTGATCTCGCAGCTCCTGAGGCTTTTGTGAAGGTGGTTCCCTATCCCTGGAGCAGCCTTTCCCATCTCCTTCACCGGCTTCCTCCCCTGACAACTCTCCCAGCCCAGCATTCCCCGCTCCACCCCCCATCCCTCCCGCTCCTCCCGGACAGCTCCAATCACTAAGTGCCCAGACCTTCGAGTCCTCAAGGGGTTCCCAGAATCTCACAGCGCCATCATTTCATTTCTAAAAAGCAAGAAGTGGGAACCAAACATACTGATTTGTGATTCTTTTCCTCCAACTCTTAATTTTCTCTGTGTTTCCCCTTACATTTTGGGAACCTACCCAGAGTCAGAAATGCCTAGGTGGAATCTGGTTCTGACTCTTCCCAGGGAGGAAGTTTCCAGCAAATTGTTTAGGTGGGGCTCCGTCTCCTCACCTGTGAAATTAGGAGAAGCCATTCCCCCAAGTGCTGTGGGGCAGGAGGAGTGTGTATAGCCCCTGACATTGTGCTGGGCACTTACAAGGTGCTTGATCAATGGGGCCCTCATCATCTATCTTGACTTTGATACAACAGTAACAATATAACAGCTTTGGCCTGCAGCCATGTTACGTAAACAAAACACAATGGGAGGCACTGGAATCTGCCTGTTGGAAAGAACCACCTGTTCTCTGTGTCAGGCGGCAGGGAGAAACCAGGGGAAAGGAGAAAGAGGCAGGAGAAGGAGTCTGGTTTCTTGAGTTCCACACAGGCAAAAGATGCCACAAAAGCAGCCACTGGGACTCAGGGACCAGACAGAAGGTTCTGGTGCAAACTGCTTTTCCAGCATCAGAATGGCACAGCAGGAGCTGACAGCAGCCCTGAGAGGCTCCCCAGATTTTCCCAAAAGATGGGGGAGTACAGCGTCCTGGAAAGTAAAGACAGGCAGGCGGTGCTGAGAGCAGGTGGGAGAGGAGAGCTTGGCCTCAGCATGAGGTCTGGGGGGTGAGTCAGAACATGGGGACTCTCTCCAGGAAGCAGGTGGAGCCTCTTGGGGTTAACAGCAGGGGGTGGGACTCCTCTGCATGTTCTTTTTAGAAAGAACACTTTAGGGTGCCTGGTTGTCTCAGTCGCTTAAGCGTCTGACTTTTGATTTTGGCTCAGGTCATGATCTCAGGGTGGTGAGTTCGAGCCCCATACCAGACTCCTCACTGGGCAATGCAGTCTACTTAAGATTCTCTCTCTCCCTCTCCCTCGGTCCCTCCCTGTCACTTAGACATGGGCTCTCTCTCTCTTTCTCTCCCTCTCTGAAAAACCAAAACAGAAACAACAACAACAACAAAAAAAAACGCTCTGACCACCAAGCATGAAGGAAAATTAGAGAAGGTCAGGTACATTCAACTCACATGTAGGTATTGCTCATGCAGGTGCACCAGCACTGGAAACACAAAAATGAATCCTCCCCTGGGTGTCTCCTCCTAAAATATAGCATGAACAATTCTGTCTGCACTTGACCCCCAGTGCCATGGCATTGTCTCTTCTCAGCTTGATGTACCTGCCCATGCTCACAGCCTGCTGCGGAAAACGGGCCTGTCCATGGCTGTCAAACAATGAAGTCATGCACCGGGGGAGGGGTGTGCCAAGGAGCACATCCAAGGAAAGCATCATCGACCCAACCAAAACGGGCCCATCGAAAGGAAACAGGTAAGGGAGAAATATCCTGTGAGTCTCTATTATTCAGGGAGTCCTCAGTAAAATCCCTACCTTGAAACACTTTCTAATCTATTTGTAAAAATATGTATAACTGTTTATCTATAAGTATATACAATATATAAATATATACAAATATATAATTGTTTACTTATATATAATAAAAAACATTTATCTATATTAAATATACATCATTTTTAAGTTGTATGATTCTATTTATATAAAGTTCTAAGAAACTCAAACTCAAAGGTAGAGACAGAAAGCAGATTATTAGTTGCCCAGGGACAGGGACGGGCAGGGAGAGGGCATTCAAGAGATTATAAAAGGGCACAGGGACACGACTTGGGGGGTAACGTTTATTTTCCCGATGGTGGTGATTCCATGGGTGTCTGCGTATGTCAAAATTTATCAAATTGAAAACTTTATGTATGTACAGTTGACTGTATGCCAACTATTCCCTCAATACAGCTGTTAATCAGGAAAGCTGTCGCCCTGCGCAGGGGACATACGGGGATCTTCCGGGATACAGAGACATTCTAGTCCCTGACCTGAGGGGGGGATACACGGAAGTTTTTTTCAATTATGACTCATTAAGCTGACGACGATGCTTTTTATGTTTTACCCACCTTTATTGTGGTTGTTTTTCACATTTTTTGCAGCTTTATTAGATCACATACTATGCGATTCACTGATTTAAGATGTACATTTCAGTGGCTTTTAGTGTACTCACAGGTGTGTGTGTCTATCACTAGCCGATTTTAGAGTATTTTCATCATCTCAAAAAGAAACCTCATACTCCTTTTTTAAAAAAGATTTTAGGGCGCCTGGGTGGCTCAGTGGTTAAGCCGCTGCCTTCGGCTCGGGTCATGATCTCAGGGTCCTGGGATCGAGTCCCGCATCGGGCTCTCTGCTCGGCAGGGAGCCTGCTTCCCTCTTTCTCTCTCGGCCTGCCTCTCCGTCTACTTGTGATTTCTCTCTGTCAAATAAATAAATAAATAAAATCTTTAAAAAAAATAAAAATAAAAAAAATAAAAAAGATTTTATTTATTCATTTGACAGAAAGCGAGAGCACAGATGAGAGCACACATGAGAAGCAGGCTCCCTGCAGAGCAAGGAATCCAATATGGGACTCGATCCCAGGAAGCTGGGATCACCGTCTGAGCCAAAGGCAGATACCCAACCGACTGAGCCCCCCAGGCATCCCTGCCTCTCATACTCTAGCAACCAACCTCCATTTCCCCACACCCACCCCACTCCTAGCCCTAAGCAACCACTGATGTATTTGCTATTCCTCTATTCTGGATTTTTTATATGATGGGAATTGTGTAATGTGTGGTATTTAGGGACTGGCGTCTTTCACTTAACACAATGTTTTTATGCTTCATTCATTGGAGCATGAATCAGCACTTTGTTCCTCTTTATGGGTGACCAGTGTTTCATTGTATGGCTACACAACATTTTGTTTATCTGTTCATCAGTTGATGGCATTTGGGTTGTTTCCACTTTTGGCTATTGTGGCCAGTCCTGCTGTTAACATTCATGTACAAGTTTTTTTGTTTTTTGTTTTTTTAAGATTTTATTTATTCATTTAAGAAAGAGAGCACATGAGCAGGGGGAGGAGCGGAAAGAGGACAATCAGACTCCAAGCTGAGCACAGAGCTGAACATGGGGCTCAATCCCAGGACACCAAGATCATGACCTGAGCCGAAATCAAGACTCAGATGTCAACTGACTGAGCCACCCAGGTGCTCCACAAGGTTTTTCCCTTTTTTATGAAGCTATGTTTTCATTTCTCGTGGGTATATACCTAGGAATGAAATTGCAGGCTTATATAGTAATCTGTGTTTAATTGAGGAACTGCCAGTGTGTTTTCCAAAGTAGAGGCAGGGCGCCAGTTTCTCCATATCCTTGACAACACTTGTTATTATCCAACCATTTAATCTCAGCTACCCTAGTATTTGTGAGATGGTGTTTCATTGTGGCTTGGATTTGCATTTCCTTTATGACTAATAATGTTGAGCATTTTTAATGTGCTTATTGGCCATCTCTATATCTTCCTTGAACAAATGTCTATTTATATCTTTTGTCCATTTTTAAAATTGGGTTTTGTCTTTTTATTATTGAGTTTTTTTATTTTTTATGTTTATTATCTTTTATTTCATTATTATCTATTATTATTACCTTTTATTTATTATTTTACTGTCTTTTATTTTGTCTTGTTATTGAGTTCTTTATTATTAAGAGTTGTTTATTCTAGATACAAGTCCCTTACCAGATATATGCTTTATAACTATTTTCTCTGATTTTATAAGTTGTCTTTTCACTTTTTTTGGTGGTACCTTTTAAATTTTGGTGAAGTCCAATTCATTTACATTTTTCTTCACTGCTCATGGTTCTGGTGTCATATTCAGAACCCTTTGCCAAATCCAAGTTCATTAAACTTTACTAAAGTTTATTAAATTTACTCTTTTGCTTTCTCCTAAGTGTTTTTATAGTTTTAGGTCTACATTTAGGGCTTTCATCCATTTTGAGTTAATTTTCATATATGGGGTCCAACTTCTTTCTTTTGCATGTGGTTATCATTTATCTCATCACCATTTGTTAAAAATACTATTCTTCCCTCATTAAGTGATCTTGGCACTAATGATGAAAATGGTTGGCCATAGATGTGTGGCTTTATTTCTGGACTCTCAAATCTATTCTGCCTGTGTATGTATCCAGCCTTACGGTAGCAACATCACATCTTGATTACCATTGCTTTGTTCTTAAGTTTTGAAATAAAGACATGTTTCCTTTGCCCTGTTATTCTTCTTCAAGATTATTTAGGCTATTCTGAGTGGCTTTCCTTATGAATTTTAGGACAAGATTATCAATTTCTACAAAGTAGTCAGCTGAGACTCTGGTGGGGACTGTGCTGAACCCTTAGATCAGCTGGGCATGTGTTGCCATCTAACAACGTTCAGTCTTTCAGTCCCTGAACTGGGGTTGTTTTCCAATTACTTAGATATTCTTTCATTTCTTTCAATAATTTTTTGTAGTTTTCAGTATGAGTTTTGTACTTCTTTTGTTAAGTTTATTCCCAAGGTTTTATTTTTATTCTATAAAAATGGAATTGTTTTCTTTTTTAAAAGATTTTATTTATTTATTTGACAGAGAGCGAGTGCATGAGCTAGGGGAGGCAGAGAAGCAGACTCCCCACTGAGCAGGGCGCCCAAACAAGGGGCTCCATCCCAGGACCCTGAGATCATGACCGGAGCCAAAGGCAGACGCTTAACCGACTCAGCCAACCCAGGGTTAATTTCTTAATTTTACTTTCAAAAAAAATTTTTTTGCAAATGTATAGAGAGATACAATTAATTTTTATATATTGATCTTTTATCCTGCAACTTTGTAGAACTCATTTATTAGTTTTAATAGGTTTTTCAGGGATTCTTTAGAATCTTCTGTATACAAGATGATGTCATCTGCAAATATAATTTTACTTCTTCCTTTCCAATCTGGATGCCTCTTATTTCATTTTCTTACTAAATTGCCCTGGCTAAAACCTCCAGAACTAGGTTGAATAGAAGTAGTGACAGCAAACATCTTTGTCTTGTTTTTGGTCTTTGAGGGTAAGCATCCACTCTTTCACCATTAAGTGTGATGTTAACTGTAGGTTTTTTTGTAGAAGCCCTTTATGAGGTTGATAAAATTCCCTTCTATTTAGAGTCCAGGGAATGCTTTTATCATGGTGTTTACAATTGTTGTATCTTCCTGATGGTTTGACTCTTTTGTCATTGAAAGTGTCCCTTTTCCTCTCTAGTAACATTTTCTTGCTGTTTTAAAGCCTATTTTCTCTGATAACAACAGAGTCACTTTAGCTCTCTTACAGATGCTATTTGCACGATATGTTTTTCAATCCTTTCACTTTACATTTATCTTTACCTTTGACTATAGCCTGTGTCTCCTGTAGACAGTATATAGGTGGATCATTCTTTTCAATCCACGCTGACAATCTCTGCTTTTTATAGAATCATTTAATCATTCCCATTTACTGTGTTACTGAGATAGCTGGACGGACGCCGGTCACTGTCGCTTCTTGTTTTCTGTATCTCACACGTGTCTCTTCTTCTCTTCCTCCTTCACTGCTTTCTTTTACATTGAGTATTGTGTAACCCAGCATTTTATTTTATCTTTCATGTTTTATTTTCACTATTTTTGAGAGTTTTTTTTTTTTTAAGTGGTTGTTCTGGGGGCATCTGGGTGGCTCGGTCAACTGAGCATCTGATCTCTGAGGTCATGATCTCAGAGTCATGAGATCAAGTCCAGCATCAGACTCTGCACTCAGCATGGAGTCTGCTTGAGACTCTCTCTCCCTCTCCTCCTCCACCCCCCAAAATAAATAAATCAATCTTTTAAAAGTGGTTGTTCTGCAGTTTGCCATGTATATCTCAACTATCCTAATCAATTACCTATTTATACTAGATTATTCCAGTGATATTTGGAAATAGTACTTCATTATAACTCTATTTTCCTTCTGCCTTTTTGTGGTATTATTGTTATACATATTGGATGTATTATGTTACTAAGCCAACGACGCATTCTTATTAGCTTACCATCTGTAGTCATTTCCTTCGCCCAGTGCAGCTTCTCCGATGTTTTCAGATGCTCCAACCCACTTCCTTTATGCTCTTTTGGTAAAAACATCACATTTCTATATGTTATAGACCCAACAATACATTCTGTGAATATCATTTAATACATTGGCTCTTTAAAGCCATTACAAAAAGAAAAAAGTTAGGCATTTTCACCATCTTTTTAAATTGTATAATTATATTTACCAGTGCTCTTTTTGTCACGTGTGGATTCAAATTATCATCTGGGGTCACTTGCCTTCAAACTCAAGAACTCCTTTACCCAAGTATTTCTTGCAAGGAGGGTCTGGTGGCAACAAGTTCCCTCAATTTTTGCTTATCTTGAAAAATCTTTATTTTTTTTAAAGATTTTATTTATTTATGTGGCAGACAGAGATCACAAGTAGGCAGAGAGGCAGGCAGAGAGAGGGGGGGAAGTAGGCTTCCCGCTGAGCAGAGAGCCCAATGTGGGGCTCAATCCCAGGACCCTGAGACCATGACCTGAGCCGAAGGCAGAGGCTTTAACCCACTGAGTCACCCAGGCACCCTGAAAAATCTTTATTTTGATTTTAATTTTGAAAAATAGATTTTATGGAAATAGGATTCTTGGTTGACAGTTTTCTCTTTGACCATTTTTAATGTTATCCCAAAGCCTTTTGCCCTTCATTGTTTCTGCTGAGGAGTCAGCAATTAGTATTCCTAGGGGTTGTCTTATAAACAATGAGCCCTTTTTTCTCTTGCTGCTTTCAAGATTTTCTCATTGTGTTGGCTTTCAACATTTTACTATGATTTGTCTGTTTGTGTATCTCTTCGCCTTGATACTGTGTGATGTTTTTTGGGCTCCCTGGATGTATAGGTTTCTGTTCTTCAGTAACTCTGGGGAATTTTTCAGGCACTATTTCTTCAGATGATTTTTCTGTTCATTTCTCTTTCACCTCTACTTCTGGTATTTCCATTATATGTATGTTGGTGTCTCCTGTTTCCATGAGGCTCTCTTTACCTTTCTTTATCCTTTTTCCTCTGTTTTTCCACTTGCATAATCTCTATTGGTAGAGTTCCACGTTTGCACATACTTTCTTTTGCCGGTTCAAATCTACTGTTGAACCCTGTAATGAATTTTTAATTTGTTATTATACTTTCTGTTCCATCATTTCTATTTTGTTCCTTTTTATAATTTTATCTTTTTATCCATCTATTTGATGCAATAGTGTCATCAAGGACATGTCATCATGTCCTTCATCATGGTTTCCTTTAGTTCTATGAACACGTTTCTAATGACTACTTGAAAGTCTTTTTCAAATAAATCTGATATCTGGTCTCTCTCACAAGCAGCTTCTGTACCCTGCTTATTTTCCGGTGTATGGGCCATACTTTATTTTTCATGCTTTGTAAATTTTTTGTTGGAAACTGGACATTTTATATTTTTTTAAAGATTTATTAATTGATTTAAGAGAGAGAGAGTACAAGCACAGGGAGGAGCAGAGGGAGAGGGATAGAGAAAGATTCTCAATCAGACTCTGTGCTGAGCTCAGAGCCTGATGCAGGGCTCGATCTCACAACCTGGAGATCATGACCAAAGCCAGAACCATGAGTTGGATGCTTAACTGACTGAGCCACCCAGGCACCCCAGAAACTGGACATTTTAGATAACATACGACAGCAATTTTGGGTACCACTCTGCCCCCTCCCGCCTCTTTGAGCTTGTTATTATTTGCTTGTTTATTTGTTTAGTGACTGACTGGATTATTTGAGGGAAGTTTATTTCGCTCCCACAGTGTGCAGCCTTTAGTGCTGTCCCTCAGGGAGGTTCAACTCTGGTTATGCCCACAGCACGCTGGGATGACAGTGGTTTGGGTATGGGTTTCTTCCTCTCTTTCCATGGTCATACCCAGTTTTTAGGCTCTATTCATTGCTCTGCTGTTTTCAATAATAACTTGGAAGCATGAATTGCTCTACAAGTTAGTCCAATCAAACTCCTGCACTTTTGAAGAAACAGTGTCCAAGGTCAATGTCTGATTTCTGTTCTGATGCCAGAAGGACTCCTCTCACTCCCTGCTTCTGTCCCACGAATAACCAGCCTACAGTTTATTTTTTTAATATTTTATTTATTTATTTGATAGAGACACAGCAAGAGAGGGAACACAAGCAGTGGGAGTGGGAGAGGGAGAAGCAGGCTCCCCACCAATCAGGGAGCTCGACATGGGGCTCGATCCCAGGATCCCGGGATCATGACCCGAGCTGAAGGCAGACACTTAACGACTGAGCCACCCAAGCTTCCCACTGTTCTTGAAAGTACTGTTAGGCTCAGACTTTTTCATGCCCTGCAAATGAGAAGTTTTTCTGGAAAAAGATAAGGTACTATTTATTTTATGGTCTGTTTCTACCACGAGGCAAAATCTGAGCTAGGTCTCCGGAGCTGTGGGGAGGGATAATGGCAAACTTCTCTCTCTGTGACACTCTTGCTGTAGCAGCTGAACATCCCGTGGGTGATGGTGGAGAAACAACCTGGGGTCCACTCAGCTTGCCTCTCCTGGTGTGGAACGTCCACCTCACAAGTTGGGGCATGGGTGACCAGAGACCCAGTATTCTTGGCACACCATTCCATGAGCAGGGGGTGGGGGGGAAGGCAGCCCCAACCTCTCCACAGAGTCACTGAGGACTTAGCTTCAACAACAAGGAGCTGGGGACAGGATGAGACATGCTGAAGTCCTGCTCCTCCCAGCAGGAAAACCCTCTGGCTGGAGGCAGTGAAGAGGGAGTCCTGTGTTCTTGTCTGCAGCAATCTCGAGAGGAGTCTCCATCCCACAGAGCTAGGGTGAGAGAGGGAGAGCGCAGTCTTGGTTCAAACACCACAGATTCTCAATTTCTTACGATATTTTCACCAACGTTCATAACCGTTATGGAGTTTTAAGAGATGTTTCTGTTATTTGTTGTTTACCCTGAGAACCATCTTCTGAGGCTTTCAATGTTGTGTCGTATTTGGGGTTTCTTTGGGTAGTTGTCACCTGTTTCACTTGGGAGCAGGTCGGCAGAGCTCTTCATGCTGTCATGCTTGAAGTTGATCCGAATTTCATGTTTTTGAATTTTTACTTTTTTTTAATGTATACTTAGGTACATATTATGGTGGAAGTATTGAATGTTTCAGGAAAGCTATTAGCTAAAAGAGATGCAATAAGCATTCAGATTCACGAATTTTCTTATTATGTTCTCCCTTCATACTAGACAGCGGAGGTTTGCAGTATACAAACACTTTTATCTGGCCTTCTAAACTATGTGTACCTTCCCACTTGTCTTAGAAGTTGAGATCAGTTTCTATTTCATTCACAGGCTCATCTGTACTCTAATTGCTTTCAGAAGATTAAAAAAAAAAACACCCTACAATTAAGCCAAATCTCTGTAAGCCTCACTGGTGGCTTAGACATCATAGAATTGTCATCTGCCCATTTATTTTTTTATGATATTCAGTTTATAACTACATTGGATGGGCAGCTACTGGGAATACTGCATCATTTTTTATTTTATTCTGTTTTGCTTTATTTTATTTTATTTATATTGTTTTGCCCTTCTTTATAGTCATTAGGTATGGTATCTCTGTCATCCCTTTAGGTGTATTATTATATTTATTGTATGCATTGATCTTGTCTCAAGTGGTTCATTTCTTTTTCATAGGTGACAAATTTTTTTTGCCTTCCGCACCTCATCCAGAAATTCTTCCATTTATTTGCTTTAAAATGTTTTGTCCTAGTGAGCAATGTACAGTAAAAGACCTGTATATTTGCTCTTTCTATTCTTCCTTCCTTCCTGATATGCCAAGGTTCTGTATTTTATCATTTCCTCTCCATTTCAAGACTTTCTTTGGCCATTCTTTTAGTATAGATCTGTAGATGACAAATTATCAGTTTTCCTTCATGCAAGAACGTCTCAATTTTTCTCTTCACATCTGAAGCATATATTCAGAATTCTTCTTTTGTTTTAGGATTTCACCAATCCATTTGAGAGAGAGTGTGTGTGTGTGCAAGCATGAGCAGGGCAGGAGGGTGCAGAGAGAGAGAGAAGCAGACTCCCTGCTGAGCAGGGAGCCCAACACAGGGCTCTATCCCAGGACCTTGGGATCATGACCCAAGCCAGCCCAGCTGATGTAACGCAACCACCCAGGCACTCTGCACTGGAGGTAACATTCTAAGTTGACAGTTCTACTCTTTTAGCACTTGAAAATGTTATATCACTTCCTTTAGACCTCCGCTCTTTCTTTCTTTTTATTATTAAAGTAAATTTGACATACTCTATGGTTTTTAAGAGAAATTCACTGTTATTTGAATTTTTTAACTTATAAATATAGTGTTGTTTCCCTCTTATTGCTTTTAAGACTTTTATTTATTTTATTATTATTTTTTTTTTTGCTTTAGTTTTCTGGAGTTTAATCACATATCTTAGCATGGGCTTCTTTGGTTTTACCTGCTTGGTTTCACTAAGCTGCTTGAATCTGGAGATTTATGTATTTTGCCAAATTTGGTAGAATTTCAGCTGCTATTTATTCTGATATTTTGTCAGCTCTGTTTGTCCTCTTCTTGGGGACCACAACCTCATAAAAAGTTTTAGATAGATAGATAGATAGATAGATTAATAGATAGATTGATTGATAGATTTCTTGATTTACAGGTCCCCAAGCCTCTGCTCTTTCTTTTCCTTTTTTTCAGTTTAATTTCTCTTGGTTACTCAGATCGGGTGATTTCTGTTGCTCCATCTCCAAGTTCATTGGTTCTTTCCTCTGTTCTTTCCATTTTGCTGTAAACTAATCCCGTGAGTTTTTTAGTTCAGGTTTTTTTTTTTTTTTTTCAGTTCTAAAATTACTATGTGGTTGTTCTTTATCTCTTCTATTTCTCTGCGGAGACGTTTTTTTTTCTTTGCTGAGAACTTATTTTTTAATTTCTTGTAAGTGTGTTTATAATTGCTTGTTGAAGCATTTTTATGATGACTGTTTTTAAATCCCTCTTCAGATAATTCCGCATGTCTGTCATCTCAATTTTGTTCGCTGTTGATCATCTCTTTTTCATTCAAACTGAGATCTTCCTGGATTTTGGAATAATAAGTGATGTTTTATAGTACTCTTATCATTTAAGTCATTTGCAATGAGACTCTGGTTCTTATTTATATTTTCTGTTTTAGCTGATTTCCTCTGACATGCTCCAGTGAAGAAAAGGGTCAGAGGAAGTGTATCACCCCATTACTGCCAGGTGGGGCAGAAGTCCAAATTCCCCACTCTATCTCCATGGGTAACCTAGAAAGGACGGGAACCATGTTACTGCTAAATGCGTAGGAAGCCTCTTCTGACACCACCCTGACTGGGAAGGGAGGGGCAAATCATTACTGCTCCCAATATGGTTGGCATGGTCTTTGCTGAAGGAGATGGGGGGAGGGGACATAATTTTTCTCCTTTTTTCTCTGATATTTGACTGAGTTGGATGGCTGTTGTCTAAAAGTTTTTTGCCTGGGTGGCTCAGTCCAATAAGCCTCTGCCTTCGGCTCAGGTCATGATCCCAGGGTCCTGGGATCCAGCCCTGCTTCTCTCTCTCCTCCCTGCTCGTGTTCATTCTTGCTATCTCTGTCTCTCTCCAATAAATAAATAAAATCTTTTTTTTTTTTTTTAATTTTCTCTGTTGCTTGACTGCCCCTTTCCTGGTCCTCAAGCTAGAAAGAACAAGCTTTTATTCAGATCTTCTTTGTCTGTGCTTCTAAGCATTTTGGGTGGCCAGCATCTAGTCCAGGGTATATTAGGCAAACAAACAAACAAACAACAAATCTGGGAACTCATGACTGTCATTCCTTGGGTCCCAGGGTCCCTGGCCAGTATACCTTCTTTTTTCCACCTTTTGGAATCTTCTTCGGTTTGTTTTATGTATAATGCCCAAGGTATTTAGCTATACTGAGTGGGAGGAATAAGAGGACATGCCTAAGAGGAACTATATTCCATGGGCAAGACAACATCTTGCTTTCCTTATCCTAGACATTCTGCATAATTGTTTTCCACTCCCCTTTCTCAACTTGCACTTTGATACATTCCTTGTTTCACTGGTCTTCAGAGACACCGATGGTAGGAGGCAAAGACAGAAAGGATTTGTTTGCAGTTTGTTTAGAAAAAAAAAAAAAAGAAAAGAAAATGGTACCTGCACCTGAACACCTCAGTCTTTCAGTATTCCTGAGTTGCCTGGGAGAAAACAAATCTTAAATCCACATGAGTGGCGGCTCCATGACACACACTAGTTTTCATCTCAAAATGCACCTTCTCCTATTTGTCCAAGACACTGTGCAGATCCAAAAACCATCATCCTGTTTGAGGTGGGGAGGGTATGCAGAAAAATCTGATGGTTTAATTAAAGTTTGAAGAAAATGGACCAATGAAAAGATTTCCTTTAGCACCCTGAGCCACATCTTTGCCCAAGTCAGCCTTCAGTCAGTAGAGGTCTTCAGACTGTCCAGCACTGAGAAACAGTGAGGCCTTTCATGAGCATCTCTCCAGCTTAGCCTCTGCACTCCATCTGGGCCAGATGGGCAGTCTGCAGAGCAGGCCTTGGAGTTTGCTCAGGTGCCCCTCAGTGCCCCCATTCCTTGTCTCAGGGGGCGCCGGTGTGAAGGAGAGAGAGAGAGTTTGCTCTGGCCTCATGCTGGCTGTGGTATAAAACCCCACGAGGGCACTTACCAGCTAATGTGACTTTGGTTATATTCCCAACTCAACCTCTCTTATTTCTTCTATATAATGGAAATAACAGAAGGTAACTTAATGGAATTATTGAAGGCATAGAAACAGTATGTGAAGTTTCTGGCACATAATTTCTATTTGATCTACATCAGCTATTATTACCATAGGCAGAGAATTCCAACATAAATAAAAGTTCTCCAGGGGCACTTGGCTGGTTCAGTTCAAAGAGCATGAGACTCTTGATTTCAGGGTCATGAGTTTAAGCCCCTTTTTGGGCAGAGAGATTACTTTAAAATGAATGAATGAATGAATAAAAAAATAACGTCTTCCAATGTAAATATTTTAGACACCATGAGAAGTGTGTGTGTGTACAGATAGATGATTGTATTTCCCAGGTAAGAGGGTAGTAGCTGAAGTGCATCTTGTATCCAACTACTAACTTCACATAAGCTATATTCTTGAGTTATTACTACCCACCATCCCACCAATCCTCGGGTTATATTATCCTTGTGTTTTCCACATTCCATATTTAAGATGCTTAAAATTTCTTATGCCAAAGCCACATTCTAATCTCACTCAAGATTAGTGAGTCCTGCTCCAGGCCAAGCAGGGACACAGGTACATGTTAAAAGGACTTCTTCAAGCTAAAGGTAACCTCTAATGAAGTATAGATCTCAGCTAATCATGGATTAAAGGGTGGGGACAGGATTATTATGTAAATAAGACTTCTTTGTCTTTATGATCACAGTAATACCATTTTTACCCTTCACTTTTCTAAGGTGAGCTATAAGGTTCCTGTACTCATTCTGATTACACAGTTAATCTGAATTTAAATGCCCATAGTCCCTGGAGTCTATGTCATTTGGCCTTAAGGTTGAATAATTCAGGCATAACCACAAGTCCAGGGATGACAAGTAGGTTTTATGTGTTATCCCGCATGTCAGTGCCCATTGATTTGGAATGTCTGCCTGGAAACAGATCCTAATTCAGGCCTAGCTGGGGAGGGGGAAAAAAAATAAAATAAAAGCACAGTAATTGATTAGCCATGTCTGCAACGGACCAAAAATGGGTAAGTAGTGAGTATGCTAGGTATTTGCAATTTCTGCATACACCATAGCAGTAACATTTTATGTCTGTAAACTGACACAATCTCTGTCACATGTTCTTCTACCTCCTCCACCTCTTTTTCTTCCTCTTCTTTTTTTAAACATTTATTTTTTCTTTTCATATTTATTTACTTATTTGAGAGAGAAAGAGAATGTGCAGAGGAAGAAGGAGAGAGACACTTTAAGCAGACTCCACGCTGAGTGCCGAGCCCAGCACAAGGCTCAATCTCACAACCCTGAGATCACGACCTAGAGTCATGATGTTTCACTGACTGAGCCACCCAAGTGCCCCTTAAACTCTCATTTCAACGCCTAAAAACTATTCTAGTTTGTAGGACATACAAAGGCAGACTATGTGCTCGAGTGGGCCCACAAGCTACAGTTTACTAACCTCTACACTAAAGGCTAGAACACGGTACTATGCGAATATAACTATCTTTCTGGCACATATACTGACCAGAATTGCTTTCCCTGGAAACCTATAACCCAGTGGAAACAAAGTAAATATCTAATATCTAGCCTATTTTTTAATAAAAAGCAACTCTTTCAAAAAGTGATATAAATATCAGAGCACCTGGGTGGCTCAGTGAGTTAAAGCCTGTGCCTTCAGCTCAGGCCATGATCTCAGGGTCCTGGGATCGAGCCCCACATCGGGCTCCCTGCCCGGCAGGGAAACCTGCTTCCCACCCCCATCCCCCGCCTACTTGTGATCACTGTCAAATAAATAAATAAATAATCTTTTTAAAAAGGTGATATAAATATTAAGGATATAAAGCAAGTCTTAAAGAAATGTAGCATTGATACATTGACACCATTCAGTCCATCTAAACTTTTATCAATTTCTGTACTTATGAATGTTGTATGTATCTTTCTTTAATGTTAAAAAAAAAAAAAAGTCCTCCAAACTGTGTATTTCTTCATTCATTCTTGCTTTGAGCCTGTCCACTGTTGACTGTGGCCGGCTGCTGTCTGTTTCCGTTGTAGCTTTATAGTTCTTTTGGGGTCTTAATGGCAGCATTTTTGCTGACATGAGACATCACTTGAAAATCCCCACTTAGGTCAAAGATCTTTTTTTTTCAATCGCTTCTAAATTCTTCCAAAAAGGAGCTTGTCTTTCTGGGTTTTTTCCCTCCCCCAACTCATAATTAGAATAGAAAAAAGAAATTCTATGGTTTGGGGATAGTCCACAATTACAATTCTTCAAGACTCACTTTCTATTCCCCATAATGAAAATAATATAAATATGTGACTGATATTTATATAAATGATTCCTCAGCTGAGAAAATTACTGGAGAGAGAATATTCCCACTTTTTCCTGTCTGATCTGCTTCCTATTCACCCTTAACCTTGATTTGTGTTCACACTCTGAGCTACATAGAAAGATATCTCTGGTGGGTTATCTCCAACCAGTGTTATTTACCTCTCAAAACTTCTGCCCTGAACTGTAGGTCAACATTTTTTGCTCTTCAGTCCTGAACTATAAATACATGTCTTTTTTTTTTTTCTAACATGGATCAAACTTCTGGTGTCATATCAATAAATAGGTCTTTCCAGTTTTCTCAAACAAGTGATTTCTGGAAAGTGGAGCCAAATCATGGAGGCCCTCAAATGTACAGTGAGGAGAGTGTACTTTATCTAAAGGCAGTCGATTTGCAAGGGGGTGTTTAGTGTTGGGTTGTCTAAGTTCTTTATATATCTTGGATATTAGTCCTTTATCAGATAAATCATTTGCAAATACCTTCTCCCACTCAGTTGGCTGCCTTTTCATTTTGTTGATAATTTCCTTTGCTGTGCAAAAGTGGGGGTTTGGGGGTAGTCCCCATAGTTTCTTTTGCTTTTGATTCCCTTGCCTGAGGAGACATATCTAGAAAAATGTCTCTATGGCTAATGTCAAAGGGATTACTGTCTTATGGTTTCTTCTAGGATTTTTATGATTTCAGGTCTCATATTTAGGTCTTTAATCCACTGTAAGTTTATTTTGGGGTATGGTGTGAGAAAGCGGTCCAGTTTCATTCTTTTACATGTAGCTGTCTGTTTTCCTCAGCACCATTGCAGACAATAGACTGTCTTTTTCCCATCATATATTCTTGCCTCCTTTGTCTTTATTAATTATATGGTCAGTCTTTATAAAGCTTAGCCATTCTAATAGGTAAGCAGTAGTAACTCATTCTGGTTTTCATTTGTATTCTCCTAATGGCCACTGATGTTGAACATTTTTTCACTTGATTATTTGCCATTCATGTGTCTTTTTTGGTGAAGTGTCTATTCAAATCTTGGGTCTATCTTTTTTAATTGGGTTATTTGTTTTCTAATTATAGAGTTTCTTAATATAGTTATATAAATTTCAATATATATAGTACTTTATGTATACATATTTAAATTTTTTTGTTTTTTGTTTTTTTAATAATAACTTTTTAAAAAGATTTTATTTATTTATTTGACAGACAGAGATCACAAGTAGGCCATGAGGCAGGCAGAGAGAGAGAGAGAGAGGAGGAAGCAGGTTCTCTGCTGAGCAGAGATCCCAATGCGGGGCTTGATCCCAGGACCCTGGGATCATGACCTGAGCTGAAGGCAGCCACCCAGCCACCCCTTAATTATATGTTTTTGCAAAGATTTTTCTCTCCCTGTCTATGGCTTGTCTTTTCATTCTCTGAAAGTGTCTTACAGAGAATAGAACGTGGTTTTTTTAAAGATTTTATTTATTTATTTGACAGAGAGCGACATAGTAAGAGAGGGTACACAAGCAGAGGGAGTGGGAGAGGGAGAAGCAGGCTTTCCATGGAGCAGGGAGCCCAATGTGGTGCTCAATCCCAGGACCCTGAAATCATGACCTGAGCCGAAGGCAGACATTTAACAACTGAGCCACCCTGAGAACAGAAGTTTTTTGTTCTGGTGAACTCCAATATATTAATTTGGCCTTTTTTTTCTTTGACATGGATCATACTTCTGGTGTCATATCAAAGACACCTTCATTTAACTCAAGGTCACAAAGACTTTCTTTTAGGATTTCTTCTAGAAGTTTTATAGTTTTAACAATTTCGCCTTTGGGTTTGTGATACATCTTAAGTTCATTTCAAATTTGGTTTAGGAATATGACTCATCCTGAGTGAGAAGTATGAATCAAAGTGAGAGGTATGAATCAAACTCTATTTTTTCACCTATTGATATCTAATTGTTGTAGCACCACTTGAGGGAAAAACCATCCTTTCTGCACTAAATTGCCTTGCATCTTTGTCACAAATCAATGGTCCATATATTCATGGATATGTTTACGTATTCTTCCTTCTCCTCCATGAGTCAGAAGAATTGGAAACCGTGGACTATCCACAAACCATAGAATTTCTTTTTGTGAGTATGTCTCGATCTCCAAGCAGGGAGGGAACTCCATGACAACAGGAGCAGGTCCTCAAACACGTTGTGGCCCACACACCTAGCGCGCACTCAGCCCAGAGCAAACAGCAGGGAACACTTACTGGGTAGCTTGGTAAGGAAATGAATGGGGAACTAAATGGCAGAGGTTGGCCTGCCTGTGGGTCTCTGCTCCATCCTCTGCTTCCATCAATTTCCTGTGGCTCTGAGTAACTCATGTGTCTAATCCACCTCTGCCCCTGGGACCTGATCCAGCCCTTTGTAAGGTAGAAGGGAAAACCAAGCAGTCCCTGGTTTCAGGAAAGGGAGAGTCCATGGGGGACTTTCTCCCTGATCAGATTCTGGGAAAGCTGAGGCAGAAATATCGTAGCCACCAACTGTCCTTGAAGTAGACTTTGCCTTTCTCCCTTCCCTTCTAAGCCTGAAGGTTTAATAATGATCAGGGGAAAAAGGTTTATGTTCCCATCCACAACTGTAAAAGAGGAGGAGCTGCTGAAGCCACAAGCCTGGGTCTTCCCAGACCCATGTGCCATGGGCAGCATTTCATTCTGTTTTCATCCCATGAGGCATAGGTAAGAAGGGGAGGTCTGCAGCACACAGGAGTCAAGTCCCTTGCCTGAGGTCACATGGAGCTCCGTGGAGGGTGTCAGTCACCGGAACCTTCAAATCTAAGACTCCTGGCCTGTTGGCCTTGGCCCTGGCAGTGAGGTGGTGTCAGCGGGCACCCCTGTAGCACAGGGGAAGGCTCTCCTTGCAGAATAGTAGCTCAGAATAATTGCAAAAGGCCTGGGAATCCACAGTCACTCCAAAGATTGCCTCCATTCTGACAAAATAACAACACACACATTTACTTGGTGCCAATTTTCCCAGTTAAAGTAGTTGAATGCTATTTTGGTGACTAGGTATAAATTCATGTTTTAAAAATCAAATGGCATGCTTTTTAATTTCATTCCATAGTCTATCAAACCATGTGAACAAGAGGCCCAGCTGCTATCATGGTCCTTAACCTTTTATTGATGTCCTTTTTTTTTTTTTTTTAAACATATAATGTATTATTTGTTTTAGGGGTACAGGTCTGTGATTCACCAGTCTTCCACAATTCAGAACGCTTACACAGTACATACCCTCCCCAGTGTCCATCACCCAGCCACCCCATCCCTCCCACCCCCTTTGTTGGTATTCTTAATGGAGGTATCCCTTACGTAACAGAATTGGAGTCTTCCAAGCTCCAGACCTGAGAGGGACCATGCCCTGGGGTTCAAGGTGCAGTTTCTTTAATCACATCTACAACAGTGATGAGCTCAGGGTGTTATATGTGTGTGATGAATCACTAAATCCTTCCCTTGAGACTACTATTAATTTAAATAAAAACTTGAAATTTAAAAAAAAAAAATCATGTCTGCAAAAGCACGCTGGAACCAAGATAGGATTTAGCCACTCCTAGCTTTGCCCTCCACAGTAGAGACAGAAGTGAGTCTCAAGGGCACAGGGAGAGTAAGAAGGAGGGGGGGGAGCCACCACCCTCCAGCCCCAGGGTCAGGCAGACTTGCGCAGGTGCTGCCCAGCACCCCAACCCCCGAGGTTGTTCAACTTCTCCCCCAACCCTGTCCATTCATGCATCAGGAAAACCACAGACTTGAGCCCTTGGCTAAGGGCCTTGTCTCCCTGCACAGTCCCACCAGCCTGTCACTGAACACCTGGGGAGCTGTCCGAGTGCATCACACTTAGTACTCAGACACCTCCCGCAGACATTCCTGACCCCTGTTCTGGGAGCTGAAGGGCCAGGGATGGATGGAGCCCAGGCCCACAAAACCACAGAGAGACTGTCCCAAGATCAGCGTGGAGCTCTGCTGTCACATCCTTCCCAGATCTGGACCTTCTGGGGCACCGGGGCACACAGCAAGGCAGCAAGCAGGGTGAGGTGGTGGGGGAAGGGGTTTGGGGCCTGACAGAACCCTGACTGTGCTGGCATGGAGGAATCCCTTAACCTCTCTGAACCCCCATTTCCTTATCTGAAAGTGGGGATAAGAGCCTACCTAGCCAGCAGGACACAGAGTAAAGGGCTCAAGAGGGCTTCTGTCTCATCGAATGCCCCAGATTCCACCGTCCTATTGAGAATTTTTGACATAAGCCATCTTTTTAAAACACCAGTGTCCTGGGGAGGCTTAACAAACGGAGTCCCTCCAGCCCTAGTTTGAAAGTCCTTTCTGTTTTTAATGGTTCTGTCTCCCTAAGAGCAATGAAGTGGAGGGAGACAAGGGAGCCAGGGGAGTTGGGGTCGGAAGGGAAAGGCCCAGGTGAGGAGGGAAGAAGACAAGCAGGGCCCACCTCACAGGTGGCACTCAGGTGCAGGGCTGGGAATCCGGGGTATTTTTTCCCTGAGGAGCCAGTCAGGACCCCACGCCAGCGTCTGGAAGGACACAGGCCAGCAGGTGGCTTGAAACTGTGTGCACGCTGTGAACTGGCCTCCAAACTTCTAACACGTCTATGACAGGAGAGGCCCCAGGACAGCCACCGAGCACACGCCTGTTCCCCAGGAGTCAGAGCTTCCCTCAGGGGACAAACAGATGCCTGGACAGACACTGGTTGGATGGACCCCAGTGAACTCCCCTAGACGGCAGTTGGCTGGGCTCCCTTCACACCAGCCACCACACGACGGCTATGGACTCAGTACTCATTCCTACCCCCAGCCCTCCTCACCGGGCTCTTGTCTCCTCTGCCCACCTGATCCTTCCAGCTCATTCCTGGACCTTTTTCAGTCTCGGCTCAAATGTCACGTCTTCAAAGAGACCATCCTGGTTCCTCCCCATCCAAAACAAGCTCCTTGTCCTACTGAAGAGTCCTCCTCCTCCCCTTCACGGCTCTGACGTGACTTCTAGGTATGGATTCATTTGCTTGTGGTGGTGGGGTTATATTTTTCTAGGATATTCACCAAGGCCTGGTGAAGAACAGATCCAGGGCGGGTCTCTGAGAGCTTGAGGAGGTGTAGAGCCCCATGAGGGGACTCTGAACTGAGCCCTGGGAGGGCAGCCAGGCCTGCTGGGCAGGAGGCTGGACCCAGGAACCCTGCCACATAAATGGTCCATGGAACCGCACAGGCCTCCCAGAACCTAGACATAACCCACAAAAGAGAAAAAAAGGGAACCCCCAGCGAACCGTGATCATTTCATATTTGCTCTCCCAATGCAATGCAGTCTCAGAAGAGGAATTAAGGTAAATTATAGAAAATTAAAGTTACATTTTCTTGCACACCCAGGATCGAGGTTATGAAGTTCATTCATGCCTGTCTCACTTCCTTGCTCAGCTATAATCTGTATCCCGCACTTGACTCTAAGTTCCATAAAGGCAGAGATGTCGCTCACTTTGTAACTAGCGTATTCCCAGGGCAGGCACTGGACCTGGCCCCTAGTACACACTCAGTAAATTTGGGGGGCAGGAGGGGTAGCTACATGGATGAGGTCTCCTCTGCCAAAAACATCCCCCACGGCACGTCTCCTTGTCCCTTCGGACAAGCATCTCTTCCCTTAGGACATGGACCAGGCATGTCCGAATCCCCCTCCAAAGCTGTTTTCCGGGAAGCTGACACAGGGGCTTTGCTCCGCCATGAGGCCTGAGGCCTCTGAGAAGCAGGTGACAGCTTGGGCTAAGCTGGTCTCTTTGTTCCCAGCTTCAAGGCGGGCTGAGCTGATGCTTGCCAGATACCACTGCCAGGTTGGGCCTGCCAGAACAGGGGGCCAATCCCAAGCCAGGGAATGTATCAGGAGATTCTAGGGGTGGTGGGGGGAGCACCAAGAGAGCACTCCCAGGTCTTCTGGGAGCATGCCTGAGCTCCAAGTCCACATGTCAGGCCGTGCTGCCCCTTGGGGTAAGAGCTTCTGCCAAGGGCTCTGCCAAGCTAGGTCTGCCCCAGTGCCTCCTGAGAAATAAGCCAAGTGGTCCTACAAGCAGCCAGTACATGTAGAAGGCTGGGAGCTGGAACAGGGTGGGGATGGTTTACCAGCCCTTAGACTTGAGGTCTGGGTCTTCAGCTCACTGAGCCTCTTTTGCTCATGGCCAGAACATTACCCTTCTCGCCTCTGCCCATTTAGCTCTTTGAAATTCTGCACCATGGGCTCCCTGTCTGATGGCAAGGGCTGGTGAGTCACACCGGCATGAGCAAGCACAAGTGAAGGCTCGTTTGGGTGGTTGCCCTGCGTACATCGTTAGAGCGTGCAGCCTTTATGTCCTGCACCGCTTCCTGCCCAACCACGATTCAGCCTTCGATCTACAGGTCATCACTTAGTGTCTCCATTAGGCCTTGTGTTGGTTTGTCTCCAGTGATTTTGTTTGTCTGAAACTCGTGCCTTAATAGCCTCCTCAGGCAGGGCTCATGTGAATTGTATTGCCCGACTCCTTACAAGTCCATAACAGTTCATGGTCTTTATACTTCAAGGTCACTTTGGAAAGAAAGAAAATCCTTAGCTCACACATTATTTCCTTCGACGTAAATATGTTCATCTAATGTCTTCTGGCATGAAATGCTTCTGACAAAATATCTGAGACCAACCTGACTTCTTTTCCCTAGAGAAATGCCATCCAACAGAACTTTCTGCACTGATGCAAGCTTTCTAGAATCTGTGCTGTCTGTTGTGATAACCGCTAATTATGTGTCCTTGCTGAGCACTTAGAGCATGAAAGGAATTGATTTTTGAATTTTATTTAATTTTAATCTACATAGGTACGTGAGGCTGGCCAACTACCATACAGGACTGTGCAGCCTTAGATTGACCTGGCCTTATTTCCTACATATCCAAAAGACTTTTTCTTTAAAATTTGCTAATTTTAGGGGCCCCTGTTTGGTCCCATCAGTTAAGCATCTGACTCTTGATTGTAGCTCAGGTCGTGATCTCAGGATCATGAGCTCGAGCCCAGTGTCAGGCTCTGCACTCTGCACAGAGTCTGCTTGTCCCTCTCCCCCTGCTCACACTCTCTCTCACAAATGAATAAATGAATAAAATCTTTAAAAAAAATAATAAGATGAAATCTACTAATTTTACTGTAAGTCTCATCACAGCCCTTCTGTTCCAATTTTCCTAGGTACAGAGTGCCACACTTTGATATTTTGTTTCAAGTTCTTTTTATTTCAGGGAACTTTTTAAAAAATCAATTTAATTTTAATTGAATATATTTTAAAGATTTTGTTATTATTTATTTATTTATTTAGAGAGAGAGCACGCAAGTGGGGGGAGAAACTAAGGGAGAGGGAGAATCTCAAGCAGACTCCATGCCAAGTGCAGAGCTTGAGGTGGCAGAGCTCAGTCCCAGGGTCCTGAAGTGATGACCTGAGCTGAAATCAAGAATCAGATGCCCAATGGCCTGAGCCACCCAGGCACCCCTTCATTTAGTAGACTTTAATATTCATTCTGTCCCACTGCTTTCGTCTTCTTCCTCAGCCATTGCTCTCATACATATATTGGATCTTCTTTGTCTTCTTATCCATCACTGTCTCTCAAATCATTTTCACAGTCTCTTCATTTCCTTTTTAACTTTAAAGATCACAAGGACCATGTGCAAAAGGGTTTAGGGGTCAGTCTGAATTAGACCCCACATGGGGCAATTTGAACATGAGGCCACAAAACATCATAAGGTGGCCAATTTTCCCACATGAGGGGGTGGGGTGGGATCCATGTTCTATGCAGCCCAGAAGAAAGACAAACAACACCAGAATTCATAAGTGTGTTTCCTGTGAGCTGCTACTGAGCCATCAATATCTAGTTCAGTCTGATGTGGAGGCTGGTCCCAGAGTGGGCAGGGAGGGTCTGTGTGAGGAAAAGTACATCTAAGGCATATCTTTTACTTGGGCAGTCACTTTTTAGAGGGAAGAAAAGTCTTCAAGAGTAGGGACTGCTTCTTATCCAACTTTTCACTCCAAATATTTTACACACAAAATGGTACATAAATGCTTATTAAATTGAACCCAACTGTAAGGGCAGAACCATATATTTATCCTTATTAAATTTAATCTCATTAGATTTTACTCTTAATTACTGTCTGTTGAGGAGCTCATTGAATTTATATTCTATTATCCATTTTATATTCCTAGTGCCAACCAGCTGTGTGACACACACCACAAGTGTGCAGATGCCAATCTCATCCCAGCATGAAATATAAAGAGCAGGAAGGGAATGAGAACAGAGCATCTGTATGGCCTACCTACAGAGATACCCATTAGCCATGCTTGCCTGAGTGAGGCCATGACTCAGTTATACCCCACCCAATTATCAAGTGAAAAAAGATCACAGCTAACACATACTGAGCATCTACCAGGCACCACATTGTGTGATTTACATCAACAAGATTATTATGGCCTCAAAATAACCCTATAACCTGGAAGTAGAGTTCAGTGTCTAAGAACGGAGTCTCTGAAATCAGACTTTCCAGGTTCAAATCCCAGTTAGACCATCAACCAGCCCTGTGACAAGGGATTAGTACTAACCCCTCTAGGTTCCCAGTTTCCTCTCCTATGAAAGGAAAGAATTGGCTGTACTCACCACATGCAGTTGTGAGACAAAATCAAATTATACGCATAACATGCTTACCTCAGTCTCCCACGGGTGTTATGTATCTAGGGTATAGCAGACATTGGTTTTACCCTTACACTGAGGAAAATGGAGGGCTGTAGACATTGAGTAACTTGTTGAGTACATATAGCGAGAAAGTGGCCACACCCATGCTCCTGACATTTCTCTTTCCATCTTGTCCACAAGTAGATGATGAGGGATTTTACAAGTCCTAGTATGGTTCAGATACACCCTGTCTTTGGCATTTCCTTGCTCACCAGTATTTAAAGCCTGTCCTGAGAGAGACAGGCTGACAAGGAAATTAAGGAGTGCTAGAGAACTTTCCTTCCTGGTTACTCATGCTTTTTCTTCACCTAACCTGTGATACCTGGATGTCAGAACAGAAGAATGACCAGAGACAAGATCGGGTCATAAATATGGAGCGAGTGAGTAGAGCGAGTAAGTGGATGGGTGAATAAATGGACAGTTAGTCAGCACACTGTCACACAGACTGCAAAGCTGTCCAAAGTCCAACCCTTGATGATGTGGGCTGTGCCCTGGCATCCTGACAGCTTTCATTGCTGTGGACATCCTAGGGAATTTCGTCCCTCACTCCTTAGGAAGTCTGCTGTTCTCATGACACATGGGGACATTCCCAGTGTTAGAAACTACAGCCAGCCATAAAACATTTTTAAAGCCCAATCAACAACCGTCTCTGCTTTATGTGAACATGCCGGGAAGGAAAACGACTGCTGGGGACCCTGGCTGGAAACTCTGGGGCCACACCCACCCCTGCCTCCTCCCTGTGTGGCTGTCCCAGCTCCCATGAAGTCGCCTGGCTCTGTCATGCGCTGAGACTGTATGGGAATGACTGAGATTCTCATTCCTTGCCTAGAACCATCATTACTGAAAGATTTAAGTCCTCACACTTGATTGAACCCAACTGTGCCAAACTCCAAGTAGTTACTGACTGACCTGCTGCTGGAAAAATCCAAAATCAGTGAGCTCCTTCATCTTTTTGCCCCAGTCAGAGGGTAGAAATCCAAAGAGAGAAAACAATCTTCTTGTCAGTCACTCAGCTCCCAAGGGCTGCTCACCTCTCCAGCCTGGCCTCTCCCCATGCTGCCCTGATCACACTTTACACTTGGATAAGACCCTCTGGCTGTGGGTGCCCCAAGGTGCCACATGGCTGGACAACCCTGGGCTCCACCACGGGCTCCCTACACTCTGCCTCATTTCTCAAAGATCTAGTTCATAATTTCTTTACTTTTGTGACAGTTTGAAAATGTCCATTAAAAAGTTGGGTGTGGGGGCGCCTGGGTGGCTCAGTGGGTTAGGCCACTGCCTTCGGCTCAGGTCATGATCCCAGGGTCCTCGGATCGAGTTCCACATCGGGCTCTCTGCTCAGCAGGGAGCCTGCTTCCTCCTCTTTCTCTCTGCCTGCCTCTCTGCCTACATGTGATCTCCCTCTGTCAAAAAAAAAAAAAAAAAGTTGGGTGTGGGGGGCACCTGAGTGGCTCAATTGTTTAAGCGTCCTACTCTTGATTTCAGCTCAGGTCACAATCCAGAGTGGTGAGATGGAGCCCTGTATCTTCAGGCTCCAGGCTGGGCATGGAGACTCTTAAGATTCTCTCTCTCTCTCTCTCTCCCTCTGCCCCCTGCCATTATGCATTTGTGCACACTTGCTCTCTCTCTCTGAAAAAAAAAAAAAAAGCTGAGTTTATAAAAAATTTCAGTTTAAGCATCACCTCTTCCAGGAAGCATTCCCAGTCTTCTCTGGCCAATTTAGGTATTATGACCCTCCTTTGGGATTCCACTGCAGCCAGAACTTTTCTCTATCAAAACAGCACAAAGCCATGGTTAAACTCCGGGATCAGAAACACCTGGGTTCAAATCCTAATTCCACTATTTATTTGCTACATGATCTTGGGCAGGTCCCTAGACCCCAGATTCTGCTTCTATAAAATCAGGTTGATAAAACACCTACCTCCTGAGAGTTTTGCAACAATTATGTTACACATTTACTTAGTGTAATACCGAATGTAAAGAATGTGCTGAGCAAATAATGACATGTAATTAAAAATTGCTATTTTAACCCAGATGACTCTGCAATGAGAATAAATGCCCATCTGTCTCCCCACTGGACTGTGGGCTCAATTTTAGTTCCAACTCCTATCAGAGGCTGGGAACCCACAAGGGAACTGGATTTTTCCAGGGTTTACACCTTCCAAAGCCCATACAATGTCACACGCCCTTTCTGAAAAGTCTAAGCAGCACGAAGCCTATGAAACCTACAGAATTGAAGTCTAATTAGCAAGTACTAAAAGAGTGGAATAGATAGATGATGTGGGGTCTAGAAGCCTCGAGGAGGGTCCACAGTGGCTGCTGGAAGAACTCTAGAGGGCTTCATGGAAGAATGTCTTGACATTGGCCCTCAGCAGAGAAGATATGGCCATGGTTCTGTCCATGGTACTTGCCTGGGGACCCTGGACCAGCCGCCTTGCAGGTGGTCCTCGGAGAGCAACCAGAGTGATGTTTCTACATCACTGTCACCATCCCCACACCCCTTAGCACGGTGTCAAGAGCGAGGCGTGGGCATCCTCCAGCTCTCCCACCTTATCACGGCACCTTCCTACAGACGTGGAAGCTAAAGTGTTGGAAGACAACATGCCTTGTATGGGGGAGAGCAGTGCGGGAGCTCCAGGCCTGTCTGACTGACTAGGACACCCGCACTCCTCGCCCCGAGACTGAAGCCCCCCAGCCCGGCTGGAGAAGTAGCAGGAACACTTTGCATTTCAGTCCTGCTCGGTACTAATTCCAGGAACTTTTGTATCCTTCATGCCAACACAATGAGACTGCGTGGGCCACCTGTAATTACCCTCTTGAGCAGTCGAGGAACCCAAGGCCAAGGTCAGCCAGCTTTCAAGGACTGGAGTTGGGGTAGGCCTGGTGCCGGCTCTCTGCCCTGATCCAGCCTGGCAGCTGCCTCCGTCTCCGTGATTCGGCTGTGGGAGGCTGGGGGGTGGAGCCGGTTGGGGAACAGATCCCATTAAGCTGTGTCCGTCCACACAGCGTAAGCCCACACCTCGCTGTTCCCCAGAGCACCATGGTCGAAAGTGCAGTGGGAACACTGTCTGGAAGAACAATGGGTATTGATGACTCTGGCAAGTGCAGCTGGCACGCTCAGAGGCAGTTTGGTCTGGGCTTTGGGGTGGTTTTTCTTGGATGCTGCAACCCGGTTTTTCATCATTCTTGTTCTCCCCGGGCCCCTTGGCTGTCTGAGGACCCAGTGGGCATGGCTCTCCAACGCAGGACACGCGCTGTTGCGCATCACTGCTCCTCCTGGGAGTGACTGGGGTTACCACACTGGCTGGGCTGAGGTTGACCTGATGTCCCTCGAAGACTAGGACAGGGGCCTGGACACCCTGAGCCGGGACCTCCCAGCCCTGAAATTCGGGGCATCCTCCTTCATACCGGGGCCTACATACCTGAGAACATTCTAGAGAGGGCTGTGTCCATGCTCCATTTCCTGTCCACCTATGTGTCACTCTAACACTTTCTCTCTCTCTCTCTCAAACACACACACACAACACACACACACACACACAGACTCTACCTAGATGCACAGGGCCAGGCCTCACCTGCCACCACTGTGGTCATTTCAGTGGTCGGGGAGTCAGGTGATCTCAGGCAGGTCCTGCTTTAGCCATCCCCTCTCTAGGACTCGGTGTCCCAGCTAGGTGTCAAGGAGACTGGATGCATCGACTCATTTGCTGCACGTCAGACTCTCTGGACCTCACCCCTCTCCCGCTCCAGCCACCTGGATCCCTCTGCGGGGACCAGCTCTGTGTTCCTGTCCATCCACATGCCTTCCCTGGGGGCCCCACTGTCACAACCTGAGAGGGTGGGATGCAGGAGCACCTTAGGATGAGGTCGTGAGCTTCTCAGAGCTAGACTGGGGAGCCCGCTCTCAACTGCATGTGACATCAGCTGCCCTTCCCTCCCGCTTCACTCTGTCTTCCTGGAGTCATGCTCCCTAACAGTCTGCTGGAGCAGACTCCGGTCAAGACCATGTGTCTGAGAACTTCTCAGTCTTCTATTCTGTGTTCTGGGAAGAATGTTCTTCCAGGAACGACTGCCAAGGCCTGGATCTTACTCATCTCACAGCTGGTTAGCATGTCTGCCTCCTTTACTCACTGGGTAGCTGATTCTCTCCTGATTCTCACCTGATTCTCGCTGGCCCTTCATTCCTTCCTCTGTAAAACGGGCTGAACCCCTGCAGAATTTCTGAAACAATGCACACAACGCACTCTGCGCCGTGCCCAGGGTCCAGGTACTCAGTAAATGAAACACAAACAGAAACACCCCTAGGCTGAACAGAGCACAGAGAGGCAGTGGCGGAAAGCAGGGCCCCTGGGGAGTTTCCAGCCACCCTGCTGGCCGGCCATGAAGGAAGAGGGACCCACATCTACCCAGATCTCACACACACTCCAGCCTCATCTCCCTCCTCCGCAAACCCCCAGATCCAGTGTTTGCAGGCCGCATACTGCACGCCCTGGGTAGGGAGCCCAGAATCGGGGCCAAAATTCCGGCAGGCGCTCAAGATCAACAAACTTTGGGTTTCCTGGTTAAGGTCATGCACGTACAACATGTTCTTCTTTCCATTGGGGGAAGCAGCCCCAGAACCCAGACTTCATGCTTCTCTGTCACACTGGCCCCCTCCCACCCTGAGCCGGGACCTCCACACAGCGTAAGCCCACACCTCGCTGTTCCCCAGAGCACCATGGTCGAAAGTGCAGTGGGAACACTGTCTGGAAGAACAATGGGTATTGATGACTCTGGCAAGTGCAGCTGGCACACTCAGAGGCAGTTTGGTCTGGGCTTTGGGGTGGTTTTTCTTGGATGCTGCAACCCTGCTCTCAGTTTCCCCTCCGTGGCTCACCTGGCTGATAGACCTGAACAAACAGAGCTCGGAGAAGAGGCACTTAGAGAAACAGGCTCCAGAGATAATTGTCTGCTTGCCCTGAGCCAGCTTCTGGTCCTGGGGGTCTCATAGCCCCCAGGGACTTGGCTCTGAGGGGACACCTGAGAGCATCCCACTCACATCCGGTCACTCTGGAGGTGACGTGAGAGGCTAGCAACAAAGCAGCATGGGGAGCACTGGCCTGGCTACAGCAGGCCAGCACTCCCTATCCTGTCATACGCTGGCAGGGAACCATCTAGAGCCCCTGGCCCAGAAGGGCCCCTGCATCAGCTACAAAGTCAGCCCTGCCTACACACGAACCCCTGGCCATCTTCCCATCTCCAGGCTCTCCCCCAGCCCCCTGGCCTGCCTGGCTCTGGTCAGGACCGCAGAGCTGGTACTGTTTGTCACAGGCTAGGTGACACCCTCTTCTTGCGGACATTCCACTGGAATGTGGACCACAAACTTGCCCACCCTCTGCACATCTCCAGGATGATGGCCCCAGAATGTGTTTCATGTCGGGGTGATCCTTTGCTCAAAATCCTTCCATTGGCTCCTAGGCTTTCAGGACAAAGTCCTCCAAGACCTCTCGTCTTCCTATAGGCAGCTTTCTCCCTGTCTTACCTTCCCCATGCTTGCTCTGTAAAGTCCTCCAAAGGCTATACCATGCTCTCTGGCCCCGGGCCTTGGCATGTTCTGTTTCTTCTTATTGGGGTGCTCTTCTCTTCTTCTTTGACAGAGGATCCCCCACTCATCTCTCAAGACTGGGGCTTCTTCCTTAGGAAACTTTCCTAGCTCCTCCAGGCTGGGCTGGGTCTCTTCCTCTGGACCCCACAGAACTTGGGTTCTTTACAGTCCTCTTATACCCCTACCCACTCACTGTTCTGATCCCATCTATTGTCTGAGTTCTTTGAAAACAATCTCAGTATCTCCTTCACCTTTTCTTTGTAGGCCCAGCAAATTTCCAGAACAAGGTAGACCTCAAAAAATGTTTATGAAAATTCAACACACACAAAACAGACAATCATGTAAAAAAAATTGACAGAAGACATGAACAGACACTTTTCCTATGAAGACATACAAATGGCTATCAGACCATGAAAAATGGCATGATATGGAAAATGGCTATCAGACATGAACAAATGTTCATCATCACTAGCCAACAGGGAGATTCAAATCAAAACCACATTGAGACACCACCTTACACCAGTTAGAATGGCCAAAATTAGCAAAACAGGAAACAACAAGTGTTGGAGAGGATGTGGAGAAGGGGGAACCCTCCTACACTGTTGGTGTTAACACAAGTTGGTGCAGCCACTTTGGAGAACAATGTGGAGATTCCTCAAGAAATTAAAAATAGAACTTCCCTATGACCCTGCAATTACACTCCTGTGAATTTACCCCAAAGATACAGATGTAGTGAAAAGAAGGGCCATCTATATCCCAATGTTCAGAGCAACAATGGCCACAGTTGCCAAACTGTGGAAAGAACCAAGATGCCCTTCAACAGATGAATGGATAAGGAAGATGTGGTCCATATACACTATGGAGTATTATGCCTCCATCAGAAAGGATGAATATCCAACTTTTGTATCAATATGGACGGGACTAGAAGAGATTATGCTGAGTGAAATAAGTCAAGCAGAGAGAGTCAATTATCATATGGTTTCACTTATTTGTGGAGCATAAGGAATAATAAGGAGCACATGGGGAGATGGAGAGGAGAAGGGAGTTGGGGGAAATTGGAGGGGGAAATGAACCATGAGAGACTATGGACTCTGAAAAACAATATGAGGGTTTCAGAGGGGCGGGAGGTGGGAGGTTGGGTGAGCCTGGTGGTGGGTATTATGGAGGGCATGTACTGCATGGAGCACTGGGTGTGGTGCCTCAACAATGAATTCTGGAACACCAAAAAGAAATTTAAAACTAAAAATAAAATTTTTTTTTTTAATTTAAAAATGTTTATGAGATGGATATATGGATGAGTGGACGGATGGTTGGATGGATAAGTGGGTAAACAGATGGGTACATGGATAGAAGAAGAATGAATAACCAGCAAAAGATCAAAAATTTCCTTACATCTTCCACAATCAATAAAAATATGGAAAATAATTAGATTAACTGAATTGAAAATTTGCCACCAGACTGAGAGCTTTGCCCTTGGGATACAGACTTGACTTCCTGCATTCATGCAGTCAGCATTTACTGCAAGCTTCCTGGGTGTCCAAAGGAGGAAGAAAGCCCAGAAGTAGAAGGCCGGGGCCTTGCCCACAGAAAGGTGGCACTGTCACCAAACAGACTAAGACACATCTGGGAGGAACTCCAAGAGCCCACCAGCCCCCTCCTAAGCAGGTGCAATGGGCATGTGGGGGGTGGTTGGAGGGGCTCAGAGTGGGTGACCCCAGGCCTGCTCCGCGTTGAGCACTGGAGCACTGGAGCCCTGTAAAACTCTGACTCCAACTTCCACATCTCCTGAGAGGGACAAAAACATGACCCAAACTTTGTAGCTGACCCCCAAGCTCTGGTTCTGATATTAACCCCAATCTAAATAAACATAACCCTTATCTGAGAGGCTTATCTGGCCCTAATGCCGTGGATGGAACCCTAACTGGGTCAGGCTGGAACACAGACCTCAATCTTTACCCACATGGAAGGCTCCAAAAGCCCTTGTGTGACAAGTAACTCAATCAAACTCAGACATCCTCTGAGAGAAAGACTCCAGCAGACTTGAAGCAGATTCAGAGAGCCGCTCTGCTGTGGAAAGGCCACCTACTCCCCCGCCGTCCTGCTACAGCCCAGGGCACTGTGCCAGGGACTCGGGTCTCTGGGAGAGACATGGCCTTCTGTGGAGGGCCCCCCCCAAAACCTGGGATCCATCAAGGTGTCTGGGAGCAGCAGAGAAAAACAGGGCCCTGCCTTTTGGATCAGGCCCTGAACTGGACACTCAGGGATGAGGCACATTCAGACCTTGCCCTCAGGAACCCAGCTCCCGTTGGGAAGGCGAGATTTGTTCGTTCCTTCCTTCAACATCTATTGCACATCAGCTGTACTCTCTAAGCTCATGGGGTAAGCGTCCCACAGTCCAAGGATTTAGAAATCTGATCTAGGGACACTCCAGTTGCACCTCTCAGAATGGACTCACACGTGTAAACATTCAGGCTGATGCATGGCATGGGCACTGCTGGCATTCACCTCTGTGACACTCCCTTTCTAAGTGGCAGTGATAGAAACGTTTCTTCTCTAAATGTTGTAGTAGGTAGGAACACATCTGGCTTCAAATACTTCGAGAGCCTTTCCCTTTCCGCTGATTGACTCATGGTGACAAAATGGCTGCTGCCACTCAAGCCTCACAGCCACATTCCAGTCACAAAGGATAAGGAAGGGCAAAGGGGCCAAAAATCTCTTCCCAGTAAAACCCTGCCCCTCCCTAGGGACTTCCACTAATCTGCTACTGTCCGGAACCATGTCACACGTACACTCTGAGCAGCAGGGGAGTTGGGACGAGTGAGTGATTTAGTTTTCATAAAGGGAAGCAAGGAGAAGTGGAGGAGCATGGAGCTGGGCAAACAACCAACAGTGTCTGTCACAGATGGGCTATAACTTCGGGTCCGGGTGCAGCACAGCTGGCTGGTCTGGGACATGCATGTCCTCTTGCAAGGACTGTGCCCTTCTCTCTGACCTCTGCTGTCAACCTCACATTGAAGAGCTCACAAGCTGGTCTGCTCCCGCTTTTTTAAGGCTCCGTTGGGGGCACCTCATTAGGGATCCCAGATACTTGAGACCCCTCCTCCATGCAAGGGCTCTGCTCAGCTCTGGGGATCCATGCCGAGGCAGTCTCCCTTCCTCAGAGCTGGTCCTGGGGCTCTCCAGAAACGATGCTTCCCGTTCTAACATTTGGTCTCTCCATCTGCAAAGGCCCCGCTCCTGGGCACGTCCTGGGCACGTCCGTCCTCTCAGCCTTCTCTACTTACCCAGGACGACCTCCTCTGTGAAACCTTCCGGATCGCTCCACTCCTTCCCCCCAGCTCCTCCTCAGTCCCCTCACAGCTCTGCCCCTCCTCAAGACACAGACAACAGGTGTGGCCCCTGCCCTGAGTCTCAGGTTCATCGGCCGCACTAGGTAGAATGTGAGCAGGTCCAGCCATTCCTCAGTCTGCGCGCTCACAACTGATCCTTGCTGCCAATCTCAAGAGAGCGAGAGAGCTGCCCAAGGCCAGGCGTGCGCTTGTCCCCTCTCCTTCCCTACTCCCGTCCTCCTTCCAGCAGTGACAAACACTACTGACTCACACCCGGGCATAGTAGGCGCAGTGGAGAAGTGCTGGGGGTGGGGAGAGGAGGGGTCCCCCCAGAGGATGCTGTGAAGCAGCCAGCAAGGCGGGTAGCCTGGGGAGCTGGAGCTCAGAGAACTCAGAGGGGTATCTTGCTGTGGTCAAGGGGGCCCAGTAAAACCTGCCCCAGGCCCCTCTCACAGCACATTGCCATTCGGCCCTCAAAGCGCCCTACAGAAGCTCTCAGTGGTCACCCTCTGCCCACAGACTGGCATTCTTGTCCCAAAGGGCAGTCCAGTTTCTTACACAGTGGCCTCTCCCTGCACCTCTGTGCTGGAGCTGATTCCCCTCCCCTCTCCCCAAACAGAGGTCTGACTCTCCTCCCCTCTCCCCTGGTAGGAGAGCTGTGCCCCCAACGAAGCCTTAAAATCACGGGAGCAGACCAGCTTGTGAGCTCTTCAATGTGAGGTTGACAGCAGAGGTCGGAGAGAAGGGCACAGTCCCTGTGGCCTCTAGTTCAGATTCTCCAATCAAAGCAGCAATTCCCAAAACATTCTCTGTGGCCCACTATAGTCAGTGAGTTGTCGATAGGGGGAGAATAAATTTGGCATATATTGGATAACACAAAGTGAAAGAGTTTCTTCACTGCAGACCTTCTCAGAGCCTTAACGTGCTATTAAGATCCCATGTGCAGCATTTCCCACACTCATTTAAACACTGACTGTGGAATGCTAAGGCCATCTGTAGACTACAGTTTGGAGAACTCCTTCATTCACTCACCTGTCCAACTAGTGTGTCTGTCCCCTGCTGGGCACTGGGTTGGGTCAGCAAACACACAGGCATAGGCCTGCCCTCATGGGGTTTACATTCCAATGGAAACAGACCTAACTGCACTTCATTCATTCACCCACTGGATGCCCACTGAGTACCCCTCAGTCCTCAGTCCAGTGCCAGACCCTGGAGCAGAAATGAATGAGCCAGGACGGCAGCCCTCAGGAGTTCCATGGTTAGCTGATCTAAGAGACTCTTCCTGCTGTGAGGTGTAGGAGGCATGACGTTTTTGCAAAGGAGGCTTTTTCCTGAATCCAAGCCACCCCTGCACGCTCCTCTTTCCAGTCCCGAGTCAATCTGCCCTTTGCAGCCTCCTTGAGCCCCTCCGGCAGGTGCTGAATGCACCCCACTGGTTTGGGGACAGCGTGGCAGAGATCTGGTGTCTGGCCTGGGTCCCAGCCACAGGGGTGAGGGAGTATTTGCCCATAGCATCCTGGGTAGCCTGATGGTATTTCCTGCTCTGTAGCCCCCAAGCTTGTCCCTCTATGTTCTGGGGGACCCCCTAATCCCTCAACCAGGATTTGTGGGCTTGTCACAAGAATCTGCTAAGGGCTGGGCTCCAGGAAGGAGACTCTGGGTCAGAGATCAGCAAGCAGGATACTTATTAGGGAGCACTCTGGGGATCCGTAGGGGCTGAGGGAGGGGACGCTGGGGCTGAGGGTAGGGGGTGGCCTGGCAGAGGAGCTTCCCTGCAGTGACCAGAGCTCCCCCCACCCCAGACTCAGGGAAGCCCAAGTGACTCACTGTGGCTTCCACGGAGTGAGGGGAGAGGTTAGAGAGGAAGCTGGATTGCAGATTGGGGCCGAGTCACCAACAGCGCGAGGGTCAGGCAAGGGAAGGCTGGCCTCACCCCACCCCTACAAAAGGACCATGGGTGTTTCTACACCCTCACCAACGTCACAGTTACACAGCTGTTCAGGCTGCTCATAACAGTTCACCTGTATTAGGTCATGAAGCCTTCACAACACTGCTCAGAGCAAGGACTCTTACTGCCCCCATTTTGCAGAAGAGAAAACTGAGACACCAAGAGTCCAAGTTAGTTGTCCAAGGTCACATGGCTAGCAAGCGGCCCCAAGCTGTCTGGCTCCAGAGCACAAGCCTTCACCTCAATGCCGCTCATCCTGGAAGCAACTTGGAGTGGCTGAAGCCAGAGCTGTGTCCTCCAACCACCTCGATTCTGCTGGATTCCCCAGGCAGGCACGTCCCCCCTCCCAGCCCGTTGGAGATGCCACTGACCCAGCCCTCCCAACCAAAGTCCTCAAAGCACCAAACCCTCAAAGGCAGCTTGTCTTCCAGGGACAGTGTGCCTGATGCCAAGCCCTGGAGGATGGGCTGCAGGCCAGGGACATGGTTTGGCTCCAGAACATCGCAGAGCAATTTGCAACACCTTCAAACCTCCTAGAGCAGCCAAGAGAGGCAGGTGATATGCAAGTCTGCAGGAGGATGGCCGGTGTCAGCTTACCTCAGGTGGCAGAGGAAGGGCAGAACAGGAGTGAGGGCTGCGACTGACTCCTCGGGCCCCTCCTGCCAGCAAGCACACCCACATTCCCTCCACGTGCACATGCGGGGCACAGCCTGGGACCCCCATGGTCCAGGTGCCCAGGGCCTCTGACATCCTGTCCACGAGCTCCTGCATTACCTCACCTTGGTTCCCTGGTCACAGATCCTGCCTCTGCATTAGCCCCGTGGTGGGGGGTGGGAGTGCACCCTGGGGAGGGGAGGCTCACGGCGGCCTGGCCTACGTGGATGCCCATCCAAGGCAACACTGCGGCCTCCCAGACTGGGCTACCTGCCCCTGAGCAGATGTTACAGGACATCAGTGTGGATGGTGTGAAGGTGCCCTGTAAGGCCACCGGAACTCCCGGGGGCACTCCCTCCAAGTAGCTGCTCCACTCCTGCTCTGTGCTGTGTGCCCTGGTAAGAGGGCTCAGGTGAATGTGCTCCAGGCCTGCCCTTAGGGCTCCCCCCTGGCTAGCGGGAGTCTGCCTCACAGCTAGGGAAGAAGAGCATGTCGTTGGCAAACAGACCCGCCTGGCCACCACCCGGCACTGAGCGGGGACTGAACCGGGCCTGCCCGGGAGCCTGCTTGGTGCAGAACAGTCACCCCTGCCACCACACCCTATAAGGGGCACTGCCATTTCCACGTTCAAGACTTAAAACTGAGGCCCAGAGAGGTCGAGCAACTGGCCCAGGCTACCACACCAGCCACGGCTAGGATCCGAACCCGCTTCCCAACGACTCCCAGTCTGTGGGCCCAGCCTGGGAACATGGCCAGGGGATGCGGTGCTGGCGGCCAAACGGAAGGCGGAGGAGAGGCGACAGGGAAGGAAGGCCATGTGAGCAGTGATGAGTCACCGGGAGACGTCCCGTTTGTACCAGACACACACTTTCACTCACTTTCCCCCTTTCCTTCCCTGCCCTTCCACTCCCTGATCCTTGAGCTGCTGGAGTGCGTTCTGTTCTTACCGAACCTCTTACTAATAGGGCAAACCAATCCCTGCCCATGGACCGAGAGCCTCGAGCGACGGGGATCCTCTGCTCCAGGCCCCTCAGCCGCCTGCAGGAGAGGGACAGCTAAAGTGCGCCCAGAGCCCAAATCTGCCAGGCTCCCCAGGGGTTTCTGGGTCAAGTTCAACCTGCCCTCAACTTACTCCCAGGGCCAGCCCTCTGGGGAAGGAAGCGGGAAGAGAAGCAAATGTGGTAAAATATCACATTTTAAGGAAACTGAGTGAAGGTTACTGAAAATTCTTTGTACCAATTTTGCATCTTTTCTGTAAGCTTAAATTGTTTCTTTAAAAATGCAGAAAATGGGGCGCCTGGGTGGCTCAGTGGGTTAAGCCTCTGCCTTCGGCTCAGGTCATGATCTCAGGGTCCTGGGATCGAGCCCCGCATCGGGCTCTCTGCTCAGCGGGGAGCCTGCTTCCCTTCCTCTCTCTCTTGCCTGCCTCTCTGCCTACTTTTGATCTCTGTCTGTCAAATAAATACATAATATCTTTGAAAGAAAATAAAATAAAAATGCAGAAAATAAGTTAAAAACGCACTAACCTTAAGCCTCACCTCCAGAGAACAGCCCCAAATGTAGAGGCTGGGTGTGGGGCCCCTTCACAGCCCCACTCAGCCCCAGTCCCTCCACTGTCTCTTCCTGTTCCCCGTCACACTTCACTGGGATGGTCTGTTTCCCACCTCAGACAGTGAGTGCCTGGGGGAGACCGGATAGGGTGTGGACTCGCTCACATCTGTGTTTCCCCCGGTACTAAGCTTAGTGCCCTGAAAATACTAGAGCAGGACGGGACGTGCCCATCTTCAGGGTTCCCGCTTGTGCAGGGTGAGGAGAGGAGAGCATGAGCCACACTCCTGTTCCCCCGCCCCCGGCTCTGGCCACCGTCCTGAGCCACCAGGCCACCCCTCCCCTGCCACTTGACCCACTGGTAGCTGACTCCCACGAGCCTAACCCAGGCTCTCCGAGAGCCCAGTGTCCCTCCAAGGAAGCTGAAGGGGAACAAGCAAGAGGAAAGGCCAGGCAGCTGAGAGCCGGGAACTGAAGGTGGGAGGTGAGGCAGGGCCATTGGGGCGCTGTAGGATGATGTCACAGGTACTCGAGGCAGGAGGCTGACCGGTGGAGAGGCAGAGTGGCAGGGACACTTGGAGAGGCCCAGGCTTGTCACTCGGTCCTTGCTCTTCCTGGAGCACCTTCCCATCTGGACTCTACTCCATGAACAGGCCATACAGAGGTGAGTGAAAAAAAGCTCATGGATCCTCCCTGTTCCAACGTCCTACTGCGGGGACAGTCAACCCCACCCAACTGCAGGGGTCTATTTGTATCCACCCCTTTTTGGTATGATGAAGCAGGGAACAGAGAGAGTGAGGGATGCCGTGGGACCGGGGCTGTTCCTGCATGAAGGAATAAGGAAGCCCCCTCGCTGGGCAGCCTGCAGGGGGCACCATTTCTATGGGTCCCCCTGTGAGGCCTGAAGGCAATAATAGGGTGTGGCTGTGCAGGTAACTGGGAGGAAGAGCTTCCCAGCTAGGAACAAGTGCAAAGGCCCTGAGGCCAAAGAGCATTCCAGAAACAGCCCTAGAAGGCCAGTGACGCTGGAGCAGGTAACAGGGGGCAATGCTGACATTAGACACCCTGAGCCTCTTGAGTGATGAGACTTACAGTTTTAGGATTATTCTGGCTACTTCGTGGACAGATCATAGTAGGGGGCCAGGGCCGGGAGACCTGTCAGGAGGTGACTGTGGCCTCTCAGGAAGAGAGGATGCCATTGGTCAGTGCCACATCATGACTCTAATGGGTCCCTTCCTCCATTGCAAAAATATTTAATCATATTTTCTGACTACTTGATATAAAGATGAATATATGTTACACATTCATTATTAGTATATTCATGTTTTTCCTGATGATTTCAGGAGAAATTAAAATTAAAATATTTTCACGGTCAGATTTGGGGTGTACAGAAGACATGGGAAGACCAAGCGGACCCCTTTCTGATACTTTTCCTCACCCTAGCTCCAAGTTCTTCTGGAATGCCACCACGTGATGACAGGGGCAGGTGTGTTTCCTGGGCCCAGGACAGCACCTGGCACCAAGGTCCCATCCCTCTTCAGAGGCCCATCGTGCGATCCTATCATATGGCCCTAGGGTCACCTTTGCCCTCATTTCTGAACCTACCAAGTGCTTCTCTATTCCTTGCCATCGAAGGACTTTGCAAATCCTAAGAAAGGGCGTGAAGTTCAGAGAGGGGGGAAGCCAGGCCAGAGTTGTCCAAGACCACATCATGCAAGAGAGAGTCTCGTGGTGGCCCTTGAAGGAGAAGAAAGATATGGACAGTGTGCTAAAGGAGAATAGTCCAACAAAGGATGGCCCTGGGGAAAGACTCAGCATCTCGCCGTGGCAGAGGGAAAATGAGAGATGGGTGGGCTGTGGAAGGTGCTGAGCAGGTGGTGGGTAGCAGCCTCCAGCAGGGACACCAGCCAGGACTTTCTCCTCAAGCTGCCACCAGGGAGCCTCCTTGCCTCCTTTTATATTACTTATTTTTATTTTATTTTAATTAAGTAGGCTCCCACCCAGCATGCGGCCCAACACGGGGCTCGATGCACCACCCTGAGATCAAGACCTAAGCTGAGATCAAGAGTCAGACGCTTAACTGAGCAACCCACGCACCCCAGTGCCCTGCCTCCTTTTAGAGGTGCCCGCACCCTCGTCTGGAGGGAAGATGCGCAGGCCTTCGGCTCCTCGTGTGATGTGACATCCCAGCTCCCATGAAGGAGAAGTGGCCTTGATTAAAGGCCAAAAGGGATGTCAGCTGCACAGCCCCATTACCACCCCGCACCCTGCCAGGACCGTCTTCTTCCTCCAGTCACCGCCCCTTTTCTTGGCCCATCACCAAACACCAGATCTCTGGTCTTCCCAAAGTCATAGCCAAGGTCAGATATAGGCATGGTGCTTCCTTAGTGGACTTGAGGCCTCCCATTCTACCTGGACTTGGCATAAGCCCCTTCAGAGGATCATCATGCAGGGATTAGGATTCAAGCCGGGATAAAGGAAAGTAAGAGAGACCCGTGCTCCAATTCTGACCTTCCACATTTGGTGGCCTCAAATGACCCTTAGAACTTAGTCACCTCCTGGGGCGCCTGAGTGGCTCAGTGGGTTAAGCGTCGGCCTTCAGCTTAGGTCACGATCCCAGGGTTCTGGGACTGAATCCTGCATCAGGCTCCTTGCTCAGCATGCACCTCTCCCTTTGCACCTCTACCTGCTTGTGTTCTCTCTCTCTCTCTCTCTCTCTCAAATAAATAAATAAAATCTAAGAAATAAAAAAGAACTTTGTCACCTCCTCTGTAAACGTGGGCCTTGGGATATCCGCTGTGCAGGGTCAGTAATGGGCATGTGCCGTAAGGACGCCAGGTGCCTCGCCAGCCTCTGGACAGACATGAGCCATGTTCATTCCCAGGGGATGTGTTGCCACATTTGGGGTTGCTCTGGTTGGCTGTTTTCCATCATTGTCTCCCCACTAGTCCAGGAGCCTAATGAGCCAGGGATGCTGCATCGCTTTGCCCAGGGCCCCCAGTGCAGAGCATGCTCTGGATGTAAGTGACCAGTGGCCATTGCATGGCTTTCCTCAGAGCCCTGTCCTCCACCTCCAGGTTTGCACACTGGCTCTTGCCTGGGGCAGTTCCCGGGGGAGCCTAGCTCAGTCCATCTGCCCCCAGGCTGTAGTAGCCTTTCCTTGGCTCTGCCCTGGACCTCTTGCTGGGCCCTGGCCCCAGTGGTCAGCCTGGTAAGGTCTTATTCTGGAGTCAGCTTCTTGGTCACCGGGAGCACACTTGAGTGCTGGCAGGCTAGGCGGGGAGGCAGGTGCCCAGTGAGGCCTGGGCGAGCTGCAGGCCTACAGAAGTCACCGAGACAGAAGGGAGAGTGCAGGGGCAGGAGCAGGGCAGCAGGAGGATGGAGCAAAGTTCTGATCCTCTCCTGATAACATACCTCTTTCTCCTCTATTTTCACATCTGGAAAATGGGTATTATAATAATAACATCCACTTTCCAAAGCCCTGGTGAGAGTTTTCTAGGAAAATGAAGCACAGGGCCTAGCACATAGAATGCCCTCAAGAAACAGCAGTTTCCTGGTTTTTCCTTGTGAAAGCTTCACGTGACAGGGTATTCACCCAGATTCCCCTTCAGGGATGAAGACTTTCTCCTCAGGATGCTGGGTGGGGGTGGGGCACGCCTTCTGCTGTTTCTAGGAGGATGGCCTCCTTCTGCCCATCCCACCCCTCCTTCAGGTGACTCACAGGCAGGGGATATTAAGGTCTGGCTGCCTCCTCCCACCACCCATGTGGAGACAAATCTGAAATGTGGGCCAGCCTCGAGCTGCCGTGGGGCCCGTCACTGAGACCACTGAGCAGCCCGGCCTCTCCCCTCCCCTCCTCTCCACGGTTGACCTCAGAACATTCCTAGGAAATGTCCTACATAGGAATCACAGCTCCAGAATCTGCCTCCCCGGGAACCCAGACCCTTCAAAATCCCAAAATCTGAATTCAGGTAAGGGAAAAATAATTTTTTTTTTCTTTTGGAGGTGATTCGACTGGAGCCCAGCAATAGGGCTACCGTCGGAAGTGAGCGGTATCTAGACTCATCTGCTAAACCAGAGGCATGGAACCCAGCGGGGGGACATTGCTCTAGACAGCTGGTCCACCGCCCTCACTCGCTGGGGCTTCTGGGTCTCGGGGCTTCTCTGTCGAGAGAGACCCACGGGTCATTCTCCTGCTGTGTCCAGGCCCCGAACGTGGAGCTGAGTAAGTCAGGTCCCTGGGCTGCAGAGGCCCTGGGCACAGTGGGAGGACAGGACAGGGTTGAGCAAGATTGCCGAGGCAAGCCAGGTGCCCTGGGAGCCAGAAGAGGGGGTGTCTGACCCCACTTGGGTTTGGAGGAGCTCAGGAGGCCTCTCTGAAGCCAGCAAGGGGACTAAAAATGTTAGGCCAGAGAGTGGCACAGTTGGGTGGGGCTTCGGCCACCTTCTAGGCCTGCAGAAAGGAGAGGCTGTCTTGAGCAAGGAAGCCACGCAGCAGAGGCCCCTCCATGAAAGCCTGCTGCCTGACCCTTTTCCGTCAGCCTCAAAATGAAACCAGGCAACCGATGGTGGGAAGTGGGTGTGATTACCTTTATTCTATGGACTCGGAAGCCAAGGCCCAGAGGAAAAGTCAGGACCAGGTCTGCCTGAGTCCCTCCAGGCAGCCGCTGGCCCAATGTGGGCTGACATGCCTTCCTTGCTCGTGAGGCAAGGAAGCAGTGTTTGGGACAGGTAGGTGGCAATGATACCTCTTACACAGTGGTATCCTGACTCGGGCCCCACGCAGAGCCCTGGTGGCAGGGAGTGGCCGGGGCTTCGATGGTGAAGAACTGCAGGCCCTTGCCTGGCCTCCTTGCCAGGGTGTGGGGTGGCGAGGGGCTTGCCCCCGGACGAGGCCCCTGCATGGGGGAGAGGGCCCCATCTCCGGTTCAAGCAAGCACTGCGAACGAGGACCAAGGACCCAGCACTGCCAACCCCAGTTCATGGAAGAGACTGGAAGAAGAGCAGGTGCAGAAAAAACAGACACCAGAAGTTTCTCCAGGGCCACGGACACCGCCCACCACGGCTGGGGCGCGTCCTTCTTTTGCAGAATGACAAGATTCGTCCCCACTTTCTTTTAAAGCTCTTTTTTTGTGAAATGTAACAGGCACACAGAAGAGGGCACAGAGCAGACAGGCGCACAGCTCAGGGACTTACCACAAAGCGCACACTACTCATGAAGTCACCGCCTGGGGTGGGAATGGAGCATGGCAGTCTCTCAGAGCCAGCCCCAACCTTGAATCCTCTCCCACTGCCCTCCTCTGCCCCCTGAAACTAACCACTAGCCTGAGCCCAGGGCCATCACCTCCTTGCCTTCCTCCCTGTGTAAGAGGTATCATTGCCACCTACCCGTGGTGGTGGGGATGCCTGTGAAAGGCCGGCATCCGTGTGGTCATGAGAGCCGTTTGCTGACATTTACGTGGGGAGAACTGAGTAAGCACAGATCATGTTCTGGAGCCACTGGCTGGCTTCTGGTCCCAGCCCCACCACGTCCCCACTGCAAGCCATAGTGTCCCACTCCTGGGCATCCTTTCTGAACGTTCTGAACACACTTGAGGATGTCCCGTGTATTGGCCTGGCCCCAAGACACGGATACCCACCTGAAGATTTCCAGAACGGAGTCTGAATCCAGGCTCCACAGTTTCTGTGGTTTTGAAAAAGGCACTCATTTCCAGAGACCCATTTCCCCCTATGTGAGAAGAGTGATAATAGTATTCACCTCGCTGGATGGTTTTCAGAATTACAGATGTTTGGGTAAACGCGGTCGACATCACTTCCAATAAGCTATGAACATCCCCAACTGGCTGTTATGTTTAACACGTTACTTCTAAAGCAACCTCTTGTAAGAGGGACCCTTTTCTCTTTTATGTTCAACAGCGTGATGATCTCTGCAAAACGCCACCTCGGCACTTAGCTCAGGGGACACCCTCGGAAACTTGCTTCTCGGCCCCTGACCCATGCCCTGGGCATGAAGGAAATGGGAGGGAAAGGTCTGCCACTCTAGGGGGAGCTCTGGGCCCCAGCAGTTGGCCAGTAGAAGCCTCTTGGAGACCACTGGATTCTGCCTGTGCCCTATAGGCTCCCCTATCTCAGAGCGCAAGGGTGTCCAAAAAAATGTTCCACAAGCTTGTGCTCCACAAGCTTTGCCATTTCAGACCAACCCAGCAGGATCAGAAAGAGCATTTCCCTGTACACACATGCACCAGGGTTAGAAAGACGACAGAAGGCAACATCTCTCAGACACAGCTGGCACAGTAAGAACTGTGGGCTGCAGGTGGCTGGTGGCATGTAGGATGGGAACCCTGAGTCTCGGGCTTCCCCCAGGGGACCTCCTTTCCCTTCTAGACTGCAAAGCCAAGACCAAGGCCGAGCGCGCGCGCGCGTGTGTGTCTGTGTGTGTGTGTCTGTGTGTGTAATGTATTTTTTTTTTAAGATTTTATTTATTTATTTGACAGAGAGAGAGTGAGCACAGGCAGGAGGAGCAGGAGAGGGAAAAGCAGGCTTCCTACTGAGCAGGGAGCCCAGTGTGGGGCTTGGTCCCAGGACCCTGGGATCATGACCTGAGCTGAAGGCAAACACTTAACTGACTGAGCCACCCTGGTGCCCCTAAATAAATCTTTTTAAAATATGGAGAAAGGGGCACCTGGGTGGCTCAGTTGGTTGAGTGACTGCCTTCAGCTTGGGTCATGATCGTGGTCCCAGGATCAAGTCCCGTATCAGGCTCCCTGCTGTGTGAGGAGTCTGCTTCTCCCTCTGACCCTCCCCTTCTCTCATGCCCTCTCTCTCTCTCTTTCATTCTCTCTCTCTCAAATAATAAATAAATAAAATCTTAAAAAAAAAAATACAGAGAACAGGGGCATCTGGATGGCTCAGTGGGTTAATTCTCTGCCTTTGGCTCAGGTCTCAGGGTCCTGGGATCGAGCCCCGCAACGGGCTCTCTGCTTAGCAGGGAGCCTGCTTCGCCCCCTACCCTCTCTCAGCCTGCCTCTCTGCCTACTTGTGATCTCTGTCAAATAAATTAATTAATTAAATCTTTTAAAAATTAAAAGAAATTTTTTAAAACAGTAGCAAGAATGTATAAACAATAAATACATAAATAAAATAAATTTAATATTCCCCCTTACACGCGAATCTTCCATAACTGTATTGTTGAGTCCGTTCACCCTCGGATCAAGATGTCGCACTGACTGAGAGAAATAAAATGTGCACTCAGATCCCCAAATGCCCCTCTTGGTCCTGTGTCCCCGCTGGGTCACTTTCCTTTAACTGGAGACCCATAACATGGGCCCCAGACAGTGAAAACAAACCTCGATCGAGCACTCTCTGCTCAAATCACTCAATGGTCACCACGCAGCTAGTCAGTCAGGTTGCCGGTCTCCAGGTCTCCAGAGCAGGTGGTATTCCCAGTGCACGAGATGGCATGAAGCAGCGGGAGCCCTGGCTTGCGTCAGAAGCCCCACGTTCAGAGCGCTGGCCCGTATTTTCTGGCCCAGCATCTCACCACAGCGTGTCAGCATGTTAAGCCTGAGGTTTGTCCCTGGAGAACAAGGACAGCAGCCCTAACTCATGGGTGTCACAAGCGTTAAACAGCTGGTGTCCATCACGAGCTTGATGAGGTACCAGAACCATGGCAGGCATTCAGTAAGCGACAAATATCTGCCTCCCAACACCAATGTGCCCCTCCTCCTGGCAGAGGGAGGTTGGGCTCCCCGCCCCTCCAAGCCAGATGGGCAATGTCTGCCCACTTGCCTCAGCCGCCATCCTTGGCGCAGGTTCACCCGTCACCTAGGGGCTCCCCGTGCTGGCCAACTGCCAGCATCCGCCATCTTCACTCCCCTCCAGCTTCCTCCTCATCCCTGTCTCTGGAAGGCTAGCTCTCCCGGCTCTCCAGATCCAGTGCCACCGCTTTGTACCAGCGCAGCACCCTCAGTGGCCGCTCCTCCGTGGGAACCAAGCACTCCCGGGCATGTTCCTGACCTCTCTGTTGGGGTTAGGGCCTGAGTTTGTGGACAGAGCCCTGGCCCAGGGATAGGGGCACCTGGGTTCCTTCTCAGCCTGGGTGGGCCACCGGGTACCAGGGGACCTCGACATGTTGCTTCCTTTCTATGGGCCTCAAGTTCCCCAGCAGCAGCAACAGAGCCTAGACAAGCTCAGAGTTTTGCACACCTTGCCCCTTACTGCCTGGGCACCTCAGAACCCCTGTCATAGTTCCCATCGGGCCCCACAGAACAGCTCTGAGTTTGGAAAGCCCTACCACATACTATTCCTTTAATGAAGGCATCAGGGGACATGTTGGAAGACCACCAGCTGGGGCCATGTCTACGGCTGTTCACAGCATTGCCCCTAGGACCCTGTCACCCAGAATCTGCCTGGAATTGGGCCACACGGCGCTGAAGACATCAGGCAGGAGCCATGTCCTCCCCACCATGTCTTCTGTGCCAGAGACAGTGGGGACAGAAGCAAGCCGGGAGCCTCACAGTAAGCCCTGTGTGCCACTACCCAGCCCCACCACCCCCAGGCCCAGCCTCTGTTTTGTAAACAAACACCCAGGATAGGACATTGGAAACCTGCGGGCTGATTTCATCTTTCCAATAACAATGGCCTTTTTTTTTTTCCCTTAAAGGTCTGGCAGCACCTTCTCAGGGTGGGGAAGCAAGTAGAGGCCATAGAAGGGTCTGGAGGAGATGGGGCTCCTCTCAGCGATGGCATATCCCCAGCTGCCTCCTCAGGATGGCGAGGGTGGGGGGTATGCCCCTGTACCACCCCATCCAACAGAGGGCCTGGCACATGGCACCATGGGCTCGGAAAGACTGTTGGCTAAGGAAAAAAAAAATGAGGGGCATCTGGGTGGCTCAATCAGTTAAGCATCTGCATCAGGCTCAGATCATGATCCCGGGGTCCTGGGATTAAGCCTCCTGTGGGCCTCCCTTCTCAGCGGGGCGCCTGCTTCTCCGTCTCCCTCTGTCCCTCCCTCCCCTCGTTCTCTCGATCTCTCTCTCAAATAAATAAATAATTTTTAAAGATTTTAGAAAAAGAGAGAAACAAATGAAAGAAAGAAAGAACACTGATGCAGCCCACCTTGGCCCTTTTTTTTTTTGAGCCTGTGTGTCTACCAAAGCAGAACCAAGTAATGATTGAGCATAGACTTGAGTCAAAATCCCTGGGTTCAAAGTGTTTCTTGGACAGGTCACCAAACCTCCCCCGGCCTCAGTTTCTTCCTTCCTTCAAGAGGGGCAATGCGGGGCCCCAGAGCAGGGCTGAGGGGCACAATCGTATCTCCGGACCCCAAGCAGAGCCTGGCAAAGGGCCCACCCTACACGTGCTGGCGATTTCTTTTCCCCATTGGTTTCGGTGGGTTAATTTTCTTCTCTATCACATACTCTGGTGGTGGAGGATGTGGGACCCACAGCTGGACCCCACGTCCCCACCACACGGTGACGAGGCTGGCTGGGGCCTCAGGACCATGTGCTGCCCGCTGTCAGGCGAGGGGAAGCTGCTGGGCGCCACTTGCTGGCCTGCTCCCTGACCCCTCTCCCTCCACTCTGCAGGCTCTCACCCCTTCCTCTGCCTGGAGCAAAGGGTCAAGGGGAGGCCTCTGAGGCTCTAGAGAACGGCAAGACCATCAGAAGGAAGGCACGCGGGTCCCCAAGTGACCATGTAGAACACAGCCTGACGAGCCAGATGGACCTACCACCGAGGGAGAAACGCGCCTTTCTCATGGCAAGCCACTCAGGTCTACGGGTTGTTTCCTAGCGCCTGTTACTTAGCTAATGATATGGCCATAATGTGAGGCTATTTTAATTAAGTCTTCTCAGGATATTTCCAACTTGTTTCTAATAATTATTACCACGGTGGTGCTGTTTTATATTCTTTTTTTTTTTAAGATTTTATTCATTTATTTGACAGACAGAGATCACAAGCAGGCAGAGAGGCAGGCAGAGAGAGGGGGAAGCAGGCTCCCTGCTGAGCAGAGAGCCCGATACGGGGCTTGATCCCAGGATCCTGGGATCATGACCTGAGCTGAAGGCAGAGGCTTAACCCACTGAGCCACCCAGGCGTCCTGATGTTTTATACTCTTATGGTCTTCTTTTTAATGTTATCTTGTGAAGACTTTACAGTTTAATTAGTCAATGAGTCTACAGACCAACCCATCTTTCAAACTCTTTAGTCACTAGCAGGCAAAAAAAAAAAAGGGCACTCAAAACTTTGACACATGTTTCTGTGCCGGGCCCTAGAGGCTACTTGTAAGGGCATTGGAGACATTAGGGTATGGGGAGCAGCAAGCTTCCAAATGGACAATTTGGTCAAAGGCCAAAAGGTCCAGATGAGGCCTTCAGAACCCCTGGCAGAGCTCCAGGCCCTGTCCAGGCCAACACCCCCAGGGTCCCTCAGCCCCACACTTGGTACATTGCCAGTTCCCTACTCTGCCATCTGAATTCACCTGTCCCATCCCCTGCCACCATAGCCCAGTTCTCAGTGCACTTAGCTAACAAACTAATCCGAAGTCCTGTTAGGAAGGCACACCAGCTGGCTCCCTGCCTGGTATAGGCACTCTCTCATGAGGGCCTCAGGTCCCACTCCCTCACTTGCCAATCACCATATTACTATCATTTACCCACTCAACAAACACTGGTGGAGAGGATTCTCCCCACCAGGCCTGGGCAGGACTTCCGGAGTGGCAGTGGTCAGGCAGACCAATCCCTGTCCTCTAGGAGTTCTGCTCAGCGAGAGAGGCCCAGAGACAAGCTGACAGTTCAGCGTCTGCACCAGAGCCCATGGGAGCTCTGTGACTCGAGGCCAGGAACGTGCGGAGTCCACAAAAGGAACGGGGAAGAGGGGAGAGGAGGGAAGGAAGAGAGGGAGGCAGGAGAGAGGGACAAAGAGGAGGAGAAAGGGAGGGAAGCAGGAAAAATGGAAGGAAGGAAGGGAGGGAGAAGGAAGAGAAGAATGGAAGGAGGAAGGGGTGGAAAGGAAGAGAAGCGAGGACAGGCAGGGAGGCAGTTGGCTGGTTCTTCCCCCCACCCTCACCTTTCGCCACTCGACAAGTCTGAAGCCCCGCCCCTGTCCCTACTCCAGGTCACCCTCTGATTATCAGATATTCCAATAGCTGCCTCCTGCCTGATAAGCTCCCTCCAGATAACCCCTTTCCCAGGTAATGGAGTTTAAATATTGATCCACCCAATCAAGGCAGGTTAATATTCAACCCCGCTGAGCTCTGGAAGCCTCCTAGGCACTGGGCTGCCTTCCCGGAAGTAAAGGGATAAGGGGCTGAGGGAGAGGCCGCCAGAGGCAGCACAGCCTTCCCTGGAAAGCAGGTTCCTCATGGACTTGCTCTGGGGCTGTCTAGTCCTGGCTCTGCCCAGATGGTCTGAGTCTCACTGGCAGGTCCAAGAGTCCTCCAAGAGCATGGGTGTCCCGCTACCTGGCCCAGGTGAGGACAGAGGACGGGGTGCTTTGGGAAGTGTCTGCTGAACTCACCAGGAAAGGAGCAGAGAGCAAGTCGTTTCCGCTCCGCTGCTGGGAGAACATGAGCGTGTGCGCGTGTGCGTGCGTGCGCGCGCGCGCACACACACACACACACACACACACACACCATCTCTCCAGGGATTCTGCTTTACTGGCTGCCCTCAGGCTCCTGAAAGTTTGGTCCTCGTATTCGGTCTCCCAACACCACCCACCTTTAGCTCACACCCAGGTCTGCATCTTGAGTGATTCATTTCCCTTCCTGGATGCTTCTTTAACCAAGTAGCCTCTTTCAGGCCAGTGGTTCTCCAAGCCAGGCTCTCCCACCAGCAAAGAGCACCCACAGGGAATCGGTTAGAAATACACATTCTCAGGCCCCCACTCAAACCTGAGTTGCAAGTGGCCAAGGGACCCAGCAGTCCATTCAACAAGCTGTGTGATTCTGACACCATGTGAGGGGCATAGCACCCCACCCTGCTGCCTGCAAAGGGGTCACCGAGGGGGGAAACATCCTGGAAGCTTCATGGTCATGGCAGGGCCAGCGGAATGTGTGCGGGAAGGAGACCAGGAGACTGGCTCCCAGTGTGGTTCTGCTAGAGAGCCTGGGAAGGCAGCCAGGCAGTGCGCGGGCCTCAGCACTTTACCTCCCAAGTCCCTCCCTGTCTACTCCAAACCCCCCCAGTGTCACTCTCCTTTGGATCCTGGAACACACGGAGCCACTTCCCATCTCCAAGCTCCCTGTCCCCACCCCACCCCCCAGGAACCTCCTCCTGTTCACTGCCGATGTCATTCCCAGTTCATAGATGAGCAGGCTGTTTAGGGAGATCCAGAATCTCGCTCTCCACACGAGGTGGTTCCAGGATTCCCATCCCCACCACGCACACCCTGCACTCAGGCTAGCTGGGGAAGGAAGGGAACTTTACTGGAGTGTGGTGGGGAGGGGAGCTGTTGAGTCCTGCACTTGGGAGGACAGGGAGAGCCCGGGGCGGGTGGCACCAGGGAGCGGCACCAGGGAGCAGCAGACCGTACAGTCAACTGCAATGGAGCACCAGAGGCAGGCTTGCTGGAAAGAGTTGCAGTCAGGGAAGGAAGGTGTCTAAGCAGGGGAGGGCCTAGAAGAGAGAACAGAGGCCAGTGGATGACTCCAGAGATTGCACACCAGGCCCTTGATGGCGACAAGGCTTTGGAGTGGATAAACTGCAAATGTGACCTCCACAGCATGCAGCCCAGCACACCCCCTGATCAAGCTTCAGAGACCCAAGGCCTCCTGCTGGGGTGGCTACTGGGGGTTGGAGGGGGTGGGGGGAATCAGAATCCTCATTCGCTGCAGGTGGGAATGTTAAACCCATGACCCAGCAGCTCCACCCCTGCTCTATATCCAGAAGCCAAAGCAGAGACTCGGACGGACATCTGCACAGCCACGTTGATGATGACATTATTCACAAAAGCCAAAAGGTGGAAACAGCCCAAGATGGATGAATGGGTACACAGAGCATGGCGTATACACACAGTGGGCTCCTATCCAGCCTTAGAAAGAAGAGCAGCCTGTCACACGCGGCAACACATTATGAGCCTTGACCTTCTGTGGAGTGAAATAAGCCAGTAACAAAGGGACAAATACTGTAGAACTCCGCTCTAGAACTGTCACAGTAGAGACAGAGCAGAACCGTGGTTAGAGGGGACTGCACACGGGCCAGGAGTGGGGAAGAACCTGTAGAGTTTCTGTTGAGAAGATGAAAAAGTCCCTGGGAGATACTGGGGCTGGTTGCACAGTATGTAATGTACTTGATGTCACTGAATTGCACGCCTCTAAATGGTTAAGATAGTGAATTCCACAGTGTTGTGTATTTTTCCACAATTTTTAAAGAAAGACTGGAGGCCTGAGCCACAGAGGTTTCTTACAAATGAGTTTTATTTGCATTCTGACCCAAGCCCCGATCCCACATACAGATTTCTCATCTGCACAATGGTACAGTAACAAGTGCAAAATATGCTGTATTTCAGGTACAAAAACAATGCGGCAGTGTGACTTCTGTCCCAACGCCCACCTCCCATGACCCAGCACAACCTCTTGACCTGCCCAAGGCCCACAACACCCAGCAGACTCCCACCACCTTCACGAAAGAGTCACCCAATCTGGAGAAAGCTCGGGAAGTTACATATTAGGAAAGAATCACATTACATACATGAACATTGGAGGACACAGTGACCAACTTTTTAGCAAGCAAGGAGAGGGCTGAGGGTAGAGGCACACAATCCCCCCACCTTTTCTTTCCCCCCAATATTTATTTAGCTGAGAGCACGTGAGCAGGGGGAGGGGCCAAAGGGAGCTGGACAAGCAGACTCCCCAGGGAGCACAGAGCCTGACGCAAGAGGCCCCTCAACACCCTGAGATCGTAACATGAGCTGAAATCAAGAGTCAGACGCTTAACCGACTGAGCCACCAGGTGCCTCCCCTTCTCTGGTCTTCAACAACCAAGCCCCAAAAATGTTTCCCGACTATGGCGCCACCAGGCTCAGGGATAACATCACAGGATGAAAGGCAGCACTGTGTAAGGAGCTTGCTCCCCAAATATGGCATGCAAGAGTGCACCCTGTCCATGGGGAACCCAGACCCAGATACCCCAATTCTCACCCTGGCTTGACGCACTAATGGTTGGAGGACCCCTGGCTGGCATCTGATTTCTGTCTTGACTTCCTCACGTGGAACACTGGGCCACGGTAGCCTCAGCACAGTGGGGAGGATGGAAAAGGACAATGGCAGAAGCGCTGAGCTCCAAGCCTGACCCAGGGGAGGCCAGCCAGCATCCGCCATGGCTATTAGCATTGGTGTTGTTACCAACCGAAGGCCGGATGCAGCACTCCGTCACCTGGAGTGGAGAAGCAGGGGACCCATAAGGACCAGACTGCCCCAGCAGGAAGGTGACCCCTCGCTTGACCTCAGTGGTTGGCCAAGATTTTCTGGAAAGGCCTGGCTAGTATCTGTTTTCAGCACTGAGGACCAAGAGGCGAGTCAGTATTATGTCAGAAGAGAAAACGGAATTTCCACGACTTTTTGTTGATGGAATTCAAGATATAGTAACTGAATACTTTCCTTTGTAATACAGGTCTACTCATGAGAAGAATGGAATTGGGACAGGGGATGCCGGGTACAGTTCACTTGGGTTCAGAGACTGTGCTCTGTCATCAGATGTCACTCAAGCTGGCAGTGAGCAGGATATGGCCCGCAGTCCACTGACCCCTACGCGAACAGATGTTGTCTTGGTCATGGTGGGAGCCGGGTGATGGGATACTGGGGTTAATTATATTGTTCTCTCCTTGACGATGGTTTGAAAACTTCTCATGGTTAAAAGGCTTCTGGCTCCCTGCTAGCTCCCTGACTGACGGTATTAAACATAGAGCAAGGAAATTGAGGGGAGAAACGGCATGAAGACCAACTCCACGAGCCCTGGTTCTGGGGTCCTTGTCAGATGTCAGCTACCAGCACTGCTCCCCTCCCCAGAAGAGGTGGGCCCAGGGTGTGCACCTCCCCCACCCCGCTAACCAGGGCAACGTTGCCCCTGACCAGTTAGTTTCATCCACAGAGCCTGAATGAGTGTCACATGACATCTCAGAGCACAGGTCACCACATCCAGTGAGCTGAGACTTTTTAGGGCTGTGCTCAGGCTGGCCAGATACAGGAGCGAGGACAGGGGTGCGCGTGCACACGCCTGCATCGGTAACGCATACGCGGACCTGGCCAGCACAGAATCTGGGCTCAGTCACCAAGGAACAGCTGGCGGCCCTTCTCAGGGCGCTGATAGGGCAGCCACCCAGCTGTGAGCAAGACAGGCTTCTGGAAGATCCAGCCCAGCCACTAGACCTCAGGCGCACAGCAACCCAAGCGGGGATATCAGCACAGCTATGGACAACAGGGACACACGCACCAATGCGACACATGCCTACCCTAGGACTCACGGAGGGAAAAGTGGGAAAGCTCCACCACCCCTCAAGCTCACCTCCTGACCGAGCCAGCCACGACTCGACAGAGGCAGACGCTCCAGCCAAGCAAGGGTCTGGGGGCCCTGGCTCCTGCACCCTTGGGCATGGCCACGGCCATCGCCCCCACTCCTCATCCTTGGCTCCTCCCCCTGGAGAGCCTGCAGGCTGGCTCACTCCACCAGCAACAGCAAGAGAGGTTTTCCATGTTTCTCATCAGCTCGTTAATGATTTTCGAGCTTAAGTTACTCAGGCCAGGCCCCAAAGCCACTCTGGACTCGGAAACTTGTGACCCACAGCTCAGCCAGCTCCAGTCTGCTCCCAGGAAAGTGCCCTCTAGGTTAATAGCTCTTCCCAAGGGGCCCGAGGCTGCCTGGGCAAGAGGTCAGAGGGGCAGCAGGCTAACCTTTGCTTCTGACCCTAAGCCCTGACTTGAAACTCCCTACTCCACCCCGTTCTTTCCATCCATCCCTTCCTCCAGCAAACCCTATTGTCCCTCCATTCAAAAGCCTCTGTGTCTTCATTGTAAAGGTGCAACCTGGCAGACACAGTAAGGTTTATCACAACCTTTCAAACAGAAAAAGAAATGGCCTGAAAACAAGGAATTCAGCTTGAGGCTTCTAGTTCACAAGATGGCGGCCTGAGCTCATGGGGAGATCGTTCTCTAAGATCACACCTTTAAAAACGGCTGCTGGAAAAGGAGCCACAGCAGAAGCCACAGCCTAGAACCCATGGGATGGAGGCTACAATTCTGGGCAGGCTGCCCCATCCCCACAACCCCTGACTCTGGCCTCAGAACTCACAGGAAAGGCAGTGGACAGGAGTGGGAAGTGCTCTGGCTTTTCTGTACTTTTAAATGCAAAAAATAAACTCTAGCTCATCCGATTCCTGTATAAGGAGGACAAGCTGCTGAAATGAAGCAGCTAAAACATTTCTGTACCAAATTATGATGTGTATTTATGTTCTACTTCTCTGTAAGCTGCAAAATTTTATCTAGAACCATTAGAGAAATGCAAAAGGGACGTTTGGCTGGCTCAGTCAGTAGAGTTTGCAAACTCTCTATTAGGGTTTGAGTTCAAGCCCCATGTTGGGTGTAGAGATTACTTAAAAATATTAAAAAAAAAAAAGATTAAAACACACAAATAGAAAAACAGATACCAGTGGGGGTTCCAGAAAATGGAAGACTCCACTAACAGAAAATTTAAGATAACAGATCTTAATTATACCCTCATCTGGAGTTAAGAAATAAAACTATTACCCTATCACATTTTTACAATTAAAAATTCAGGCTGTCGTCACTTGGTCTGGGAGTGGCATGACTTAAGTCTAGTGACTCACATACGCCCTGGAAGACTGGCAGTGGACACCAAAGGTCAGCCCCGATTCTGTGTCACCTCGGGCAAAGGATTCCATTTCCTTGTGACTGAGTTTCCACCAGAAAGGAAATGACTGGTCCTGACTAGGATGACTGTGTAGAGTCAGAACATGTACCAAGAAATCCTGCAGAACAGGAGAGTGTGATACGACCCAGTACTGCTGAGAAGCTTAAGGGGGACACAGTAGGAGAAAAACAGAGAGACAATCATAAAAATGGGGGGCATAGGAGAATTTAAAAAAAGGGAGGGGAACAAAAACAAAAACACACAGTTCCCGGTGACAGCCCCGTGTCCCAGAAGAAAAGACCCAGTTAACATTCAAGGGCCTTTAGCAAGGGTCAGCAACTGATGAGGGAACTGGGCATCCGCACGCAAGAGAACGGTGCTGGACCTCTACCTCATACCATATACAAAAGGTAACCTAAAATGAATTAAAGACCACCGAGAGCTGAAACTGTAAAAAATCTTCAAAGGAAACATAAGCATAAATCTTGACCTTGGGTTACACAGTGGTTTTTCAGATATGACACGAAAGACTCAAGCAACAAAAAACACACATCTTTGGCATCATCCAAATTAAAAAATTTGTGTTCCAAAGGACATCTTAAGAAAGTGAAGACAATCTCCAGAATGGGAGAGAAGTTTCACAGTTCGTGTATCTAATAAAGTACCTCCATCTAAATATACAAAGAACTCATGCAACTCAGTAATTAAAAAAAAAAAGGACAAATGACCCACAATGGATCTAAACAGGTATCAAAGAAGACATGCGAATGGCCAGTAAGCACATGAAGAGAGGCTCAACATCATTAGCCATCAGGGAGAAATGCAGATCAAAAACCACAGAGAGACCCTACTTCACACCCACTAGAATCCTCTCATCAAGAAGGCAGGTAATTAGCAACCACCAGCAAGGATGTGGGGACACTGGAGCCCTCCTGAGCTGCTGCTGGGAATGTGGAAACAGCCTGGCTGTTTCCCAAAAGTTAAACACAGAGTTCTACACAGCTCAGCAATTCCTCTCCTAGGTATATACTCCAGAGAAATGAAAACCTATGTGTATGTAAAAACTTGTACAACTATGTTCATAGCAGCACTATTCATAACAGCCAGAGAGTAGAACAACTCACAGATCGATCAACTGGTGAGAGGATACACAAAACGTGGTAGGTACAGCCATAGAACGGAACACTAGAGCTCTAGAAAGGACTGAAGTATGGATACATGCTCAACATGGAAAACCCTAGAAAACATTAAGCTACTTTAAAAAAAAAAAAAAAAAGCCAGCCACAAAAGGCCACCGTGATTCCATATACATGATAGGCCCAGAATAGGTAAATTCATGAAAGGAGATTCACGGTTGCCTAGATCCAAGGAAGTTGCGGGGGAGGCGCTGGAGAGGGAGGGCGATCACTAAAGGTAATAGGGTTTCTTTGGAGGGCAAGGAAAATCATGTCAAATTGAATGTGCTGATTCCGTGGATTCACTAAAAACCACTGAGCTGGATACTATACACGAGAACACTGTATGGTCTATGAACTGTATCCCAATAAATCTGTTACCTGCTGCCCCATCCTCCCCCTAAACAGAAGAGGAACCAGGAGCCTGCTGTACTCTGGAGGAACTCACCCGTTGTCCTAACATAACCATGACCAGAGAGCCCCTTCCACCATCTCAAGTGTCTTGGTTTATATGATAAATTTCTACCACTGCCCTATCACTACGTGGTATCAGTCAAGTGGCTTCTCCCCTCTAGGCTTCACTTTCCTCATCTGTAAAACAAGGTCTAGGCGGTTCTGATCATCCTTGATCGTAACACAGTATTCCCCCAAAGCTCCACTTTACAAGTTGTACAATCCTGTGTGGCTGGTCATAGGGCTTCCCAGTGCTTTGGAAGATAAACGTAAGTTAGCAAAAGGTAGAGATGACTGGGTCCCAGAAACAGAGGCAAGACGAAAACTAATTCATGAGTTTACTCAATTAGTAACTGAGTTACTTAAATTTCCCCATAATTAAGCCACTAAGGGAGGTGATCCAACCATCCCCATGCAGGCAGAATGCCTGAACAATCCTCTACAAGGATGAACATTTAAATGGGGGACCCCAGACAAGAGACAAAGTCCCTGGGAAACTTGGCAAATTTGGCAGTAGTTAACCAAGGTTTTCTCTAAATGGGACTTGGTTAAGTCCTTGCAAGGACCTGCTATCATTGACTGTCAAGGTCATCTGATCACATGGTGGGATGCTCATTTCCTAGTCCTCCTTTTACCCAAGATTGCTGAGAAAAAAAAATTATATAAAAGAAGCTCAAGGGCAACATAAAAAAGAAAAAAAGAAAAAAAATCCTCTTGTCTCATCCCTTTTATACTTGTGATAATGCACCCGGGAACAGTTTTTTCTCTCCCTCCCTCCTAATGGCGTAGACCCAGGTCTGGTGGCAGGTCCTACACATGGACTGTGCTGTATACATGGCAAATGCAGAGACTGGAAAACCCATCTCTGGGCACTGGGGCGGCAGGTCCTTAGAAACAAGAGTCAAGGTGAGAGAAGCAGAAGGCACAGAATAAATCCCATTCCCATCAATCCAACCAAGAGTCAGAAAGATGATGCTCACCAGGGTCTCTGAGGAGGGAGGCCAACAGGAAGACAGAATGGAGGCAAACCACCTACATCCATCCAGCAGTCCTTGTCAACGGGAAGGCTGGGGGTGAGCCAGGGCCTTCCCTGGAGGCAGGGGAGTGGTGGAAGGATACAGTGGCACCAAGATACCCAAAGAACTAGCAGGGTTTCAGAGAAGATGTCCCCGCTACGTGCCTCTTTAGAGCAGCAGGCAAAGAACAAGGAACCATTCAAAAGCTGGAGGCCAAGAGGAAGGGAGAGAGGAGCCGCTGGCTTTCTGCATGCCAGAGACTGCACCCCCGGGTTTCTGCTGGTTATTGGTCCGTGGTTTTCATAGACTGGGCCAAGTCCCTCCTGGTCACAGCTTGCCAGGAGAGGCCGCAGCTTCCAGTGGTGCAATCTCTACATCCGAGGGAATCCACGGGCTAGGGGTGGGAGGCTCTCCTTTACACACGATACTTCTGCTTAGAGGCCACATTTCAGGATGATGTGGTAGCCGTCATTGCTCTCGGCTGTGAAGAGAAACATGGGGCATTTTTCAGGTGAAAGGCATGATGCCATGACCTTGGGGAATCAGACAGGGCACGGTACTGGGGTACCAGGCAGAAGCCCTGCCATGGATATTGCCTCCAAATGTAATTGCATGGAGTGAAGTGTGCTAACAAAAACAGGTATTTTTAACACATGCCTTCACATGCCTTCTGCCTTATTGAGTTTCTTTCTGCCAATGGGCCTTTCTACCATCGCTCTAGGCCCAAGAACTCCATATTCAAGAAGGCTCCGTATTGAAGGCGGCTTCGGACAAACTGTGGTTCTCAGAGTATTCTGACCCCCAGCTCTCTGAAGGCAGCTGCTGGCTAGATCCAACAGAACAAGGAAGAGAGGGCTGGCCCTGTCACCATTCAGGGTCTATGACCTTGTTGGAGGGCTTTCATTCTGATATACTCCCTACATTTACCTGCCCCACCCAACCCTATCATCACCATATATGGTGATATACCCTCACCCAGACCTAGACTAGATCATAGCTAGTTCCCCCTTCCTCCTGGCACAAGAGTTCCTTCTCAGACCCCTTCCTCAGGGGAACCTTCATGCTCTTCCACTGCCCCAGATCCCTGACCCACTAGGCCTGTAGGCTCAGCTGCTGTATTCCACACTGCTCCTCCTGGAGACCCCCACTGTGGAAAAAGTCAAACGCACCTTACTTCTACTCAGGCACTGAGTTTATAGAGCACACGCTGCCTGGCCAGATTTCCCTTTCAGAACTGACTTTGGAGCCAATCTCAGAAGTTCTCACATCGCCAGGGCAGGCTTTCAGAGCAAGTATGTGTTCCTTTCCCCCAGAGGATGTTGCCAGATGTCTCTCGAGGGACCCACTGTGCCGGCAGGCCCCACTTACATAGACAAGAAAAAGGGGTGGGGTGGGGGGCCTTACCTTTTAAGGTACTGAGAATAAAACAAGACTCATCTTGGAAATTCTGCACCATCTGAAAGGCAAAAAGAAAGACCATGTCCCTTCAACCATGAGTTCATAATGTGAAAAGCCACACAGCGACACAAGAGCCCAGCCACCACAGCAGGCAGAAATAAGTCACCATATTTGCACAAATGCAGGGAAATGGTTCCACTTAACATTCACTAAGGAAACATGAAACAAGATAAATGTACAAAATGATCGCCATCGTAAATAACAGAAACTGAACATAAAGGACAGAAAGGAGCCAGGCAAGGAACCAAACATTAACATGGTAGTACAAGACTGCATGTTTGTGCGCTTTCGTTTCCCTTTCTCGTACTTACTGAGACCTCCAATCCCTATATGGACACATTATAGGAGCATGTATGTGTGTTAACAGCAACAAAGAGAAAACTAAAGTGCTTAAACACACACACACACAACTTGGTAATTAGTATTCCTGCGTAGCAGAGTCCTATGAGGACCAATTCAAACATAACCACTCCTTGTGTCTACAAAGTGGCAGAAAAGGAAGGATTAATCAGCCGCCCCTACAGTTCTCATTTTGATTAACTACCAGGTGACCTTGAACAAGTCAATCTTTCCCCTTCAGGTCTCTAAGCCCATCTGTAAAATGGGGTTGCTCCCATGCAAAAGAAGAGAACCAGGATATAGAAATTAGAACTGGCTCCGACTGCTGGTGGAATGTCTCTACAACCACTTTACAAAGCTGTCCACATGATTGGTATGCTACTCCTTCCGGCCAGAGTTCCAAAGAAACCCCTGCCTATGGTTTCTCCAGGGGTTTCTCTAGAACCACCTAAGAACGTTGACAGCAGCACTGGCTGTAAAGAATGCAAACTGGAGGGGTGCCTGGGTGGCTTAGGGGGTTAAAGCCACTGCCTTCGGCTCGGGTCATGATCTGAGGGTCCTGGGATCGAGCCCTGCATCGGGCTCTCTGCTCCGCAGGGAGCCTGCTTCCTCCTCTCTCTCTGCCTGCCTCTCCACCTACTTGTGATCTCTGCCTGTCAAATAAATAAATAAAATCTTTAAAAAAAAAAAAAAGAATGTTAACTGGAGGGCCACCCCGCTGGCTCAGCCCCAAGAGCATGCAACTCTTATCTTGGGGTTGAGTTGGAGACCCAAGTGAGGTGCAGAGATTACGAACATAAAAACTTAAAAAAAAAAAAAAAAGCGGTAACTGGAAACCACCCCCATGTCAATCAGTTATTTTTGTGACCTCATCACGCTATGCCACCCAGTGGGCCACGGGCCTCCAGCAGCACCTAAACACATCAACCTCAAAGATATTAAGTTTAATGGAAGAAAGTCACAGAAAAACATGCCATTATTCACCTACATGAAGTTTTAAAATGGGCAAAATTAAGCAATACACTGAGGAACTGGGGATGATTACTACAGAATTCAGACCAGCAGGTGGAGAGGTAGTGTGGAAGAGGAAATCCGCCCACAAAGAGGCTTCTAACAGAATCCTGAATCAACCCGAGTGTCAGGATTGGGCACTTCTTCCTTAAACCGTAAAAATAAGTTCCATATATTCCTTGCACACATATGCTGTACTTCACAATACAAACAGAAAGAATACTTAAAAAATAAACAACAAAAAAACCCTTAAACATACCCGCAACACACACTAGCTAACACGCAGCAAAACTCCTTTTCGAATTAAAAAATGCCACCCATATGTCATTGCCTCCTCTGGATTACTGCCCCCAAATCCTGCAAATCCATCCACCTGTGGACCCCTGCCCCTCCCTGCAGGGCCTAATGATGCATGAAGTACATTTATTCTATACTGCTGGCCTGCTCCCTCTGGGGCTCTTGGCAGCCCAGCTACTTGGGCATGCAAGGCCCTACACACATCCCACACGGGCTTAATCAGTAACTCCCTTGTTTAATTAAGTGCCCTTGCACCTCGGGGGCCTGCTCCACGTTTGGCCGGACTGCCTCCAGCACTCTGGGCAATTAAGAACCAAAGGTTTCCAATTGATTCAGGGTTAAGAGGCAAGGAGACTTCGGGGAATAAGAATTGCCTACTTAGCGGAGGTTAGCACTGTGGTTCTGTTCTCTGCTTCACTTGCTTCACTGCCCACTCGGGAGGGCAGGGGCGAGCCGAGGAAGGGACTTCCCGCAAGCACCCGTGACATGGCAAGGGTTCGCACATTCTTGGCTTTTGTCTTCACCAAAGAAACTCATTCCTGTGCCCCCACGGCAGCCCACTGCTCAGGTGTCTGAACCTCCCGGGGTTGTTCTCAAGGAAGTGCTCAGGTCAGGAACTCTGAGCTTCATTCTGTCTGTGAAGTGAGGGTAGGGAAACAGCTGCCTGAAATTTAAATGGAATGATAGGGAAGAATTCTGACCCAGGAACCAAAGGAGCAAGTGCCAGATAAATGTACAGCTGGCTTAGGAACCCACGCCTAGACAATGCTCAGGCCCACGAGAGATGCCTTCTCAAAACATTATCCAGCAGGTTCACATCCAAGCAAGCCAGTACAAACTCCTCTAGGGAAAGAGTAGGGGAAAGAGGTGCCTTTTGCGTTTGCCCTCCACTATTGTAGATTTCTTGATTGACACTAAACTGTGAATCACTTTTTTTTTTTTTTAAGATTTATTTTTAAGTAATCTCTGCACCCAACATGGGGCTCAAACTCACAACCCTGAGATCAAGAGTCTCATGCTCCCCCAAATGAGCCAGCCAGGTGACCCATGAATTGCTTTTTAATTCAAGAGGAAGGAAACCACCACCGGTTTGCCAGCCTCCAGGACTCAACTCCCATGAAATGGGGGCACTCCCATTTAAGGGGCTCGGGTAACTGTAATGAAAAGTGGCAACAGGATTATCACCAATAATGTCAATATATCAACTACACAAGCCTTACAGTTTATATACCGTCACATTTAAGGATTTCTCCATCACTTGCTCCCGAAAGTTCAAAGTGCCCAGCATCGTCAATTACCACCACCACAAGCTTAACCGGTGTCTCCCAGTGCCTGACCCGGTTTTCTCATGTTATCCTTACCACAACCTGCTCAGTGGGTCTAATTATCCCCGCTTTACAGATGTGGAAATGGAGGCTTAAAGGGGCTAAGTAAACCTGCTCAGGGTTACTCCGCTCCTAGCAGCAAGGTCCGAGTGGGGACACGTGTGATTCCAGAGCCCACATTCCACTCCCCCAGACACCATTCGTGTACCATTTCCTCTACAGTCCTCTTCACAGATGCTCTCAGAGCTCCCAGTGTTGGCTTGCTGGGGTCTTCTGGAGACTCAGGGTGCCCAACCAGCATTCCCATCAGCCCCACTCGGTTTCTCTAAAGGCTTCATTTCCGGGAAGGTGGGCCAACCTAGCCATCTGACTACAAGGCTGGGCTCTGCAGCTGGACACCAGGATCCCCACCCTAGCTCCACCCTTTATCAGCTATGTGACCTGGGGCGATTTACTCAGCCTCTCTCCGCCTCTCTGTGCCTCAGTCTCCTCTCTGTGAAATGGGATTTCACCCCATTCATAGGGAAGCTGCCAGAATTAAATGAGTGGCTACACATGCACTTAGGACAGTAAGCAGCAGATAAATGCGGGCACTCCTGACTATTATCATCAAGAGGAGGGGTCCAGGATAGAACAAGCTTAAGCAAGGCATCAGGAATGCCTAAATGTAGATGCAAATCCTCCTCAGCCATGAGTGGGATCGGATCACTCTGTGCCCTCTGCCAGCAGCTTCTTGTGGCCCACACATGTCTACGCAGCCCAGGGAGACGCAGGAAGGCCATGGCATCTTTGCCGGTCAGCAGAGGAAGGCTCTGTGCTCCCATGTGACCTGCCTCCTCTCCATCATCCAGCCTGCAGTCCATTCCCCCCATCCCTGGGACCTCCTCCTCCTCCAGCCGCCCTGACTTCTTGGAGTCCTGACTGTAAGCATTCTGAAGGCAGGTTTGTGCCACCGTTCCTGCAAGGCACACGGCTGAGGATGGGAGGCAGAGTGGATACCAGATAGCTTATTCAGAGCCTCGGAACTCTTCCCCCTGCACTCCAGAGGCAGCCAAGGGCATGTGGCATGCAGATAAAACAGGCAGAAGTCATTCCCCAACCCCAGAGGGAGCGTTTCTGGTGCCTGTCTGCCATGCCTCCCTGTAGCCCCAAGGCCATGAGTGGGGGTGTGGGCAGCGCTCACCTCATTGCTCACCACCACGTGGATGCCTGTGGGGCCCTGCCGGTAGACTCGGTGGATATGCTGGGGGGAGATGCTGTACAGGTTGGCGATCTTCTCAACCAGCTCCAAGGTAGTCAGCTCTTCCAAGAAGATGGCATGGTACACTAGAGGGCAAGGGACATGGCCTTCTATAGAACACACCCTGCTTTCTAAGGAGCTTGCCTACCCCCAGCCCCCAAGACAGTCATTCAGTTGTAAGTATGCTTGTGCCCAGACCCATTCCGTGGGACCTGGCTTTAATAGGCACCAAGCCTCTCGACCGCCCACCGGCAGGGGGAAGGCAGCCAGGCTATGGTTCTGCATTCCTGTACTAGTCCCTTTGAGGGGATCTTACATAAAACGGAGAATTCCTGCATCCACCCCATACCCAATGATGCCCACGGCGGGGCAGAGGCTGGAGGGAGATCGGCTGGCAGAACTCTGTATTTCTAACAAGCTGCTAGTGATTCTGACTTGTGACCAGATGCACACCCTTGCAGGAATGAGAAGAAATCATGCATCCTCTTTCCTTTCTTCCCATGGCTTAGAGGGGTCACTGGATGGCTCCAGGAGACAAAGAGTGGGATTTAAGAATAACTGCTCCTTTTAAAATTTTTTTATTTAAAATCAATTAACATATAGTGTATTATCAGCTTCAGAGGTAGAGTTTAATGATTTATCGGTCTTAATGTAATACCAGTGCTCATTACATCACATGCTCTCCTTAATGCCCATTATACAGCTACCCCACCACCACACCCCCTTCTGTAACGGTCAGTTTGTATCCTAGAGTTAAGAGCCTCTTATGGTTTATCGCCCTCTCTGCTTTCACCTTGTTTTCATTTTCCATCCCTTCCTCTATGCTCCTCTGTTTTGTTTCTTCAATTCACCAATAAAATCATGTAACTGTCTTTCTCTGATTTATTTCGCTTAGTATAGTATCGTCTAGTTCCATCCGTGTCACTGTAAATGAAGATTTCATTTTTTTTTTGATGACTGAGTAATATTCCTGTGTGTGTGTGTTTGTGTGTAACCACAACTTTATCCATTCATCTGCCAGTGGACAGCTGGGCTCTTTCCACAGTTGGGCTACTGTGGACATTGCTGTTCTGAACACTGGGGTGCACATATCCCTTCAGATCTGTAGTTTTACATCCTTGGGTAAGTACCTCGTAGGGCAATTGCCAGGTCATAGGGTAGCTCTATTTTTTAACTTTTTGAGGAACTCCATACGGTTTTCCAGAGTGGCTGCACCAGCCTGCATTCCCATGAGCAGCGTTAAGAGGTACCCACAAGGGGTAACTGCAACCTGACATCACAACGGGTCTCATCCTTGCCCTTCTCCACAGCACAAATGCCACTCCGCCCCAGCATTGTGGCCACAGGGGAAGAGAGGCCCTGGGAGCATCACCTCCCTGCTGGAAGCGAACACCAACCTGGAGGCTGGAAATGCTTCCTTACGGGAAACCCAAACCGGCCAGGGAGGAGGCAGCTCTGCAGGGGCCTCGGGGCAGGAGCCTCCACACTCGGTGGCCTCAAGGTCCTCAAAGGCAAAGCATAACTGGACTGAACTAGAGGTTCCCTAACTCGTACCTCATCTGAGGAACGACTGGCTTCAGAAGGCCCGGTGTTTCAAAAGCATGCATGCATGTGCGCGCACGCACACACACACGTGCACGCACACATGCTCCGAGGCCACGGCATTCCAGCCACACATCAGACTGGCCGTCCCAGGCTTTCAGACGGGCTGAGCGGCCGTCAGGTCCTGTGCAGAGTGTGTGGCCACCCCCCAGCCCCCAGTGTGGACAGCAGGTGAGGAGGCCAGGGCCCCTCTCTAGGACACTCTTCTGTGACAGACTCCAGCAGACTTCTGCTGCACTGTCAGAAGGGCTTGGGGCAGCCGAAGGGTCCATGGGACACTCCTCTGGACTCCTCCCGAGCCACCTCTCCTCCAGGGCCATGCCAGCAGCAGTCTGGGATACAAGGCTCTAAACTAGGCCATCCCAGGATCACACCAACTCAGCCACTGGAGAAGCCAGCCCTGGAACAATCTGCATGTCCTGGGGCCCCAGGGTCTGTGCCCGGGCAGCACCAGCACTCAGGGCCTCTGTGAGAATGAATCACAAGCTATGCTGGAGCATCAGGCTGCCCCTTCTGCCCCCAAGGCTCAGGATCTGACCCTCACGGGCAAACAGCTGAGAAGCTGTGGGAGGACCTAGTCATCGTTCATAAATGTCCAGGGGCCAGATGGAGGGCTCAAAAACCAGTTCTCAGGGTCCCAATGTTTGGGTCCTGGCTCTGCTACACACAACGCTGTCACCTGGGGTACAGTGACCCACCCTGTGCCTCAGTGTCCCCCCACTCAGGGAAATATTCCCAACAGTGCCTACAAGGAAATGCATGTCAGTGAGAACACGGGAAGGAAGCTCTTTAGACGGACTTAGGGAGTCTTCCTACTCCACCAGTGCTCCCCCATTCTCTGCAGACATGCACAGAGGAACATGGACTCTACAGCTTGAGACCGGCCGCTGGCCAGAACCGCAGTATGCACAGACGCTCAGAAGGCAAAGTAAGGTGCTTTGCTATACATGCCTTGTCTCACCGAAACCGCCCATCTCTGGGGGTAGCGTCACTATCTGTATTCTGTACATGCGGAAGCGGGTGCACAGGCCCTGGTACCTTGCCCAAAGCCACACAGCCAATACGCGGCATGGCCAGCCCTGGTGCCCACACTCAGCTGACCTCAAAGCCTCTGTCCTCTCACCAAACTGCCAACCCTAAAAAGTCACGTGCCCCTGAGGCACCCTGCCCAAAGCCACACAGCCAATACGCGGCATGGCCAGCCCTGGTGCCCACACTCAGCTGACCTCAAAGCCTCTGTCCTCTCACCAAACTGCCAACCCTAAAAAGTCACGTGCCCCTGAGGCACCCTGAAACTAAGCCACCAAACCAAACGGGAAAGACTGGTCCGGCTGGGGGGGGACACCACAGGAGGAAGTACTATGGGAATCCAGCCATCGAGCGGTCACTCATCACCAGCCTGGGAGCCCAAAGGCCTGATTCCCAACTCTCCCATGAGTGGCTAAGTAAGTGGCTATGGGGGGGGGGGGGCGCATCCCCTCTCTGAGCCTGCTCTCCAGGCAGCAATTAAGTAAGCTAGACCAGCCGTTCTGGGAGAGGACTTCCACCTTCAACATTTTAATCCCAGGAGGGAGTTTAACAAACACTCATGCTGCGAGAAAGCTGAGTGAGGTGGCTCAGTGAACACATTCTCGGCAAGAGGACTCACACTGCTGCTGAGTCTTCCTGTGACCTGGCCACCCGGAAACCAGCCCCAGGCTGGCAGGGAGGAGGCAGGCCCCCCACAACTCACCACAAAGACTGCTGTCCCCACCAACGTCCCGCTTCTGCTGCAGGGGCGCTCGGTTCTGCTCCAGCTCCTGACAGACGTAAATGGTCATCTTTGGCCTCACATTCCTGGCAGGAGGAGGGGAAATAAACAGCAGGTACCGGGGGAGGGGGCTAGTGGGGAGAACATTCCAGAAGTGTTCCAGAACACAGGGTGGAATTAGCAGACGGAAGGATTCAGGGAGAAGAAAGGAGACCGCCAGATGCAGAAGGCCTTTGTATGGGCCTCCACGGCTTCAGGCAGGCTTGCCTAGAGGCAGCAGGATGGCCAACCCTTCCAGATCCTGTAAGCTGCCATGAGGGCTCTCGGTCCAGAGACCCGTCTCAAGACACAAAGTGTTTTTCAGGGCGGTAACAAGAGCGAACACTTTCTCTGGCTTACCCTGCCCCAGGAACCATTTCCAGAACTTCACGTGCCTCCCTCATTCCATCTCACAAATGTAGGGCACTGGAACCACAGCCCTCATCTTATGGAGGAGGAAACCGAGGCTCACAGGGGTCAGGGCTTTGGTCTAGCATAAAACTCAGAAGAGGCAGATCTGAGATGCACACCCAGGCCCTCGCCCTCACTCTAAAACTGTGCTATCCATGTGTGACAGGGAAATGAGATTTAAAATTCACTCGGTCAATCACACTAGCCTGAGACCAAGCACCCCTCAGCCACGTGTGGCCAGGGCTGCTGGACTCAACAGCGTGGCGCCCAACATTTCCACCGCAGCTGACCCAGCCCTGCTCTCTGGTCTGCTCAGAGAACAGACAGCTGCACCAGAGTCCCACCCCTCCTTCTGGAAGGAGGCGGCTGGATGATGCAACCAGCTGGGCACCTGAGGGGAAGGCTGAGGGGCTCAGATCCAGACACCAAGGCTCCAGCCAAACCAAGAAGCAGGAGGAACCTGCAGGGAGGGGTGAGCTGCGGCAGGCTCAGCACCCCCCACCCCTCCATGGCCCTGATCCCCTCTCACAGGACCTCCTCCCTGCACCTGCTCCAGGAAGAGCCCTGTCCCCACCAGAGGACCCACATGGCAGCATCCAAGTTGCTGAGATGGGGCTCCCTGCCATACCCTGCATCCAGCTGGAAACTGATACCCACCGGCCTTTGATGGCATTGAAGAGTCTGATCCCATCTGCAGGCCCACAGATCTGGACCAAATCCTCCCGAGACATCTTTAGCAAGTCAGCACCTAGGCAGGAAAATGGGGCCACCCGTTAGTGGGAGACACAGGAAAGCTTCCGTCCTCAGGCACCTGCAGACACTGCACTGCGGACAGGGAAGAGTGGGGGACAGGGAAGCGTCAGCCTCCCGCTCCGCGGGCACCAGACGTTCCACAGAGAAACAACAAAAAGCTAAACATCAGGAAATCACAGCCCAAGAGCTGAGTGGTGTTCTCCAGCTCAGCAGAACAGACGGGCATTTACAAAAGCCGCAAGGTCCTCACCAGCTGTGCCTGCCCGTCCCTCCCTCCGTACCGTTTAGCACACTAACACAAGCACACGTAACCCAGCACAGGACACTGAGGACCCATGCTCGTCGAAGTGCAGAAGTGCACAGCTCCCTGCCTGTGGCCTCCTCAGTGCAGCCACACTCCGGGACACGAACGAGAGGCAGACGTTCCCACCTCCCACTGGCACCCGTGCCAGTCTCGCCCCCACCTCTGGGGAACCACCGTCCTGACTCCTCATCTCCTTAAACTTTGCCTGAAACTTTGAAATTTATGTAAGGGGAATGGACAAGGATGCACGTCTCCTATGTCCAGCTCCCTCCCTCCCAATTCTGGTTAAGGGCTCATTCATGCCCATGATCACATATTCTTCATCGCACGAATACAACCTTAGTCCCATGTCCATTCTCTGCCGATGGGCACCAGGGTTGCTCCCAGCTGGGAGCGATGATGAATAAAGGTCTATGAACATCCTTACCGTGGATGCAGTCCCATCCTCAAAGCCCAACAAGTCCTCTAGAGCCTTGTGCCCTAGGACTCTCCAAGGGACAAGTATGCTATCACCTTCTGCTGAAAACCAGCCAGCAGTCACATGGCCAGGAGCAGTAACATCCAACCCCTTTTTTCCTGCCACAGTTCAGAGACAGTTTCAGGCATAATTCTGTAAGCATAAAAGCTCCCTCTACATGACAAGTAGAAGCCAAAATCCCTCCACTGTTCTACCAGGCCTCTTGGTCCCTTCTGACCTCACCTTCCCCAGTCCACTTGGCCCCACTCACCTGGGCGCTAGGCTCTGTGGCCTCACCACTGGGTGCCAGGCTCTTGTGGCCTTTGCACTTTCTGCCTCCTTGGACATTTCACTGTGCCCCGTAGCCACTTAGCTCCCTTGATCCCCTGGACCTAGCCTCTGCCCAAGCGCACTGTCTCTCTTTGGCACCCCAAAAATGGCAGCATCCCTCCCTGCTCCTCCCCAAAATGAGCCAGGCCCCTCCTCTGAGACTGCCCACCACCACAGGGTCACACAGCACTGAAACATGGGGTCTGCACACCTGTGCAGACTCAAAGCTACAAGCTCTCTCGGAGCTCAAAGGAAGCCCCGCCAAAGCTGAGCTCAAAGATGACCATGAGCAGTTTTCCTTCCACTGTCACTGACGTGCATGGGAGCCACTGTCCTAGTTCCGGTCAGTACTTTACTCCCGGTCGTTCTGGACTGCCTCGACTTGGTGGCAGGGTTCACCGCTCTGCTTACCATTATGACCCACAGCCTTGGCCCCAGGTCTCTGTCAGACAGCCCCACCGGTGAGGGCTTGAAGGAAGCCACAGCTTCCTCTCCTCCCTGTGGCTTCACTGTCATCTCCCAGGTCAGGGCTCCAGAGAAAGTGTGACACACGAGTGGTGGGGTGGTGGGAAGAGCCAGAAGGCTTGCCGAGTGTGCCCCAGCCCACCTGGTGCAGGGGGCCCTTCCGGGGCAGACTGGGACCCACCCTAGAGGACCCAGATGGTCCGCCCTGAAAGCCACACTCGACTCGAAACTCCCAACAGACAGGACATCCTCCTTTAGCACTTGGCTCGGGGTCAGCAAGTGAGTGAGTGACCCATGCCACACCGGGTCCCCGCCCGGCAGGCAGTGCGGCCAAGTCCAGGAAGCCACGGCTTTGTGATGTGTTTCTGGGGTCCCCATGGGTTCTACCCACAACAGAGATGCGCACCCGAGAAGCTGGCGAAGAGCCGGCAGAACTGTGAGAACCTGTTTCGGTGGAGCCACTGCTGGGCGTCCTGGATCGAGGCTGACGGAAGCAGGTGCTGCAGGCAGAGAGAGAGGAGGGGGCCTTGACATGAGCATGCCGGGTCACCCCAGGGACACACAAGCTGGAGAGCCCAGCGGCACACACTTACATCATTGCCCAGCGGCACGGTCTCCACCGGGTGCGTCGGAGAACTGTTCCTGCAAAAAGAACCCGAGATCAGTCACAGGCCCAGCCCCCTCTCCCAATGTGGCGCTCCTCCTCCCCTCATGGAATGGCCCTCACTGCAAATGCAGCAGGGCCTCAAGAATTCCCCAGGTCAGAGACATGTTGGCAGAACTGCCCACGCAATCCCTCAAAATCCCTGACCAACCCTCCAGGGCGGACACAACGTTCTGGCTGGCCACACAGCACAGCTAATGAGCACCCCTCTAGCCCGAGCTCAGGGTCTACAGAGTCTCCCACCCCCCACCCCCGCCAGCCTCAGCCCCAGGGGAGGGCAGGCTACCCAAGGATCCCCAAGCACCGTTTGGGTGCCCAGACAGCAGCAGCCAAAACCCTGTCTGCAGAGGCAGAGAGGGCTTCGGGCTCCAGAGAGAGACCTGCCCTGAACAGGGAGCCGCAGTCTGGCACCCACTGACGAGGAGAATATGGTCATGGCTGGAGGCACCTGCCCTCCCGCCAGGGCTCACTCATGGGGAAGGCACACCTGAACACCTGCATTTTTAAGTTAAGAGGAAGATACAGTTTTAAATATAAATGACCCTCCCAGACAGAGACTGGAGAAGGCACAACATGGAGGGACGCAGGTGTCTCACTCTGATTTAAACGGACAAGCTGGGGTTACTCTGTGTGTACCTTACCACAGTGACACTAAAGAAAAGGCCCTCGCTGGGATGACCCTCAGACGGGTCGTTGGTGACAAGAGCTGCCCTCTGTGCAGTGTCCATGAGGCGCACCATCCCCCAACCCTGAACCAATCCTCACCCCCTGCTAGTGGAGAACATGAGGCTGCGGAAGGTTAAGAACTCACCACTCACTCCAGAGTTGGGGATTTAACACTGGGTCCACCTGAATCTGAACATGACACCTAGGCTTTGTGTCCCTGCCCTTCTCAAGGAAGCCCCTTGTGACCTTGTGAAATCAAATTCACGGACACACCCATTCTCCCGTTAGTCAAGGTCTCTGGACGCCAAGCATGGGCTCTGAAGCGCCCACAGGTTCCACACCTACCTCCTAAACCTGCCATGGTCTCCCTGCTCCTGCTGTCCCCCCAGAAACAGGATCAGGATGTCCAGAGCCATCACAGTGGTGCCCTGAGCCCCTCCCAGCGCCCCACAGCCTGGGACAGGTCCGCCAGCCCCTGCACGACTGTCACCTCAGAGGCAGTGTGGCCTGTACACTTCCAGAGCCGGGTAAGCAGGAGTGAGGCCACTCCTGTGGGACAAGCCCTGAAGCCCGAACCAGGGAACATCCTGAGCTGACCCGTGCTGCCAGGAGAATGCGTACAAGGACCGCAGAAAGAATGAGGATGGCCCCTCGCAGCCGTCAAGGGCTACCAGAATGGCTGCCTCCTAAGGCTCCATCTGTTGAGAAGGCATTCTGCCCTGGAGGGCACCCACAGGCCAACCTGCTTCCATGGTGAGGGGGAAGGGGTGGGACGCTGGGTCCTGGGCTGCTACCCCAGCAGACAGTGCTTACAGAAGCGTGTCCAAGCACAGAAACCCGTGCAAATATTCAAAGTCCCGCCCTGAAGCGCATGCTGATGCCAGCATACCAAGGCGGGGGGGTGGGGGGCAGAGGATACAGAGGAAAGATCAAGAAAGGAGCCTAGATCCATCATCACTCTAGGAGCCCCAAAGGAAGAGAGGGCGGACATACCCTTCGCCAAGGCCGAAGCTGTTTGGAGAGCCGTTGTAGCTTGGAGAGGGAGCACTGTTCACCTGGTAGGCCATGTCCGGCCACGGGGAACACTGCAGAAAGAGCACAGGGCAGCATGACTCAAGCGCCGTGACAGGAGGAACTCAGCTACAGATGTACTATCCCAGCTCCTCTCTCTCCCAAACCAGCATCCATGGAGGCCAGCACAGGACACCACAGATCCCTCAACATTCTCCCACAACCTCCCAGGCCCCACATGAGGCAACAGAGTGTGAGTTTCCTAGGGCCATGCCCAAGCAATCAAGCCCGGCAGAGAAGAGACCTAAAATTCAGTCATTCCCAGAGCAAGCAAAGCAAGGCATGTGTCTCTGTGAGCTTTCTAGCAGTCAAATCATCAAGGGAAACATCATCCGTCCCGTCCCCTGGGTCCAAAAAAAAAGAGAGCTGACAACACAGGCCAGCTGCCCAGAGGCAGGTTTTCCAGATAAAGACAAATGTGTGTCCATGCATAGAAGAGGGAGCAATGGACACAGATAACTTCCAAACAAAAGTCATCAATGAGGATCAGTACTGGGGCTCCGGGGGGGTTCAGTCGGTCAAGTGTCTAGACTCTTGGTTTCCACTCAGGTCACCATCTCAGGGCTGTGAGTCAGGCTCCGTGCTCAGCAGGGAGTCTGCTTGTCCCTCTCCCTCTGCTCCTCCCACTATTCTCTTTCTCCCCACACCAACCCCCGCCCCCGCCAAAATAAATAAGTAAATAAAGAAATAAATCTTTTTTTAAAAAAATATAGGAGTTCAGTACTAAAACCTGCACTATTTGAAAACAGAATCAGCTGACAGGCCCTGGAGAGCAGAGGGTAGGTAAGCGCCTCCAAGAGCAAGCCAACCCCTCTGGACATCATTCTGTATCTGTTACACGTCAGGCATCCTGCTAGGAGCTAAGGGAGACACAGAAGACACGACAGATGTGATCCTTGACCTCAAGGTAGTTTTGTCCAGAAGCCAAAAATGAACATACGTGAGAATCACCCAGACAGAGACAGCAGAGACATACAGGTTTTGCCTGTTGGGGAAGCCAGCGGGCCAAGTATTCACTTTTTTCCCTTCCCTGTGATGACACCTCCTCAGAAAGGGCCAATCTGAAGCATTCCTGAAGATTCACTATCACCCATCGAGCCACAGGCTGGTCAATATTTAACTCTGTTGTGCGTGTGGACTGGAATGCCGTGGCGTTAACCCCAGGAGCGGAGAGGTCGACAACCTGTCACGGACGGGGCCAGGCCGGGGTTGTCACCAGCAGCACCGCGTGCTGACAAGGGCTTGGACAGACATGGTCTGAAGCACCCCCAGCGCTCTCCTCCAGTGAGGGGATGTCCAAGGAGAGTCAGGAGCACAGAGGTTCAGGCTCAGCCTGGAAGGGAAAGGTGTCTGGAGGCAGAGGGTGGTGGGAATGTGGAGGGCACCCTGGGGGGCCTGGCACTCTTCTGCTGCTAAGTGAGTAAGCCAGGCTCTCCCTGCACCATAGCTCTCTGGCCACTGTCACTCTGAGCCTGCTGAAACGCCACTACAGGTCTGTCTGTGCTGCAGTTAGCTTCCGTACTCTGCCTTGCTGCAAACACCCTTCTGCATACGGCTTATTACACATGCTCGCACACACACCCCCCTCCCAGGACCAGCCACTGTTCTCTTAGCTGCTCTGTGCCCAGGGCCTCACTTTAACCATAGCTGTAACCCCCACCATGGCCAGTTCTGGGCCTTATGCATCTGTGGGGGCCTTCTGGGCCAGTCGCACTAGGCAATGAACAAACGCTCCTGAGTTGGGCTGACTGCAGAATGCAGTGGGGAATAGTTGGATTTTTTGCTTTTTTTAAATAAAAAACAGAGCCCAGGAAAAGGAGGTTCCAGCGGTAACAAGTCATAAGAGGAAGCAGCCTGTGACAGTGTTCATCTCAGAAGTACACTGGACAGAAGTACAGTTCATCTCAGAAGTAAAGCTGTCCTGGGGAGGGAAAGATGTCTGAGTTGTCTGAGAGTCTGAGTTGGGGGAAAGATATTCCAGTGTCCATCCCAACTACAGAGCAGCTTGTAGTTTGCGCCCCCTGACCCAGGGAGCCTGCTGAGAACAGAAGCCTGCAGAGACTTCTACCATATGCGGACCTTCACACTGCCGCGGTCACTCGCAGCACCCTATCGACCAGGAGCCCAGGAAGCACCAAATGTGCACCAACAGGACATCATGCACACAACGGAGCCACACCTCTGGATAAAGAACCAGAAAGCTCTGTACGAACAGATGGGGAACAGACTCCAAGCAAGGCTATTAAATAAAGCAAGTTACAGAACAGCGTGTCTATGTACACTGTCAGTGTAAAAACAGCGGGCGTGGGTGCACTGGCTTCACCAGCAGAGGAAGCTGGGCCATGTATGTGAAGACCCAGGGATGACAGCTGTCCTGGGGAGGGAGAGCTCGAGGCTAGGACAGTTTGGATAGAGGGATTTTCTAATGCATACACACTCTCTTCTGTTGGATTTTGGGCCTTCACCTATTAAAACAACAATCACCTGACTCCGGAAATTGCCAAGAGCACAGAACAGGAAGTTCCTTTGGAAACACTGTCCCGGCCCCACCGCCCCCCCCCCCCCGCCCCCGGGGGTTATCATGTGAACACAGTTCTGAACCCGGGAACCTAACACAATTTCATGGGCACTGTCTAAAGAGGCATTCACTCCCCAGTGGGCAAGTTTCAAGAATCTAAACCAAAAGGCCAAAGGCCCAGGGTGGCAGGGGGATCACATGCACTGCGACACCAGGCCAGCTCACCTCTGTGAGAATGGTGGTCTCATAGGACGGCTGGTACTTCTCCTTCTCCTGGGCCGTTCTTTTCTCCATCTTTTCCCGGTCAGTCTTCTGTTTCCTGTCAGCTCCCTTTGGCTACAAGTGCAGAGCACAGGGGTCCCATCAGTCCAGAGTGGGCAGAGGCAGCTCTCAGAGAAAGACCCAGGGCTTGATGACAGTCCCCAAGGCCTGCATGCTCCCTGCCTCTCCCCAGGGCCCAGGGGCCAGGAGTCCAGGCAGGATCTCTGGATGGGACAGCACCTCCCATACCTCCGAGGCATTAAGCACTCAGTCATCTTCCTGGAGCCCTTCCCCTTCCTCACCCCAGGGCACTCACGGCCTGCCACTGGGTCCTGCCACTCAGCTGCTCAGGGGGAAATGCTTGCAAATAATCTCCACCAGAGGCCAGTGGCCCATGGACAAAACCCTTGGGAACACAGCCAACTGCAATGCATTCCTTGGGTTACTGGTGGACAGTGAAGGAAATGGAAGAAGTCAGGGCTGCTGGTGGGAGTCTGGTCTGCACCTGTGTGCTGGGAAATCCTGGACGCATGGTCAAGGTCTCCTGACCCCTCCAACTCCCAGCACTAGCGTGCAGGTCGCTGCTGGCACACCTCACAAGGGATACCCCCTCCAGCTTCAAAGAGCCTGTCTTAGGCGCCCAGCAAACGTGAGCAACTTACAGAAGCACTACGATTTCCATCATTTACAGGTAAGGAAACTGAGGCTCAAGTGACTTGTTAAGAATGGAGAGGAACCTACTGCCCTGGCTTGTGAGAGTCTTCAAAAACCAAAAAAAAAAAAAAAAAAAGAAAGAAGAAAGAAGAAAGAAAGAAAGAAAGAAAGAAAGAAAGAAAGAAAGAAAGAAAGAAAGAAAGAAAACCAAAAATGTGAAGCAGAAGCAAGTGCTGACCAGGTGAAAATTCAAGAGAGCATGTCCCAGTATATACCACCAGCATGGACGTAGCAGCCCCACTCCCGGGACACTCACAGCCTGCTTGGTGGCTCCCAACACTGACTCCCAGCAGCCCCAGAGCCCAGAACTGCACCGTCTGGCTGCGGATGCCACAGACCGTGCACAGGGCACACTCAGTGAAAACCATCTCCTCAATGCCCCCTTCAGGGACTTTCATCCCAGAATGCACCTTCCTCATGCCACATAGCTTTTCGTTTCCAGCTCAAGGGCATTTCAGGACATAGCCCTGAGAGTGATGTGAGACCCACTTTAGACAAAGCTGGGTTTGCAGGGGGGCCTCTGGGGACAGCAATGACAGATTAAAAGACCAGGCCGCAACCCCTATACCCCGGTCACCTGCCCTACCAACCCCCGGCCTGGCCCCTGTCCCTAACAGGAGGCTCGTCCTCCCTGTCCAGAAACCAGGCGGCAAGCCCACGTGTGGGGTCAGCACTTGGTCCGGCAAGGCCTGTGGAGAGCTGGCTGGTCAGGAAGGGGCTGCCTGTCCTGTCAGAGGCCCTGACACTCCTCCCCTACCCCGAGCCTCAGCACCTGGCTCCAAAAAGCAGGAGGCATCCCAGTGACCGGTGACAGGGGTGACAGTGGAGAAATGACAGCCAAGCTGGTGAGACCACCTGGTGCTTGCACACACCTGCTGGCATTGCTTCTGTGATGGGGCTGGGTGCGTGGGGCAGCCATACCTCCCCAGGCGTTCTGAGAATCCAGCTTCAAGTGACAGGGGCCCCCATGCCCCTGCAGGAGATGCCAAGGCCTTCCCTGGGCCACTCAAACAAGGCAGCTTCAGATCCATTCCGCAGGGACAGGTGGTGTGTGGCCCAGGAGCCTGGTGGGCAGAACCCTCACCCCTAAGCTTCTGCCTCAAGGTACAGAAAAGAAAGCTGCTAGGGGGCCATGGGAAGGACTAGGCACTCTGGGGGCGTGGATGCGGGGGGCAGACATGGTCCATCTCTCCTGCCCAGTGCAGCCTCGGAGCCCCAGGAACCCCACTGGATGCCACAGGACCGGAGGACAAGGACGACGAGCAGGACTACACATGTGGTCTATACAAGGCGGGGACAGAGATATGACTGGGACAGGCAAGGACATCCGGCAGCGCAGCTATGGGGCCGTCCACAGCAAGTCAGAACCGCGAGAGTCCAGAGCGGGCCATAAAAAGACCAGAGGCTACGGCGCCCACTGCACCAATGGACAGGCTTAGTCGAGAAGTGCTCCCCAAAGATGGCCAGGTCCTCACCCCTAGGACCCTGAGGCTGTCACCTCACAAGGCTGCAGGTGGAATCAGGATGGAGAGCAGTGGGAGACGGGACAGGAAAATGATCCTTCAGCATCCCAAGGGGTCCTACGTCATCACAGGGCCCGTGAAAGTGGGCAAGGGACGGGGGAGAGGAGGCTGGAGTGGTGTGACCACAAGAGCCCAGCGCTCCTGCCAGCTCTGCAGAAAGGTGGATGGGCCACAGGCCGAGGAACACAGAAGCCTCTAAAAGTTGGCAAAGGGAAAGAGAGGGAGCCTCAGGAATGGAATGCAACCCTCCTCACACCCTGACTTGAGCCTAGTGAGACCTTGTGAGGCTGTGGACCTCCAGCCCTGAGGAGTAATATATGTGTGTGCCATGAAGCCACGAAACCTGTCATCATTTGTTCCAGCAACAACAGGAAAACAACTATGGTGGCCTTGCAAGGAGTCACCATCCCGAAGCCGGTTTCTGAGGGGGCTACCGCGATGGCCCAAAAGACGCTCCCACCATGACCAGCGCCTTCCCACCTGGGGTGGAATCATTAACTGAGCCGGAGCCCGCCCCTCCCTCACCCCTGCAGAAGCCACAGGCTCTGCTGTGACCCTCCATTCCCACCACCACCCCCCCGCCACTGCCCATCTTTAGGCAGTGACGGTCCAGACAGATGAGATGAAGAGTAGTTAATTAACAGGCAAGTGCACGGGGTGGGCGGGGAAGGAAAAGAAAGGAGGGCCCCGCAAACATGTTTCCTGCTCCAACAGGAGGCCGCTGCAGAGGGAGATATGGCTTCCGGCCCTCCATAAAAACATCTGGGGCCGGGACGCCCGCACGCTGCCTCCTGACCTGATTTTTAAGGCGACTCTAATGGGCAACTACAGAATCCGTGGTCAACTACAAAGTGCTCAGGAAGAAAACAAAAACCTAAAAGCATTCGATTCCAGACAGTCTTACAAAGCAGAGCTGGGCATAGCCACCAGTGATGCCGGATGACAGAAGGTGCCCCGTGCAAGAGGACACCCACGGGGAGCAGACCCGTCAGTGCAGGATATGCCAGCTCGTGCTCCTGGGGGGCTCGGGAAGCCCCAGGCCCATGGGACACAGGGCTCCCTGCTGGACCTCCAGGGGGAATCCCAAAGGTCAGTGCGCTGCCATCACTGTCCAGCACAGGCGGGGACCCCAGGGGCAACGCTGTCCTACCTTGAACACCTTGATCTGGCAGCTGGCCGAGTGCAAGTGCTCTGTGTACTCCCCATTCTCGTTCTGCTTAAATGTATCGATCTGCACCCGGAAAGGCACGCCCTTCTCACCCCCGTGCTTCCTGGGAGTGAACTCGGTGCTGATACAGTGCACCTGGAGGGGGAAATGCGGGCGAGGAACAAGGAGAGGGCTGAGGCCAGGCCCTGGACTCCTCCAGGGCCCCTCGCCAAATGGAGGTTTCCATTCTGCCTCTTCAGGTGCACACCTGCCTCAGCTTCCCTGCTCCCCACCTATGCTCCCATCAGGGCCATGGCCTCCCCACCCCCCTTTATAAAGGACATGCCCTCCCACCTCTGTCCCTTGATCTTACAGGCCCTGCCTGACCAGCTACCTCCTCACCACTGCTCAGGCCCACAGACCCCAGCCGCCTCACCCTCTACTCCCTCCTCTCCCTTGGCAGATCCCCCAGACTGCACAGCAAGGACCACAGCTCAGTCCCCAACAGCCCTGGCGTCCAGGTTATTGGGCCAAGCTAGAAACAGGACCAGAGGCTGCATGTTACTGCTAAGTAAATACCTGCTACAGAAAAAGGCACTGGATAACATATTTCTTATTATAATACTGTACTACTACAATAATATACATTACTGTGATAATACAATAACATCATAGTTGTAACTTTAAAATATAATAAGAATATTGTAATTATGTAAAAAAATAAATCACTAACTTTCACTGAGCAATTGCTATGGACCAGGCACTGCAGTAATGACTTTAGGTTCATTATCTGATTTATAAGACAGGTGGAAAAACTAAGAGGCTCGGAAAGGGACATAGACTGAACAAGGGAATCTAAGTCAGCCCAGTAGCACAGAGGCCCCGCCATGCCCCTGGATCCACACCATGTGCTTGAATCACTGATTAATTTAATCACAGAAATTCTCCTAGAAAAATTTTATTACATATTATCTCTGCAAGGATATACTTATTCTATAACAAGCTTACATATGTTTAAGCAAAACCCACACAGAATTCTCCAACAAGCCAAGTCCTTTTCTAGCTCTGGGGACCAAGCAGCTCTAGGACTAAACTACACTCCTGTACCCCGTTCCCTAAATGTGCATCCCCGCAACAGAACAGGGCCCATGTGGGCCCCACAGGTGGACTGTTTTGAGGAACAACACACGAGCCCCAAAACTTTGGCCTCCCCCAAGGACACTCGCTTACCTGAATGAACGCCGAGGCTCTCTTCGAAGGGTCCCATAAAAATTCCACTGCGTTCAGTTGGGTCGGGCTGGCCCTGGGGTCCAAGATACCAACAGACAGTGGAATATCTGCACACACACACACACACACAAAAGTGCAATCGTCAGCCACTCCCAAAGATTTAGGGAAGGTCCAGATTCCTTCACCATAATTTGAAATGCCCAAAGTTCTGAAAACTGCGTTTCACCCAGCTCATTTGGCAGCAAGCCTGACGTGAACCGCCATGAAGCCATTTAGAGTCTTTGTCCCATTCTGGGTGAATGTTTTCTCCTGCTGCAGAAGTATCAGTGCACCTGATTGCCTACTGGGAGGCATCACCTGTCGCTAGGGGCCTCCATGCCCTGTTTTAAGAATTCTGACCCCTGAATTCCAAAACCCAACTGGCTTCCAGGGTTCTAGATGAAAGACGATGGAACAGTGTCCAAGACCCCAAACTCGGTTTCTGTTGCCCAACTCTGCAATGCCCATTCTGCCCTCTGTCACAGAGCAAACTCCTTTAAGGCGGGACCCTCTGCAAAGCCTTCCCTGTGATCCCTGACTGCAGGCCTTTGAATGAGAGGTCCCCAAGGGCAGGCCTGGGGGAATGGGCGAGTCTGCCAGCTCCCACAGCAGCTCACCCAGGGCAGGAATGCACTAAGAGCCCTACTGAGGGAGGCATGCGTCCCAAGGCATCCAGGAAGAACCCCAATGTGCTCGGAGTGCCTGGGGCCCCTCGTGGCCAAGAGACTCACCGATGTCCAGGATCCGGTCCCCGGGCCGGCTCCAGCGCCATCCCTCCAGCTGCTGGTGCTCTGTGTACTGTAGCCGGCGGTCATGGAAAACCACACGGATGATGCTCTAGGGAGGACAGGCCAGGTAGAGACAGCTAAGTATGGAGACAAGAAGGACCCAAGAGGAACCTCCCACGAAGGCAAATGTCCCACCTTTTAAGACTAAGACCCCTCCTGCCAGAGCCTTCCTTCACAGCTCTCTGGCTCTGTGTGCCTCTCCCCACTCAGAACCCCAATCATAGATAGTGAGAATGAGGACTATCCCCTTTTCCAGAATTACTAAGTGCTTTACATACAGGGCTAATCTATACTCATTTTCATGCAGATGAGACAACTGCTCAGTAAGGGGCAAAGCTAGGCTCACATCTCAATCTGTCCAACCCAGAGCCTGTTCAGTCAGCCCATGCCCCTTTAACTCTCAGAACCCCCTGCCTGACCCTGGCTACTTAGACAACATGCCCCAGGGAAAAGGAATCCCTTTCCCAGTCTGGAGCTCTCCCCAAACCTCCCAGGCACTCCTGACCCCCACCTCCAGCAAGCCCAGGTTTCCTGACCCCCACCCCTACCAGGCTCAGGTTCCCAGACCCCCAACAACTCCTAAGGAGGGAGGGTGTCCCCACAGCCTTGCCTTGACGTATTTTGTGTTCAGATCTTGGAAGTCTCCCAGCTTCCGATTCTCCAGCAGTCGGATTTCGTAAGACTGACCTAGAGGAGGGTGAACAGGACATTCTCCATTTCTGAGGGGTTTCAGACCTGGGGTTCACCCAGACAGTGGCCTTCTTGACCTCCTCAGTGGCCCACCCAGGCCTCTTGGCCCCAGGGGACAGAGCGAGGAGCCAATGGATGGCCAACTCAGACGGCTGGCTCTCTGGGCCAAACACCCCCCAGCCCAGTCTGTCCCCGCCTGGTTGCACCTAAGACACCCCAGGGAGCAAATCACATGTCCCAGAAATAGCACCTCCACAATTTTCGAGGGATTCAACAAAATGTAGTTAACATTAAATTTATGAATGAATGGGGTGCCTGGGTGGCTCAGGGTGTTAAGCCTCTGCCTTTAGCTCAGGTCATGATCTCAGGGTCCTAGGATCAAGCTCCACATCGGGCTCTCTGCTGGGCGGGGAGCCTGCCTCCCCCGCTCTCTCTGCCTGCCTCTCTGCCTACTTGTGATCTCTGCCAAGTAAGTAAATAAATAAATCTCCTAAAGAAAAAAATTACGAATGGAACGTCACAGTTCTTTAAAAAGGACGCCCCCATTCACTTAGATGGAGAACTCAGGCACCCACTCAAATCCACGTGACAGTAAATAAATAACCATACCCTTCTCCAGAGCAGTTAGAGGAACGAGTAAAAGCCTGTTAAACATTGTCCCTAACTGCAGAATGAAAAGCATTTTCCCAAGTTAAAAGAATTCCATGTATTTAAAGGGTGTGGGATTCCATTTGGTGACACTGCACCAGCGCAGGCTGGTTCAGGAATGCGCACGGGGAAAAGGCAGCATCCACCTGACAGACACAGCTCGCATCTATGAACAGCCTGAAGCAAGCAACACGCGTTATCTGGAAGTGAAACACAGTCTGAAGAAATAGGACACATCACATTCCTAGATGGGAAGGCCAGTTCTCAAATGATGTCAGTTCTTCCCAAATTAAGGGAGTGCTACGACTCTAAGACACCCGCACATATTTCACAACTTAATAAAAATGTTTGACAAACTGAGAGAATGAATTAACGATGGTAAATCTGACTGGCTGGCTAAAATTTTTTTTCTTTTTAACTTTGAGATACGGATAGACTCACAAGAAGTAACAAAAATAGTACAGAAAGGTCTTGAATACCTGTCCCTCAGTGTTCCCAGCGGTGGGAGCTGAGATAAGTACGGGACACCAGTGGAAACCAGGAAACCAAGAAATCAGGAAGAAACCATGGAAACCGGGAGGCTGACCACCACACACGGCAGTTCCCACTCAGCTACAGGCCTGACACAGAGCTCCCTGGGCCTTTGCAGGGACTCAACTCACAGCAAATACATCGAGACAAGTCACCAGAGGAATGAAGTCAACCTTCTTAAGGTCTCATGTGAACATGAATCATACTTACCAGACACTCAACAGGGAAGGACTTTCTGAAACAAAAACTGGAGGAAAGGGAAATCTACCTATATTAAATTCTCTCTACACACACACACAGACACACACACACACACGAATTAAACTTAAATGCAAACAACAAATTAGAACTGCACAAACCCAGTGGGTAGCAGTTTTAAAACAGCTAAAACAGCCATGATTAGTAGAAACACCATGCTACTACTGCCTGCGGTGGGTAGAATGCTGCCCCCCCCACAAAAAAATCCCTCCTACATATCCTCATCTCTAAGACCTATGAATGTTGTCTTGTATTTGGTAAAAGAGTCTCTACAGATGCAATTAAATTAAGGATATTGAGATGAAGATATTCCTGGATTATCCCGAGGTCCCTAAATCCTTTGACAAGTGTCCTTGTAAGAGACACACAGGGAGACAGAGAGGAGGCAACGTGACCAGCAGAGACTGGAGCAACACAAGCCAAGGGACCCACCTGAAGCCCCCAGAAGCTGGAAGCTGCAGAGAATGGCGTCTTCCCTAAAGCCCTGCCAAGCAACACGGCCCCCTATGGGACTGCCAACTTCTAGCCTCCAGAACTCTTAAGAGAATAAACTTCAGGTGTTCTGTGTTAAGCCAACATGTTTACAGTAATTCGTTAAAGCAGCCACAGAAAGCTGATATACTCCTCCCTGCAACGAATAACAGAATGGGTGAGGAACCTGCAATTCCATCATTTATTCCAAATATTGGCTGACAACAACCACTATGAAACGCCACATGAATTCTAGGGACTCGGAGATGAGCCCAACGGACACAGGGCTGTGTGTCACAGAGCTTGTTCCCATGGCTCTCGCCTGGCCTGGAAAGGAGGCTGGCCATGTGCAGAAATACCCACTCAGCCAGTGCCCTTCCCAGCTGCTACCAGCCCATGACAGGACCAGTAGACACAAGGACGGACCGAGTCCCCATCCCCCTCAGAACGATGTGCTGGGCACACTTCCTGTCAGAGGGAGAAGCACAAACCCCAAACTTTTAGCCTGCCCACGTGCCAGCTCAGAAGTTGCAACTCACAGAAGGGTCCTGCTGACCTAACCAACACACTTCTAGCTTTTGAAAAAAGCCAGATTTTTACCATACATTTCCTGGCTCCTGAGCCAACATTCCCTTAACAGGGACGTAAAATGGAGCTTCACACACCCTAACTGGTTTTTCCAGTGTCCTCCGCCTTCTTCCTTTCCTTCCAAGGAAAAATGTAGCCAGCTCCAGCATGAGGCCCAAGGCCCAAGTGCTCACCACCCTGGGTTTATGGGTGCCCCAGAGCCCAATTAATACTGATCTGCAGCTCTGCAGGGCAACCCCAGCTCATGCAAACCGAAGGCTCCTCCTCCATCCAGGGCACTTTCTTGAGCCTGAGTACAGAGTCTGGAATCAGTCCTAGTTAGGTGGGGTCCTAGGCCAGGGGCTAGGCCTCTACCTGCCTTGGAGACCTGACCCATGCACTTCCTCAATGCCTCTGCCACCACCCATCCTTGTCCCTTCTTTCTGCATGCACACTTTGTGGAGCCCCTCCCTCCCTGCCTGCCCCGAAGCCAACACTGCTGGGGCCAGGCCCACCTTCCCAAGCCCAGCTCTCACACAGGGTGGTGCCATCAGAAGGCCGTGGTCCCTGCTCACACACACTGATGAACAAGGTCACAAAAGCAGAATTGACCCGGGGCACAGGGGTACCTCTCTGCTCGGCCAGCATCATTGTGGGACATGGGTGGGAGCTACGAGAGTGGGCTCTGGGAAGGCAGAGTATGTCTGTTCTGCTCACCACTGCACTGTCTGACACACAGCAGGAATCAACAAGTGCGCAAATATGATTTCATATTCTTTACCATGCTGCTCTGTGCTACGACCATAGGGTTTGCAAAACTAAGACCCAGTCTCACCTTCAAAGGCAACAGTCTTCTGGAGTGTTATCATACCACACAGGAAAAGCACTTATATAGGGCAGAATTTGGAAAATCTAAGAGACAACAAAGATCCAAAGTTGGGCAACACTCACAGAGAATGCTGAGGGAGGAAGGGTGACAAAGGTTTGAAGCGGGAGATAACACTGGAGATGGACTTTGAAGAGTGCGCAGGACTCCTGTTGTGGAGGGGATGAATGAATGAGCAAGTAATCCCAAGCAAAGCTGAGGCAAGGTGGTGGGAGGGGAAAGGTGTGCCTCTGGGGAGCAAGAAGTAGCAGCTTCCATTCACTGGCTTACATAATGGCAAAGTCCTGCTTGGGATTAACTCATCCAAACCTAAGCATAAGTCAATAGCTTGAGACCAGGGCAGCTTAGGATCGTGAGCCCCACTGAGGGGAGGTGGCAGAGGGTCAGAGAGATTACCTGACTTGGGCAAGCTTGCACAACTACAAAGTGGCAGAGCCAGGAGCAGAAGCAGTCTTGTTTCCAGAACCTACCACATCCTCCCTGGTGGGGATCATTTGCTGGGCAGAGGCCATCTGCAGTTCTACATGATTCTCTCTCAACTTCTCTCTTCTGGATGGTATCAGGTTCCCTCCTGCATCCTGACCGAAGTTTGCCTATAGCATTTCATGGCATAGAAACCTTCCCCATCCCAGGACAAGACAGGTTTTTTTCCATCCTTCCTTCTTCTCTCTAGGATTAGCAATAAAGAGGATTCCTGGGATGACCAAATCAACCTGCTGGGTGATCCTGGATATAGCATGTTGGCTCCATTTCCTAGTCTATAAAAGATTCTGTTTCCCAGGGTGCCTGACTGGCTCAGTCGGTTAAGTATCTGCCATCGGTTCAGGTCATGATCCTGGGGCTCCTGGGACTGAGCCCCGTGTCAGGTTCCCCGCTCAGCAGGGAGTCTGCTTCTCTCTCCCCCTCTACCCATCCCTCTCATGTTCTCTCTCTCTCAAGAAATAAATAAAATCTTTTTAAAAACCCTATAAAAAAATAGTCTGTTTCCCACATTCTAAATAACAATCTGGGAAGAAAAACAAGCACTACAGGAAGTGAGAGGAAAAGCCTGTTCTAATTTTCCGAATTGTAAAATGTGGCAAAAGAAAAAGAAGTTGGTCCTAAAATCAAGGAAATAGGGTAGTAAGTAACTGTCATTTAGTTTCTGTGCAGTTACATGTCAGAACACAGCCAAGCATGGCCCATTATGTGCACTACTTGATTTAGTTCTCTCGAGAGTCCTAGGAGGAAAACCCATTATTGCCCCCATGTTACAGATGAGGAAATTAAAATTAAGGTCTGGAGAAGTTAAGAATCTTGGTGAAGATCCAAGCTGGGTCTGTCAGACTCCAAAGACTGACCACTTAGCCGAACTACTGCATCCGATCTCCAGCAGCTTCACAGGTCCCTTCTGATTCTAACATTCAAAGAGTCCATCTATTACGCTTCCTTCTGAATTTCTTCATATTCATCGTTTTTATGACCCTCCCTCTCCCACACACTTAAAGCCTCCCCTTCCCTTACAGCTCAAATCCCAAATTCCCTCTGACCTCAGTTCCCGGAAGTAAGATGCACCTTCGAAGTCTGGTGGACACAGAACCACACTGTGGCGTAAGGTCTGGCACTTGTTTCCTCATGATCAACTAGTCTCCCTGAAACACATATTCCTATTCCATTTAAAATACTCCAAAGAGATAAGCTTACAGAACCTAAAACCGTGTCATTTTTGGAATGGAAACAAACAGACCAAAAAAAAAGAGTAAACCCAGAAACAGACTTTTAGATACTTGGAAACTTGATCTATGACAGTGAGAAAAACACAGACTTTTTTTTTTACACAAGATTTTTATTTATGTATTTATTTGACAGAGAGAGGGGGAGCCGGGGGAGTGAAAGAGAGAGAAGTAGGGTTCCCGCCTAGCAGGGAGCCCCCAATGCAGGGATCATGACCTGAGCCAAAGACAGACACTTAACACCTGAGCCACCCAGGTACTCCAAAACACAGACTTTTTAACAAGTGTGGGATATCCATTTGGGGGAAAAAAATCCCTACCACACACCATGTATAATAAATTAATTCTAGGGGTGCCTGGGTGGCTCAGTGGGTTAAGCCTCTGCCTTCGGCTCAGGTCATGATCTCAGGGTCCTGGGATTGAGTCCCGCATCGGGCTCTCTGCTCAGCGGGGAGCTTGCTTCCTCCTCTCTCTGCCTGCCTCTCTGCCTATTTGTAATCTCTCTGTCAAATAAATAATAAATAAATTAAAATTCTAGGTGAATGAAAACCATAAAATAAAAGCAAAACCTTAACATTTCTAAAGAAAATATGAGATTCTTTCATGACCGTGGGGTAGGAAATGATTTTTTGAAGTAGACACAGATACACAAAAGGAAAAATTATGTCCATTTTATTATATAGAAAACAATGCTAAAATTAATACTGAGACACTTGTGAAAATGCCAGGGGGCGGGGTGCCTGGGTTGCTCGGTTGGTTGAGCATCTGACTCTTGGTTTCAGCTCAGGTCATGAGCCCAGGCTTGTGGAGTCAAGCCCCACACCATGCTCATGCTCCGTATGGAGTTTGCTTGTCCCTCTCCTCTGTTCCTCCCCCACACACTCATGCTCTCTCTCTCTCCCCCTCCCTCAGATCAATCTTAAAAAGAAGGAAAAGGAAAGGGAAATGGAAAGGGAAAAGGCAGAGGAGAGGGAAGGGGAGCAGAGGGGAAGAAGGAAGGAGGAAAGGAAAAGTAAAGGCCAGGGGCGCTTTCAACAACGACATAGTCTCTTTAAGTGGAACGACCTGGAAAACTGAGCCATAATAACCACCTTATGGAAAGAGAAAATGATCAAGACACACACAGAGAGATGCTGGTCTCTACAAGCATGCACGGTAAGCAAAGTAAGGTAAGATACCATCTTACCTCCACGGAGGGGTAAAAATTACATTCTGACCGTATAAAGCATTGATTACAATGCAGAGAATGGGTATGCTCAGGCACTGTTGACAGAGTATTATACTGATATAACCATTTTGGAGAAGTCTGGCAAGAAAGAGTTTCATTAAGGATATACAAACCCTTCAGTCAAGCAAATCCTATTCCAGGGGCACAGCCTAACAAAGCACCTGATGTGTGTTAGGAGACATAAAAATTGCTCCCCGCAGCCTCACTTATCATGGGGGAAAACTGTCAACAATCTATATATCCAGTACGAGGAAAGAAGATAAGGTAATTCTTTTATTTGATTTAGAATGAGTTTCATTCTAACTGCACATAGCATTTAAAATGAGCACTCCATGTAGATAAGTAGAGAGACATACCAACACGGAGAAATCTCAAAAGTCGTAATATTAAGCAAAAAAAGTAGGTACATAGTAAAGACACCTGGCTGGTTCAGTCAGTATAGCATGCGACTCTTGATCTTAAGGCTGTTAGGCTCAAGACCCACAATGGGTGTAGAGATTATTTAAAAATAAATTATTTTTTTAAAAAGGTTTATAGGGACACGTAAGAAACTACTTATGTAAACTCTGAAGAAAAAAAAAATGATGCTGTTAGTTTTTATGGCTAACTACACAAGGAAGTAAAACTAAGAATCTGCATGGAGATTCCAACCCACGCCAACATTTCAAACCAACACCAACTTCACAGGGGGTTTTTGCTTCCAAGGAGGGAGGAAAGGCTTCAGAAACAGGTGAGGTCAGAAGCAAATCTGGCACAAGGCTGAATGAAAACTACATTGGGCACATGAGTATTTGTTCCCTTGTTCTGTGTGGTATTCAACTGATATGAAATCCACACACACACACACACACGACTGAGTGGCAGGAGGACACTTCGGGTGGCTGTCATCTGCGCTGCGTCCCTTGGACCCCAACACAGGGCAGTCATGGCGCCTGCCCCACCCCCCACCCGTGCAGTGCCAGTGACGTGCTGCACAGAGGACATTCAGAGACGCTGGCAGGCAGAGCCTTGACCGCACTCATTTATTTACACACCACTCCCCAATTCTGGCACTCAAATAAACTGCCTGTAAGTGATGAGCCTATTTACTTAATCAGCCCACTTTTTAGTTTTTAAAACTGTGTATCATAGCTGCGTACAGAAAATCATCAGCACTTACCATAAATAAATAGCAACTAAAAAATGAGAGAGAGAGATGGCATCTCCCATGGTTCTTCTGCATACTCCCCAAATTCCTAGGGAAGCCAGTCAGCACCACCCAGGTTTGGAGCCTGGGCTCATAGCTAGACCCACCACTGAATCGCTCCACTTGTGAGCCTCAGTTTCCCCATCTCCACGATGTGGACAACATGGTGCTTAAGGCAGAGGGCTGTTGGGAAGCCCTCATCTGACAGTGAGTGGTGCACAGGTCTAGGGCTGGGTCTCGGACCTCCCTGCGGTGAGGATGCTGGCAGACAGCACTCTGCCGCAAGGCCTGCCAGCTGGTGGTGGTCCTTCTTCAGCCTCCCCCAAAGCCATCAGGGCAATTCCCTCTGCCCCGGCCCCACATTCTATGTTGGAGCTGTTCAAGGCCTTTTAAAAGCCAGCGGGAAGGAGCCCCAGGGTCAGCACCTGAAGATGCACACTAGGCCTCAGCAGGCAGCCCCCAGGCCAGCCCAGCCCAACCCAGCCCAGAGAAGCTGAGGTGCCAGGAGCTGAAGGAGGGGAGGTCAGAGGCTCCACATCCCCCTCCCCACTCTGACCCCCAGTGAGCCTCCCACCTTGGCACTCCAGCTTTAGTCCTCAGGGAGCAGTGAGGGGCCCCTCAGCTGGCCTGAGACTCAGTTGGGTGCTGGGCCACACCCCCAAAAATGGTTTGGAGCCTGCCAACGGGCCCTGATGCCATTCCCAAGGGTGCAGAATCTTCCCTCTACTGCAACCTTAAGACTATGGCCAGCCTCGGCCCCTTACCCTTCCTCACCTCCACCTCACACGGGAAGCAGCAGAAATGGAAGGAGGAGGGCAAGGATGGCGTGGCATGGAACAGAAACCTGCTCCCCCAGAGGGATGTGGCCACTTCACACTGCGCCCAGTCCGGATAGGTGTTCAACAGACCTTCGTTCTCTCTCTCTTCCCTCACAAGCCGTAATTTCTAATATCTTCTAGCTCAGACATCAGCCAACTTCCACCCCCCAAGGGCCAGACAGTAACTAGGTTCCGCCTCATGGGCCACAGGATAATCTGCCACAACTCCTCGACTCTGCCACTGTAACACGGAAGCAGCCATAAACGTGGGAATGAAGGGGTGTGAGCTGTGTTCCAATAAAACTTTACTTATAGACATTGAAATCTGAATTCTTATATAAGGTTCACTTTTTCTGCTGACCTCTTCCTCCCAACTTCTTCTGAGGCTTTTGCAGCTTTGCCCCTTGGCTTTCTTGCACAATGCCTAAGTCAGAGCTCCTCGACTGGACTGGAAGCTCTGAAGGAGAGAACAGCTACTCATTTACCTGAATTGGGTGTGTGCACGCAAACACACACACACACCACCACCATCAGCACCACCACCACAGCACTGGCACGGGACAGGCTTGTAATTAGTGGTGGCAGAATTTGATACTAAACTCCCTAAAGCAGGTAACAGAGCTAGAACTAGTCAGCCAAAACAAGAAGAGCGTGAAGACATGTCGGCCTCCCTAAATGGTCAAAGAAATGCCAAGTGCCAGTAATGCCAAGCCGGTTTCATATATCAGACTGCCAAAACTGTGACTGCTAGCGTCCCCAAACGACAAAATACAGGGCAGCCCACACACGTGCTGGAGGTGGGAGCCTCCTGGACATTTTGACATACCTATCAATACTGAAGATACACACAGTCTATGATAGAAATGCCCCATTAAAAACTTGCTGAATCATACTCACACGTGATTACACTTTATTTTTAAATGTTCTACACATCCCCTTATTATCTGAGCCTAAGATAACACATCTCACAGTAGATAGAAAAGGACCCTTCCCAGGGCACCTGGGTGGCTCAATGGGTTAAAGCCTCTACCTCCGACTCAGGTCATGATCCCAGGGTCCTGGGATCGAGCCCCACATCAGGCTCTCTGCTCTCCAGGGAGCCTGCTTACTCCTCTCTCTCTGCCTGCCTCTCTGCCTATAAATAAATGAAATCTTTAAAAAAAGAAGAAAGAAAGATAGGAAAGGACCTCTCCCTCTTAAATTCTTTTTTTTTTTTTTTTTTAAGATTTTATTTATTTATTTGACAGAGAGGCAATCAGAGAGGGAACACAACCAGTGGGAGTGAGGGAGAGAGAAGCAGTCTCCCCACTAAGCAGGGAACCTGATGTGGGTCTCGAACCCAGGACCCTAGGATCATGACCTGAGCCAAAGGCAGATGCTTAACGACTGAGTCACCCATGCACCCCCTTTCCCTCTTAAATTCTATACATCTTAAGCATTAACTTTGTGGAAGACGGAATATATGACACGTGAATTTGAAAAACATACAAGACAAAGAGTAGAGAGTGCCTCGTACTGTTCCAGACATGTAACAGATATATCCACAGTCACAGTGATTGGTATTTTTTCTTCGTCTGTCAGGCCAGTACCCAATACCCAACCAGAGAGATGGGCATTTGGGGAAAACAGTCTATCCACCAAGCAGAACACCAAACACGTGCAGGGGAGGGCAGATACAGGGAGGTTCCTTCCAGGAGGGAGACCACCCTGAACACCCACAGGAAAATACCACTGTGCCCATTTTAGAGGTGAGGATACCAAGGTGAGGATACCATTACCTCTAGAGAGGTAATGATGTACCTCAGGTGACGCTGCAAGTTAATGGCAAAAACTCAACAGCCTGTGACCCGGCCCAGGACAAGAGACAGGAGGGCAGCTGGGGTCAGGTCAGATGCCCTGGAGTTGAGCCTAGACCCTCCCACGTCCTGGCAAGTTCTCGAACCTCCCTGCATCTTCCCCTCATCTGCGAATGGTCGTGCGATTAAGCAAGAGAGCATGCCTCCGGCCCGGCACACAGCGAGTGCGCTCCACGTGCTCCACGAGCTCCACCAGCACTGGCCACCACCAGCACTTGCTAAGGAGCACAAGACAGGCTCTCAGGCTCTCAGCCCCATCCCTGCACTTCCCACCGTACTCAGCTGTAACACAGATGGGCCCCTCCAGCCCTCAGGACAGCTCCACACACCCAGAGACCCGGCCACCCAAGGCTACCCAAGGTCACACAGTCAGGAGGCAACCCAACTGGGACCCGACCTGGGACGACTCCATCAGGGCCACCAGTCTCTTCCCGGCTGTCTGGGGGAGGAGCGGGAAGGGCTGGGTGCCCAGAGCAGGCCCCACCCTGCCTGCCTCCCCCGGGGCCCTGCCTGCTCGTGCCCTGGTTGAGCAGCGGGGTGCCCTGGCTGAGCAGCTCTGCCCAGCGAGCGGAACCCTGCGCAGGGCCTCCTGCCCGGATCGTGGTGTTCCCAAGAACAAGAGGCAATTGCCCGGGGCCAGCCAAGATTTAAGGCTTGTTTACTTTCCAACAGTTACTGCTTTGGGTAATTAATGCTACATAAAACATGATGGGAGGCCATCACTGCATCAGAGGTGGGAGTGCTGGCCACCACCAACGCTGTAGTCCCGTCAGGTGCAGGGAGCCCAAGTCTGCTTACATGGGGCCCGGCACAGGGCACTTGATCCATCCCCGCCTGGGTGTGCTATCATGCGCATGTGTCAGCACGGAGCACTCAACACCGGCAGGCTTCCATGAAAAGGCTTTGCCATCCACATACTCAGGTCTTGATCCTGATGGCCTGTTGCCTGTGTGACCTTGGGCAGGGCACTTAACCTCATAGCCACTGCAGTCAGGGACCAGGCACCCTGCCCAGCACACAATGGCTCCCTTCCTTACGGACAGTAAGTATGTGTGTGTGTATATACAGAAGTAAAGGTCTCCATGTCTCAGGAACTCTCCAGAGAAGGGGCCGCTCCCAGGGCTGGAACAGGGGAAATGCAAGACGCTCGACGGCATCGTACAAGTGCCAAAATCGAGGACAGCCTCAGGAAAAGGACAGAGGCACGTCAAGGCAACACAGAGGCCAATCTGAAGGAGCTCCCACTGGCCACTGCTGGAACAAACTGGGCAAGAACAGAGAAACAACGATGCTGAGTTCCAACACAGGGAATAAAGTAGATATTCACAAGTCCGTACTGATGTAGTAGATAAGTGAATGCATGAATTAATGGTAAAGAAGAAAAAGCTCCTTCTTATAAGAGCATTCTATATGGTAGGAAAGGGATGCAGACAAAGGGACATAAACAGAGAATGACCACTAAGCAAATGCTACACTAAAAACTGATGCAAAAAACGACCAATTACTGGGTGCCACAATAGTGGGCACAGGTTTGAGGATAATCAAGACATCAGCATAGTCTCCAATTATTCCCCCCACCCCAAGATATTTATTGATTACAAAGGGGAAAATACCAACTTTGCAGCGAAGAAACCTGGCAGCCCCCCTAAGTCATCAAGGTTAGCACCACCAGCCAGGAGACAGATCAGCATCACAAGCCCCTGTAAACGATGCACCAGCTGGGGCAGAACGCCAGTTCTGCAGCATCCTTCCCAAAAAGGCAAACCTCACTCTCACTATTTAAAAACATCAGACAAACCAAAATTGAAGGCATTCTAGCAAGTAACTAAGCAGTAAAAGCACCAGTAAGCGCTCTTTAAGCATGAAGGTCACAGAAGACAAGGGAAGACTAAGGGATTGTCACTGATTACAGGGGACCAAAGGGACACAACAAAATGCCACACGAGGGGTGCCCGGGGGGCTCAGTCAGTTAAGTGTCTGACTCTTCATTCAGCTCAGGTGGTGATCTCAGGGTCATGAGATCAAGGCAGTGACACTGGGGCTCGTGCTCAGCAGAGAGTCTGCTTCTCTCCCTCTCCCTCATCACCCCCCACTTTCTCTCAAATAAATAAGTAAGTAATTTTTTTAAATGCCATGTGAGATCCTGACTTGGATCCTGAACAGAAAAGGGACAGCACTCAAGACATTGGTAAAGTGCAAGACCGTATTCCACCAAAGTAAGTACTTGGTTTCAACCATGACCATGTTTGTATATGATATTATTATGAGAAGCTGGGCAAAGGGTACCTAAGAATCCTGGTACTGTTTGACACTTTGTACCTCTTAATCCCCATTGACACTTTAAGTATAAAATTATTCTCTTCTCCCTCCCCAAAATGCTCTGGATGCCCCAGTTCCCCCGAACTGTGGAGAGCAGACCTAGGTGCGACCCAGGGATGGTCTTGCACGTAAGCACTGCTGGCTGATTCTAAACCAGGGGCCTCTGGGCCCTGGGACATTTGCTAAACAATTTCTAAAAACTGCCTGATACGCTCTCAGTACTCGGCATAGTATCTCTTTTTCCTATTTTGTTTCCTATTTGGTTATTGTTGGTTCACAGGAAATTCATTAATTTGTATGTTGAGCTTGTATCCAGCTACACTGCTGAACTGAATCCTGAATCTATTATAATGAGCAATATTTAAATGCAGACTGTCAACCCAGTTTGAGTTAACTAGTAAATTTGAGGGTAAGGTAAATTAAATGGTAACTGCATACACTTCAACGTAATATAATGGTTCTTGCAGATTAATAAGCAAAAGAACAACAGAAAAATGAGCAATGGATATAAATGGCCAGTTTTTGGCAAAAGAAATTTAAAGGCTTCTAAACATGTAAAAAGCTGTTCAGTCACACCCATAATACTTAGAAATTAAGTAAATGCAAATTAAAATAAGGAGCTTGGGGTGCCTAGTTGGCTCAGCTGGTTAAGCATCCAACTCTTGATCTCAGCTCAGGTCTTCACCTAGGGTCCCAAGTTCAAACTCTGTGTTGGGCTCCATGCCCATGGAGCCTACTTAGAAAAACATAAAAATAAAAAATAAACGAGCTTACTTCCTATGTGCATAGTAGAATGGTTTGATCTGTCAAACCCAGAGCCCAGACATGGATGTAGAGAAACAGGCACCCTCCTCCTGTTCAGGTGCTAAGGATATGAACATAAATTACTAGAACAAAGGACAGTAAAGAGTAGAAATCCCAATCTCTAAGATAAGGTCAGAACTGTGACTCACTCGGGCACCTCCCTCTGAGGCCTGCCCTGCACCACATCCTGGGCTGAGGTGTTCACGTGCCCTTTATTGGCCCAAGATTTTGGAGGTAGGAGCCAGACTTCCTGGTCATTCATATTCCGTACCCCTGACACCTGGCCCTGAGCAGCCCCATTTTGTGTCTCAGCCTCTGGTGAGATGAAGGACTTTGTAGTCCTTGTTCATGCAGCCCCAAGACAACCTGGGCCTCTCCTCTCCCCTTACCCACCCAGGCCTTCCTGAAGAGCCTGCATCTAGGACTGAGCTCCAGGAACAAACTATTCCACTTCAGCCTCTGCTTACAGGGTGGAGAAAGGGAGAGGGTGGGAGCAGCCATGCCTACCGAGAGGCCAGCTCTCGGGCCACATCCCAGCCAGGGGAGCATAAGACCTGGCCAGGCCAACCGTTCCTTCCCTGGGAATGCCAAACTCGAGCCAGGGAAATGACAGCACTGACCCTCTGGGTGGCTAAGCTGAGGATTTATATTCTCAGAAGCTCTTGGTGGTCTTACTGTCTGCCCTCTGGCTATGGAAGCAAGGAAGCTGGGAGGCACAGAGAAATAAGGCAAATCCCTGGAGAACAACAGCCAAGAGAGTCAGAGAATTCTCATGGTATTCAAGCCTCTGGCTTTAGTCTGCTCCTGCCCAGCTCTAGCCATGCCTTGAGGGTCCCTGCGCTGTGTGATGCCGGCAGACAGCCAACAGTGGCCACCAGAAGAGACCTTATACCATCCAAGAGATGGCCAATAACAAGTGCCGGATGGGGGGAAACCAAACCTACATGCTCCTAGCAACACAACAGGGGGCAACTGCTCTGGAAAATGGGTCTGGCCATTCCTCCAAAAGTTAAGCGGAATCCCTGTAGGACCCATAAATTCCGCTCCTAGATACATTCACAAGGGAAATGGAAATACAGATCCACGCAAACACTTGCACGTCAATATTCACAGCAGCCTGTTCATAACAGGCCAAGAGGCAGAACAACCCAAACACCCACTCACCAAAGAATGGATGATTAATATCAGGTGTGCCCATACCGTGGAGTATTATTCAGCAATGAAAAAGAATGCAGTTCTGAATCAAGCTACAGCATGGACGTCCCTTGAAAACATTATGCTAGGGGTATCGGGCTAGCTCAGGTGCTGCAGTGTGCAACTCTTAATCTCAGGGTCGTTGAGTTTCAGCCCCACACTGGGTCTATGTAGAAATGACTTAAATATCAAATCCTTAAAAAAAAAAAAAAGTTATGCTAAGTGAAGGCAGTCAGTCACAAAAGACCGCCATTTATACGATGCCATTTATATGAAGTATTCGCAACAGGCAACTTTTTAGAAAGCAGAGAGTGGCTGCCTCTGGCTGGGGGAGGGGAGGAGGGAGATAAGGAAGACCAACTGCTTGCTAATAGGTACAGAGCTTCTTTTAAGAGGGACAAAGTGTTCTTAAATTAGTGGTGGTGTCATATGTGTAGTTGAATATATTTAAAGCCAAGGATTGTGTACTTTAAATGGGTGGATTATATGGTATGTGAATTGCATCCCAATAAAACTGTAAAAACAGAGACCAGATTGAAGTAGCACTCTGTGACCTGGGGCAAGTCACACAGCCTCTCTGGGCCTCAGTTTACTCACCTGTAACACAGTGGGGAGATCAGGCTAGATCAGTACTTTTCAAACTTTAATATGTGTCCTAAATCATCCATTAACTTATTAATATGTAGGTTCTAATTCAGTTGTCCTGCAGTAGACCCAAGATTCTTTCTTTCTTTCTTTATTTCTTTCTTTTTTAAGACTTTTATGAGAGAGAGAGCGCACAAGCAGGGGGAGCAGCAGGCAGAGGGAGAAGCATGCTCACCACTGAGCAAGGAGCCTGATGTGAGACTCAATTCCAGGTCCCTGGGATCATGACCTGAGCCCAAGGCAGACACTTAACCAAATGAGCCACCCAGGCATGCCAAGATTCTTTATTTGTAACAAGCTTTTCAGATGATGCTGGTTCTTGGAGCACATTTTCAGTAGCAAGGCAGAGATGAGATCTTTAACCTCTCAACCCTAATTCCTTTAGAAATCAACTCTTTGCCCACCTCTGTGAATTCTGAGAGCATGTGCAGTCCTTCCCATTTAAGACTCATAGGGTCTTCTAACCAGCCACATGGAAGCTTCTGCGGAATGAACACTGGCTAGAGTGGCAGAAAAGATTAACAACCTCCCAAGTCGGCCTGAGCAGAGAGCACCCAGTGGGCACAGGTGAGGTTCTCAAGCTATAAGCCAAGAGTCAGGCAGGACCCACATTTGCCTTGCAAGATCCAATCCCCCGTTTCTGGAAAGAAGGAGGTGGAGAATAGCAATGCCCTCAACACAGTGGCAAACAAACCCTTGCACACCTAAACATCAATCTTTGGGGTATTTAGTGAAAAGCCATTCACCATTCCTTAGTGAAAAGCCACTGTCACAGTAGGAACCATGAACTCCAAGAGTCTCTGACGTTGATGGCCCAAGGACCAAATACCACCTTTCAGCTACTCCTGAGAGAAAACAGGATTGCACTTGAAGATAATGTCAAGGGCACACTATACATGTTGACAAGTTGATCCCTCCCTCCAGACCTCAGTTTCCCCCATCAATAAGAGGGGGTTGGATAAGATGCCCCTCAAGGTACCCATGGGTGAAAGCAGAAGGTAGGAAGAAACGCCAGCTGGCCATCTCTGGCCTCCAACCAAGATAACACCAACCCACCCAAGCAATGCGTCTCTTTGCTAGAGAGCTTAACAAGAAGAGTATCCCACAGGGACCTGCTGGAGGAACACAGAGCCCTGAGAAATATGAGGTAGGAACACCAGTTTCTAAGTAATTCCAGGAACATTTTTTCATCTCCCAGTGACCTCTACAGACTCTAAAACTGTCAAGCCCAGGGTTTGGCAGCTGAGAGTTCTGGGCTCACACCTGGCCCTGTCCTAGCAGGATGAAACATTTCATCTTTACTTGGGCCTCCTTCCTTCTCTTGTGAAATAAAGGGATTGGAACAACCATAGCAGCTACTTGGGTGGGGGGGCTCCTTTAAAACCAGAAAAATGCAAAACACCTTCATTCAGAGCAGAGAATCGGCACACATTCTTCTAAGTCGTAATTCTAACCATAGTTCAGTGGCCCCCAAAACCTGACTCAGGGGCCATTTTCCAAAGAACAAAGTGGTTCTTCCTACCTGGTCTACCTACCTGCTCTCCTCCCCTCTGAATAGCCATGGGAGGGAACAGCCAAACTTAGCAGTGGCGGGTACTAACATTTATTGAGACCCAGGGATCTGCCTGGCATTTCAATATGATCACCTTCCTACGGTGTACCATACAAACTCTAACCTTTTCCACCTGTGCTTTGGCGAGAGCAAAGTCCGTTAACCCTGGTACCCATCCCTCAGCCTTACTGATGGTCTGTTCCCACCGCCAAGCACTTGTTTGCTTTAGGAGTAGGACACTCAGGGCCCTGGCTGGCAGCTGTAGCCCAGAGGCAGACCGCAGTGCCCTCTGGGGCCAGGGAGAGTCTGCCTGTGTCCACAGAAGTGTCACTGCTGCTGGACAGGTGGCAGCTGGTCTGAATTATGGGCACAAGGATCAAATCTGTTTGGGTCCCCCTGGAAATTGTGATTATGTGCTACTTTGATTTTACACTCAAAAGCCAAGCAAGGTACACTGCAGGAAACAAGCTAGCCCAAAGATTTTCTGCCCAAGTGAAAGAATTTGTCAAGTCAGTGAGCAGATGAACTGTATTATGGAAGCATGTCGGGCCCTCCCTGCAGTGGGTGGGAGAAGTCTTCCTGCCTGGCAGCACATGGCAAAGATACAAACAGGTGCACATCTTCACTGGGGAACAGGGCAGACCTCCCTGCGAGCAGAAAAGCGAGTCCCCCAGAATTTCATCCCATGGAGTGATGACGGCTCTCCTGGAAGGACAGAGATGGTCACTCACAGAAACATCAATACCCTTCCAGTCCCATGTCCTTAAAGACATCTCCAAAGAATGCTGAACATCGATGGAAAGAATGAATGGTTCTGATGAAACTGGTCAGCTTCAGGAAAGCCAAAAGCATCCTTGCCCACAGAGATGCTAAAGAAGAGAAAAGAGGGCAGCAGAAAGAATAAAGCCAGTGGGTTCAGCATCTGACTCCTGGTTTTGGCTCAGGCCAGGATCTCAGGATTGAGGGATCCAGCCCCACATGGGGCTTCTTGCTCAGGGAGGGAGTCTGACTGAGGTTCTCTCTCCCTCTGCCCCTCCCCTTCCCCTACCCTCCAACCCCCATGCACTTGAGAGCTCTTTCTCTCAAATAAAATAAACCTTTAACAAAAAAAGGGAGGGGCACCCGGGTGGCTCAATCAGCTAAGCATCTGCCTTCCACTTAGGTCAGGATCCTGGAGTCCTGGGATGGAGCCCTATGTCTTCCTTCCCCTGCTTCTCCATCTCCCTCTGGCCCTCACCCCCCCCAACCCCCGCACAGCCTCATGCACTCCTGCACTCTCTCTCTACAAATAAAATCTTTAAAAAAATAAAAAATAAATAAAAGAAAAAAGTGACCACAAACCCACACACACAGAGAACAGAAGAGGGATGATAAAGGGAGCCAGCTACAATCTCTGAGATGATCCCCCCCCCTCCTCCTTAGAGAAAAGATTACAGGAATGACAGCAATGCGGCATCCGGCAGAAAGTCAGAAAACAGATACCAAGATGATCAGAGGTCATTTTGAAGAAACTCAACGACGCTATTAACAACGCTTCCCTAAACGGTCGAGAGAGAGAAAACCCCGAGTACTTCATGAGGGACATGAAAACCGCGCACCTAGCGTGTGCAGTTCAAAGCATCTGCCTGCAGTGTGGAAATGGGGTGGGGGGGAGGCACGACAACACACCACAGGACCTGGGAGAGCTCCAGCTGCCCCAACACCCTCACATGCACTCTGCAGAGAACCATGGGGAGGGGCACGTGCTGCTGAGAACCAGGCCAGCTTCCCTAGGTGCACAAGAAGGGTCAGGCTCCTGTAGGAAGACAGTCAGAGACCTGGAGAAATCCACGGTGGATCAGCTCACATGCGCCAACAGCTCAGCAAATGGGCTGGTGGTTGTGCAGACAGAGAAAGCTCCCTCCTGGAAGAAAATGAATGGTTGAATTCAAGTCCAAGAGGTAGCTTTTTTCCAAGCAGCTCCTTAGCAACCGCTCTTCCACAGGCAGCCCAGGGCGGCGCCCAAGGTCACCTATTAAATGGACCTTGCTCTGTCCTCTAGGGCCTCCTCGCTGACCCCAGAGGACAGAGCAAGTGTTCCTTTCATATGCAAATCAACCAGTCAGACAAGACACCACAAGACACCTCACCACACCGCCTCCTCCAAGGGCTTTAGCCCACCCCGTCCCCACCTGAACAACTGCAGGGCCAGGGACCAATGGGACAAGCCCTAGGCCCCAGAGCCATTCCTAGGCCTCTTTGCTCAGCCTCACCCTCTCTCCTTCCCCTGGGCACAATAGAGGCTCTAGTCCAAGTTTCCCCCTCAATCTCTCTGCCTCTCAACCCACCCTGGTGCTTCCCTGTGGAGCCCTGCATGGGGGGTGCCCCCTCCTCTGGAGGGCAGGGACAAACACACTATCTTTCAATGGCAATTGTCTCCTTATCTGTTGGCCTCACAGTGCCTGAAAAACAAGAAAACCTGCATTGTAAATCGATTTGGCCATCCCCCAGCATCGTGCCCCTCCGGAGCTAGTGGGGTCAGCGAGGAAGGTGGGACCCAGGGTGCTGGGCAGAATGGACCCGAGGGCCATCCTCTGAGCCCCTGCAAGCATGGCATCTGAGCCATCTTCCCACTCCCAATTCGCTCTGACTGAGCCCTAAGTCCTTTAAGTGTGTCCCCAACATGAGGCTGCACTGTTCTCATTTCTGATACGGTGCTTCCAGAGTACGGACGGTATTAACATCATTCTTGTTTTGTTTAAAGAATTATTTCAGAGACAGTGCACAGGTGGGGGAGGCTGTGGAGAGGCAGAGGGAACCCAACACAGGGCCCCATCCCAGGACCCTGGGATCCTGACCTGAGCTGAAGGCAGGCACTGAGCTAACTGAAACTACCCAGGTACCCCTAACATAATTCTTGTGAATATATCATTCCCAGTTCATTGGACGCTCTGGAATCAGACTGTGTAAATGTTACATGTTAATTAATGGTCCATTCAAGTCTGATATAACCAGGGGACCTCTGAAACACCAAAAATCCTTTCTCTATGCTGTGAGCTGAGATAAAGCAATCTGTACAACTAACCTCATATTCAGTTCAATAAATGTTCGTTGGTTGGAAAATCAAACAAACAAACAACAAAAAAAATCCAATCAGCAACCACACTCCTGGCTGGCTCACTTATTAGTATTTTTATTAGTTTAGTCATTCACAGATGAATCATGAAGAACTAACATTTGGGATAGTATTTGTTCCTTATTTTGGTGTTTTTTGTTTTTTGGTTTTTTTAACCTGTGTGACCATGCCATTTATAAAATTCTTTGCTGATTAAACATTTCTAAATTTTATGTACCCAAAATAAAATGACCTTGTGTAGCAAAAACAAACAAAAAATAGCAGCAAGTATTTCATTTAATTCCCAAAACACCCCCCCAAAGCTGGTGTTAGGCCTTCCACAGAAAACACGGGCTGACAACAGGTTCAGTGAGCTGGGAAAGAAGCCTACAGAGCCAGAACCAGAACCAGGGCACAACTGAATCGAAAATTCCCGATTTTTTATCTGCCACCGAGTTTCAAAGAAAGGATCAATAATAGTGTCATCCAAACTGATGTTACCAAGAAGGAGACAGACTTTTTTCAATTTAACAACACATGCTAGGTATCTTTGATGGACACAAGGATCTGCCCTGTGCTTTTCCCAGCTGCCTAGTGTTCTACTATAGGAAGGTTCCACATTCAATCAGTTAAGGTGGGACAATGTGAAGAGAGGGGGGATTCCCCCTTCATTCCTTACATCCAACATGAAGGCCAAAGTGCCAAACACTTGGGCAAAACATTTCTTTAAAAACACAGGTGAATAAATTAAAATCCTAAAATAGAGAAGGCCTTTCCCATCCATATGGGACATGAGGGACATGAGAAAACACAAAAAGAAATCAAGGCAAAATCCAATAACCTGATCCCATAAAAATTATTAAAACCTACACTGTATAAAAGAACAAGCAAATGAATGAAGTAAATGAAAACATAGGGAAAAGTTTTTTTTTAAAGATTTGTTTATTTGAGGGCCACCTGGGTGGCTCAGTCGGTTAAGCATCTGCCTCTGCTCAGGTCAGGTCATGATCTCAAGGTCCCTGGATGAGCCCAGTGTGAGAATCCCCGTGCAGAGCAGAATCTGTTTCTCCTTCTGCCTCTCCTCTCTCTTCCCCTGCTCATGCCCTTTCTCCCTCTCTCTCCCTCTCAAGTAAATGAATAAAATCCTAAAAAAAAAAAAATTTGAGAGCGCTTGTGTGTGCATGCAGAGCGAGGGGAAGAGGGAAGGGGAGAAAGGGAATCTCCAGCAGACTCCCTGCTGAGGGTTGAGCCCTGCAGGGAGGCTAGATCCCAGGACGCCAAGATCATGCCCTCAGCCAAAACCAAGAGTCAGCCAGCCATTCAATGTCCTGAGACATTCGGGTGCCGGAAAAATATTTCTAACACATCATCTCAAATATGAAAAGAGCCTATACAAATAAACAAGGATAAAAATCTCACCTGAAAAGTAGATGTATCACATGAAAAGCAAACAGAACAGTAATAACCAAATAATATAAAAATTATTTATATTCAAGGGCACCTGGGTGGCTCAGTCAGTTAAGCCACTGTCTTCGGCTCAGGTCATGATCCCAGAGTCCTGGGATCCAGTCCCGCATCGGGCTCCCTGCTCAGCGGGGAGGCTTCTGTCTGCCTCTATGCCTGCCTCTCTGCCTGCTTGTGCTAGCTCTCTCTGACAAACAAAATCTTTAAATTGGGAATAAAAAACAAAATCTTTAAAAAATATATACCTATATATTCAATATCACCAAGGAAATGAAACTACAACAGGAATACCCTGAACTTTCCCCAGCACTTTAAGGTTTTCTCTTAGAAGGTTTTGGCAAAGGTAAAGACATTTCCTCATTCATTCACACAAGTCACATTCGCTGGGCACTGAGCTAGGAATGGCAGTGAACAGGTCTCTGCCTTCAAGGACTGCATATTTCAGGTGTGGAAGAAAGGAGGACTACATGATAAGGCAGGAGGAAATAAATAATTACTTAATACTTACTGTTTGTAAAAGTACTAGTAAGTACACCTTCATTGCAGGGCAATATGGTAGGATCTATCAAAATGTTGTACTAGCAATTACATTTCTAGATATTTATCCTGCAGATATTCTCGCCCTTGCTTAAGCACAATATATGTGGACATGCAAGTTCAGTGGAGTGCTGGGTTAATTCTGGAAGAAAAAAAAAATGGAAACAAGCCTAATGTTCCTCAACAGAACAAATTACAGGACACTCACACAATGGACCATAATGTAACTAGTTAGATCAACTTTTGCTTTTCAGTTTTGTAAGGAAGAGAATATGTAAGTTGCTGAAAATATAGAGTATGACCCCATTTCTTAGGTCAGGAAACAAAGGTGTTGAAGAGGATTCGAAGAAAGGGGAACCCTCCTACACTGTTGGTGGGAATGCAAGCTGGTGCGGCCACTCTGGAAAACAGCATGGAGGTTCCTCAAAAAGTTGAAAATAGAGCTACCCTATGACCCAGCAATTGCACTACTGGGTATTTACCCCAAAGATACAGATGTAGTGATCTGAAGGGGCATGTGCACCCGAATGTTTATAGCAGCAATGTCCACAATAGCCAAACTATGGAAAGAACCTAGATGTCCATCAACAGATGAATGGATAAAGATGTGAATCTATATAGATAGATAGATAGATAGATATAAAGATAATGGAATACTATGCAGCCATCAAATATGGAAATCTTGCCATCTGCCAACAACGTGGATGGAACCAGAGGTTATTATGCTAAGTGAAACAAGTCAATCAGAGAGAGACAATTGTATGTTCTCACTCATATGTGGAATTTAAGAAACAAAACAGGATCATAGCATACAAGAGGAAAAATAAAACAAGATGAAATCAGGGGAGACAAACCACAAGTGACTTTTTTTTAATTTGTTTTTAAAAGATTTTATTTATTTATTTGACAGACGAGATCACAAGTAGGCAGAGAGGCAGGCAGAGAGAGAGGGGGAAGCAGGCTCCCTGCTGAGTAGAGAGCCCCATGTGGTACTTGATCCCAGGACCGTAGGATCATGACCTGAGCTGAAGGCAGAGGCTCCAACCCACTGAGCCACCCAGGAGCCCCACAAGTGACTCTTAATCATAGGAAACAAACTGAGGGGTTGCTGGAGGAGAAGGGGGTAGAGGGGGGAGGGGTAACTGGGTGATGGACATTAAAGAGGGCACATGATATAATGAGCACTGGGTATTCTAGAAGACTGATGAATCACTGAACTCTACCTCTGAAACCAGTAATACATTATATGTTAATAAACTGAATTTAAATTTTAAAAAGAAAAACTCCAGAAATAAAAATAAAATTTTTACAAAATTAAAACAAGTTTAAAAAAAAAAAAAAAAAAAAAAGAAAGGGGCATGGACCACCTGGGTGGCTCAGCTGGTTAAGCACCTGATTCTTGATTTCAGCTGAGGTCATGATCTCGGGGTTGCGAGATTGAGACCTGCTTGGGTTTCTCCCTCTTCTTCTGCCCCTTCCCTGCCCCACTCTTGCGTGTGCCAGGTTGGGGGGGAGCACACACATTTCTATTAAGTACGTATGCCTGTATACAATTAAACATATGTGGGTTAATGTAGAACTAAGAAAAATCTGGGAAGTGAGATTATGTAAAACTTTCTAGAGTACAATTCCTTTGGAATTCAAGAATGTGCCACTTTTTTACTTAGGAAAAGAAGGGGGAAAAAGCATTTAAAAAAATAATAATGTATTTAAGGATCACTGGGCTTACTCGGTTTATATTCCCAAACTTCAGGCTAAAAATTAATCTGGAAAGAAAACGTCAGCTATCGAGAGAGTGTAACAAGTAACCCTTTGCCTCAGCCCTTAAATTCAAAGTCATGGATATAACTGGGGAGAGGAGGCAACCTAACTGGGCTTACTCCCTGCCGTACACTTGTTACTCACTTGATTCTCAAGGCAACACACAAATGAAACATCCCAATTCCCTACATGAGGAATCTGAGGCTTCTAGAGATTAAGTGACTTCCAGGGAATAGGAGCTGGTAAAAAGGCAGCAGCTGTCTGTCCTGGCCTGGGAGCAGGAAGACAGGATGTCCCTGCCCTGAGTTCTTATCTCTCTGACCATTCCCTCAGGTCACTGTGGGTGGAGGGCGTGCCGGGAGGGAGGGGGTAAGGCAACTGATTAAAGTTTTCTGTTTAAGGAGGCATTTTCTACCAGCTCCAGTCCTTCAGTTATCTTCCTCATCCACCCTCAGAACTGCGTGAGAAGTAGCAGGGAACAGGCATGGCTCCCAGAAATGCCCAGCAGGGGGGAAAAAGTATCTCCCCTTCCAGAACTCCTTTTGTTATCACATCACACTATTCAACCACTCCCTAGGCTCACCTAATTGCAAGACAGAGAAGAGAAAAGCAGATTTCACCTCTCTCAGCCTATCTGTAAAATGGGAATAATGCCTTTTGAGATCATTATTCAAGAGAGAATATCAGAAAGCATAAATTCTACAGGGCCAAACAAAGGATCACACGAAAGGCTGAGGTCCTTGCACAAAGCTTTACTTGGCTGAGGATCCAAGCAAAGCAATCCCAATGAAACAGCTCCCATCAACAGAGAAAGGTCCACAAAGTTAAAGACAGTATTTTAACAGCCTGTGTAGTAAACGTCTTCTCCCAGTTCTGTCCATTATCTTGTAGAGTGAATGAAGAATAGGACGGTTCAGAAGGCCTTCCTGGCTTTAATCTGTCCCAGAGCTACAACCTTGCAGTTCCAAAAGGTATTCTTAGTTCTAGAATCAACCCTGTGTTGTTAATCTTTGAATTAGGAAAAGGGTAAAAACAGTAAAAAATTTCAAAGTCCCAATTTGATAACCTTCTTAACTTCCAAAATGTTAATTTCCAAAATATCCTTGTTCACATCCAAATATGCCATATATATATATATATACAAAACATATATATGCACACACACATACATACATATATAGGGCATTAAAGTAAACAAGACAAGACAAAAAGGGTCTACTTTATTAATAATGGCCAATTTGTGACTTCTTCCTATGTGCTGGACACCATTTTTGGTGTTCTCCAGGCATTAAGCCATTTTACTCCACAGCAGCATTTACTCTGTAGAGATCTTATTTCCTCCATCTTACAAACGACAAATGGAAGACACTGAGAGGCTAAGTGACTTGCCTAGGTGGCTGCCCAAGAGCTCAGCCTCAGCAAGGCAGCTGGGGCCCTTAACCATCTGGTCTACCACTCCAGCCACACCATTCACATTTTTTGCGTTCCCTGAACCTCAGCCATCCTAAACCACTTAGGGTTCTCTGGACAGAAGATGCTTAACTGCACCCCCATTTCCCACCACCCCACCCCACTCTCTGGGCGCGCGCGCGCACACACACACAGACCGACTGCATTCTTGCTTTCGCTTGTGGCTTTTCTTCTCACTAAACCATCCTCTCCTTCCAAAGGACAGAAGTTTCATTCCATGAATGAATGAAAGTAAGATTTCTGAAAGAATCCGTGACTACATTTAAGATCCCAGAATCCTTTGGAAGGAGATACCAAAAGCTTCCTGCGTAAAAAGCCATTCTTAGGAAGCTGTTCCTTATCTCCAGCCAGAATTCCCCACACAGATTGCCTGGGGTTCTCTTTTCTCTCTTCTCCCTGACTCCTCCCCTACGGCACACTTCCAGCCCTTCCTGCGGGCTCCAGCTTTCAGGAAAGATCTGGCCAATGACAAAAAGGTTGCTCTGGGACGTTGCAGACCTCCACGCAACAGTGGGCCGCAACAGTGGGCCAGCCACCCATTCCTTAGGACTCTATGTGCGAAGAAGAGGGCATACTTTGTTTTACACACGGTTTTCACCACTGGGCTTGAGATAATGCACTGGCCTGACTCTGCACTGAGAAGTGAACATCCCATGGTTTCATCCCATGGTTTCAAGGGTCTTACAGAACACCCCCTCATGTTTTCACAGAACTTTTAAAACACCATTACAAGGAAGAAGATATGGCAGGGCCTCATAGAAATAGTATAATAGACATCATAGAGCCAATGCAATAAAAAACCAAATACTATTAACAGCTAACTCTTCAATTAACCAAAAAGGTTTTGATTGATGTGATAAAACTATTGTTTTCAACTGCATCAATGACCATTTGATATAGAAGTACAGGTACCTTAAATAAGATAAGCTAAAAAAATATTCAGTTCAGCATTACAAATAATAACAAAAAGGAAGGAGAGGAAAAAAATAAAATGGAAATAAAATAAGTCACGCCTACTGTTTAATTTTCTGAATCATCTATAGAGCACCTACTTCAGTGTCAAAGCACCAAGCTTAATGCTGGGGATACAATGTTTAAAAAAAGACTGACAGGGCTCTGGGCTCATAGAGTTTTCATTCTATTATTATGAGAGACAGACATTAATTACATTGGGTATTTTCTTCCAAGCAGTTACTGCCACTACGCTCTCCTAAATAACAAAAAGAAATAGCAAAATAATATGCAGACATTTTAAAATGACAGTAAAGCAGTTTTAATAATGACAGAAAAGGGGCAGCTGGATGACTCAGTTGGTTGGGCGACTGCCTTCAGCCCGGGTCATGATCCTCAAGTCGAGGGATCGAGGCCCTCGTGAGCCTGCTTCTCCCTCTGACCCTCCCCTTTCCCATGCTCTCCCCCTCTCTCATGCTCTCTCTCTCAAATAAGTAAGTAAAATCTTTAAAAATAAATAAATAAATAATAACGGAAAATGAGGCAGCTGGGCGGCTCAGTTGGTTAAGTGGCTGCCTTCAGATCAAGTCTGATCCCATGCTCCCAGGCTCCTGGGATGGAGCCCCAAGGCTGGCTCCCTGTTTCTCCATCTCCTTCTACCCCCTCCCTCGTCCTTTTTCCCCCTCCCTTTTCCCCTGCTCATACCCTCTCTCTCTCCCCCCTCCTCTCTCTCAAATAAATAAAATCTTAAAAAAAAACTTTTTTTATCTGAAACCAAAAAAAAAAAAAAAAAATGTTATTAGAAGACTAGTAGTTAATGAAATCAAGAAACAATTTCATGAAGCATATGATCTCACCAATGTAAAAAAAGGTATACAAAGGAGACTGAATGATTATAAAATCCATTTTTAAAGAATGTATGACTGAGATTAGCTAAGAAAAATGATGAAAGGAACTCCTACACTTGAATAGGGAAACAATTTCCAAGTCTCACAAACAGTTCAATGTGAAATGGAGCAAGAACCAATGAGTATCAGGGTTACAGGACAAAATAACTCTACATGTTTCTGGACTAATACTTGAGAATACAGCTTTTTTCCATGTTCCAAAGTAGCATTTTAAGCCAGTGAGAAAAGGATAAACTAGGCAATAACTAGTGGATTAACTATTTAGAAAAATAAAGTTAAACCTTTATATCACATCGTAAATTCCAAATGCAACATGACAGGATAAATCTCACTGGTAAAGCTGAAATATTTATATTTTTATACGGTTATGTATATAAATACATATATATTATGTAATAATAATTCAAAGTATCACTAAGTACCTAATTACTAAGTTTCACAAAAACATCCCAAACGCACTTCAATGTTAAAATTTAGAAACCATGAAATGAAATTTAGGAAACTACTAAGCAATTCTACGGTGGGCACATATTCTTAGAATAGAAGAAAAACTATTTTTAAAAGACAGAAAGATTTTAGGGGCACTAGGTGGCTCAGTCACTCCCTAAGCATCTGCCTTCTGCTCAGGTCATGATCCTAGGGTCCTGGGATCAAGCCCCGCACTAGGTTCCCTGTTCGGCAGGAAGCCTGCTTCTTCCTCTCCCACTCCCCCTTGTGCTCCTGCTTTCACTGTCTGTCAAATAAATAAAATATTTTTAAAAAAAAAAAGATTTTATAAGACATTTCAAATTTTTACACAGAAAAAAAGTCATGACATAGATCCTACAATATGAATACAGTTATCACACAAAAAATATAGTTAAATGACCAGCAACCAACAAAGAAAAATGTCTGCAACACACAGCAACTAAAAGGTTGATAACTCTTCATATATGGTGTGCTCTTACAATCAACAAGATACAAACATCTCAACAGAAAAATGGGCAAAGAACATGAACATTATTTGACAGAGAAATTTAGAAGATCAAGAAACCTATTTTAGAATATTTGACCACATTGGTTGATACATGCGAGTTTTTGAAAACCACAGCACATGAGCTGGGGCATTCTGCTGAGAAGGCATTTTGGTAAAAATGCGTCCAAAGCCTTCAGTCCAGTAATCCCACTTCGAAGGTAATTTATTATTATTTTTAAAAAAATATTTTACACAAAGACAACAACTCAAAGTTAAGTGTCCTTCCCATGATGCTGGAGAAAGCCACAGAGACCTATACCATGGGATACTGTGCACCCATTAAAAAATTTAAGTTCTCAAGGCATTTTGAGTGAAATGAGAAAAGCTCACAAATCTAATAAAAGACAACATGCGTCTGGAGCAAGATCAGTTCAAAAAGACGTACATACAAATATATGTGGAAATCAGGTTAGCAATGGTCCTCAGGTGAAATCAGAAGAGATTTCAATTTTCTTCCCTTCTCATCTTCTTTCTTACACATGTCTAAATCAACCATAATGAGCATGTTACTTCAATGATCAGGAAAATGCAACTTAAAAAATATCTAAAGTAAATACACCAAACTGACAAAGGGTGGTTAAGACCATAAAGCAACTCTTTTCCTCTGTTGCAACTTTTCTATACTGAGCAAAGGAGAAACTCTTAAAAGGTTTAGTGTGAGGACTGCCACACATGGTCCAAGGTTGGCTGATTACAGGGAGGAGAGGTGGAAGGCAGGCAGGGAAGGCAGGCCAAGCAGGCAAAGGCCTTGCAGAGGAGACAGGAGGTGGAGGTGGGTGCACACTCAGTGCCCTCCGCAAGCCACGGAGCCCCAGACCACTCACTCACTCCTCAGCACCTCAGGACCGGGCCACGAACAAGACCTCGGAGCTCAGTGATCTGTGAGCATCAGCCCATCTCTTCAAGCTACCTTTAGGCAAAAAAGCACAGGCCCAGAGAGATAAGCAAAACTCCACAACTTGGTACATGTGACCTCCTGTGACCCAGAAAGACAACAGCCGACCCTGCTCCATAGACACTTGCACAGAGGCACAGTGGCACAGAGCCACAGAGCCACAGAGGTACTCCTCCACAGGGCCCGAGTCAGGGGTCCCCACTGGACGCTGCTCCATAGACACACAGAGGCACAGAGGCACAGAGGCACAGGGGCACAGAGCCACAGAGCCATAGAGCCACAGGGCCCGAGTCAGGGGCCCCACTGCTAACCAAGTGTGGGCTTGGCCAGTAGCTGTGGCCACAGAGCCACCTGCCCTTCCGCTGGGCCATGCCAACCATGGGAGGGGGCTGATTCATCCCCAGGAGGACGCAGAGCCACCTGCTACCTCAGAGCTGGTTCCCTGCTTAGAAGGCCGCCAGCCCACAGAGGACAAGCCTGATGATCCAGCTGGATTTCCAGCCCCGGCGTGCTCTCTGAAGGAGGGCCTCCACGTCCTACAGAAAGGCGCCAGCCGAATGCTCCCACGCGGCAACTTCCCTACAACTCAGCACGACCCTACAAAACGGACCACTGTCCCCCTGCCCCTTTGCTCTGCCTGTTTAAAAACACGGGGGCAATTAAGCCACTTGATGCCAGAGCATCTACGAGGTGACCTGGGAAGGAAGTGCATAAACACATCCACACGATCACACAGAAACCACAAAAACGCCATCTGTTAGGAGGACACTGATCCGCGTGTCCTGATAAAGGGAATCACCAACTGAACAGCCATTCTCATAGCAGGCACTTGGAACAGCTGCATTCTTTCAAATGTCACAAAATCACATTCCTCGGTTTACACAAACACCTCGGTACAGAGTAAAAAGAAAGGCAGCTCCAAGTCCTGGTGTGAGGCAGTGCTAGGATGGAGATTCAAAAAGCAAAGCCAGTGCCTCTTGTGTGAAGACACGGTGGGTGGTCCTATATCCACCGCCCCATGGGGCTTCTGCGTGGGTGCACATGGAACCCAGCCCCACAGCTGCCTGAGGATGGGCCGACCTTCCCACCGCTGCCCGCTGCAGCTCTGGGAGACATAACAGACCTCCTGTACCTAGGGTGCTCCATCCACATCCAGGAAAGGACACCGGTCATGGTCACAGTCAACAGCAATTCTAACAACTGCTGCTGCTCACGGAGCCTCTGCCCCGTGGAGGGCCCATGCAAGAACTATTATCTCCATTACCCACGGCTGGCCTGAGGGCCTCTACAGCTGAGACGTCCACTTTTCAGACAAGGACGCAGAGGCTCAGGGAAGTGTCCCCACTGGGACACAGAATCTCTCTGACACGCAGTCTCCTTCCCAGCTAACCCCACCATGATCAGGTAAGGAAGCCCCCCACGCATCATCCAGGTCAACTCTCCACTCCTGCTGGCAGGTGGCCCCAGCACGGCAGCCACTACCTTGGTTGAGATAGGTCAGAGTCTCCTCGTGCAGCTTCACGGCAGGGGACGTGGCCGCGCACAACACGTACTGCAGAGGCGGCAGGCGAGCGTCGTTCTCGGGGGACAGCTGGGGCTCCTCTTGCTTGAAGATGGGCAAAGCGAGCACATCGCTGCAACACACAGGAGGGAGCAGTCAGGGGCAGAGCCCCATGGAGCCCCAGGAGCAGAGCCCCACAGAGCCCAGGCGCAGAGACAGACAGCCAAGTCAGAGAAGTGGGTCCTGACCTGGGGCGTCGAGGGCAACACACCGAAACCCATGGCAGCGTGCTTGTGGAGGAGGGGGTGCGGGGGGCCGTCCCAGACCTCATGCAACACCAGTGCCCCCAGACCTCATGCAACACCAGTGCCCCCAGAGCCAGGATGCTCCTTTCAAACCACGTCTATCCATCCCCTGAAGATTCTGTTTTTCACTCAAGGGCCCTCCAGAGATTTACTGAATCAAATCAAGGAGGCAAAAATGCAAAGTTATCTGGTATCTACAAATTAAAGAAGTCTCTGTGACAAAGGGCCTGGCAGCAATGGAGTGAACCTGAAATGCCACGTGGTTTCCATCCACAAGAGACTGCTCATTATGTAGTCCTGCTCTCAGCTTAAAAATCTGAACAGAAGTTTTCATTTTTTTTAAGTAAACTCTTCTACTCCTTGGCGGCTTCTCAGACCAATTCAATCCTGTCCTCAGGGCTCTCTGTAAACTATGAAAATATATTTCGCTCACTGGGCTGTGACAGCCCACCACCTACAATCTTCAAAAAAAAAAAAGGTGGGGGTAGAGTTAGCTCATAATCCTGATTTTAATGGTCATACTAGTATCTCCGAAATGCAAAACAAGGTGTAAAGCCCTTGGATTTAATTGTTTTCTTATTCACATGCAAAGTATCAAGATGCTCAGAGATACTTTTCCTCCACCTCTGAATACTCTCCACCATAGCCCAAAAAAAAAAAAAAAAAAAAAAGCCTCACACCAACCTAGGAGTTGTTTCTAGATGAACTTTTTTTAAAAGCCCTTGCAAGGTTAGAAGAAATTCCTGGGGCACCTGGGTGGCTCAGTGGGTTAAAGCCTCTACCTTCAGCTCAGGTCATGATCTCAGGGTCCTGGGATCAAGCCCGCACCTGGCTTTGCTCAGCAGGGAGGCTGCTTCCTTCTCCCTCTCTGCCTACCTCTCTACCTACTTGTGATCTGTCTGTCAAGTAAATAAATTTAAAAAAAAGAAAACTTTAAAAAATTAAAAAAAATTTTTTTAAGGAAATTCCTGAGAACAGGAATGACTTGTGAGCAGAAAAGGCTTTTGTGGGGCACCTGGGTGGCTCAGTGGGTAAAGCCACTGCCTTCGGCTCAGGTCATGATCTCAGGGTCCTGGGATCGAGTCCCGCATCGGGCTCTCTGCTCAGCAGGGAGCCTGCTTCCTCCTCTCTCTCTGCCTGCCTCTCTGCCTACTTGTGATCTCTCTCTGTCAAATAAATAAATAAATAAAATCTTTTAAAAAAAGAAAAGGCTTTTGTTTAAGACCTCTGTATTACAAGCAGTGTAGAAACAGATGCCCCGAAAGTCCTGGTCCCCTTATCTTGATAACCCTCCTCCCTCTCAGTGTCCCCAGTTATGAATCAGATTCACCGACCCCACTGCACTATATAAACAGGAGTCACTGGTACAGTCTGTTCCTCTTACAACACAATTAACCAGGAGTCTCTAAAACACAAACCCAGCACACACCCCAGCAATCCCAAACAATTCTCAAAAGTGCAACTCCGGCTTGGAGCACACCTGGAAACTCTGTGTGGGGGCCTGCCCCTGCCTACCATCCCTGGCCCAAAGACAGGAGCAGTGCCATCTCGGCTCCCCTCACACTGCCCCTTCCTTTTGCCACACTGGTGCACACTCCCAGCCCAAGTGGTTATCTAGGAACACGGGAGAGGCAGGCAGGCCTACTCACCTGGGGGTTGCATAATTTCATGTTTGCCCAGACCGTGTTAAGTTAATATGCCATGGACTGCTGCCTTTAAATTAAAAAAGAAAGAAAGAAAGGAACAAAGAAAGAAAAAAGAAAAGAGAGAGAAAGAAAAGTAGGGGTGGAAACAACCATCACTTAACAGTAATTTCTTTCAAGCCTGGCATCCTTATTTGTCAAGGAGTAAAAGTCGCAAGAACATCAAACAGAAAAAGGAAAGAAAGGAGTGAAGGCCACTATGTGGGTAACGGGAGACAACTTGCAGAGATTTCAGGGTAAGGAGATCACCGAAAATAAAATATATAAACCAAGGAAAAGGTCAACGACTCTCACTCTAGAGTTGGGGGAACCACTGGCGTATTAACTGACCCTCACTTTGGCCTTCACTAAGGTCAGCCTCTAAAGGGATGAAAACCCCAGTTTCCAAGACATGAATTTTTTTTCTTTTTTTAAATAGCATGGACCAAATGTTTCCTTATCCATGGTCCCTAAATGTGTAAGGCTTTCTGGCACCTTTCACCCCAATTGCCACCCACCACCCAAACCCTGAAACAATACCAAAATCCTAAAAAGGTATCTAAGGAATTCCAGAGACCAATTTCCATTTCAGAAGCAGAAGCAACTCCCATACAAGGGGAGAACTATTCCCTAATGGGATGACATTTTAAGTATCCAGGAAGTTTTAAATGCACTCACATTCCACTCAAGGTCACCTTCAGAATCATTTTTTAAGATATGGCAACATATTTAATGGCCACAACCTAAAATTTAGGCAAAACCACAACCACAACCTTCACACAGTACAATAAAAACGGACCCCACTGTAGCATTTCATGCAGGTGAACGGACACAATTTTCTGCAGAGACTAACTTCTGCCCCTTGAAGTTCTGACATCCCCCAGGGGTAGCTTCCCTCTGGTTGACATTTCCATGGTCTGCAGGGAAGGCCATCATTCCTTAATTACGACTGAGACTTATGCCACCTCCTATTACTCAGGCCCATGAATAAAAAGGAGAGGACACATCAATTAAATCCAATCATTTCTCTGCTTCTGGAAGGAGGAAGTCTTCAGAGTGGACTAGGGGACACATTACTTATCAGAAGCCAGGATTTCCAAATGACATGTACTGCTAAATCTGAGTGGGAGCCTCTTAGGAAGGAAAAAAAGATGGTGGGGGCACTCAGAACGGCTCTCACTTCGGGGCTTTCGCACCAGTGATTCCTTCCACCTCACGATTTACTTTCTGAGTCCATACCAAATGCCCTTTGGGTTAAATTAGGCACATTTCGTAAACTGTGACTAGGATGGAAATAAAGACAGGCTAAAGCTGGTTCAGGCGAGTTCAGTAAATGAAATGACTGCCCATTAGTGCCCAGCCAGCTGCAGAACAAGGAAAAACAATCCTCCAGGAACTGAAGCTAACGGGGCTCCGACTTCCTTAAAGGGGAGACGACAGAACTTTGAAAAACAAGCAGGACTTACTTTTCCCTTTGCAGAGCACTAGTCAAGTCCCTGCAGAAGAAGAAAGATTTCCATCAAGGGCAATAAAGGGGCGGGCCCCAGGCCAATACAAGTATCCAAGACCACCTGGAGGGAGGGGGCACGCTGTCCTTCCGAGCCCCCGCCCGCCGGCCCGCGGAGCTGAAGCGCAAGGTCGGCCCTCGCCACTCACTCGCCCCCCTCGGCCCGCCCAAGGACACCGGAGAGGGCGTGCGGCTCGGAGAGGGACCGGGGCAGAGAGGGGCAAAGAGCAGGAGCTAGACCTCCCCGCGACGGGCACTGGACTGATGGCAAAGTTTCCTCTCCTCCGATGCGAGCCGGGAGAAGAGAGACGGGGTTTGGCGGACCGGACGGGAAGCTGCGGAAAGCAGGTGTGTGCTCCGCGCCCGACAGGGTGGTCAAGAGAGGACGGGTGCCCCCGGGGTCCCTCCCTAGGCGGGTCCCTGGGGGATGTCCCTTCTAGTCCCCCGAAGGCTGATAGCCGGGGGGCGGAGGGGGCCGGCGCGGAATGCAGAGAGGGCGCTCGGGACCCGTGACCCGGGACCCTGCGGCTCCCGCCCCGCCCCGGGACGTCCGACCGCGCCCCGTCCAGTCCCGGCTGCGCGGCCCTTACCGCAGGTAGCTGCCGGAGTTGTGCTGGTTGTAGTGCTCGGGCTGCGTGTGCCAGAACAGCATGGTTGCAGCTCCGCGTCCGCCGCGCCCCACGCGTGACAGCGAAACAGCCGCGGGCCCCGCCGACCTCGCCCAGTCTCCGGGAAGCCGCGCTCGGAAGCCGCACCGGCCCCGCGCATTTATGGACGGCCTGGGGGCGGGGCCACGGCCGGCCCCACCCCCTCGGGCCGCGCGGCCGGGCGGGGGCCTCCTGAGGCGGCGCACCTGGCCGACCCGCTCCCGCGCGCCCTTCCCGGGAGCGAGCGTGCCTCTCCGCTGCGGGACGGGAGAGGGCGGCACGGACTAGGACTGGGGCCCCGCCTCTTCTCTCGCCCCCAAGGGTGGGGCCCAGGTGACCCTCACCGGGGCCGGACGACCTCCCGCGTTTCCGCCGCAAGGCGTCCTTGACTCCGTCCAATTGGGTCCCCACCGTGGCCGCGCGGCTGGGGAGTGGCTGCCCTGCGCTTGAACGTTAGGGACCCCGGATCAGGCACTCTCCGCCCCCTTCCCAGGCTCTCGTTTTCTCATTTCACTTTGCATTGCAAATCGCGGTACTTTTTATTTTTGTTCATTGATTGCCTTTTCCACAAGAATGTAAGCTGCAAGAAGGCAAGGCTTGGACTCCAATTCATCGGAATTTCCCACTGCCTAGGAATATGCTTGGGACATAGTAAGTGCTCCATAAATATTTGTTGAATAAATATGAAAAAAGGAATGCATTCATTGAATAATCAGAGAAGGCTTCCTGAAGGAGGTGACATGGAGCCAAGGCCTTACAGACTTGGAGGAAGCATCTCTCTGAACATCTGGAGGGAAAGTGGGTCCAGTCCCTAGTAATTGCCAAGGCAGAACAGCTTTAGCATGGCTGGGGCTGGTTGACCAAGGGGATAAGGAAGCAAAATGAGAGGTGGACAGGGCACATCACAGAAGGAATGGAGCTAGGATGTCTAAGTGTGTTTTCAGAAGAGAAGTTGAATATGTGATTTGCCTTTTGGAACGAGCAGTCTGGACAAGTGTGGACAGTGGATCATGGAAGGGGGGTATCAGTAAGGAGGGAGTGGAAGTCATAGAGCCATGACTTACCCCCAGGTGATATTCCCCACTACATGGCACAGCACCTGGCATAGAAGAGCTGGACATTCTGTCTCTGAGTATTGATGGAATGGAATGAAGTCTCCTGAAGCCCCAGGCCTGAAATTCCAGCTCCTTCAAGCACTGATGTGGGTAGAACGCTCCCTCACTCTGCTCTCGCAGCAACTCTTCTCCTGCATAGGTCACAGCTGGCACGGCATGTCCTCGTAGCCACTCTCAGGGACTACTACCTCCCCCCAACTCTCCTACCCCATGAGGAAAACAGAAATGGGACATCTCAATTCTCCTGCAAGGAAGGACTGACTGTGCGAGCACGAGGAGTGCTGTAAGCGGAGTCCTCAGCCATCAGCCCCTTTAGGGACAGCCTTTGCTGCAGAGAGCCTGCTCACTCAAGGTCACACCCAGGGAGGGGTGTCCACATCCCACTGCCTGTTGAGACAGGAAAATGAAAGTCTGGCCATCTCTGCTGATTGGCTCTTTTAGCCTCAGGACTCCCCCAGGGGCCAGTCAAATGTGTCATGGGGACCTCCCATGGGACCTACCTCAGTCCACTCCCGCTTCCTTCCCATCCTTTGCACAGGTGTTAATCTCAAGGAAACTTCCTAATAAACATCCTGAACGTTAAGCTCTGTCTCAGGGTCCATGACAAGCACACAGCATCTAAGTGGGAGGATCTGTGGGGTAGTGTGCAAAGAGCACACCCTTAATGGATCCCTTCACCAGATAAGTAGCCCCAGAGCACCTGCCATATGCCAAGCATGGCGTGGGGTGCGGGCTGGAGCTCTAGCTGAAGAGGCCGGTGGGAAAGCAACAGCAGAGGCTGCTCTAGGAGTAAGAAGGAGGGTTGTGGAACTCTGGAAAGCCCCCAGGGAGTGATGCCTCCTGATGGATGGGTAAGTGGAAGTTAGGCCAGTCTGTGAGGCAGTGTTCAGAGCAGGGTCTCCAGCACACAGCATGTGCAAAAGCCCAATGGAAGGGCTCCAGTAGTGGCAACAGGTGACAGTGACTCAGACCTGGGTTTTCCACCTGACTCTTGTCAGGATCTGTGACCCTGGGTGGCATAAACTGACTGCTGTGCTGCTTCTCTCATCAGGAGGGCCCTGCAACTCTCTTGACCGTAGAATGCGGTGGAAATGATATTGTTCTTATTCCAGGCTGGTCCCTAGGAGGCCAGGCAGCTTGTCGCCTCTGTTTTCCTGGAGTTCTAGACCACCCTGTAGAGCATGGATCAAAGCCCAGCCAGCCCCCAACCATCCCGGCCCCCACCAGAGGTCCTCTCTGATTTGACAGTGGACCTGCTCCAGCGGGCACCACACAGACAGAGCATGAGCCCAGCCACCCAGGCCCTGCCCCAAATGCAGACTTGAGAGCCCGTGCTCTTGGCCACCATCAATTCCTAGCCCAAGGCCCTGCATTCCTCTCAGAACAAAGTTGGGCAAATGTGCTGGGATCCAGATGTGTGTCTGCTCCCGAGTAGTAGCCCTGGGCCCCACAGAGTCCTCACAGGACAACGCCCTCTTGGCCACTCCACAAGGGATTCCAGCTGCTCTTAGAGGAGGTCACCCTGAAGAATCTGGGGCCTGATGCCCTGGGCAGGATCGTTTCCAAGAATGAAGCGGAGTTTAAGGATGCCCAAAGTAGGCGGGGCAAAGTCTGTAGAATTATGTTTATCCCGGTATTGTTTATAATAGTAAAAATTGGAGACAAACAAAATGTCCCATCAGCAGGAGGCTAGATTCATCATCATCGGCAGTCTGTTCACATGATGGGATCCTCTACCAGCTTGAAAATGAATTAGAGCTCCGTGGATGACATTCACAAGTGTAAGGTAAGGCAGAGAGAGACCAGATGTAGATTACATATTATATAATACGCTTCTTCAGGGTTAGCAACATGCAGAATAACACTAGCTGTTGTCCATGAGTCTTTACCTCTGTGCCTAGGAAGTAATAAACACAACCAGCTTGCAGAGCACAGCTCACCTCAGGAGAGGAGGGCTCATGTAGGGGCTCACACAGGGGCCTTCAGCTGTAGGCAATTACCATGAGTGGCCATTAGAACGTCCTTTATATATTCTGGCAATCTGAAATATTTCATTAATAGATTTGTTTTTTTAAAAAAAGATTCTATTTATTTACTTGAGAGGGAGAGAGCATGAGCAGGGGGAGGGGCAGAGCCAGAAGCCAACTTCCTGCTGAGCGGGCACCCAATGCAGGGCTCCATCCCAGGACCCCAGGATCATGACCTGAGCTGAAGGTAGACACTTAACTGACTGAGCCCCACATGATCCTTTTCTTTTCTCTCCTCTGCCACCCTGGGCTACCAATGCTCCTGGCCTTTGCATGTACTCAAATGTGGCAACCCGTTGCCGCCATTACAAGATGGCGCCGGAGAGCCTCGTAAACAAGTGGTTGGACGCGTGGCCTTAAGCTTATTCTGCCCAGCAACAAGGCTGACCTACCATAGTGAGCCACGTACCCCAGAATGAGACACGCCCCAGCTAGCCTGTATATATGTGCAGCCCTGGCTCTACCCAGGCGCTTCCTGCTTCCATCACCCTACAAACCTCAACCAAGTGCACTTCAATAAAGCGTGATAGAGAAGAATCCTGTGTCGGTGGCCTTCCTTCCTCGCGGGCGAGCGTTGGCGGGCCACACTCAAAAATAAATCTATGAGTGAGGGACACCTGGGAGGCTCAGTTGGTTAAGTGTCTGCCTTCGGCTCAGGTCTTGGATCAAGCCACATATAGGGCTCTTTGCTCAGCAGGGAGCCTGCTTCTCTCTCTGCCTGCCACTCTCCTTGCTCGTGCACTCTCTCTCTCCCTCTCCCTCTAACAAATAAATAAGTAAAATATAAAAAAATATACAGTGGAAAAAAGACAGCCTCTTCAATAAATGGTGCTGGGAAAACTGGACAGCTATATGTAGAAGAATGAAACTCGACCATTCTCTTACACCATACACAAAGATAAACTCAAAATGGATAAAAGACCTCAACGTGAGACAGGAATCCATCAGACTCCTAGAGGAGAACATAGGCAGTAATCTCTTCGATATCAGCCACAGCAACTTCTTTCAAGATATGTCTCCAAAGGCAAAGGAAACAAAAGTGAAAATAAACTTTTGGGACTTCATCAAAATCAAAAGCTTCTGCACAGCAAAGGAAACAGTCAAAAAAAAAAAAAACAAAAACAAAGAGACAACCCACGGAATGGGAGAAGATATTTGCAAATGACAGTACAGACAAAAGGTTGAAATCCAGGATTTATAATGAACTCCTCAAACTCAACACACATGAAACAGGCAAATATATCAAAAAATGGGCAGAAGATATGAACAGACACTTCTCCAATCAAGATATACAAATGGCCATCAGACACATGAAAAAATGTTCATCATCACTAGCCCTCAAAGAGATTCAAATTAAAACCACATTGAGATATCACTTTACACCAGTTAGAATGGCCAAAATTAACAAAACAGGAAATAATATGTGTTGGAGAGGATGTGGAGAAAGGGGAACCCTCTTACACTGTTGGTGGGAATGCAAGTTGGTGCAGCCTATTTGGAGAACAGTGTGGAGATTCCTCAAGAAATTAAAAATAGAACTTCCCTATGACCCTGCAATTGCACTCCTGGGTATTTACCGCAAAGACACAGATGTAGTGAAAAGAAGGGCCATCAGTACCCCAATGTTTATAGCAGCCATGGCCACGGTTGCCAAACTAAGGAAAGAACCAAGATGCCCTTCAATGGACGAATGGATAAGGAAGATGTGGTCCATATACGCTACGGAGTATTATGCCTCCATCAGAAAGGATGAATACCCAACTTTTGTAGCAACATGGATGGGACTGGAAGAGATTATGCTGAGTGAAATAAGTCAAGCAGAGAGAGTCAATTATCATATGGTTTCACTTATTTGTGGAGCATAACAAATATCATGGAGGTCAAGGGGTGTTAGAGGGGAGAAGGGAGTTGGGGTAAATTGGAAGGGGAGGTGAACCATGAGAGACTATGGACTCTGAAAAACAATCTGAGGGGTTTGAAGTGCCGGGGGGGGGGGGAAGTGGGAGGTTGGGGTACCAGGTGGTGGGTATTATGGAGGCCACGGATTGCATGGAGCACTGGGTGTGGTGAAAAAATAATGAATACTGTTTTTCTGAAAATAAATTAATTAATTTAATTAAAAAAAAACAATCTGAGGGTTTTGAAGGGGCGGGGGGGTGGGAGGTCGGGGTACAAGGTGGTGGGTATTATAGAGGGCATGGATTGCATGGAGCACTGGGTGTGGTGCAAAAATAATGAATACTGTTATGCTGAAAATAAAAAATAAATTTAAAAAAATTGAAAAAAAAAAAAGAAAAGAAAGGAAGGAAGAAAAGAATCATATTTGCCCTGTTCCAGAATTCAGGTTTCACATGCTTTGCCTAAAGAGGACAGTGCTCCTCCTAAAACACCTGGAAAAGACAGAGCTGAATGTCCCCAGGTATTTGCAGGTAACAAGCAGCTCACCATCTGCCTAGACCCAGACCCTGAGACCTTTCCTGGGACAGGCTGTGCCCCATGCCCCTGATGTCCCTGCTTGGACAGAAAAATGGGATGGAACGGGGCTGGCAGGAGGGAGTCCACACAGCCCTGGTTTCTGGTCTGCCTGGCCCTCCTTACAGCACCTCAGATCCTGATTCCCACTGAGGAGCAGCGAGGAGGTGAGGGGCAGGGAGGAAGCTCCCACCTGCTGAGCATGGGCTCAGCATAGCTGTTAATTTAATTCCTTCTGTCCCGCTACACCTCTGCAAGGAGAGGGAAACAGACTCCAAAGGCTGCAGTGACTTGCCTTAGGCAAGGTGACTCTGGACCTCTGGACTCGGTCCCCTGTTTGGCACAACCCCAGGACCCTCAGTCGAGGCCAGGGTATGGGAGAGGCAGCTGTGCACAGGGGTCTAGCCCAACCCGGGTCATACCCAACCTGCACCCAACAGGGAGGGCTAGGATGTCTGAGCCCCTTGGGAGCTGACAGTCCTACTGGGAAGGCAATGATCTCCCTTGAATCTGTGCCCCCATCAAGCTCGGGAATCTCCCAGGCAGGGGCCATGTCCTCCTCCAAATCGCATGGCCTGTGCCTGACACAGGGTCATCATGGGGTGGAGGGAGGGGGCGCTACTTAGGAGCTCTTGGGTTAATCTGATTGACCTAAACTGCCATGAGACATCTTGGTGGATGCTTCAAATAGGAAACTCACTAGTATGGTCTATTATGTAATTAGCTAACCATCTAGGAGTAACAGAAATGCACACAAAATTCAAAGGAAAATAGCCTCCCTGCCCCTTCCACTTCTCCCCCCCATCCAAATTTTGAGGGTTAGCAGTGTCCGTGAGCTCTTCCCAAACCTGGATGGGAGGCACACTAGGGATTTAGAGCTATCTATAGATTTCAGAGCTAGGTAACCCAGACAGGCTTCCCAGGGGAGGAGAAGAGGGGTAATTTAAGCAGGAGCCATGAGGGAGGTAGGATTTCTGTGGTGAAAGAACAGAAGGGATTCTCCAGGCATGAGGAACAATGCATGCAAAGTGCAAAGGGAAGAAAGAGTGTGCTTCTCTAGGGATATGATAATGGGCAGGGGTGGGGGGAGCATGGGGCAGCCCCCTGGAGTAAGAAGGGGCCAAGTCACAGTAAGCCTCAGTGACCTCTGACTTCTGGGGAGTGGACTGGTCATGTCACCTTAGGCAAGTCACTTAACCTCTCTGTTGCTGGGTGCATGATGGCTGTTTGCTGAGGAGAGCTTTTGGGATCAGCAGCTACCTTGGGTGGGGGTGAGTGAAGGTAGGAGTGGGCAGAGGATCAAATTAAGCTGTGAAGAGTTAGCAGATCTTATGGGAACTCTGAGGCTGAGATGGTCCTCAGGATTGCCCAGAATTTGAGCAAGGGATGCACCCACACTCACCAATGACAGTCAGACGCAGGTTGCCCCTAGGGACCAGTGATGACCTTGAGCAAAGTGACTCAGCTGGAGGCAAGTCCTCGAGAGAGCCCCAGTCAGTGGTATGAATGGCCGCAGGTACCTGAGGGCCTCAGTGGGGAGGGGAACCTTGACTAGACACAGCACCCACCAGGCTCTCCGGGCTGAGTCTCATTCATGAAATGAAGACAACGACACCTGCCCCTTGCAGCTGTCAGGACGACTATGGGAGACAATCCCTGGGGCATGCAGAGTGCCCTCCCCCTTCCTTCTCCAAAATACTTTCTACTTTCCAGCTGCACCTCACCAATCTGGTTTTCAATTCTCGAATGTTCAAAAGTGTGTGAGGGATCAAAAACCCAGGTGCTGGTTAGAGTTTCATTCTGCTGCAAACAACAAAAGCCCCCAAATAAAGAAGGCTTAAATGAGATAGACACTTCTTTCTCCCTGAAATTCCAGAAGTCTAGAGTTAACACCATTCAGTACGGTACCCACAAGCCCCGTGTGGCCACGGAGCACTTGAAATATGGCCAGCCTTTGTCAAGATGTGTTGTACGTAGAAAGGACATCGATTCTCCCATATTCACAGATTTGCTTTCTGCATTTCCAGGTCCCTGCAGTCAACCGTGGCCTGGGCAGCAGAGAGATGATCATCCTTCTGATACATCATCAGAAGGTCAAGAGCGGCCTACCGCTACGTCACTGCACTGACGTCATTCCCATCACATCCCCTCTCCACGTAGGCATTTTAGCATCCCGCAGCATCACACGAAGGAGAGTGAGTGCAGGATGGCTAAGATACTGTGGGAGATGGGTGTGGTGCACAAACAATGAATCTTGGAACACTGAAAAAATAAAATTAAATTAAAAAAAAAAGATACTGTGGGAGAGACAGAGAGACCACATTCACGTAACTTTTATTACAGTGTATTATAGTTCTATTTTATTACGAGTTATTGTGAATCTCTGACTGTGCCTCATCTATAAGTTAAATTTCATCATAGGTATGTGTGCATGGGAAAAAAAGTTGTGTCATAAATAGGGTGCGGTATTACGTGCAGCTTTAGGAATCCCCTGGAAGACATGAAACATATCCCCCATGGATAAGGGGGGAATGCTATACACACCAGTTTTAAAGATTTTATATGAGGGACACCTGGGTGGCTCAGTCATTTAGGCGTCAGCCTTCAGCTCAGGTCGTGATCCCAAGAGCCCTGGTTTCAATTCTGAGGTCAGGCACCCTGCTTAGCTCCCTGCTTAGCAGGGAGCCTGCTTCTCCCTCTCCCTCTGCTCCTCCCTGCCCTACTTGTACTCTCTCTGCCTCTCAAATATGTAAATAAGATCTTTAGATAAATAAATGAATAATAAAGATTTTATATGAAAAAAGAATGTAATATAGCTCTGTCAATAATTTTTATACAAATCCTGTGCTAAGTGACAGTATTTGTAATACATGGAGTCAAATGCACTACATTATTTAAATTAATTTCACCTGTTTCTTTTCCTTTTTTTGATGTGACTACTAGACAATTTAAATTTATTTTTTTATTTTGTAAAGATTTATTTATTTATTTATTCTTTATTTGTTTGTTTATTTATTTATATATATCAGAGAGAGAGACAGTTATCACAAGCAGGCAAAGTGGAAGGCAGAGGCAGAGAGAGAAGCAGGCTCCCCCCGAGCAAGGAGCCCGATGTGGGAATCCATCATCCCAGGACCATGAGATCATGACCTGAGCCAAAGGCAGCGGCTTAACCAACTGAGTCACCCAGGTATCCTGACATAAATTTAAATATGTGGCTTGCATTATATTCCTATTGAACAGAACCACTCTAGAACAGTGTTTGTTTGTTTTTTTAATATTTCATTTATTTGGGAGAGCTCGCAGTTGGTGGGGTTTGGCGGGGAGAGGGATCAGCAAACTCCCTGCTGAGCGTGGGGCTTCACACTGGGCTCCTCTTGGGAGACAGACACTGAGTCATGGGGTAAGACGGTGAGTCGCAGGCTGAGAGGTGAAGCTCGAATTATCTAAGAATTATCTAAGATAATCTAAGAATTATCTAAGAATTATCCAGCACGAGATATCAGTAAGGCTCAGGTTGGGAAACCCCGGTCTAGAGGTCCACGCCATTAGTCTCTGGCATTCTAACAGTTCCCAATAAGGAACCCGCCCTTCTTACACCTTCTTTGCCTTGCGTGTCTTCCATTGGCAACATTGTGGCACACTCTAAAATGGCTGCTGGAGCTCCAGCCATGATGACAGCATTCTATCAGCCACAAAGAGGAAGGGCAGAATAAAGGCACATTTTCTTTCCTCAAAGAATATGTGCACACCACTTCTGCTTACTCCCCATTGATTGGAGCCTAGTCACCTGGCCTCATGGTGCTGCATGGGAAACTGGGAAATGTAGTCCTTAGTGGAGTGGCATGTGCCTGGCTGAAAAATCCGGAGTTTCTTACTGAGAAAGACAGGAAAAGGTCCAAGGAGGAGACAGTATCTGCTGTACCTTGCCAGGACCACCAGACAAGGAATGTTATTCCCATTTTACAGAAAAGAAAAAGAAACCTGGCACCTGGTTGAGGGGACCGGTCCAGATTAAATGGCAGACTCAAGCGTGAACTGAGGGCTCCGGAATCCTGGCGGTCTCGTCCTCACTCCCTGCTACCCTGCAAACTTGGCGAAATCACACTGTTGTCCTTTGAATCCCATTGGCCAGTTGGGCATGTTGTCCTCCCCATCCCCATGGTGGCGATTTCTCCGTCAAGAGCCTCACTCACTCTCTCACAGTGAGACTCCTTCGAATTCAGATAAAGCCTGTAACTGACTTAACAGCACTGTACCAATCTGTTCTTAGCTCTGACAAATGTACCCAGAACCTAGGATGGTAACAATGGTGGAAGCGGGGTAAACCATATATGGGAATTCTCTGTATTATACTGGCAACTTTTCTGTAAGTCTGAAGTTATTGCAAATTAAAAAGATCCTTAAAAAAAAAAACCTTCCTTTGGAATTCAGATAGTCAAGTTGATACATTTCAGCATGAGTGGTTTGGTTTTCTTTTTTTTTTTTTTTTAAGATTTTTATTTATTTGACAGAGAGACAAACCGAGAGAGGGAACACAAGCAGGGAGTGGGAGAGGGAGAGGCAGGCTCTCCATGGAGCAGAGGGCTCAATGCAGCGCTCAGTCATAGGACCCTGGGATCATAACCTGAGCCAAAGGCAGATGCTTAATGACTGAGCCACCTAGGTGCCCCGAGTGGCTTGGTTTCCTTAAAGCAAAGGTCAGCTCCACCACTCAAATTTATCATTCACCAAACACCCCAGATAGGGCAGAGACATTCTGACAAATAACTTGTATACATCCAGCTCTCGGCATGTTCCAAAAGTTGTATGGGAACACCATGTTTACGAGCTAGCCTGGTTCTCACAAATTGCCCTATGAGACAGCTGCTGTGCCCATTAAGAGCTGGGATCTGAGCACTAGTCCCTCCCACACCCGACACCCTGTACTGCCTTCTACGAACTCTCCCCTCTCTGTTTAGGTTCTCCCATCAGTCTTTTGGGCAGTCAAGTATCCTCATTCTGATGAGAACTACCCTACTTCCCACTCCTAGAATTGCCCTGGGCAGAAATCAGCCTCATGATCTTTGGCACAGTGCCTTCTCTCCAGGGGCCAAACAAAAGCCCTGTTACCTGCTTTATACCTCCTCCGGCAAACTTCCCCAGTCACAAGTGCCAGCCTCGGCAGGGAGGCCAGATTTAGTGCCTCTTCTCCAGGGGGCGGCTAGTCCAGAGAAATGGG